>NW_026623030.1:6096875-6735416 GCF_023065955.2 Ursus arctos | reverse complement strand
TAAGGGTCTAATTTCATTTTTTTATAAAGGTTTTATTTTTTTATTTGACAGAGAAAGAGAGAAGGAGTGTAGCAGAGGGAGAGGGAGAAGCAGACTCCCTGCTGAACAGAAAGCCCAACTGGGGGCTCCCTCCCAGGACCCGGAGATCATGACCCAAACAGAATGCAGATGCTTAACCGACTGAGCCACCCAGGTGCCCCTAACTTCATTCTTCCACATGTGGATATCCAGTTTCCCCAGCACCATTTGTTTAAAGACTATGTACCCATTGAATGGTCTTAGTACACTTGTCAAAAATCTTTTGACCATATAGGTGAGGGTTTATTCTGAGCTCTCTATTCTATTCCATTATCTATATGTCTGTCTTTATGCTAAAGAGTGTTTTGATTACTGTAGTTTGTAATAAGTTTTGAAATCAGGAAGCACAAATTCTCTAGTTCGATTCTTTTTCAAGACTCTTTTGGCTATTTGGGATCCCTGAGATTACATAAGATTTTAGAATGGGCTGTCTTCTGGGGCACCTGGGTGGCTCAGTTGGTTAAGCATCTGCCTTTGGCACAGGTCATGATCCTGGAGCCCTGGGATGGAGCCCTGCTCATCCGGGAGTCTGCTTCTCCCTTTCCTTCTGCCCCTCCCCACTGCTCGTGCTCTCTCAAATAAATAAATAAAATCTTAAAAAAAAAAAAAAAGAATGGATTGTCTTCTATTTCTGCAAAAATGTCATTGGCATTTTGATAGGGATTGCACTGAATCTGTGGATCACTTTGGGCAGTGTAAACATTTTAACAATATTAAGTCCTCCAATCCATGAACACAGGATCTATTTCCCTTTATTTAAGTCTTCTTTGATGTCTTTCAGAAATGTTTTGCAGTTTTTAGTGAGCAAGTCTTTCACTTCCCTGGTTAATTCCTAAGTATTTTATTCTTTTTGATACTATCATAAATGGAATTGCTTTTCTAATTTCCTTTTCAAATTATTTATTGTTTGTGTATAGAAATACAACTTATCTTTGTGTGATTTTATATTTTCCTACTTTACTGAATTCATTTATTCTAACAGTTTTTTTTGTGTGTGGAATCTTTTAGGGTTTCCTTACATATAAGATCATATCATCTATAAAGAGATAATTTTACCTCTTTTTTTTCCAGTCTGGCTACCCTTTATCTCTTTTTCTTGCCAAATTGCTCTCCCTAGCATTTCCAGTACTATGTTGAACAGAAGCGATGAAAGCAGGCATCCTTGCCTTGTTAACGTTTCTTAGAGGAAATCCTTTCAGTCTTTTACCACTGAGTATGATGTTTGAGGTGGGTTTTTCATATATGGCTTTTATTATGTTGAGGTAGTTCCGTCTATTGCGAAGTTCCTCCTAGTTGATAAAGTTTTATTTATGTATGTATTTATTTTATTTTATTTTATTTTTTTTTTAAGATTTTATTTATTTGACAGAGAGAGAGACAGCCAGTGAGAGAGGGAACACAGCAGGGGGAGTGGGAGAGGAAGAAGCAGGCTCCCAGCGGAGGAGCCCGATGTGGGGCTCGATCTCTGAATGCCGGGATCACGCCCTGAGCGGAAGGCAGACACTTAACGACTGCGCCACCCAGGCGCCCCTATAAAGTTTTTATCGTGAACGGGTGTTCAATTTTGTCAAATGCTTTACAGCATCAATTGAAATAATCCTGTGGTGGTTTTTCTTCACTCTCTGAATGTGGCACATTATACTAATCAATTTTTATATGTTGGATCATCCTTCCAGTCAGGAATAAATCCCACTTGGTCAGGTATATAATCCTTTTAATATACTGCCGAATTGTGTTTGCTAGTATTTTGTTAAAGATCTTAAAAAAAAAAAAATCAGTATTTGTAAAGGGCACTGGTTTGTAGTTTTCTGTCCTTGTAGTGTCTTTGTCTGGCTTTAGTATCAGGGTAATGCTGGTCTCATAAAATGGCTTAGGAAGTATTCCCTCCTCTTCATTTTTTTTGGGAAATGGCTGAGAAGGATTGGCAGTAGTTTTTAAAAAGTTTGGAAGAATTCACCAGTGAGGCATCAGAGTCAGGCCTTTTCTTTGTAGGGAGAGCTTATGCTTACTAATTCAGTATCCTTACTATGGTTGCTGGTCTAGTCAGATTTTCTCTTTCTTTCTGATTCAGTCTTGCTAGGCTTGGCATTTCTAGGAATTTGTTCATTTTATCAAGGCTATGCAGTTTGATGGTAATTGTTCATGATACTCTCTAGCTCTTTTTATTTCTGTAGAATCAGCAGTCATGATCCCCCCTTCATTTCTGATTTTAGCGATTTGAGTCTTCTTTTTTTCTTAGTCTAGCTAGCTAAGGGTCTGTCAATTATGTTGATATTTTTGAAGAACCAATTTTTGGTTTCATTGATTTTTCTCCATTGTTTCCCTATTCTCTATATTTTATCTCTGCTTTAATCTTGATTGTTTCCTTTCTTCTGCTAGCTTTGTGCTTAGTTTCTCCTTTTTCTAGTTCCTTCAGTTGTAAAGTTAGGTTGTTGGTTGGTTTGTTCATTCACTCCTTCCTTTCTTAAAACCAGAACATTTATTGTGCCACTAATCACTGAAATTTCTTGTTTTTAACGTGTTTATAGCAATAAATTTCATCTTAGCACTGTTTCCACTGTGTCCCATAGTTTTGGTATGTTGTGTTTTCATTTTCACTCATTTCTAAATATTTTCTAATCTCTCTGGTGATTTCTTCTTTGATGCATTGATTTTTAAAAAGTGTGTTGTTTAATTTCCACAATTCTGTGAATTTTTCAGTTTTCCTTTTGCTAACTTTCCTTTCTAACTTCGTCCCGTTGTGGCCAGAGAAGACACTTTGTATGATACCTACCCCTTAAAATCTATTGAGACTTAACTTACAGTTTAACATATGGTCTATCCTTGAAAATGTCCCACGGGCCCTGAAGAAGAATGTATATTCTGTTGTTGGGGGGAGTGTTCTGTATATGTCTGTCAGATCTAGTCTGGTTTATCGTGTTGTCCTGGTCCTCTATTTCCTTATGCTCTGTCTGGTCGTTCTATCCATCATTGTGAGAGGGTACTGAAGTCTCCAACTATGATTGCAGAACTGTCTATTTCTCCTTCATTTCTGTCAGTTTTTGCTTTATATATTTTGACGATCTGTCATTAGGTGCATAAATGTTAATTGTTCTATCTTCTTACTGCACTGAACCTTTATTAATATAGTGTCCTTCTCTGTCTCTTGTAACTTTTTTTTTTTTTAAAGATTTATTTATTCGACAGAGATAGAGACAGCCAGCGAGAGAGGGAACACAAGCAGGGGGAGTGGGAGAGGAAGAAGCAGGCTCACAGTGGAGGAGCCTGATGTGGGGCTTGATCCCATAACGCCGGGATCACGCCCTGAGCCGAAGGCAGACGCTTAACCGCTGTGCCACCCAGGCGCCCCTCTTGTAACTTTTTTTTGATTTAAAGTCTATTTTGTCTGATGTCATTATAGTTTCCCCACGTTTCTTTTGGTTACTATTTGCATGGAATATCTTTTCCATCCTTTCACTTTCAATCTGTTTGTGTTTTTGAATCTCAAGGGAGTCTCTTCTAGCCAGCATATAGTTGGATCATGTGTTTTTATCCATTCTGCCAACCTCTAGCTTTTGATTAGAGAGTTTAATTCATTTACATTTAAAGTAATTACTGATCAGGAGGGACTTCTGTCATCGTGCTATTTGTTTTCTAGACGCCTTAGAGCTTTCGTCCCTCTTTTCCTTCATTCTTGTCTTTCACGTTAAACTGATTTTTTAAATAATAAAATGTTTAAATTCCTTTCCCATTTTCTTTTTGTGTATATTCTGTAGCTATTTTCTTGGTGGTTACCATGGAGACTACATTTAACATCCTAAAACTGTAACACTCTGATTTGGATTTATAGCAGCTTAATTTCAATAACATACAAAACTCTGCTCTTCCCCAGCTTTGTCTCTGTCCCTTTTGGCTGCTGGTGTCACAAAATTACATTTTTTTAAAAAAGATTTTATTTATTTGACAGAGAGAGAGAGACAGCCAGCGAGAGAGGGAGCACAAGCAGGGGGAGTGGAAGAGGAAGAAGCAGGCTCCCAGCGGAGCAGGGAGCCCGATGTGGGGCTCGATCCCAGGACCCTGGGATCACGCCCTGAGCCGAAGGCAGACGCTTAACGACTGAGCCACCCAGAGGCCCCACAAAATTACATTTTTATACATTGTCTTCCCCAAAATATACACTAATAATTCTTTTAAGTGCATTCGTCTCTCAAATTACATAGCAAACAAAAAGTGCAGTTATAAACCATTTTTACAATACTAGTAGCTTTTATAATTGCCCATGTATATTACTGAGATCTTTATTTCTCCTATGGCCTTGAATTATTGTCTAGTGTCCTTTCACTTCCCCCTATAGGACTTCTGAGCATTTTTTACTGGGAAGGTCTAGTGGTTATGAACTCCCTCAGCTTTTGTTTATCTGGGAACGTCTTAATTTCTCCCTCACTTTGAACAACAGTTTTGCTGGATATAAGACTGCTGGTTGACTTTTTTTAAGCACTTTGAATATACAGATTTTCCCCACTATCTGAAAGTAGAGCATTCCTGTGAAACCTTTTGTAAGCTGAAATAGCAACTGAAGCATTCTGTAAAAGTGAAAATCCTCTTTGGATTTCTTTCAGTTAGCTAAAACAGGTATTAATGTTGACCTCTCATAAAAAGTGAAGTGGTGTAAAGCAAACTTTCAGATAGTGGGGTGGAAAGCTGCACTGGTCCAGTATCTTCTGGCCACCAAAGTTTCTGATGAGAAATATACTGAAAATCTTATTGAGGATCTTTAGTATGTAGTGACTCATTTCACTCTTGTTCTGTCTTTGGCTTTTGAAAGTTTGATTACAGTATGTCTTGGTGTGGGTCTCTTTCATTTTAGTTGAGCTGCTTGAATGTTTATATTCATGTCATTCCTCAAATCTGGGGAGTCTCAGCCATTATTTCTGTAATTATTCTTCCTGCCCCTTTCTCTCTCTCCTCTCCTTTGGGGACTCCCACAGTGCATATGTTGGTCCACTTGACGGTGTCCCACAGGTCTCAGTCTCTTTTCCTTTTTTTTTTTTTAAAGATTTTTTTTTAAAAGATTTTATTTATTTATTTGACACACAGAGAGAGGCAGCAAGAGAGGGAACACAAGCAGGGGGAGTGGGAGAGGGAGAAGTAGGCTTCCTGCTGAGCAGGGAGCCCAATGCGGGGCTCGGTCCCAGAACGCTGGGATCATGACCCGAGTCGAAGGCAGACTTAACGACTGAGCCACCCAGGCGCCCCTCTTCAGTCTTTTTTCTTTCTGTTCCTCAGACTTGATGCTTTCCATTGTCCTATCTCCAAGTTTGCTGATTCTTTCTTCTGCCTGTTCAAATCTGCCTTTGAATCTTCTAGTGAATTTTTCATTTAAGTTATTGGAATTTTTGGCTCCAGAATTGTTTGTTTGCTTCATTCTAGGTTTTCTAGCTCTTTACTGATCTTTCCATTTTGTTCACATACTGTATTCTTGACTTCCTCCACATCTTCTTTTATCTTTGAGCATTTTAAAGCAGTTTTTTAAAAGTCTTTGTTTGGCATATCCCCCTCTTTTTCTGGGACAGTTTCTGTTGATTTATTTCTTTACTCTGAATGGGCCATACCGTCCTGTTTCTTTGTATGCCTTGTGATTTGTTGTTGTTGTTGTTGTTGAATATTGGACATTTGAATCTAATAATGTAGTAACTCTGGAAATCAGATTCTGCCCCTTTCCCAGGGTCTGTTGTTTTTTGTTATGGTTTTTGTTTATTGTTTTCTTGATTGTTGTAGGCTGCCTCTGTGCTGAGGATCAGCCTGAGAATGTAAACTTAAGATCTTCTCGGGTCTTTTATGAGCCATTCTCTGGGCATGCACTGTCACTTTATAATTTTCTCTGTATATGTAGTTTCTGAATATCCTAGTCTTTAATGTCTGGCTCCCAAAAGGGAAAAAGCTAAGAAGGAGGTGGGTAAGGAGACTAGCCCTTTAGATAGTGAATACTTTAGCATTCAGGGAACTTGCAACAAAGCAACAATAATCACTGCCACTTTGTCTACACCTTTGGAATCAGATGCAGCAATCAGAAGACGGATTCCCAATATTTGGAGGACTGGGTCCTTTTTGCCCACCCTAGCTCCTGTAAGCTATGTGCAAGCGCTTCAGGAACAGTACACTGCTGCCTGCCATGTGGCTGGGGGTGGGGCACGAGTAGCGGCTATTGTGCTAAGAACTGAAAGTGACTGAAATTAACCACAATTTTTCATCTAAATCTTCCCATGGAAGTTGAAAGCCTTCAACAGACTCAGAGTTCCAAAGGACTTACATCAGACAGATTCTGCCAGTACAACTGTTGTTGAGGTGGGAGACAGATTCCTGGTGCTTCCTACTCCACCACCTTCCCAGAATCCTCTCCCTTAATGTGTAATTTTTAAATCTTTTATAATGATCTTATACATAAAAAAGATTATTAAAAACATTTAGAAATGTGGTGCCTGGGTGGTTCATTTGGTTGGGTATCTAACTCTTGATTTCAGCTCAGGTTGTGATCTCAGGGTCGTGGGATCAAGCCCTGCATCAGGCTCCATGCTTGGTGTGGAGTCTGCTTGAGATTCCTTCCCTCCGCCCCTTCCCCCACTTGCACTCTCTCTCAAATAAATAAATACATATTTTTAAAAAAAGCATTTAGAAATTAGTTAACTTTAGATTTTGTGTTCAGAACCTATGAAGAGATATAAATGCGTTTTTACTACCCATCATGTATGTGGGTGTGGATATGTGTGTATGTGTGGGTGGGTGGGAATGGTAACAAGTGTGATTATTTAGGGCTCCCAGCTTAAATTCAGACAAGGAGGTAAATTAATCTAAAAAATACACACAGACAGTTGACTTTTCCCCACAACCATTATCTGTAAACCCAAAGGTGACTGATCTAAGTTAAGAACCTGAGGCCCAGTTATCAGTTCAGCCCTACCTTACTATGTCACTTTAGGAATACAACAATATTTTTGCTCCTGACTAGGGAAAATTCCAGGGTTAGTTCCTTCTACCCTAAATGATCACAAAGCACTCTGGGATTCCCTATTCTAGGTCCAGTGTGTTTTTGAAGGAATCAGAGGCTAGCTCTTTGTACCACAAATACTCACTCTTCCTCGTGGACACAGCCTCTACTAAGGGATCTTCAAGGAAGGAGGGAGATACACTGCTGCTGCTGGTTGACTTGTGTAGAGTTTCCTCCTGAGAAAGGTGTGGGAAGAGAAACAGAGAGACTCCTAAGATACTAGTGCTCTCATGCTAATAACATTTTACTGTTAGAGATTTATTTTAATGTGAGGCACCAAGTTATGTCAAAGGTTCAAGGAAAATAGAAGACAAGCTAGAAGTTATCTAAAAAGAGACAAGCCTGGGTTTGTGTCCTGGCTCTGTCCCTCATTAGGGTGATGTGACACCGCAAGTGTCTCATCTCAGTATCATCATTTGGTATTTAATACCATCTTTACACTGTACTATTGGATCAGATGATATAATGCACTCAAAATGCTTAACATTACCAGGCACACAGTAAATGGTGGTTAATATCATTATTAGGGAAGTATTTAACACATTTATAAAAGTAACAGATTGGTAACTGCATGAAAGTAGATACTATGTGTCTCATTCATTGTTGTTAGTAACAAACCCACCGTTAGTGATGAATAAATATTAATATTTGTTGAATAAATAGATGAAAATAAATATTTCACAAAATGTCACATGAATCTAGAAAAATGCCTACATTATGCAAAATAAAATTTAAATTCCGATTGCCAATGAGATGAGACCTTCTTAATTTGTTTCAGATTATACCAAGATGAAGTACAATATTCATGAAAACTTTATTGTCTACTATGTGATGGAGGGTATATATGAACCACAAGACAATGTATTTCCATAATATCTACAGAAACTTGCTAAATATTTTTAAATGTGCAAGAAAGAAAATTAGGTTAAAATATTCACCTATGACTATGTGAGACAAATAGTGAAAAATCTCTCTGACCTACTTAAAGCGACTTTAAGAACTAATTTAGCCATTCACAATAAATGGCCTCACCTAAAATCTACTGCTGAAAGCACTGGTTTCACATAAGCTACAACACAAAGGATCTGGTCAAAGAACAGGAGATGAAAAAAGGCGGTGTAAACCACACAGTTCGAATAAAGAAGGTCTGAATGGTGACCCCCCACTCTTGGTACATACCATGAAGACTAAATCAAGCAACAGAACCAAAGCCTTAACCCCAAACACGGTGTAGAGGTCACACAAATCTCAGAAAAGCTAGCAAGCAACTAGAACGACCTCCTCCTGCCTATGGAAGGTCAAAAGGAAATAAAAGCCAAGATGATCTCTTAGGAAAAGAAAAAAGGAGCCATACACAGTAGTCCCAAATAATTATGAGGTAGGTGCCACCTTGATTTAAACAGCAGAACCCCTCCCCCCCACCTCACATACCTCAGCCCTCCTTACCCAGAAACATTTTTAAAGCCCAATTTTACAGAATTCGGAGCATGCCCACATGCTCCACACCACTCCTCTTTACAGTTCTGACTTGCTCCCACTGTGAACAACTAAGAGCCCATCCTGGGGCAGCCAGGTGAGTGCAAGTCAGTCAGTAAGAGACAGAGAAGTGGTGAGGACACTGGCACGGTGTGAGGCCTTTTGGGATTTGCTCCCAGAAGCTGCTGGTGATCCTCTGCCCCTACAGGCCCACCACAGGCAGCTGCACTCAATTTCTCACTACTTGAAAACGAATCTTCGTTAGGCTTAGTTCCTGGCCCAGAGGAATCACACTCAGAAGGTGCCAGTGGACTTGGAGGTCAGATCTCCTCAGAGAGAGGATGTGGGTGTAGACTCCTGCTTGCTTGCCCTGTCATGTCCATTCCCTCGACTAAACACTTGGCTGGGGGATCCTGATGGTCTCTGACCTCTGAAACTATTGCCAGGCCTGCTTTCTGAAACTTGCTTGTTTGTACTGTCTGATTCAGCTACTGAGTGTCTCTGACACTCACGAAACTAGGCCTTTTCTAGTTCTACATCCTAACCAGTGACTCTTAACCAGGTCCTGGTTGGAACAAGGTCACTTCCAGAACTCCGGCTCCTTCACTGCTGCTTTGCTCCTCGGGTGGTACTGAAGGCTGCCAGAATCGTCTCAGAAACCAGTCTGGGTGATTAAAGAATAATTCCTTAATTCTAACTTGGATGAATGTGGAGCGGATGGAGCCAGCAACCACGACAGCAAACAGAAGCGGGGAGGCTGGCTCTGTATGTGTATTGTCTGTCTGGCAGGGCCTAAGGGAAGAGAGAGGCAAGGAGGTAATTTCATTTTACACAGTGGAGATACATAATACCGATGCTGTAGACAGAGGGCTTGAGAGAGATTTAGGAAGTACTAGCATCCTGATTATTTCTGGAAAACAGGGAGGACGTGAGATCTTCCTCCAAAGGGCAGCAGGGGAAAGATGAAATCCGGAGAACCCTAGCAGAGTTTTCTTTTGCAGATCTATTGGTATTACTATTACAGAAAGAACAGGCTTCACTTTGGGTTGGTTTGTGTGTGAGACAGAGAAGAATCCATGGAAAAATACTTTTCTTTTTCCTTCCCCAAAACAAAGGGAAACACCCTGAAGATAATACATTTGCCTTTTTTTAAAACTTATTTTAGTACCACTATAATCTAAGACCATACAAATATTTCAAAACTTATTCCATAAACTATGAGCACTGTACTGGTGTTTCTGAAAAACCAGTGTTTCTGTGAATCCACTGTGAATGCACTGTTTCATTTCCTGCTAAACAAATGGATTTCAACTTTATTGACTGGAAGATGGGAAGAGATTAAGCAACAACGGAGGCAACACGGTGAGTAAACTAGGTCAGAGAGGGCTCACGTTCTGAACATGGAGTCAAGGTGTGTGAAGCAGGCCGTCACGGACTCACCTCGGAGTCAGAGCTGTCCAGCTCAGCCAGAGTGGGAGCTTTGAGGAGTTTCTTCCGCGGCACAGGCACCTGCTGTGCGGCACTCAGCCCATTTTCTTTCTTTTGTGATGTTAAACCTCCATTCACCATTGAGGATTCCACAACGTTCTTTGGAGGTTCAGGGGTAGTCACATCTGGCAAAAGAAAGGCAAAAGCTTACCTTTTCTCATGCTAAGAAAGGTAACCAGTAGACCAAATGCACTTTCCCAAGTACCCACTTGGTAGCACAAACCACAAGCCAGGTAACGTGGCATTTCCATGTCACACAAATACAAATATAATAACACTTATGTATATAAAACATTTTTGTTAGATAAGAACTGTCAGATTAGAGAAAACCTTTAGATGAATAGTAACAGATTCACATTTATACATCAGAATTTAGAGCTGGAAGGAATCCTATAGGTAACTGACTCTAACCTCTTAATCTTGCAGAGACCCAGAGAGGCTAGTTTTATTCTATAGTCTCCAAAGAGCTAGTGACAGATGGATCAAAGTGGTGGCATACACAAAGCCATAGCAGGCATATGGCTTTAAGATTTGAAAATGGTTTAATTTAAAAACCAAAATAGTGAATAATCTATATTTACATAAACGTGAACACAAAGAATCTGGGACCCATTCCCTTGGATAAAGCTGACTTAGATTAATTATTGAGAGCTCAAATCTGAGTGGGAAGGCAATACAACAGATCAAAGAAATGTGGCAGCAGAGTATGGAGTGTACAGAGTACAGAACACAGAGTACATAATGTATGAGTACAGAGCATGGAACATACAGTATAGAGTATAGATAACGGAGCACCGAGTAGTACAGAAGGTACAGAGCATGGAGTACACAGAGTATGTAATACAGAGCCCAGAGTAGAGAGTAGAGAGCACAAGGTGTATGAAATACACAGTACAGACTACCGAATATAAAGGATACAGTATACAGTACAGAGTATAGAGTATATTTTTGTAAAGTGACTTTATTTTGAATATGCATATTATTCATTCAATTTCATTTTTCATAGTGCATAGCTATGTATGGAAGTATACAGGGAAAAATAAACATTAGAAATACCTTAGGATGGAAGTATATGGGCAAGGATGACATTCAGTATATCCCCATGAACAGGCTTAGAAGCATCACAGGACAGCATCCATTAGAAAAGAATGAAAGCCATGCAAAAAATCTATCCAAACCACGGCAGAAAAATGCAATCAGTACAAGTTATAGTTTCTTGTATAGGACAAAAGTATACATGTTCTTTGGATCAGAAACATAATATAAATAAATATGGTTTGGCTTTTATGCCTAAACCAAAAATCATCTATAGAAGTAACAAGTGTGGATGCCACATGTGACAATAAAACATTAAAGGCCACGGTATATAGTCTAGGGTGAGTAGTACAGAGGAGAGTACAGAATGTTAGTAGTACAGAGAGTACACAGAGTGTATATTGTATAGAATACAGAGTACAGACCAGAGCACAGAGTACAGAGTACAGATCACAGAACATATAGAGTATATAATATGGAATACAGGGTATATGCAGCATGTAGTATATAGAATGTACAGAGCCCGGAGTATACAGTATGCAGAGTACAGGGCACAGAGTACAGAGAGCAGTGCACAGACTGTATACAGTACAGGGTACAGAGAATATAGTACGCAGTATACAGCAGAGCATGGAGTAGAGTACAGAATACATAGTACGGAGTATAGACTAGAGGGTACAAAGCATAGACTACAGAACACAGAATAAGAGTACTGAGTACATAGTATAGAGGACAGGTTATCTAGTATAGAGCACACAGCACAGAATATAAAGTACTGAGTATAGAGTACAGAGTATACGTTATAGTAAGATGCAAAGTTTTGGGTTCAAAGTCTAGCTCTGCTGCTAGTTGTCTGACAGCTAGGTTAAATTTAAAGGTTAAGCAAGTTACCTAACCTCTTGTTTCATCATCTGTAAAATGGGCCTAACAACAGACATGGGCTCTTTTTGAAGATTAAGTTAACAACTGCATACAATATACTTACTCAATACTGTGTGTAATAAAGGCAACACACAATAAATCTTGGCAATTATTAACACTGATTTTTATCTCTATTTGTAAGTAAATTAAGGCTCAGGGTGACGTAGCCAGTTACACAGCCAGTGTGTGGCCCAGCTGATACTTGATTCCTTGTTAGTATATGATTCTAAAGGCCACCTTTTTGCCCCTGTAACCTGTACTTACTCTTCTAATGCAAGTGGAACTAATTTTCTTCAGTATTTCGAATGATGTGTTAAACACAAAGTTTAATAACTACTAAATTAGAGCATTTACAAGTGAAAAAAAAGTGAAAAAAAAAAGCAGTCACCGCATAATTTAATTTACAGACCAACAACACGAAACTGATCTTTGCACATGGAATAGTCTGTGAAACTCCTGTGGTTGAAGGTAAAGGGTGAAAGCATGAAAGTGGAATAAGACATGATTAAAGCTCCTTTAGGAGGGAAAGCACTGTCACTGCATTACTGTAAAATATAGCAGTTTCCCTCCCAACATACAATTTTTATACACTTGAAGTGCAAGAGGTGGATTTCTAGGAAACATTCAGTTAATAAGCATGTTCTGGCATAAACTTCCTTGACATTATTAAAAGAATCATGAAAATTATTATAAATGACACGTATCTAGTTAAGTATTTACAATTTTTGCTATTTTTAGGGATCAAAAAGGTCAGAGCACATGCCCTTGTGAACGAGAAGAAAGGGTCTGAGTAAGCAAGAAAGGAGGGAGGAAAGGAAGACATGGAAGACAGATCAGTCTGTCAATCATTTATTTAACATAAAATTTTTCATAGAAAACTTGACATGTGTTAATTTTCTTATTCCCTTTCCAGATGTTAAGTAGCTGTAACAAAAACATAACTGGGGAAGGGGCCGCGTTGAGGGGGACTAAGGGCAAAAGCAGCAAGTTTTTACAAAAATTTAAAGGTGAAAATCTTTATTTATTTTATTTTTTAAAAGATTTTATTTATTTATTTGACAGAGAGAGACAGCCAGCGAGAGAGGGAACACAAGCAGGGGGAGTGGGAGAGGAAGAAGCAGGCTCCCAGTGGAGGAGCCTGATGTGGGGCTCGATCCCAGAACGCCAGGATCACGCCCTGAGCCGAAGGCAGATGCTTAACAACTGCGCCACCCAGGCGCCCCTAAAGGTTAAAATCTTTAAATAAATCTTTCCCAAGGGGGTGTAGACAGCAATAGTCTGCCACACTTAACAGAATAATTGAGAAGCTTTCCAGAGAGCAAAGGAGGAAATGATTAGGCTAACTGATTAATTCCTACTCAAGAAAAAAGGTAGTGTTCAAATACGGTCTTGAAGCATATTTTAAAAGATCTTATTCTATAGTTTATCTTATTCTATACACTTCCTGTAGAATTGCTCATGTTGTTGTAGTAGTTAGGCTTTCAAGAGAAAGCACAAAGTTAAAACACACACATCTTTTGTCTCCTCTTAGCTGCCCGGATTCCAGTCGAGGCGCCCACACTGCAGGTACCGTGAGAAAAGAAACCATCAGCTTTCCGAGGTGGGTCTCACATTTCCATTCCTCCAAGTCAGAGTTTCCCTATGGGTGAGACCACTAGTAGTGCATGGAGGAACACTGGAAGTTTTAATGGTTATATATTTATTTTAATTCTTCAGAAAAAAATATATCAGATAAATGGCTTTATAGATGTTTTTCCTTAAGAAATTAAAAAAAAAATCATGGATGGTATATTAAAATAATTTAAATAATACTGGTGGTACTTAAAGCCTGGCAAAAATCTAACCTAAAGTTTAGGGAATACTGTTGAGTGACCATGGCTGCCATGAGTTCATTTCATTGTCAATGCAGGAGATTTGAGAAATGACCTAAGAGCTCTCTACTTGTCTGAACACTACTATGAGGTTGATAACTGTGTTTGAGCTCATTGACTGAAACTGAACTCATTGACTGAAATAATAACCTTGTACTGAATTCAAAGCTTTGAGATAAATGGAATTGATAAAAAAAATTATGTAACAGGCTTCAGGATGATCTCCACATATAAGACTAAATACCATGTGTGATTTTATCTCATACTTTATATTTGAAAAGACCCACTGGAACATATTTTTAGAGAAATTTTTAAGTAGTTTGATTACTAATAACTTTCTGCTCCAGTGAAGAAATCCTTATTATTACTTCAAAGTATCAAGTGAGAAAACCAAGGAGTTGTACCTCTATATAAGATAGAACTTCTTGAGAAAAAAATGGTGATATTTATAAATAAGCAAAAACATTTAAGACGCTAGATATGGCTTTAGAAGTCACATACCTCAGAGTCAGAATCTAAAATGCATAACCATGATATTAAATACTTTATGTAGTAACTTTATATATGTTAGATTGACCCAACTGCTGCCTTATTTGGTTGGAGGAAATATGACTGTGATACAGATTACACATTTATTATTTGCATTGTAAAAATAAATTATACTTACCTTAATTAATGTTGAATGGATTACGATTTTCCACTAAGCATTAATATTTCTAAGACATACCTAAGCAGCAGAATATACTTCATTATGTCTTATTCTATACTTAAGTTCAGAGGCATTATCTATACTACATATTTAAGTATTTACTCCTTAGTGTGTTCATTTCCCAACTTAGAGAAGAACTGTATTCCAATCTTTGCAATTAGGTTACAAGAATGGATCAATTTTTTCCATTTATTATTTGGGACATTTTAATTGATTGGTCAAAATGCAACAATGAAAGCATAAAAGTAGCTAGCACAAGAAATCGAGAATGAAGCATGTGGAAATCATGAAGTGCACTTAAAATAGCAAATGATAAGCAGCTGAAAGCAAATACATTTTTTTGCTATTTTTTTATATCATGGAGGTTATGAGCTTCCTTCCCAAATCAGAAGCCACCATATAACCTATAAGAACACGAAATACACTTATATATAACGTGTGTGTGGGCATGCAAACTGTCCAGATCAGCTACCCGTGCTTAATTTATGTCAGCCAACAGTCAATGTGTTTAGATAGCCAGCCACTCCCTTGTAGTCCAACTGATGGAAACATCTCCAGAAAAAGAAACACAGTCTCTAGAATATATACTGCCAACTTTTGGAGATTATCAGTAACAAGTATGTACCAAAACATTTCTGAGTTTATTTTCCAGACCATTTTTATAAGGTTTTTCTTTTTCTTTTTTTAACAACATTTACTCTCCAAATGGTTGATAAAATAAAAATTTTCAAATGAATAAAGAAAATAGAAAAAGCTCTTCAGTGGTCAGTCAAAAGTAGTAAGTGAAGATTGTAAAATATTTATCCGAGTTTTTTAAAAGCACAAATGACAGTGATGCCTGAGACCTACAAATATAAACAGAAATTTAAAAACAGTTGGGAACTAATTTAGCAATTGGAGGGTGCTCAGTAAATACTCATAAACAGAATAGGATACAAGAACTCTTTGGCTCTTTAAATATGAATTTGTATATAAGCTATGCCAACAATTACAGAGCATATGAAAGAAAACTCTGGAAGAAAATATTAGTGCCAACATCTTATCTCATTTTACATTCAAAATGACAGCTTCCAGGGGAGCCTGGGTGGCTCAGTCAGTAAGCAAGTGCCTTAGGCTCAGGTCATGATCCCAGGGTCCTGGGATGGAGCCCCATATAGAGCCCCACGTAGGGCTCCCGTGAGCCGGGAGCCTGCTTCTTCCTCTCCCTCTGCCACTCCGTCTGCTCATGCTTGCGCGCGCGCTCTCTCAAATAAATAAATAAAATCTTTAAAAAACAAACAAAAAAACAGCTTCCAAAATGAAAAATTCTAACTTGCAAAATATTTTATTTGGATTAAGTTGGCTTTGAAAATTCATGTATAAAAACTCAATTTAAAAAGGGGCTGATATTAGAGATCAAATTTAGTCATTAATGGTTATCTGTTTCACTATTAATCCCTGTCTATTTAACAGCAGGGATCTAAACTTGTACTACAAACACAGAGCACATTAATTATACAGTTGATCCTTGAACAAAGCCAGGCAGGGGTTAGGGGTACAGATTTCCACCCCAGTCAAAAATCTGCAAATAACTTTTGACTCTCAAAAACTTAACTACTAATTAAGCCTACTGTTGACTGGAAACTTTACTGATAATATAAACAGTCAATTGACACATATTTTGTATGTTATATGTATCACATATATGTGTGTGTGTGTGTGTGTGTGTATATATACTGTATTCTTACAATAAAGCTAGAGAGAAGAAAAAATTTTTAGAGAAAAGAAAATATTAAGAAAATCATAAGGAAGAGAAAATACATTCATAGTCCTATATGCACATTTACTGAAAATAATATGTACACAGGCAGGTCAGGCCAGGCTGGAGGCAGCAGTGGGCCTGGTACCATGATGGTGATATTTTGCAGCCTGAGGGCCTTAGCAGAGGCAGCTGCCTGCAGCCACAATGGCCTGGGGATACAGTAGAGCTGCCCTGTCTGCCTGCAAGTGCGGCCACACATGAGTGGGAGGGGAGGAGTCCATGCTTGGTACGGGGTGGCCCCAGGCCTGCAGAAGCCTGCACAGCCCCTGAGCCCTGTGCAGGGAGGACTAGGGAGCAGGGGGGTGGGGTGGGTGTGTGGGCTCCCTGTGCAGCACCACCCTGCTCTCTGGGCACATTACCTGCTTTAGCTCAGCATCCTGTCCACCAGCCCTGGGTGTAGACCCTGACCGTCCTGTCAGCAACAGGGGGCAACCTGCGGCCCTGTTCAGTCTTGGGTCCCTGGGGGCTGCTGACAACCTCAGCAGGCCTCCCTGGGCCTACATGGGTCCTCAGAGGGCAGGAGGTTAGTTGCCTTCCATTTGGTCCAAAGAAGATTGGGGTGGACAGTCGTACATAAATGTGTAGCTTTTGCTGTCAACTCTTAAACAAAAAAAATATTCCTGTAAGTGGACCTGAGCAGTTCAAACCCATGTTGTTCAGGGTCAACTGTATTTTACAACCAAAGCCATTAGAACATATCTGTGTTTTTATAATCTCAAACAGCACTCAGAATCATTGGTGACAGGCTCTACCTAGAGGGAGCGCTGGGACACCAAAGACAGCTCCTGCCTGTCAGCTGAGGAGTGGTGGTCCTCTGAAGTAGATGACAGCTTTGAGTCTAATTACTTAAATAACTGAATGCTTTAGAGAATACGAAGTGTCAAAGCTTTGTTTCTTGAAATTTTTTTCTATTCTCTTAAGGCAAAGTTCTGTTTTAGATTTCGACATTGCTGCTTTAGAAGAGTGTGGCTTAGGGGTGCCTGGATGGCTCAGTAGATTAAGCATGTGCCTTCAGCTCAGGTTATGAACCCAGGGTCCTGGGATTGAGTCCTGCACTGGCCTCCCTGCTCAGTGGGAAGCTTGCTTCTCCCTCTGCCCTTCCCCCTGCCCGTGATTTCTCTGTCTCTCTCTCAAATAAATAAATAAGTTCTTAAAAAAAAAAAAAGAAGAAGAAGAAGAAGAAGAGTGTGGGTGAGAGACAGTGACCATAAGGATGGGCAGTCAAATTCTATAACCACAGGGATGGCATAATGATTCTTCTATAATCCCTCACAGGCAACAGATTTATTACTGTAGTTTTAATATTTTTTAAGGATATGGTTTTCAAATAAGCAGAATGTTTTATCTTACTGACCACAGCTTAGAAGAAGCCTTTCAATTTTCTTCTTTGACATGTTTGGACAAGCAGATGAATGAAATGTTTTCACAGAAATCACAAAACCCATGTCAGGTGTGAAGTGCTTTTTTTTTTTTTTTTTTTTTTTTTTTTTTTACCTGACAAGTCAAAACTGTAAGACATGCTAAGTGGCCGCATTGCTGAAAAAAGAAAACAAACAATAAAAAGAAAATAATTCAGCTTTAGGAATATACAGGGATGACGAAAAAGGGAGGAAGATTCAAGACCTAGAATGGCACATTTCAGACTTAAAGGCAGAAGGCAGTGAATAAAAATCTGAAATACAACAAAACCATGAGTTTTAGTTTCAATTATATCACTAAGACTTGAAATGGAGTAACAACAAAAGAAAAAAAATAACTTTTTAAAGAACGTGTTAAGAATGAAAGCATGATAAAGATACAAAACACTTTAAAGAAACATAGTATAGAATTCTGGCTTAAATATAACATGATTTTAGGGTACACATCTTTTTAAGTTTAAAAATAAATGTGTTCTTAAATAATTATTTCAGGATGAAAATCTGACCAAAATCTCTGCCCAAGGTGAAACACTTCATAAAAATTCTTCAGGAACTAGCATCACAATGTGTCACTATACTGTCTATCGTAGGCAGTGTAAACTAGCAGTTGAAGAGAGGCCCCAGGAGCCAGAATGTCTGAGTCTGAATCTCAGCTCTGCCACTTACTAGCAGTGTGATTCTGGGAAAGTTACTTTGCCTCTCTGTGCTTCAGTTACTTACGCTGTAAAATGGGAAGAATGGTACTTATCTCATGAGATTGTTGAAGAAGATTAAATGACCCTACCAAAAAAAGGTGCTTGCACATAGCAAACAGTGCTTCACACACAGTAGAAGCTCAATAAATATGATTTCTTAAGAATAAACTTATTTATGTCTTTAAATTTTTATTACATATGCTTAAAACCATTGAATTGTATACTTTATATGGGTGAATTTTATGGTAGATAAATTATGCCTCAATAAAGCTATTTTTTAAAAAAGCTTACTGCAAAGATTTGATTAATTTGGGTATTCATGACAGTGAGAATTAACTATTTTCACTGCGGCCCAAAACTCTTACCAGACTATCTATTCTATGACCTAGGCTGAGGAAGGACAGGTACCTTTACCGTCAGAAGACGACAGAACCTTAGATCTATAGTGGGGATGGAGGCATAGGCATAATGGGCAGAATGTCTCCCCTGTTCATGTCTTCCAGGTAGACTGCCTATAGAGTTCTAACACCTAAATTTAATAGAATGTAAGTATCTCTCAATATGTTTCTTGGCAGATGTTTTTAAAGGAATAATTTATACTTACAATCCAAAAACACAGTATTAAAAAAAAATGACGTGAAGGTAAAGCATTGAGTTAGATCCCAAATGCAACTAGGCAAGATGCTGGAATCACATGCAGATGTTTTCAAAAGCACTTATGTCAACAAAGGAGATGTGTATCTTAAATGGGGCAAATAAAGCAACAATTTGTTGACAATCACACTTATTATTTGATGACCAGGAAATAATATTTTAAGTATTTCATTCTAGTAAATAAATTAGGATGTAACTTTTAAATAAGCATTTTACTGTGTTTTAGTTATCTCGCAGAAAAGTAATCAGAATTTTATACTGATGAGAATAATCCTCCACTCACCATTCAAAAAACCCTACATTTCTTGTAGAAACACTTTTCTAGATATGTCTCCTCAGGCAAGGGAAACAAAAGCAAAAACAATCTAATGGGACTACACCGGAATAAAAAACTTTTGCACAGTGAAGGAAACCATCAACAAAACTAAAAGGCAACCTACTGAATAGGAGAAGATATCTGCAAATGATATAACTAAGGGGTTAATATCTAAAATATATAAAAAACTTATGTAACTCAATACCAAAACCCCCAAATAATACAATTAAAAATGGGCAGAGGACATGAATAGACATTTCTCCAAAGAAGACATCCAGATGGCCAACAGACACATGAAAAGATGCTCAACATCACTTATCATCAGGGACATGCAAATCAAACCCACAATAAGATATCACATATCACACCTGTTAGAATGGCAAAAAACAAAAATATAAGAAACAACAAATGCTGGCAAGGATGTGGAGAAAAAGGAGCCCTTGAGCACTGGTGGTGGGAATGTTAACTGGTGCAGCTACTGTAGAAAACTGTATGGAGGTTCCTCAAAAAATTAAAAACAGAATTACCATGTGATCCAGTAATTCTACTACTGGGTATTTATCCAAAGAAAATGAAAACACTAATTCGAAAAGATATATGCACCTCTATGTTTACTGCAGCATTATTTACAATTGCCAAGAAATGGAAGCAGCTCAAGTGTCCAACAATTGGACATCAAAGAAGATGTGGAATGGATAAAGAAGATGTAAAGAAAATATGGATGCGTGTGTGTGTGTATATATATATATATATACGTATATATATATACATATATATATATATATACACACACACACACGCATCCATACAATGGAATATTGTTCAGCCATAAAAAAGAATGAAATCTTGCCATTTGTAGCAACATGGATGGACCTACAGGATATGATGCTAAGTGAAATATGTTGGTTAGAGAAAGACAAATACCGTGTGATTTCCCTCATATTCGGAATTTAAGAAACTAAACAAACAAAGGAAAAAGAGACAAAGAAAAAAAGACCTGGTGGTTACCAGAGGGCAGGTGGGGGTGGGTGGGTAAAACAGGTGAAGGAGACTAAGAGTACATTTATCCTAATGAGCACTGAGAAATGTATAAAATTGCTGAATCATTATATTGTACACCCGAAATTAACTGTATTAACTGTATGTTAACTGTATATTAACTCTACTTGAATTAAAAAAACCCACCTATTTAAAAAAGCCTGCATTTCTGTAAAAGGCATCTGAATTGGCAAGAAGAAGTCAAACTCTCACTCTTCACAGATGACGTGATACTCTATGTGGAAAACCCAAAAGACTCCCCCCCCCAAAATTGCTAGAACTCATACAGGAATTCAGCAAAGTTACAGGATATAAAATCAAAGCACAGAAATCAGTTGCATTTCCATACATTAACAATGAGACAGAAGAAAGAAAAATTAAGGATCCCATTTACAATTGCACCAAAACATATAAGATACCTAGGAATAAACCTAACCAAAGAGGCAAAGGATCTGTACTCAAAAAACTATAGACCACTTAATGAAAGAAATTGAGGAAGACAAAAAGAAATGGAAAAACATTCCATGATCATGGATTAGAAGAACAAATGTTGTTAAAATGTCTGTTCTACCTATAGCAATCTATACATTCAGTGCAATCCCTATCAACATTTTTTCACAGAGCTGGAACAAATAATCCTAAAATTTGTATGGAGCCAGAAAAGACCCTGAATAGCCAAGGGAATGTTGAAAAACAAAACCAAAGCTGGTGGCATCACAATTCTGGACTTCAAGCTATATTACAAAGCTGTAATCATCAAGACAGTATGGTACTGGCACAAAAACAGACACATAGATCAATGGAACAGAATAGAGAACTCAGAAATGGACCCTCAACTCTATGGTCAACTAATCTTCGACAAAGCAGGAAAGAATATCCAATGGAAAAAAGACAGTCTCTTCAACAAATGGTGTTGGGAAAACTGGACAGCCACATGCAGAAGAATAAAACTGGACCATTTCCTTACACCATACAGAAAAATAGACTCAAAATGGATGAAAGAGCTAAATGTGAGACAGGAAACCATCAAAATCCTAGAGGAGAACACAGGGAGCAATCTCTGTGACCTTGTCCACAGCAACTTCTTGCTAGACATGTCTCCAAAGGCAAGGGAAACAAAGGCAAAAATGAATTATTGGGACTTCATCAAGATAAAAAGCTTTTGCATGGCAAAGAAAATAGTGACAAAACCAAAAGACAACCAACAGAATGGGAGAAGAAGATACCTGCAAATGTCTTATCAGATAAAGGGCCAGGATCCAAAATCTATAAAGAACTTATCAAACTCAACACCCAAAGAACAAATAATCCAATTAGGCAGGGTGCCTGGGTGGCTCAGTCCGTTAAGCGCCTGCCTAGGGCTCGGGGATCTCAGGGGAGTCTGCTTCTCCCTTTCCCTCTATCCCTCCACCCTGCTCATGCACACTCTCTCTCTCATAAATAAATATTAAAAAAAATCCAATCAGGAAATGGACAGAAGACGTGAACAGACATTTCTCCAAAGAAGGCATACAAATGGCCAATAGACACCTGAAAAATGCTCAACATCACTTGGCATCAGGGAAATACAAATCAAGACCACAATGAGATACCACCTCATGCCAGTCAGAATGTCTAAAATTAACAAGTCAGGAAATGACAGAGGTTGGCAAGGATGTGGAGAAAGGGGAGCCCTCCTACACTGTTGGTGGGAATGCAAGCTGGTGTAGCCACTCTGGAAAACAGTATGGAGGTTCCTCAAAAAGTTGAAAATAGAGCTACCCTACAATCCAGCAATTGCACTACTAGGTATTTACCCTAAAGATACAAATGTATTGATCCAAAGGGGCACCTGCACCCCAATTTTTATAGCAGCAAGGTCCACAATAGCCAAACTATGGAAAGAGCCCAGATGTCCACTGACAGATGAATAGGTAAAGAAGATGTGGTATATATACACAATGGAATGCTACTCCGCCATCAAAAAAATGAAATCTTGCCATTTGCAATAACGTGGATGGAACTAGAGGGTATAATGCTGAGCAAAATAAGTCAATCAGAGAAAGACAATTATCATATGATCTCACTCATATGTGGAATTTAAGAAACAAAACAGAGTAGCATAGGGGAAGGGAGGGAAAAATAAAACAAGATGAAATCAGAGAGGGAGCCAAACCATAAGAGACTCTTAATCATAGGAAACAAACAGGGCTGCTGGAGGGGGTGGTGGTGGAGGGATGGGGTAACTGGGTAACGAACATTAAGGAGGGCATGTGATGTAATGAGCACTGGGTATTATATAAGACTGATGAATCACTGAACTCTACATCTGAAACTAATAATACACTATATGTTAATAAAAAAATTCATACAAGAAACTTGAAGTTCAATAATCAAGATATTCTGGATGCAGAAATTACGTATTTCAAACAAAAGGATTTCATAATTTAGCTAATATTCATTGAAGAAAAGAAATAAGTGTTCTCCTCAAAATGCTAACTTTACAAAAGTGCTATAAATTTAATTTTTAATGTTTTTCTAAAGAAAAATCCAAACATTAATTATAATTGTTTATAATTATGTTTTAAGACTTCTGGGAAGGAATATTACAATTAACCCTTGTAGAAGTAAATATCCAGTTTCTGCTGTCCATAATCTGATTGATCTAATCATAGTATTTATATATGCATTAGTGTGAGGTTTTCAAATAAATATCTGTGAATCATTAAAAAAAACCCCTGCATTTCTGAATTCAAATATTATTGACTTTAGATTTTTCAAATTATACATAGCAAATAAAAGACAACATATTCTCAAAGCACTTGCCACCCTTCTCTAGTATCTTCTCATTCTATTCTTCTGATACACGAATCTATCTTTTGAAATACAAACGACTACTGCATAAGAAAGGGATGCCGTTATTTCTTGGAAGATGAGGTTTGGATCTTTTCGAAGCTCTATGTATCACAAAGAGGAGAGAAATCAAGCATAACAGCAATTAAGAAGTTTACAGAAAAGATGTTTTTTAAAGGTACAATTTATATTTAAAACCCAAAATCTCAATTCAGTATATGTTAGGAAAAAGAAAACGACTGGACATGAACAAAGACTGGTGCACAAGAATAGTATTTTCAGACTTAACAGGAAAAAAAAAAAGGAGAGTCTGTCAAACAATAGGGAAATAAAACACACTTTAGCCATATATCAGGATACAAGGGCCTTATGAATGCTATTTAATGACATGGGAAGATGTTCACATCACACACAACGCTAAGTGAAGAGAACAGAATACTGTGCATACAGTTCTTGTCTCCATTTCATACTGCACAAGTAGATTCACAGGGGATGCTTCTGGGTGTTGAAACAACGGGTGACATTTCTTCTTCAAACATTTATGCATTTCCCCAATTTCTATAGTGGGATTCTGCTCACAATTACATGGAAGGGAAAGGTTATAAAAATATGTAGAAAACTTCTCAAGTTCAGTCTGCCAACCTCATCCTACTCAAACTCCCCAAAGCAAGATTTATGGTAAGAACCAACGTAGATCTGCAGAAATGAACCCAAATCCCTTACTTTCCAGTAAGATTCAAGATCAGTTTGAATGCAGAATTCTAGAAGTAAGACTCTCACAGATGAACAATCGCTTTCTATAACAGCTCAGTCCTGGCTGTTGTGAAACACCACTCGTAAGGTTAAAATAAAAAATAAAATAATAAGATGTCCTCGTAATGTAAAATTGATATTTACTTATTTTTTTAAGGTTTTATTTATTTGAGCATGTGAGAGAGAGAGAGAGAGAGAGAGAGCGAGCCAGTACGAGTGGGGGAGGGGCAGAGGGAGAGAATATCCAAGCAGATTCCCGTGCTGAGCCCTGAGCCTGACACGGGGCTCCATCCTAGGAGCCATGAGATCAGGACCAAGAGTCGGACACTTAACCAACTGAGCCACCCAGGCACCCCTGATATTTAATTATTCTGAAGTAGGTTTCCTGTTATTAAGCATCGAATTTGTTTAAAGTGAAATAGAAGAATATGTATGTGACAAAGGCTTGCAGTGACCCTTTCAAGCAATGAGGGTGTCCCCTTGACACTTACAGGGACTGCTAGTCTCTCCCTCAGATGGCCTCACTAATGCCTTCTGATTGGCTGCTGTTAATGGTCTTGCAGCATGAACATACATGACACTCTGGAGTCCTTATTCTGTAAGCATTTGCGGACAGGCATTATGCCTTGTTCATCTCTGCACCCCAGGAGATGACATGGTTGTTTAATAGAAAGTAAAGCTTCAAAAACTATCAGAAGAGTGGAGGAACTATATGTCAAATATCATCCACATTGTACAAGAACATCTATAAGTACTTCAACTGACGCTAACAATCCCTCAGCCTAATTCCTGTAAATCATGAAGCTTACTTTTCTCACGGTAATGTATTTCTTTTGCCTCATAGTTTTGTTGAAATCTTTTCTTTTACCCCCATTTTTTAATTCTCAAGGTACACCAATTTAAAAAAATCCAGTCTTAGGCTAGCATCCCATAATACCACTTCCTTATTTTTCCACAGTGGTTCTTACTCTTAGAGGCTGTGCACTCTTTAGGAAACCGAGGAAAGCTATGGACCCTCTCCCCAGAAAAATGCACATACATACACTTTGTGAAATAAGCACACGTTTTGTATTTCAGGGGACTCACAGACTCTTGTCAGGCCCATTTGAGGACATCAGGATAAGTACTCTTGGTGCATATGGCTTCTTCTTCTTCTTTTTTTTTTTTTTAAGATTTTATTTATTTATTTGACAGAGAGAGACAGCGAGAGAGGGAACACAAGCAGGGGCAGAGGGAGAGGGAGAAGCAGGCTTCCCGCCGAGCAGGGAGCCCAATGCGTGGCTCGATCTCAGGACCCTGGGATCATGACCTGAGCCGAAGGCAGACGCTTAACGGCTGAGCCACCCAGGCGCCCCGGTGCACATGGCTTTTATGTTTTAGTTCATTATTATACAAATGCTTATATGGATTTGTCACTTAGCATGCTTTAAACATTATTTTAAAGAGACAACACTTGCTGCCATAAAAATTAGACAGGGATAAATTGATACAACCTTTATTCACTCAGTAGCTTTGTAACTGAAAATACATTCAAGTACTTCAGCACCTATGGGAGCACTTCTACAACAATGAACAAGACAGATCTGGGCCTTGCTGGCAAGAAGCTCACAAGGTAAAAGAAGGGCTGAGAGTCTAACAAAAGGGTACGACTGAAGAGTTCGAGGCTGGAAGCAGGGACAGCAGTCAAAGCTGATGTGATAAACTAGACAAGAGAAGATGACAGGCTGGGTTAGGATAGTGTTGGGCTAAAAAGGGGGAAACGAACAAGATCCAGAACAAGAAACATCAACAGGGCTTGGCTGTTAGGTAGGAGTCAGAGATGACGCAAGGTTCTGCCTGAGCACACGGAGATGGGGAAACAGGAGAAGGTGGTTTCGGAGAAAACAGATGGGTTCCCCTGTCCTACTGTAGGCCCTAGCTAGCAGACAGCTGGATGAACGGGTGTGAGCTCAGAGAGATCCATGCACAGATGAGAGCTTTTGTAGCCAGAACAAAAACCATGGAAAGGGGTGTAGTTGCTCAGAGAGAGGTGAGCCCAGGACAGAAATCTAAAGGACCAAGGAGAGTCTAAAAGAGGCAGGAAAAGAGATCAGAGGAGAAAACTAGGAGAGTGTGGTTCCCTCCCTGTTCAGATGCCACTATCATCTATTTTTCTAAAGGAAGTTTCTCTGAATTCTTTGGGCATCTTTAATCTTATAAATAGGTGGAGAGCTGTATAGACAAAAATGTTTACAAATATTTTATAATATGGTCTTGCTATCTATCAAAATCGCTGTGTGTTTATAGTACACATTTAAAAACAAATACACATAAAGGAAGCTTGGGAATAAGTTAAGTGATATCAGGTAACAATCGATGCTTTCATCACATAATACTGTATCTTTAAACCCATAATTAAGACAACAGAAATGTGAAGTAAAACTATGTATCATATTTCTAAAACATAATAGCTTTGTATATGTATTACGGTTTATGAAGTATTTTGACCACAATCCTATTTAATTCTTACATAAAAGCCATAATTAAAGCACAGAGGAATTTTTATCCCCCTTCTGCCAATAAAGAAATCAACACTCAGAGAGGTAAAGAGACTCTCCTAAAGCCACAGTCTAGAGAATGGCAGAGTAGTTCCCACTAAGACATGGCGCTCCCATGTAGTTCAGTATCCTATGGGGAAAGAATTTCCTGTTCTGTGAATTTCAAGTATAAACTTCAAGTAAGTACGTGTATGTCAGAGAGAGAGAGGAACAAACACTGCTTTTACTTTGCACCATTATGCCACTACTTTTCACTGGGCTGGTTGTACACAGACACTACTTCAAATGGCTGAGGCTAGACCAGCGGTGCAGTAAGCAGCTGACTCACCTAACCTGCTGCGTCTCATCTCCTCCGGTGAGACGGGCCGCAGCTTTCTTTCTGCTTTGATTTCTTCTAATATTCTTTCATGGAGGCTCCGTGGCCGTGGTGGGGTGGGTTTCAGTTTTCTGGCTGAGACCTTGGGGAAAAAAAAAAGAATGGCTATAGACTTCAGTAGTTGTCCTTAAATAATTCTTACTGAAGTCCATTCCTATACTACAGTATTATGCAATTGTATTTTATTGATTGCAACACTGTCTTATAATAAAAGACTAAGCAAGAGGGAGATCACTGGATTTCACAGTAACTTGGTCATATGTGCTCAACCAATTGTAAGGAGTCCGTTTTGCTGAAGTTATAATTATGTTCACAATATGCCACCATGATAGGCAATCAACTGAAATGTAACCTATACTTTATCTATTACTATTACTGTTTTTAAAAGTAACATTTTTGAGGAAATCATCACAACCTTCTTGGATTACTATCGTTGTCTTCTTTCTATGATTGAAGAAATAAACGCTCAGAGAGGCTGATTAATTTGTTTAGGGACACGTGGCTACTGAACTGCACCGTAACTCAGGTTGTTTTGAATTAAAACGTCCTAAGACGGCCTTGTATTGAGTAATTTTCAGTATTTTTTCTGTGACTGAAGAATATAACTTACAGTTAGGCTTTATCATTCTGAGAACAAAAGATGGGTGTGAAAACTACCAAGAGAGCTGAGTTCCAGAGACCACGTCCTAGAGGAGAGCACATTGCTACGTGACCTCCAACCAAGGGGAACACTCAGATCACATACCGGATTCAAAGGGGGTCTTGATCTGATGAAGTCCAGGATGATTTCATGAGCACTTTTTTTTAACCGAGGGGGAATATCACCGTTGACCTGAAAGGAGACCACAAGTACAAGATTCATATGACTATAGGATTATCATTATACGTTTCTTGGGACAGCTGACACCTCAAAATTACTGAAAGTGCACTCTGGCTCTACCAAAGACGTGTTTACAATCAATAAAATGGAAAATAAATAGCTGAGTGATTCAGAGCAAAAATAACCATGCAGAATTGAAGAAAATACAAGTTCATAAATTGAATCACTAGTTCTACCGTTTGGGGAAAAAATATACTAGATTCATCCTTTCCTACAAAAAGTTTCTAAAATTATGAATGTGAATGGAATAAATAATACTATGCTTTATTAATAATTTTATAACTTATAAAGCCTTCTACTTCTTACTTTCATCCTAGGTAACAGCAAGGACTGGTGACATGAGTCACATTCTATAGATAAAACTCAGGCTCATGTCAAGGAGGGTCTCTGCTACATTCACACAATTAGTAAGTTCAAGAGTTTTGGTAGAGACCTCATCTGTCTCTGACTCCTGCTCTAATGTACTCACTTTTTATAGCAATTTGTTATAAAAAGAAAACTTTAAAAGCAATTTAAGAAAACCCCAGAAACCCACAAAAAAATAACAATCTAAACTCACATTCTGACCACCCCACAAGGCACAGTTGTGACCATTTTGTCCTATTTACTTTCCAGTCTTAATCTGAAAAAAACAGAAGCTGCTGGCATTTTCTGTCATGCTCCTCATGAAAGATGGATGAAAAAAGAAATGTTAACAAGTTATAAAGACATGAAAAGGAAAACAGTGGCTACCACGAAGCAGAAGCATCTATCCATTTGTCTTCATTTCCTACCCACAACCTCCAAGTTCAAAAACCGTATTCTTTATAGCTAAATAGATTAAATGGTAAGCAGATGCATCACTGATAATTATTACAAAGAACACATTAAAATCACCTGTCATTCTGAAGCTCACAGAACCCTCAACAAACAAAAAGCTTAAATAACTTGAGCCTTGAAAAAACTTTTTTTTTCTATTTTTGTCTTCAGTAATACAGAACCACTTGTGATGATGTAAGATCACAACTAAAAGTGTACGAAGCTGAGCTATAGTTTATGGATTAATATTGGGGCCCAATCAGATTTCTTTTTTCCCTCAGCCTTACTGAGGCTGAACTGACAAAGAAAAATTATGCATATTTAAAGCATACAGCGTGGTTATCTGGTATGTGTACATGCACTGTGAAATGCTTAACACAACCAAGCTAATTCACACATCCATCACCCCACACTGTTACTGTTTTCTTTTTTTGGGGGGGGGCACTTAAGATGTACACGCTCAGCATATTTCGAGTACACAATACAGTATTATTAACTACAGTCACCATGCTGAGTCCCCAGAATTTACTTATTCATCTTATAATTGTTTTATTTATTTATTTATTTATTTATTTTTTTAAATAATTTTTTATTATATTATGTTAGTCACCATACAGTACATCCCCGGTTTCCGATGTAAGGCTCGATGATTCATTAGTTGTGTATAACACCCAGTGCACCATGCAATACGTGCCCTCCTTACTACCCATCACCGGTCTATCCCATTCCCCCACCCCCCTCCCCTCTGAAGTCCTCAGTTTGTTTCTCATAGTCCATAGTCTCTCATGTTTCATTCCCCCTTCTGATTACCCCCCCCTTTCTTTATCCCTTTCTTCCCCTACTGATCATCCTAGTTCTTATGTTCCATAGATGAGAGAAATCATATGATAGTTGTCTTTCTCTGCTTGACTTATTTCACTTAGCATTATCTCCTCCAGTGCTGTCCATGTTGTAGCAAATGTTGAGAACTCGTTCCTTCTGATAGCTGAGTAATATTCCATTGTATACATGGACCACAACTTCTTAATCCAGTCATCTGTTGAAGGGCATCTCGGCTCCTTCCACGATTTAGCTATTGTGGACATTGCTGCTATGAACATTGGGGTGCATATGGCCCTTCTCTTCACTACGTCTGTATCTTTGGGGTAAATACCCAGTAGTGCAATGGCTGGATCATAGGGTAGCTCAATTTTTAACTTTTTAAGGGACCTCCACACTGTTTTCCAGAGTGGCTGTACCAACTTGCATTCCCACCAACAATGTAGGAGGGATCCCCTTTCTCCACATCCTCTCCAACAATTGTTGTTTCTTGCCTTGTCTATTTTTGCCATTCTAACTGGTGTAATGTGGTATCTCAGTGTGGTTTTGATTTGAATTTCCTTGATGGCTAATGATTTTGAACATTTTTTCATGTGTCTGTTAGCCATTTGTATGTCTTCATTGGAAAAGTGTCTGTTCATATCTTCTGCCCATTTTTTGATTTGTTTATTTGTTTCTCGTGTATTGAGTTTGAGAAGTTCTTTGTAGATCTTGGATACCAGTCCTTTATCTGTAGTGTCATTTGCAAATATCTTCTCCCATTCCGTGGGCTGCCTCTTAGTTTTTCTGACTGTTTCCTTGGCTGTGCAGAAACTTTTAATCTTGATGAAGTCCCATAAATTCATTTTATCTTTTGTTTCTCTTGCCTTTGGGGATGTGTCATGAAAAAGGTTGCTTTGGCCGATGTCGTAGAGGTTGTTGCCTATGTTCTCCTCTAGAATTTTGATGGATTCCTGTCTCACATTGAGGTCTTTCATCCATTTGGAGTTTATTTTTGTGTATGGTGTGAGATAGTGGTCAAGTTTCATTCTTTTGCATGTAGCTGTCCAATTTTCCCAGCACCATTTATTGAAGAGACTGTCTTTTTCCCACCGGATGTTTTTTCCTGCTTTATCAAAGATTAGTTGCCCAAAGAGCCGAGGGTCCATTTCTGGGCTCTCTATTCTGTTCCATTGGTCTATGTGTCTGTTTTTGTGCCAGTACCATGCTGTCTTTGTGATCACAGCTTTGTAGTACAGCTCGAAATCCGGCATTGTGATGCCCCCAGCTTTGTTTTTCCTTTTCAACAGTTCCTTGGAGATTCGGGGCCTTTTCTGGTTCCATACAAATTTAAGGACTGTTTGTTCCAGTTCTTTGAAAAATGTCCTTGGTATTTTGATCGGGATAGCATTGAAAGTGTAGATTGCTCTGGGTAGCATGGACATTGTAACTATGTTAATTCTTCCGATCCATGAGCATGGAATATCTTTCCATCTTTTTATGTCTTCCTCAATGTCTTTCAAGAGTGATTTATAGTTTCTAGAATATAGGTCCTTTACGTCTCTGGTTAAGTTAATTCCAAGGTAACGTATGGTTTTTGGTGCTATTGTAAATGGGATGGATTCCCTAATTTCTCTTTCTTCGGTCTCGTTATTCGTGTATAGAAATGCAACTGATTTCTGAGCATTTATTTTGTATCCTGCCACGTTACTGAATTGCTCTATAACTTCTAATAATTTGGGAGTGGCTTCTTTTGGGTTTTCCATATAGAGTATCATGTCATCTGCAAAGAGAGACATTTTGACTTCTTCTTTGCCAATTTGAATACCTTTGATCCCTTTTTGTCGTCTGATTGCTGTTGCAAGGACTTCTAGTACTATGTTGAATAATAGTGGCGAGAGTGGGCATCCTTGTCGAGTTCCTGATCTTAAGGGAAAGGCTTCCAGCTTTTCTCCATTGAGAATAATATTTGCAATAGGCTTTTCATAGATGGCTTTTATGAGATTGAGAAATGTACCTTCTATTCCTACACTCTGAAGGGTTTTAATCAGGAAAGGATGCTGTATTTTGTCAAATGCTTTTTCGGCATCGATTGAGAGGATCATATGGTTCCTGAGTCTTTTCTTGTTGATATGATGTATCACGCTGATTGATTTGCGAATATTGAACCACGCTTGCATCCCAGGTATGAATCCCACTTGATCGTGATGGATAATCCTTTTAATGTACTGTTGGATTCTATTAGCAAGTATCTTGTTGAGGATTTTGGCGTCCATATTCATTAGGGAAATCGGTCTGTAATTCTCCTTTTTGAGGGGGTCTTTGCCTGGTTTGGGGATCAAGGTAATATTGGCCTCATAGAATGAGTTTGGTAGCTTTCCTTCTGTTTCTATTTTTTGAAATAGCTTTAGGAGAATAGGTATTATTTCTTCTTTGAATGTTTGGTAGAATTCCCCAGGAAAACCGTCCGGGCCTGGAGTTTTGTTATTTGGAAGGTTGTTTATCACTGACTCAATTTCTTCATAATTAATTGGCCTGTTTAAGAAATCAATTTCTTCCGGTTTCAATCTTGGTAGTTTATAGGTTTCCAGGAAGGATTCCATCTCTTCCAGATTGCTTAGTTTATTGGCATATAGCTGTTGATAAAAGTCTCTAATAATCCTTCCAATTTCAATGGTGCTCGTCGTGACCTCTCCTTTTTCATTCATAATTTTAATAATCTGGGTCCTTTCTCTTTTCTTTTGGATAAGTCTTGCCAGTGGTCTGTCAATTTTATTGATTCTCTCAAAGAACCAGCTTCTAGTCCTGTTGATCTGCTCTACTGTACTTCTGGTTTCTGCTTGATTGATTTCAGCTCTAATTTTGGTCAACTGCTTCCTCGTGCGTGGATTAGGCCTGTCCCTCTGTTGCTGTTCCAGCTTCTTGAGGTGAGAATATAAAAACTGCATTTTAGATTTTTCTATTCTTTTGAGTGAGGCTTGGATGGCTATGTATTTCCCCCTTAGGACTGCCTTTGCAGTATCCCATAGGTTTTGGACTGTTGTATTTTCATTCTCATTGGTCTCCATAAATTGTTTAATTTGATTTTTGATTTCCTGGTTTATCGAGTCATTCCTGAGCAGTATGGCTCTTAGTCTCCAAGTGTTTGAGTTTCTTCCAAATTTTTCCTTGTGGTTGAGTTCCAATTTCAGAGCGTTGTGGTCTGAGAATATGCAGGGGATAATTTCAATCTTTTGGTATCGGTTGAGACCTGTTTTGTGTCCCAGAACATGGTCTATTCTTGAGAATGTTCCATGGGCATTAGAATAGAATGAGTATTCTTTGGTTCTGGGGTGTAGTGTTCTATATATATCTAAGAGGTCCAACTCGTCAAGTATGGCATTCAAAGCCTTTGATTCTTTGCTTAGTTTTTGCCAGGGTGTTCTGTCTATTTCTGAGAGTGGAGTGTTGAGGTCCCCTACTATTAATGTATTTTCATTTATATGTCTCTTTATTCTGGATAAGAGTTGGCTTGTGTATCCTGCTGCTCCCCTGTTGGGGGCATATATATTTATAATTGTCATATCCACTTGTTGAATACTTCCCTTAAGAATAATATAGTGCCCTTCTGCGTCTCTAACTATAGTCTGTAGTTTAAAATCCAATTTATCTGATATGAGAATTGCTACCCCAGCTTTCTTTTGAGGACCATTTGCGTGAAAGATGGTACTCCATCCCTTTACTCTCAGTCTGAATGCATCTTTGGGTTTGAAATGAGTCTCTTGTAGACAGCAAATGGATGGGTCATTTCTTTTTATCCAATCTGCAACCCTGTGGCGTATTATGGGATGGTTCAAACCATTTACATTAAGACTGATTACTGAGAGATATGATTTTAATGTTGCCATGTTGCCAGTAAAGTCTTTTTTTGTATTGGCTGTGACTTTCTGTTCTGTATCACTCTTGGGGCCTTTTTACTTTTATAGAACCCCCCGTAATATCTCCTGTAGGGCTGGTTTCGTAGTTACAAAATTGGTTAGTGACTGGTGATTCTGAAATGTCTTTATTTCTCCATCAATTCTGAATGACAGCCTTGCTGGATAAAGGATCCTTGGCTGCATGTTTTTCTCTGAAAGAGCTTTAAATATGCTCCCCCAACCCTTTCTCTCATTCCAGGTCTGTGTAGACAGGTCTGACGTAATTCTGATGCTTTTGCCTTGGTACGTGAGAAATTTCTTTGCCCTGGCCGCTTTCAATACTGTATCCTTGCATCTAATATTTGCGAATTGCACTATGACGTGACGTGGCGTAGGTTTGTCGTGGTTGAGCTTGGGAGGGGTCCTCTCTGCCTCTTGGACACGAATGTTTGTTTCCCTTGCTAGATTAGGGAAGTTTTCAGCTACAATTTGTTCAAATATCTCTTCTAGACCTCTGTTTTTCTCCACCCCCTCGGGGATGCCGATGATTCTAACATTGGATCGTTTCATTGAGTCAGTAATCTCCCGTAACCTACATTCGTGGGCATGGATTTTTTTAAGACCATCTTCTATTTTCATTTTTTCCTCTATTAACCCATCCTCCAATTCACTAACCCTTTCCTCTGCTTCTGCGACCCTGGCTGTCAGAGCCTCTAGTTTTGCCTGCATTTGGCTCATAGAATTTTTAATTTCTGTCAGATTCGCTCTCATTTCTGTCCTTAGGGATTCTATATTCTCAGTAACCTTTTCGTTTATACTTTTTTCAATTCTACTCATCATTTTGACCATCGTTACTCTGAATTCCATTTCTGATAATTTGGTTACATCCATATCCATTATTTCTGTGGCAGAGGCCACAGTCTCACTGTCTTTTCTTTGCTGGGGGGGGCTTCTCCTTCTTGTCATTCTGATGAAGAGAGGTTGCGGGGTTTCCAGAGCCCAAATTATTGACTGGGTCCCAGGCCGTGCCCCTTGTTTTATAGGGATCTTAGGGATGTGGGCTTCTTCTTTAAAGATTTTATTTATTTATTTATGTGGCAGCCAACCAGCGAGAGAGGGAATAGAAGCAGGGGAGTGGGAGAGGAAGAAGCAGGCTCCCAGCGGAGGAGCCCGATGAGGGACTCCTTTCCAGAACGCCGGGATCACGCCCTAAGCCGAAGGCAGGCGCTCAATGACTGCGCCACCCAGGCGCCCGGGTTGTGGGCTTCTTGATTTTTCAGCCTGCCTTCTGGGGGAGGGGCCTGCCGCGCCGATACTCAGGCAGCCCTGTTTGCGTAGAGTCTCCATGTCCCCTGCGAGGGCGGATGGGGATGGGCACTCCCTGAGCCGGTATTTCCAGGCTTTTGTTCTCTGGCGGCTTTCCCTGGCGGTTTGCTGTGCCTCTTCTGAGAGTCAGAGCAGCAGCGGCCGAATTTCAGCCTCTGTCACGGAACAGAAGGATTGCGGCCCGTTCTCTACTAATGTTCTGGCCACTTTAACTCTTGTTTCTGTTGGTGCTGCTCAACTCTAGTGTCCCGGGATGTGCGCCCCACACCCGGCGTCCCAGCCCTCACTTCCAGGGCCGGCGTGTCTCTGTCCTTTGTGTTTCTAATGCTGCCAGCCACCAGCCGCCCCGCGCGCGCTCCCGGATCTCCCGGTCTCAGTCTGGATCCAGTGAGCGCACCGGGATTCCGGGGTTCCGCGAGATGCCTGGTGGCGCGCGCACCCGGCTCACTGTTTTGCGGGTGCCGACCATGAGCCCCGCCCGCTCTCCCGTGCAAGTGGCTACCGCTTCCCGGCGCCCGAACACGGCGGCTCCCTCCCCCTTCCGTTTATCTTCCGATATCTGTGCACGGTTTCATGGCTCCCCGCTTTGTACCTCAATACTCAGCGCTGGAGATGTTCATTTGTAGAGATCCAGATGCGTCTTCCTGCGTCTCAGGCTGGTTCCGTGGGTGTTTAGGCTGGTCTGGTACCTATACAGCTCGACTCGGAGGACCGGCTGAAAACGGTGTCTCCTACTCCTCCGCCATCTTAACTCCTCCCCTCATCTTATAATTGAAACGTGACCTCTGACCAACATTTAATCAACATCTCGCCAGTTCCCCCATCCCTGAGCCCCTGGAAACCTACTGTTCTACTCTCAGCTTCCATGAGTTTGACTTCTTAAAGTTCACCATACAAGTGAGATCATGCGGTATTTGTCTTCGTGTGCCCAGCTTATTTCACCTCGCACGACGTCCTCCAGGTTCATCCATGTTGTTGCAAATGGCAGGATTTTCTTCTGTTTTATGACTGAATACTACTCCATTGTAGATGCATACACGTTTTCTTTATCCATTCATCTGTTGACATTTAAGCTGTTTCCATAACTTGGCTACTGTGAATAATGCCGCAATACACGTGGGAGTGCAGATATCTCTTTGAGATCCTGATTTCATTTCCTTGAGGTGATGACCTAGTCTGTGTCTAATATTTTAGCCTCTCCTCTTTCCACGTTTCAGTAGTTACAGTACTGAAGTGGAAAACATACTCTATATCCAGTCTCCACCTCATATGGGCTTTATTTTAGCATTAGGCTATTCAGCAGTGTTTCTCTGTGCTCTGAGCTTCTTAGAAAACTCAGTAAAAATCCTTTTTCTCCCCCTTCTTAAAATTTTATAGAAAACAGTTTGTCTCACTTTTTAAAACCAGTATCTGTATATATGTATCCATATACATATAGAAGTACATGTAACATGCCCCAAATGCTATTGAGTTGATGGCAGAATGGAGATTCACAGTTACCCTATTTCCAGAGTCACTGCTCTTAAGCATCATATATATTGGCTAAAACACTTTAAAAAGATGTTTGATCTTACTCATTAAGAAATGGAAATTAAATGAGATCAGACCTATAAAACTGGTAGATAAAAGTTTGAGAGTGTAACACAGTATTAGTGAAGAATACAGAAAAGGCATTCCTACACACTTATAAAAGGAATGGATTTTTTTGAATTAAAAAAATATAAGAATGGAATCCTATGAAGGGCTTTTTGTGGGTTTGGCTTTTATTGCTCACCATTATGTCTCAGAGATTCAATTACATTGCAGCATGTAGGAGAAATTAATTTCGTTGCTCTTATTCCATTTATTTGTTCACAATTTACGTATTTCACTGTTGGCGGACACTAGGTTACTTCCACATTATGGGACAACAAAAATGTTAGTTAGTATATTCTTGGATAAGTCTTCTGGTGCACAATGTACACACCCATCCTATTTAAAGAAATCTCTGCCTACCTCAAGGTCAAAAAGATGTTCTGCTATGTCACCTGTTTGAAGTTTTATTGGTTTATGGTTGGAAGAGGTCACTGAGAGGACATGCCCACTGGCTGGACCTGGGCAATTGAAGGCTCCTTACCCCCACACCCTGTCCTTGGAATGTACATTCCATAACTGTTCCCGTACTAAGAGTTACTACTATGAGCCACGCTTTTCTGTTTTGTTTTGTTTTTTGCTATCTATAATGTTTTGCTATAAACCGGACACTTAAAAAATATATTGTAAGAACTCTGGATTTTGATTTCTCCTTGCAGGGGATGGGTATTGTTGTTTATTTGCTTAGTGACTTGTTTACACTAATTCTGTTAAGTCTACTTCCGCAGCCACATGTAGGTTCTAATGTCTCTGCTCAATATTTTTTCTTTTTAAAATTCGTGTTTTTATTTTTAAGCTTGGCTTTCTAGGAGTTGCCCCTGGGTCAGCCACGTACTTAGCGATCAGCCAGTGATAGGTCAGAAGTGGTACATAAACACAGTGACGCCAGTAAGGCTCCCTTCCTCTGTCACGGGAGTTAAATGTCTGCCCAGCTTTTACTTTCTGCGTTCACAAGACCTCTCTGTTTGGCCAGGGACAAACAGCTCACTTCTTTAGTCTCTCCCAAGTGGGCCCAGCATGAGCACAACCTTTGAGACCCGCAGGAGTAAGTGGGATCTTACCCAACTTTGGCTGTCTTGTTTCCTAGGTTACTTTGTTCCATTTCTGAGTGGTCTCAGCCACTACTGAGGCCACAGTCTAGCCTCCTTAGCTCTCCAGATTGTCACCAAGCTCTCTACTGCTTCTGATAATGGCTCTGGGTGTGGACCTACTGTTCCAAATAAAGCCGTTCAATCCTGGTCAGCTGGGCAGAACTTCCAAGATACGAAGCTGGCACCAAAGGCAGTGGCATGGAAGACATCTCTGCCTAAAATGCCAGACTCCCACTGGTCTTCCTTATATTTTAACATTTCAAGTAAATGGAAGGATTCTTGCCATTAAGCACAAGAACTGAATCCTCAAGTGACTTTTTTCATGAGACAGCATCTATCTGTAAATATCATGAAAGGCTGCTACTCGTAGCTGTCATAATCCAAAAACTTATTCAGCTTTTTGTTAAAAGAAACCACCATCCAAAGATGAAACTACCTGGTTAAAATTTGAATCTTCCTCTACACACACAGGAAAAAGAGTAGCCTGATAATGAATGCATAACTGTGGAACGCAAACAATAAGTGTGGTATGCAGAAAGGAATATATTGTAGTACTGAAGTCTATTTCTTTTAGAGAGTAGATGTCAATTTTGGGGGTAAATTTGCTTACTGAAGTATAAGGTATACATGGTAAAGTGCAGAAATCATAATTATATGAAAATGAATATAACCTATTGAACTATCACCCAGCTCAAAATACAGAATACTAGCAGCTCTCCAGTGCCTTCTCCTAGTTGTTACCCCACCTCTACTTGTGATAAACACTATTCTGATCACCATAGATAAGCTTTGCTAGCCTAAGTCACTCATTTACATTTACCTGCTCTGTACATAAAAACATCTGAGTTTGCTGTTATATCCCAGGATGAAGCCTGGAAAAACCAGATTACATTCATAATATACTATAAGGATGTCAAAGAGAATCACACGCAATATTCTCATATTCATATAAAATACTCACAACTAAGAAACTTATTTCATTAGACTTGAGAGATCTGGTCAACAGGACCAAAAATCATTCCCTATATTTACAGTTAAGTTGCGTTTTTGCTTTTCAATTGTCCCAAATCCTTAAGCATAAAAATTATTTTTAGTATCCATGATAACATAAAAACATACAGTTTAAGATATTAAATCATACTAAAAATTATTTTTACTGCCACCTACTACAGCCTCCCCTTTAGCAATGTTTTGGAAATGGAAAACATTAAAAAATTTTTGCTTATTTATTTGAGAGAGAGAGAGAAAGAAAGAGCGCATGTGCCCGGGGTGGGGGGCAGGGGGCAGAGGGGGAGGGGAAGGGACAAGCAGACTCCGTGCTGATCATGGAGCCCGACACAGGGCTCAATCCCATGACCCTGAGATCATGACCTGAACCAAAACCAAAAGTTGGATGCTTAACCGACTGAGGCACCCAGGCACCCTTGCAAAAACATTCTTATATACCAATTACATTTGTGCATTAATATTTGTTTAAAGCAGTAGAAATCCAATTTATGTTATTTACTGATTAATAGTTATATAACATTAATAGAGTTTCATAAAACATGTGGCCTGCCACATACTCCCTGTACCACCAACAAACATACTTGAAAGAAAGGGTAAGATAGTTTTCTTCAGAAACATGGGAAGTTACATTTTGTCATTAAGATTTCAAATATACATCTAATTTTCACACCACAAGGTAGTTTACAAGTGTTTTAGACAAGTTGCCAGTACCTACCAAAGGCCTTAAAGACAAGTATATTCACTGATCCAATAGTTCCATGGTTAGAATTTACACTAAGGAAATTAATACAGTTTTTTATATAATACTAAGAAATGGTAAATCTACAACCACCTCATATTTGTTAGAACGGCTATTATCAAAAAGACAAGATATAACTGTTGGCAAGAATGTGAAGAAAAAGAAACCCTCGTGCACTGTTGGTGGGAATGTAAATTGGTGCAACCACTATGGAAAACAGTATGGAGGTTTCTCAAAACAATTAAAAACAGAAATAACATATGATCCAGCAATTCCGTTTCTGGGTACTTATCTGAAGGAAATGAAAACACTAACTCGAAAAGGTAGCTATACTCCATGTTCATGGCAACATGGTTTATAATAGCCAAGACATGGAAACAGCCTAAGTGCCCACTGACAGATGAATGGATAAAGAAAATGTGGTGCGTGCACACATGTCCACGTGTGCGTGCACACACACGCACATGCACACGCGCGCGCGCGCGCACACACACACACACACAGGAGTAGTATTCAGCCATTAAGAAGAAAATCTTGTCATTTACGACAACATGGATGGACCTTGAGAGAATTATGTTAAGTGAAATATGAGAAAAAGAAATACTACATAATCTCACTTATGTGGAATCTTAAAAAAAAAACAAAAACAAAACCCAAAACTATCCCCAAACTCATGGATACACAGAACAGATTTGCTGTTGCCAGAGGCAGAGGATGGAGGGTGGACAAAATGGATGAAGAAGGTCAGAAGATACAAACACCTAGTTACAAAATAATTATGTCTTGGGAATGTAATATACAGCATGGTGACTGTAGTTAATAATACTGTATTATATATTTCAAAGTTGCTAAGAAAGTACATCTGAAAAGTCGTCATCACAGGAAAAGTATTTGTAGTGATAAACGGTGACATATGTTAACTAAACTTATTGTGGTGATCATTTTGCAATATATACAGATACAAATCATTGAGGTGTACATCTGAAACTAATATAATGTTATATGGCCATTACATCTCAGTAAAAAAAAGGGTAAATCTCAACACAGGAGATTAATTAAATAAATTTTCGTTGTCTACTCAATAGGCTACTTTGAGCCATTAAAAATGATGTAGAATGGAATATAATAAAACTGTAAAAAACAAAGAGAAGCCTTTTAAAAAATATTTGAATTTAGAACCAGGAAAATGTATTACATATTCAAAACTAAATTATTAACAAATTTTTAGTGATTTAAGAATTGTATTTTGTGATATGAAACAAAGTCTACAAGGTATTAAGCAGGGGGAAAAGAGTTCCAATACAATATGTACCCTTTAACCTCATTTTGTATTTATAAATTATACGTCACAGAAAACTCTTGGAATCAAATTACTACAAAATGGTAGAAGTAGTCTTAGAGTGGAGAAATTATGTGATTTAAAGTGATTTTTCCCCTATTATCCATATTTTCTATAATGAGCATGTCTATCTTCAAAATAAAATGAAAAGTTAAGGGTGTCTGGGTGACTCAGTTTGTTAAGCATCTGACTCTTGGTTTTGGCTCAGCTCATGATTTCATGGTTGTGAGATTGAGCCTTGCGTTGGGCTCCACACTCAGTGCAGAGTCTGCTTGGGATTCTGTCTCTCTCTCCCTCTGCCCCTCCCTCCACTTGCGCACACAGGAGCGCACTCTCTCCCCTCTAAATAAGTATGTAAATAAATAAAGGAAAATTAAAAAAAATAAGAAGTTAAAAAGAAACTTAAAGTGATGAGTGAAAATGGCAGAGTAGGGAACGCCAGTGTTGTGTCCTCCACAAAAACAACTAATAAGGTAGCAAAAACTGTCAAACTTTACAGAATTAGTTTACAAAGGCATTAAACAAACAACTCAGAACAAGCTGCAATAATAAGCTTCCCAAGGGTGAGGAGAATCTGATTTTGAGTTGCCACATTACAGGTATTCAAAATCCAGGTGTCAGTAAAAAGTATGAGGTATGCAAAGGAACAAAAACTACAGCTTGTTCTTAGAAAAAAAAGAGGAAATTCATAGAAACTTCCCCAAGGAAGCACAGAATTGGACTTATTTGACAAAGACTTTAAATGGACTATCTTAAATATGCTCAAAGAGTAAAGGTAAACTGCAGACAAGAACTAAAGGAAATCAGAAGGACAGTGTCTCACCAAATAGAGAATATTAATACAGAAACAAATTATAAAAATAAACCAAACAGAAATTCTAGAGCTGAAAGTACAATAAATGAAATTTAAAAATCCACAAGAGGGATTCAACAGCAGATTTAAACAGACAACAAGATAAGTCAGCAAATCTGAACATAGATCAACTGAGATTTTTCAGTCTGGGGAGAAGAAAGAAAAAAAATTTTTTAATAGAACCTGAGAGACCTACAGGATACCATCAATTGTACAAACATACATGAGTTCCAAAGGGACACAAAAAGACACAAAATACGTGAAGAATTAATGGCTGAAAACTGCTGAAATTTGATAAACACGTGAATCTATTCATCTAAGACACTATATAAACTCCAAGCAAAATAAACTCAAAGAGAGCCACGACAGGACATCTTATAGTCTAATTGTTGAAAGACAAAGGCAATCTTGAAAGCAGTAAGAAAGCAGTGATTGTCATATATAAGAGATCTTTAATAAGATTAATGGGTGATTTCTCATCAGAAATCATGAAGGCCAAAAAGTAGTGGGATAACATTTAAAGTACTAAAGGGAGGGGAAGAGCGCTGTCAACAAAGAACTCTGTACCCGGCAAAACTGAAGGTAAACAAGCACTGCAGGAGTTCACCACTGCCCTACAAGAAATGTTAAAGGGAGTTGTTCAGGCTGAAAAGGATACTAGGCAGTAACTTGAACCCATACAAATACTTACAAAAGAAAGGTAAAGTTAGCTATATAAGTAAGTATAAAATTCAGTGTTACTGAATTTTTGGTTGGCAACTACGCTTTTTCTCCAATACAATTTATAAGACAAATGTAAAACAATAATCATAAATCTATGTTAATAGACACAGAATGTATAAATCAGACATATTTTATGACAATAACATAAGGGGGAAATGAGTTGTGACGGAGAAGAGTTTTATACATTATTAAAACTGATATTAAGCTGATATTAGTTCGAGCTTGATTGTTATAAAGATATCAATTGTAATCTCCAGGGAATTACTAAGAAAAAAAGCTAAAAAACTACAGAAAAAATAGGAAGAGAACCCAAATGGGATATAGGAAAAAAAAAATCACAAAAGGCGGCACCAATGAAAAAATCAGAAGACAAATGAGATTTAAAACATATAGAAAACAAATATCAAAAGGCAGAAATAAGTTCTTCCTTGTCAGTAATTACATTCAGTACAAAGGGAATAAACTCTCCAACTGAAGAAATTGACAGAATGGATAAAGAAAATATGATCCAACTTTGTGTTGTCTACAAGAGACTCAACTTAGATCCAAAGACATGAATAAGCTGAAAGTGAAAGCGTGAAAAAAGATATATATATATATATACATATATATATATATTTTTAAATATTTTATTTATTTTTTTGACAGAGATAGAGACAGCCAGCGAGAGAGGGAACACAAGCAGGGGGAGTGGGAGAGGAAGAAGCAGGCTCATACCGGAGGAGCCTGATGTGGGGCTCGATCCCGGAACGCCGGGATCACGCCCTGAGCCGAAGGCAGGCGCTTAACCGCTGTGCCACCCAGGCGCCCCGATATATATATATATTTTAAAGATTTTATTTTTCATTTGACAGAGAGAGAGACAGCCAGCGAGAGAGGGAACACAAGCAGGGGGAGTGGGAGAGGAAGAAGCAGGCTCCCAGCGGAGGAGCCTGATGTGGGTCTCGATTCCAGGACCCTGGGATCACGCCCTGAGCCGAAGGCAGACACTTAACGATTGAGCCACCCAGGTGCCCCGAAAAAAGATATTCTATGCAACCAGTAATCACAGGATAGCTGGGCTGGCTATATTAATATCAGACAAAACAAACTATCAGACAAAAACTATCACAAAAGACAAAGAAAGACAGTATACATTGATAAAGGGTCAATAAATCAAGAAAATATAATAATTATAAATATAAACACACCGAAATATATGAAGCAAACATAGAAAAAATTAAAAATAGAAGTAGTTCTACAATAATTGTTGGAGACTTCAATAATGGATAGAACAACTAGAGAGATCAGTAAGGAAAGAGATAACTCGAATAACATACAGTCTAACTTAAAATAAACCAACTCACATAGAACATTCTACCCAACAGCCTGCTTTTCCTTAAATGCAAAAACAACATTCTCCGTGTTAGACCTAAAACAAATCTCAACACATTTAAAAAGACCGAAATCATACAAAGCATCTTTTCTAATCACAAAGAAATGAAAGAAACCACTACCAGAAGGAAAGCTGAAAACATTCACAAATATATGAAATTTAAAAAACAAACTCCTAATAACTAGCAGGTCAAAGAAGAAATTATGAGTGGAATAATAAAAAACTGAAATTAATGAAAATGCAACATACAAAAACTTATGGAATGCAGAGAGAACAGTGCTCAGAGGGAAATTCATAGGTGTAAAGACCTATATTAAGAAAGAAGATCTCAAATCAATAACCTGATTCTATATCTTAAGGGTCTAAAAAAATATAAGCTAAATCCATCACTTGCACAAGGAAGGAAATGATAAAGATTAGAGAAGAAATAAAAAATAGTAAAACAGACAAAACTAAGCCAAAAGTTGTTTCATTGAAAAGATCAACAAAACTGACAAACTGATCAAGATTCAAAATACAAATATCAGAAGTGAAATTAAAGTGAAGACATTACTCCAGACCTTACAAAAATACAAAGCATTACAAGAGAATATAATTGTACATTAACAAATAATCTAGGTGAGATGAACGAATGCCTAGAAAGACACAAACTAACAAAACTGATTAAAAAGGAATGAATGAAGGAAGGAAGTGATGGAGGGAGAGAGGGAGTAAGTAGAGAGAAAGAAAGGAGGGGCACCTGGGTGGCTCATCCAACTCTTGATTTCGGCTCAGTTCATGATCTCAGGATAGTGCACTGTGCTGTGCTCCATGCTGGCCGTGGAGCCTGCTTAAGATTCTCTCCCTCTCTCTCTCTCTCCCCCTCTCCCTCTGCCCCTCCCCCTTGCTCACACTCTCTCTCTCAAACAAAAAGAGAGAGAGAGAGAGAGAGAGAAAGAAAGAGAGAGAGAGAGAGAGGAGATCTGAATAGACTTGTAATAGGTAAAAAAAATTCAGTCAGCAATCAAAAATCTCCCAACAAAGAAGAGCCCAAGAACAGAACACTCCACCAGTGAATTCTACTCAAACATTTAATTAAATTAATTATTTTAAATTCAATTAGCCAACATACAGTACATCATTAGTTGTTGATGTAGTGTTCAATGATTCATTAGCTGCATATAACACCCAGTGCCCTCCTTAATGACCATCACCCAAAAAAGAATTAACCTTAATCCTTCCCAAATTATTCCAAAAATTAGAAAAGGAGGCAACACTTCCTAATTTATTCTATGAGACCAGCATTACTCTCACATCAAGCCAGACATGGACATTACAATACTATGGATTAAATTCGTTCTGAATATGGATGCAAAACTCCTTTCTCTTAGTAAGCTGACTTTACCAGTATATTAGAAGGATTATACCTCATGACCAAGTGGGATTTATTCCATAAATGCAAGGATGCTATATACCACATTAATGGTAATATACCACATTAATGGAATGAAACAAAAGAACCCACACGATTGTCTTAACTTATGCAGAAAAAGGATCTGACAAAATTTCCACACCCTTCCATGATAAAAACACTCAACAAAGTTGGAATGGAAGGAAACTTCCTCAGCATGATAAGTCATTTGTGAAAATCCATAGCAAATATTATACTCAGTGATGAAAAACTGAATGCTTTCCCCCTAACATCAGAATGAAGATGTGGATGCCTGCTTTTTCCATTCAGCACTGACATTTCTAGGCAGGATAATTAAAAGGCACCCAGACTGGAAAGGAAGAAGTAAAAGTATCTCTCTTCACAGATGACATGATCATGTATATTAAAAAATATCCTGAAGAATCCATCAAGAAAACTATTAGTGCTAATAAACTCAGCAAAGTTGCAGGATATAGGAGCAACATACACAAATCAGTTGTATATGTACATATATGCATACGTAATATATATACATATGTGTAATGTATATACATTAGAAATGAATGATCCAGAAAAAATGAAGAGAACAATCCCATTCCTAGTAACAACAAAAAGATAAAATACTTAAGAACAAATTCAATCAACGAAGTATAAGACCTGTATACTGAAAACCATAAAACACTGCTGAAAGAAATTAAAGACATAGGGGCGCCTGGGTGGCACAGCAGTTAAGCGTCTGCCTTTGGCTCAGGGTGTGATCCCGGCATTGTGGGATCGAGCCCCACATCAGGCTCTTCTGCTATGAGCCTGCTTCTTCCTCTCCCACTCCCCCTGCTTGTGTTCCCTCTCTTGCTGGCTGTCTCTATCTCTGTTGAATAAATAAATAAAATCTTTAAAAAAAAATAAAAATAAAAAAATAGAAATAAAAGACATAAATGAATGGAAAGACATTCTATGTTTACGGACTGGAAGACTTAATATTGTTAAGATGACAGTATAACCTAAAGTGATCTAAAGATGCAATACAATCTCTCAAATTCTTTTTTTTTTTTTTTTAAAGATTTTATTTATTTATTCGACAGAGAGAGAGACAGCCAGCGAGAGCGGGAACACAAGCAGGGGGAGTGGGAGAGGAAGAAGCAGGCTCATAGCGGAAGAGCCTGACGTGGGGCTCGATCCCAGAACTCCGGGATCACGCCCTGAGCCGAAGGCAGACGCTTAACCGCTGTGCCACCCAGGCGCCCCTATCAAATTCTTAATGGTATTTTTTGCAGAAATTGAAACCCTACTCTAAACGTCACATGGACTCTCAAAGAACCCTGAATTACCAAAACAATCCTGAAAAAGAAAAACAAAGTTGGTGGACTCACTTTTAGATTTCAAAGCTTATCACAAAGCTACAATAATTAACTGTAATATATGTATTATAATTTCTCCACAATGTGGGATGGGCATAGGATAATCATAATAGATCAATGAAACAGAAATCAGAGTTGAGAAATAAACTCATACATTCAACTGATTTACCACAACAGTCCCAAGACCATTAAATGGGGGTAAGAATAGTTTCTTCAACTAATGATGCTGGGACAAACAGGTATCAAAATGCAAAAGAATTATGTTTGATCTTTACCTCACACCATATATAAAAATTAACTTAAAACAGATCAAAGAGCTAAATATATAGAAGTCTGAGAAGAAAACTTAGGGGTAAATCTCTATAACCTTAGATTTGGTAATGTATTTTTAGATATGACACCAAAAGTCTGAGCAATGGGAGAGAAAGAATAGATAAATTGGACTTTGGCAAAATTAAAACCTTTATTGAGAGAGTGAAAAGACAACCTACAGAATGGGAGAAAATATTTGCAAATCATATGTCTGTCAAGAGTCAAATATCCAGAATGTATAAAGAATTTTTATAACTCAGCAATACAAAGACACAACACAATTAAAAAATGGGCACAGGATCTGAACTGACTTTTCTTTTTCCTTCTTTCTTTCTTTTTTTTATAAAGATTTTATTTATTTATTTGACAGAGAGAGACAGCCAGCGAGAGAGGGAACACAAGCAGGGAGAGTGGGAGAGGAAGAAGCAGGCTCCTAGCAGAGAAGCCTGATGTGGGGTCCGATCCCAGAATGCTGGGATCATGGCCCGGGCTGAAGGCAGACGCTTAATGACTGCGCCACCCAGGTGCCCCTGAACTGACTTTTCTCCAAAGATATACAAATGGCCCACAAGCACATGAAAACACATATAACATCATTAATCATTATGGAAATACAAATCAAAACCACAATGAGATTCCACCTCAAACTCACTATGGTAGGTATAATTAAAAACAAAAATGGACAATAACAAGTGTTGGCAAGAATATGGAGAAACGGAAACTCTCATACACTGCTGGTGGGAACATAAAATGGTGCAAGTGGTGTGTGAAGCAGTTTGGTGGTTCCACAATAAGTTAAACTCAGAATTAACATGACCCACCCATTCCACTCCTAGGTATATATCCAAAGGAACAGAAAACAAGTATTCAAACAAAACTTGTATATGATTGTTTACAGCAACACTATTCACAATAGTGAAAAGGTGCAAAGAACCCAAATATCCATCATGTGATGAATGGATAAAAAAATATGGTATATGCACATAACAGAATGTTATTCCACCGTAAGAAAGAATAAAAGTACTCCTACATGCTACAATATGCATGAACCTAGGAAACATTATGCTAAATGAAAGAAGCCAGACACAAAAGGTTACATATTGTATGATTCCATTTATATAAAATATCCAGGATAGATAGATCCATTGAGACAGAGTAGAAAAGGGGTTGCCAGGGGCTCAGGGGAGGGAAGATTAGGAGTGACTGCTTCATGGCTACAGGGTTTCCTTTGGGGGTGATGAAATTATTTTGGAACTAGATAGAGGTGGACGTTGTACAACACTGTGTATATTCTAAATGCCACTATACTGTATATACACTTTAAAATAGGTAATTTAATGTGACTTTTACCTTAAAAAGAATGAATGAATGAGAGAAGTAAAGAATAAAAAACCAGACTCTTTAAAAACCTTTCATTTACCACAGAAGAATAATTATTTATGCTTGTAAATACCTTCCAACGTGGATGCACAATTCTTTGTCATTATGTCTATGTATAATCACATACCATTATTTCCCAAGTACATGATCTTAAGCCTCACCCAATGTCATGTTTTATATCATATTACAACCCAGCTGAGACCTGTTTAATCAGCATCTACAAGAGGAATCCATCCCATGTAATTCTTTTTTAAAAATATTTTATTTATTTATTAGAGAGAGAACGGGTGGGGGAGGGGGAGAGGGAGAAGCAGACTCCCCGCTGAGCAGGGAGCCCAAGGTGGGGCTCAATCCCAGGACACTGGGATCACGACCTGAAGGTAGATGCCCAACAGACTGAGCCACCCCGGTGCCCCTGTCCCATGTAATTCCTAGTATCAGACAAGTTTAACTACTATTTAGCACAATTATTTTTCCTGATGAAAAATAAAATGATTTAGCTATATCGCGGGTGACAGGTGAAAGACTTTAGTTAGAAATGTTAATAATCTGGGGCACCTGGGTGGCTCAGTTGTTAAGCGTCTGCCTTCAACTCAGGTCATGATCCCAGCCCCGCATTGGGTTCTCAGCGGGAAGCCTGCTTCTCCCTCTCCCACTCCCCCTGCTGGTGTTCCCTCTCTCACTGTGTCTCTCTCTGTCCAATAAATAAATAAAATCTTAATTAAAAAAAAAAAAGAAATGTTAATAATCTATTTAGCAGAAGCAACATTTACTTATTTTAATCAATAATATGAATTTCTGAATAATTCCTTCAGGATAAGGAGGAAAATCACCTGTGATTACTGTTAAGTGTTTCCACTCAGGATAAAGTTAAGTAGACATTTTTGAAAAAGACGACACTGCCAAGTATTGGCAACAGAAATTATCTTGCATTATTAGTAAAAGTGTAAATTGGTACAGTCCTTCTGGAGAAAAGTTTCCCAACATGTATTAAAATTTAAAATGTGCATTATCCTTGATCTATCCATCTCACCAACAGAAATTCAAACCAAGGAGATAACTAAATGAGATGTCTGTATGAGGATATTCATCATAATACTAATTAAAAAAATGAAAACTGGAAACAATCTAAATGTCTATTAATAGAGTCTCGGGTAAATAATTCACAGTGCACTAGGAAATACTGTGAAGTCATTTAAAAAAGAAACCATCTACATTTATTCTTCACAAGAATTATAGAGTGAAAAGGGCTCCAATTATGGAGAACTTCTATTGTTTTTTTGTGTCAAATCCCATTATTTCTTGGACTTTGAATGATATTTTTTGGCATATAGCCTCTTACACTTAGCTTTACACTGTTAATTAATGTTTGCCTAATTACCAGTGGCTCCCACCATACTGTGAATTTCCTGAGAATGAGGACTGTATTATGTCCTTTTTCCAGAGTCTAGAACAGTACCTGGCACACCAGAAGTGTTCAATAAATATTTGTTAAATTAGGGGTGACTGGGTGGCTCAGTCGGTTAAGCATCTGCCTTTGGCTCAGGTCATGATCTCAGTGTCCTGGGATTCAGCCCCAGCATCAGGCTCCCTGCTCAGGGGGGAGTCTGCTTCTTCCTCTCCCTCTGCCCCTCCCCCCTGCTTGTGCTCTCTCTCCCTGACAAATAAATGAAATCTTTAAAAAAATTTGTTAAAATAAAATCAAGACATACAAAAAATGGCATATGTTTTTAAATGTTTAAATACACTTGTAATCAAAGAAATATAGATTTTAAAAATGAAAGAGAATTTTTCTCCCAGTCAAATCTGTCAATCCCCAAAGATACCCACTTTGGTCAAGGATAGGAGGAAATGGAAAAAACTATTATGTTATACATAGTAGTCATCACAATATAACTAGAGTGAATTTGGCCACATGTGTGTAGCACACAGCACAGATTCTGAGGTCAGACAGAATGAAAATGAAGATAGGCTTTGCCTTATAACTAGTTGTCTGAACTTGGGAAGTTATGCAGCACCTCTAAACTTCAGTTTCCTCATTCGTAAAGGAAATCAGATTTACTGAGAAGGAAATCAACATGATACTTAGCTGCAATACTTAGCTGCAGTACTGCAGCATATTAAAATTAACAAAAAGCTGAAAGAGCTACTTAAATCTATATTTTTAAAGTTTATTTATTTATTTAAGTAATCTCTACACCCAGTTGGGCCTCAAACCCCTGACCCCAATATCAAGAGTGACACGTTCTTCAGACTGAGCCAGCCAGGCGCACCTACTTAAATCTATTTTAAAACTAAGCGATGTGTTTCATAAGAATCTTCCACATAAAATAGCTAATTAAATTTTCTCAAAAAATGTGGATATAACTCATTAATTCGTCCCACAACTATTTGTTGGGCACAGTATTCAGTATCCGGCTGTGTGTCAGGCACACGGTCTAGTCACAGGGGATGTTAACAGTGAAAGAACTAAGTTCCTATCATGGTAAGAGAGATAGAGAGCAAATCTGAAAATACATGGCAACGTGAACTACTGAAACATGTGGGTAGAGAGGCGGAGAAGACTTCTCTATGACGGGACACTTGAGCAGAGACCTGAAAAGTGATAAGGCAAGTTACATAGATGTATGGGAAAAGAGAGTTCCAGGAAAAGGGGCAGCAAAGGCTCAGTTGCAGAAGCACGTGACAGCAACAGACAGCAGCATGGCTAAGGAGGAGAAATCAACCAGGAAGGGTGGTAGGAGCTGAGTTCTGAAAGGCAACCCGTATCAGACTCTGTGGGGTTTTGCAGGCCAAGGTACAGATGTGGAGTTTGTTCCAAGTGTGATGGAGAACAGTGGAAGGTTCTGAGCAGGGCAATGACATCATCAGTTTTTACCTTATGAGGTTTACTCTGGCTATTTTGGGGGAAAATTGACTAAAAGGGGAAAGAATGAAAGTGGGAAGGCCACTTAAAGGCCACTGTAATAGTGTGAGCGAAAGACAGTGGCTTGGAACAGAGAGCATCTGAAGTGGTGTTGGTGAGAAGCAGTCACGTTCAGGATATATTTCAGACATAGTGCTGTCAGGATTCCACTTCTAAGAACTTAACTCAAAGATTTCATATTGCATGGTGCACTGGGTTTACGCAAATAATGAATCATGGAACACTACGTCAAAAACTGAGGATATACTGTATGGTGACTAACATAACATAATAAAAATTTATTATTAAAAAAAACAAAGATTTCACTGTTGCTATTCAAGAAGATGTAAATGCAAGGATACACAAAATAGGCTGCTTAAAGCATGATACAAGCTGATTGGTTTAATAAACTCTGGTATAGCCACAAAGCTATAAAAGAGGTAGTCCTTTAGAAATGATGATTTTGAACACTTAATGACATGGAAAAATGTTCATATACTATGTTAAGTGAAAATAACTGGTTACAAAGCAAAGTCTTCAATATTAATCCATTTGTCTAAATAAAATGTACAGAAAAAAGATTGGGGGCGCCTGGGTAGCTCAGTTGGTTAAGCATCCAACTCTTGATTTCAGCTCAGATCACGATTATAGGGTCCTGAGACTGAGCCCATGTCGGGCTCTATGCTCAGCAGGGAGTCTGCTTGAGAGTCTCTCCCTTTGCCCTTCCCTCTGCTCACCTGCTCTCTCTTTCCCTAAAATAAATAAATAAATCTTAAAAACAAACAAACAAACAAACAAACGACTGAAGGTTATACACCAGCATGTTAACAAAATCTCTCTCTGGGTTGTCACTTTTCTTCTTTGAGCTTACTGTATTTTTCAAATGTTCTGTAAAGGCAATGTATAACTTCTATGGGAAGAGACGATTTTTAAAATGTAATACTGAGAGGAACATTTTTGACAAATAAGATTACTGAAGAATAACCATTTGAGTCTATTAATAGTTTTCTTTGTTACATACCATTACTTTCCGCAAAGTGTATCTTTTGGATCGAATATCGTCCATTAGCATCTCATAAGGGGTGAGCTGATATTCAATGGGCAAAGGGTTGTACTGCCGCTCTTGGACCTTCTTAAGTTTTACTCCATTCCGCAAATCCCTCATCACCTGAACCCAGAATCGAGCCTAAAAGAACCAAGGGTGGAGAGATGTCCGTGAATAAATTTGTTAGTTTCCTCTCAATAGCTACAAGTCACAGAGAAAAAATGAAGAGCTTGGCTTGCAAAACACTGAATAAACCAAACAAAACCACTTTTCAAAATCAGGTTTAAGAATATTAAAAGGTGGGTAAAAAGCCAGTCTAGAATCACAAGCTCTAAGCGCTGAGTGTAAACCCTCCCTCACCCACTGTGGACGGTCTCGTTAATGGCCTCAGTTCTTCATGCCTCCTGTGTCTACACCCTGTTACGTGATTTTGCTCACTAAAGAGCAGTATGTCCCACACCCTAATATTGGATTTGGCTATGTGATTTGCTTGGCCACTGAAAGAGTAGTTGATATGATGTGACCAAAGGCTGCAAAGGCAAATGCACCATGGGCTTGTCACTTGTGCTTCTATTATTGCCATGAGGACCTCACGCCTGGACTGGCATGCTGCCCAGGAGAAGGATGAGGCATACATAGAGAGGAGCTGCCGCAACTGATCTGCACACTCATGAGCTAAATAAATGTTCTGCTTTATGTGACTATGATCCTGTAGTGGTTGGTTATACAGCATTACTGTGACCACAGCTAATTGATATAACCACCTATTAGCTACCTGACATCCAGCAAGTTGCTTCACCTTTCTGAACCCTCAATTCCTCATCGATAAAAGAAAACGGTACTTCATAACTTGCTGAGATGGTCAGAGCTGATATACAGTGTTCTGTACACAGAAAATGCTCAAAAATCATAATTTTTATGTTATTACTATCCTTGCACAAATTACTTAATATCCATTTTCTTAACAAATAATGGTGAATTACCTTGTTGGCTCTTCAAGAAAATGAGATATATATGAAGTTCTTATAATAACATAAAACACATTAAATATGTATATTATTATTATACCTTAATTCTTTTATTTTCCTGCCTATAAGCTAAGGTGTCATAGTCTCTACTTCTGTGAAAAATAAATCATGATGATATTAACTGAAACACTGTAGTTTGTTAAAATTAATAAGCGGCTCAAATAGCTACTTAAATATATTTATTAAAAACCAAGTGACGGGGCATCTGGCTGGTTCAGTCAGGAGAGCATGGGACTCTTGATCTCAGGGTTGTGAGTTTGAGCCCCATGTTGGGTGCAGAGATTACTTAAATGAATAAAAAAAAAAACCTTAAAAAAAACAAGTGATGCATTTCCTAAGCATTATCTACATAAGATAACTCTGGATTAAATTTCTTAAAAATGTCTTCAAAAACAATTTATGATTTTAAAAACATGTATGCCATTTCTTATTCCACAAAGGATTTGACACACTTAATACTGTGGTCTATCCACTAGAATACCTTCTAAAATATTCCTATTTTAAACAGATTCTTAGATTCTGCCATTAAAGTTACTCTAATACAATATTCCTAAAATATTTAGATTTTTCTTTTGAGAATGCTCTTGTCCCAAATTCTCTTAGACTCATTCCTTTAAGATCTAGTTCATATATCATCTCAACTTTTAAAATTCTGTCTCTTTTCTTGACCTCCCTGGGCTTTAAGAAACTCTGACATATGTGACTTTTGAATTCTCAAACCAGATAAATTAGAAGATAATTACTCACATTTGAAGATTTTGCTATAATTAGGAAAGGATTCAAACAGACCTTTTATATACACAGTTCTTTATATATATTATCGTTTGGCAAAAATTTTCAGAAATTTAATTCAGAAATTAAAGTCACAGTTATCAAATAAAATTATACACAACTGTCATTGTATGTACTTCCAGAGATTTAATTTACCTCATATTTCACCAGGGAGATCCTGAGATGTTTAGATACTGCCATTAAAGATATCCTAATTCTCCCTCATTCTATTCCTCATTCTTTACTCATTTCTAATATTTCTAAATAATTCGTTTTAATGGCCTTACAAGAAACAGACTGGTGATCTAGGCAAACAGAACTCTCTGAAGTTAGTGCATCTCTTGTCAGTGATCCTACTAGTTTTTAAAAGAGCTTGCCTGAAGGCAATACATTAAATTTTTAGTTCAAGTTTATGTTAACTGTGATAAATTCTGACCACCTAGAGTTATTTTTCTGGCTTCCATGTCTAAGAAAATAAATTTAAAATGTATTAGCCAAGACAAAATATACCTGGAAAAAGACTACTGAAATATACCTGGAAAAAGACTACCAGAGTATTCTATACGAAGGAAACTTGATTATCAGTATTATTCTAAAATGACAATACCCACTTACAAGATATTACAGCTACTTGTTTTTTAACCTTACTCTTAAATGTTTCAGATTAATATCATTCCAAATATCTAAGTAAAGATATCATCAATAAATTAAGAATATTTACATTCATACAATACATGTAGATCCATACAATGGAACAGACTACTACTAGTAATAAAAACATTAAACTATTGATACAGGCAACAACATAGATGAAATCTCAAAAGAATTATGCTGAATGGAAGAAGCCAAGCAAAAAAACAGTACATACTATATGATTACATCTATATAAAATTTAGAAAATGCAAACTAATCTATAGTGAGAGGAAGCAGATCACTGATTGCGCCTAGAAACTGGGGAGAAAGAAAGCAAGAAGTAGGATTACCAAGGGGTATGAGGAAACTTTGGGGAGTGATGGATGGGCTCGTTATTTTGATTATGGTGATGGTTTCCTGGGTATGTATGTGTGTGTGTACATGTCAAAACTTATCAAATTGTGCCTACTAAATATGTGCAACTTATTGCATGCTGATTATAATTTAATAAAGTTATTAGAAAAGAATTAAACAATTAAAATCTAATATGGTCAAAAGAACTTGTTCATATCCCCCAAATCTGCCTCTATTCCTAGTCCCCCATTTAATGATGTCATTATTTAACCATTATTTCTCCTTAACCTGAAAAGTCAGAATCCTGAAATGTGCCTTCCCACTGACACCTGAACATACCTCAGTCTAATTTCATGACATTGACTCTCCTGTCCTCAACATGGTCATGCCCACCCAACTCTAAGTCATATATGAGGGCAGGGACTCCTGGTTACACTAAGATCTAGAATCATGACAGAAAAACAGTGACTACTCAAAGTGTGTCACATAAATAAACTGCAGTCATCTGTGCTGAAAGTCTGTCTTGTTTAATGAGGGCAGAGATCCTGTATTATTCATTTTGCATCCCTGGAACACTAATCCAGGAACTGTTCATTGGATAAATGAAGGTACCACATTATAGTTTCACACTGTATCCTGAAACAGAGCTTAAACTTTGACTTACAAGAGTATGTTAAAGTATTAATACAATTAGAAAGGTCAACATTTTAAAATACCTAAATTCTCAGAAGACATTGGGGGTGGCTTTAATAAAACCAGTTAGTTTTGTAAAATGGGGAATAGATATTTCCTCAAATATAAGACTAGACATTCAAATTCATATAGTATCAATTTGTATTACAGCCCTTAATAACAAGCGTTTTATTTTTTAAAGAATTTCTTTATTTCTTTATTTGAGAGAGAGAGAGAGAGGGAGCATGCGCAGGGGGAGGGGCAGAGGGAGAAGCAGGCTCCCCAGTGAGCAGGGAGCCCAACGTTGGGCTCGATCCCAGAGCCCTGGGATCATGACTCAAGCTGAAGGCAGACACTCAACCAACAGAGCCATCCAAGCTCCCCACTAACAAGCATTTTAAAAAACATTACATCGTGGGCATCTGGGTGGCTCAGTTGGTTAAGCATCCAGCTCTTGGTTTCAGCTCAGGTCATGATCTCAGGGTCCTTAGATCGAGCCCTGCGTTGGGCTTCCCACTGAGTGGGGAGTCTGCTTCCACCCTCTCTCCCTCTACCCCTCCCACCCCCACCTGTGCACTCTCTCTCTCCAAAATAAATAAAATAAATCTTTAAAAAACAAAACAAAACCCCAAAAACACATAACACTAGGTCTTCAACACTAAGCAGAACAGAGAATGTCCAACGACCTTACCCAGTCAGCATTTTTCAGCTCTTCCAGGTCTGTGTTAGAGTCATCACTCTTTTCCATTTCTTGAATCTTCTTAAGATTCTACCAATTAAAATGAAAAAAAAAAACATTTAGGTATAAAAATTTCATTAAGCTACCTTCTCAAATTAAAATTTCTAACAGATACCTTCAGACAAAGTATATACAGAAGTGTTATTGAAGCAGATAGTACAGAATCTATTTCTCTGTAGATTTCAGTCAATGGTAGACTAGAATAAATACAATACTACAGAGGGATGAACAGAGATTGCTCATTCTAATTTCCTTCTAGCCTTGTGGCTAAATTTGTCACCATATTTACTTGCACCCCTAAGATGTATTGACACTGCCCTCTCCCTCAACCTCCATATTCAATCCACCCTTAAACCTCAAAGATATTACTTCCTCCGTATAACCTAAGCCCTCTTCTTTTTCTCTCCCCCTGCAGATCTCTTAATCTAAACACTATCTAATTTTTGCCTGATTTCTGGTGTGGTCTTGCCCTGAATGCTCTCCTCTCCTCACCCCCATGTCTGGTCTCTTTCATTTCCTACTTCTGCTCTTCCTTCAGGTATTGGGCTCAACAGAATCACCAATTCTTCAGGAAAACCTTTCCTTCCCCCTGGATTAAGCCGACTCTTCCTGCTACACAATGGCATATAGCACCACCCACCTTCCTCTGTAGCCCTTATTACACTGTAATTTCACATTTGTTTGTGCCTTCCCCCTAGGTTTCATGAAGCAAAAGTCTATTCTCAGGGGCTAATATAAGCACTGGCACTTTTTATGCTCCATATATATATACCTGTCAAATAATTTCATGAATAAATTTCAATATATAAAATGCTTTTTATTTATTACTTGATACATGTATATATTGCAAAAATCATTACTGCGATAAGGTTAACTACCACCTCTATCACCTCAGATAATTACCGTTTGGTATATGCGGTGAGAACCTTTCAGATCCAGATCTACTCTCAGCAATTTTCCAGCACATAAGACAATATTGTTAACTATGGTCAACATGCTGTACATTAAGTCTCCAGAACTTATTCACCTTATAACTGCAAGTTTGGACCCTTTTCCCCTCAATTTTTAATTTTTTTTATTTGAGTATCGTTGACACACAATGTTACACCCTATGAAACTGCATTAATCCAATATTTGCAATTTTAAGAAAATCTTGATAAGTAAAACGTCTATTCACCTATTAATTACCAGTTTGCGTTATGCCATTCTTACTTACAATAAATCAACTCTAGTATATTTTACTTTTTGTTGAGCCTATTTTCCTGATTGCATGTGGACCGAGTTTAAATGTACTGTATGCAATCTAGTTTATTTTATATGAAAATAATAAATACTTAATAGGAAACATTTCTAAACCATTTATTTTTGGCTTCTCAACATCGCAGATTGACCTTCCGCAAAATGAGAACACCACCACCTGCTTTTTTTTTTTGTACTTAATGTGTGGAAGTATTAATATACAAAGAATAAAATTACTCTGCACATTTGAAGAAAATGTGGTATAAATAATGCATTAGTTCTTCTCTTGTGCTAAGAAGAAAATTAGCAAGTAGTTTCACTTGTTTCAGAATGTGTTTCTTAATTGCAGGTATCTTCCGATTTCTGAAAGTTCACAGAAGCCTCTTCACTTTAACTGAAGACCTGCCCCAGCACCTACACTGTGTGTGCCAGCTGAAAGAAGTCCAAGAAATTTTGCTTTTAAGGAAAAGGCCATTACCGTCCTAATGTAGGTCTTTCACAATGTAGGTTTTCTGTAAAAGTGAAGTGGCATAATGTGAACTTTTGGAAAGCAGGGGAAACCACATTTTAAAACGAAGTCAGTTTTCTTCCTTGAGATTATGTAATAAGACACTTGCCACTCCTCAGCATGCTCCATTACCATCTTTGGGCCTGTGTTTCCCCACCTTTAAGAGGAAGGTATTACCATCTACCTCACGATGCTGCTGTATTTAAAATACAATCAGTTAGTCATGGGAGTTAAGATGGCGGAGGAGTAGGGGGCCCCTTTTTCAGCCGGTCCCCCGAGTCGAGCTGGATAGGTACCAGACCAGCCTAAATAACCACGGAATCAGCCTGAGACGCAGGAAGACGCATCTGGATCTCTACAAATGAACATCTCCAGCGCTGAGTATTGAGGTACGAAGAGGGGAGCCGTGAAACCGCGCACAGATATCGGAAGATAAACGGAAGGGGGAGGGAGCTGCCGCGTTTGGGCGCCGGGAAGCGGCAGCCACCTGCACGGGGGAGCGGGCAGACTCACAGAGGGCACCCGCGAGAGAGAGAGCGGACTGAGACCGGTGAGCCGTGAACGCGCGCCACCAGGCATCTCGCGGGACACCGGAATCCCGCTGTGCTCACGGGATCCAGACTGAGACCGGGAACTCCCGGAGCGCGCGCGGGGCGGCTGGCGGCTGGCGGGCCACCTGCACGGGGGAGCGGGCGGACTCGCGGTCGGCACCCGAGAAACAGCAGGCTGAGACCCTGAACCGGGTGCGCGCGCCACCAGGCTTCTCACGGAACTCCGGAATCGAGGTGTGCTCACCGGGCATAGACTGAGACCGGGAGACCCGGGAGCTCGCGGGGCGGCCGGTGGCTGGCGGCATTAGAAACACAAAGGACAGAGTCGCACCGGCCCTGGAAGTGAGGGCAGGGTCGCCGAGTTGGTGCGCACATCCCGGGACGCTGTAGGGTTGAGCAGCACCAACAGTAACAGAGTTAAAGTGGCCGGAACATCAGTGGAGAACGGGCCGCAATCCCTCTGTTCTGTGACAATGCAGCCTCTGCTGCTCTGACCCTCAGAAGAGGCATAGCCGGCCGCCAGGGAAAGCCGCCAGAGAACAAAAGCCTGGAAATACCGGCTCAGAGAGTGCCCATCCCCATCCCCCCTCACAGGGGACACGGAGACTCTAACCAAACAGGGCTGCCTGAGTATCGGCGCGGCAGGCCCCTCCCCCAGAACACAGAAGGCAGGCTGAAAAATCAAGAAGCCCACAACCCGAGGCGCCTAGATGGCGCAGTCATTGAGCGCCTGTCTCCGGCTTAGGGTGTGATCCCAGCGTTCCGGAAAGGAGTCCCTCATCGGGCTTCTCCGCTGGGAGCCTGCTTCTTCCTCTCTCACTCCCCTGCTTCTGTTCCGTTCTTGCTGACTGTCTGTCTCCCTCTCTCAGATAAGTAAATAAATAAAATCTTTAAAGAAGAAGCCCACATCTCTAAGATCCCTATAAAACAAGGGGCACGGCCTGGGACCCAGTCAATAATTTTGGGCTCTGGACAACCCCGCAACCTCCCCTCATTAGAATGACAAGAAGGAGAAGCCCCCCCCCAGCAAAGAAAAGACAGTGAGTCTGTGGCCTCTGCCACAGAAGTAACGGATATGGATGTAACCAAATTATCAGAAATGGAATTCAGAGTAACAATGGTCAAGATAATGAGTAGACTTGAAAAAAGTATTCAGGAAAATGTTACTGAGAATATAGAATCCCTAAGGGCGGAAATGAGAGCGAATTTGACAGAAATTAAAAATTCTATGAGCCAAATGCAGGCAAAACTAGAGGCTCTGACGGCCAGGGTCACGGAAGCGGAGGAAAGGGTTAGTGAATTGGAGGATGGGTTAATAGAGGAAAAAATAAAAATAGAAGATGGTCTTAAAAAAATCCACGCCCACGAATGTTGGCTACGGGAGATTACTGACTCAACGAAACGATCCAATGTTAGAATCATCGGCATCCCCGAGGGGGTGGAGAAAAACAGAGGTCTAGAAGAGATATTTGAACAAATTGTAGCTGAAAACTTCCCTAATCTAGCAAGGGAAACAAAAATTCGTGTCCAAGAGGCAGAGAGGACCCCTCCCAAGCTCAACCATGACAGACCTACACCACGTCACATCATAGTGCAATTCGCAAATATGAGATCCAAGGATACAGTATTGAAAGCGGCCAGGGCAAAGAAATTTCTCACGTACCAAGGCAAAGGCATCAGAATTACGTCAGACCTGTCTACACAGACCTGGAATGAGAGAAAGGGTTGGGGGAGCATTTTTAAAGCTCTTTCAGAGAAAAACATGCAGCCAAGGATCCTTTATCCAGCAAGGCTGTCATTCAGAATTGATGGAGAAATAAAGACATTTCAGAATCGACAGTCACTAGCCAATTTCGTAACCACGAAACCAGCCCTACAGGAGGTATTACGGGGGGTTCTATAAAAGTAAAAAGGCCCCAAGAGTGATACAAAACAGAAAGTCACAGCCAATACAAACAAAGACTTTACTGACAACATGGCAGAATTAAAAGCATATCTCTCAGTACTCAGCCTTAACATTAATGGTTTAAATTCTTGCTTTAAACGCCACAGGGTTGCAGATTGGATAAAAAGAAATGACCCATCCATTTGCTGTCTACAAGAGACTCATTTCAAACCCAAAGATGCATTCAGACTGAGAGTAAGGGGATGGAGTACCATCTTTCATGCAAATGGACCTCAAAAGAAAGCTGGGGTAGCAATTCTCATATCAGATAAACTGGATTTTAAACTACAGACTATAGTTAGAGATGCAGAAGGGCACTATATTATTCTTAAAGGAAGTATTCAACAAGTGGATATGACAATTATAAATATATATGCCCCCAACAGGGGAGCAGCAAGATACACAAGCCAACTCTTAACCAGAATAAAGAGACATATAGATAAAAATACATTAATAGTAGGGGACCTCAACACTCCACTCTCAGAAATAGACAGAACACCCTGGCAAAAACTAAGCAAAGAATCAAAGGCTTTGAATGCCATACTCGACGAGTTGGACCTCTTAGATATATATAGAACACTACACCCCAGAACCAAAGAATACTCATTCTATTCTAATGCCCATGGAACATTTTCAAGAATAGACCATGTTCTGGGACACAAAACAGGTCTCAGCCGATACCAAAAGACTGAAATTATCCCCTGCATATTCTCAGACCACAACGCTCTGAAATTGGAACTCAACCACAAGGAAAAATTTGGAAGAAACTCAAACACTCGGAGACTAAGAACCATCCTGCTCAGGAATGACTCGATAAACCAGGAAATCAAAAATCAAATTAAACAATTTATGGAGACCAATGAGAATGAAAACACAATGGTCCAAAACCTATGGGATACTGCAAAGGCAGTCCTAAGGGGGAAATACATAGCCATCCAAGCCTCACTCAAAAGAATAGAAAAATCTAAAATGCAGTTTTTATATTCTCACCTCAAGAAGCTGGAACAGCAACAGAGGGACAGGCCTAATCCACGCACAAGGAAGCAGTTGACCAAAATTAAAGCTGAAATCAATCAAGCAGAAACCAGAAGTACAGTAGAGCAGATCAACAGGACTAGAAGCTGGTTCTTGGAGAGAATCAATAAAATTGACAGACCACTGGCAAGACTTATCCAAAAGAAAAGAGAAAGGACCCAGATTATTAAAATTATGAATGAAAAAGGAGAGGTCACGACGAACACCATTGAAATTGGAAGGATTATTAGAAATTTTTATCAACAGCTATATGCCAATAAACTAAGCAATCTGGAAGAGATGGAATCCTTCCTGGAAACCTATAAACTACCAAGATTGAAACCGGAAGAAATTGATTTCTTAAACAGGCCAATTAATTATGAAGAAATTGAGTCAGTGATAAACAACCTTCCAAATAACAAAACTCCAGGCCCGGACGGTTTTCCTGGGGAATTCTACCAAACATTCAAAGAAGAAATAATACCTATTCTCCTAAAGCTATTTCAAAAAATAGAAACAGAAGGAAAGCTACCAAACTCATTCTATGAGGCCAATATTACCTTGATCCCCAAACCAGGCAAAGACCCCCTCAAAAAGGAGAATTACAGACCGATTTCCCTAATGAACATGGACGCCAAAATCCTCAACAAGATACTTGCTAATAGAATCCAACAGTTCATTAAAAGGATTATCCACCACGATCAAGTGGGATTCATACCTGGGATGCAAGCGTGGTTCAATATTCGCAAATCAATCAGCGTGATACATAATATCAACAAGAAAAGACTCAAGAACCATATGATCCTCTCAATCGATGCCGAAAAAGCATTTGACAAAATACAGCATCCTTTCCTGATTAAAACCCTTCAGAGTGTAGGAATAGAAGGTACATTTCTCAATCTCATAAAAGCCATCTATGAAAAGCCTACTGCAAATATCATTCTCAATGGGGAAAAGCTGGAAACCTTTCCCTTAAGATCAGGAACACGACAAGGATGCCCACTCTCGCCACTATTATTCAACATAGTACTAGAAGTCCTTGCAACAGCAATCAGACAACAAAAAGGGATCAAAGGTAGTCAAATCGGCAAAGAAGAAGTCAAAATGTCTCTCTTCGCAGATGACATGATACTCTATATGGAAAACCCCAAAGAAGCCACTCCCAAACTATTAGAAGTTATAGAGCAATTCAGTAACGTGGCGGGATACAAAATCAATGCTCAGAAATCAGTTGCATTTCTGTACACGAATAACGAGAACGAAGAAAGAGAAATTAGGGAATCCATCCCATTTACAATAGCATCAAAAACCATACGTTACCTTGGAATTAACTTAACCAGAGACGTAAAGGACCTTTATTCTAGAAACTATAAATCACTCTTGAAAGACATTGAGGAAGACATAAAAAGATGGAAAGATATTCCATGCTCATGGATCAGAAGAATTAACATAGTTAAAATGTCCATGCTACCCAGAGCAATCTATACTTTCAATGCTATCCCGATCAAAATACCGAGAACGTTTTTCAAAGAACTGGAACAAATAGTCCTTAAATTTGTATGGAACCAGAAAAGACCCCGAATCTCCAAGGAACTGTTGAAAAGGAAAAACAAAGCTGGGGGCATCACAATGCCGGATTTCGAGCTGTACTACAAAGCTGTGATCACCAAGACAGCATGGTACTGGCACAAAAACAGACACATAGACCAATGGAACAGAATAGAGAGCCCAGAAATGGACCCTCGGCTCTTTGGGCAACTAATATTTGATAAAGCAGGAAAAAACATCCGGTGGGAAAAAGACAGTCTCTTCAATAAATGGTGCTGGGAAAATTGGACAGCTACATGCAAAAGAATGAAACTTGACCACTATCTCACACCATACACAAAAATAAACTCCAAATGGATGAAAGACCTCGATGTGAGACAGGAATCCATCAAAATTCTAGAGGAGAACATAGGCAGCAACCTCTACGACATCGGCCAAAGCAACCTTTTTCATGATACATCCCCAAAGGCAAGAGAAACAAAAGATAAAATGAATTTAAGGGACTTCATCAAGATTAAAAGTTTCTGCACAGCCAAGGAAACAGTCAGAAAAACCAAGAGGCAGCCCACGGAATGGGAGAAGATATTTGCAAATGACACTACAGATAAAGGACTGGTATCCAAGATCTACAAAGAACTTCTCAAACTCAATACACGAGAAACAAATAAACAAATCAAAAAATGGGCAGAAGATATGAACAGACACTTTTCCAATGAAGACATACAAAGGGCTAACAGACACATGAAAAAATGTTCAAAATCATTAGCCATCAAGGAAATTCAAATCAAAACCACACTGAGATACCACCTTACGCCAGTTAGAATGGCAAAAATAGACAAGGCAAGAAACAACAATTGTTGGAGAGGATGTGGAGAAAGGGGATCCCTCCTACATTGTTGGTGGGAATGCAAGTTGGTACAGCCACTCTGGAAAACAGTGTGGAGGTCCCTTAAAAAGTTAAAAATTGAGCTACCCTATGATCCAGCCATTGCACTACTGGGTGTTTACCCCAAAGATACAGACGTAGTCAAGAGAAGGGCCATATGCACCCCAATGTTCATAGCAGCAATGTCCACAATAGCTAAATCGTGGAAGGAGCCGAGATGCCCTTCAACAGATGACTGGATTAAGAAGTTGTGGTCCATATATACAATGGAATATTACTCAGCCATCAGAAAGAACGATTACCCAACATTTGCAGCAACATGGATGGCACTGGAGGAGATAATGCTAAGTGAAATAAGTCAAGCAGAGAAAGACAACTATCATATGATTTCTCTCATCTATGGAACATAAGAACTAGAATGATCAGTAGGGGAAGAAAGGGATAAAGAAAGGGGGGGTAATCAGAAGGGGGAATGAAACATGAGAGACTATGGACTATGAGAAACAAACTGAGGGCCTCAGAGGGGAGGGGGGTGGGGGAATGGGATAGACCGGTGATGGGTAGTAAGGAGGGCACGTATTGCATGGTGCACTGGGTGTTATACACAACTAATGAATCATCGAGCCTTACATCGAAAACCGGGTATGTACTGTATGGTGACTAACATAATATAATAAAAAATCATTATTAAAAAAAAATAGATAAAATAAAATACAATCAGTTAAATCATATAATATATAATCATATAATCAGTTAAATATACCAGAACCTTGCCTCTGAGGAAAGCAACTCCAAAAACGTAGCTCTAAATTCTCCGTACTGCCCCAGCCCCATTCCAGAGCCTTGCCCTTTTCCAATGGTCCTGGCTGCTTCTCTTGGCTGCAGCAGGGTGTGGGGAAATAATAATGACAGCTAACCAGTGCTGAGGCTTCAAGCAGCCCACATCTAGCCCCAGGCACAAACCTCGTTATGGCTGGACTCACAGCTGAGGCTCACAAAAGCTAAATGACATGGCTACAGTCTCCCTGCAGGTGGAATGGAGCAGAACGAAGTAGGTAGAAGTGGCATCAGGGTCCCAGACATGAGGTATGATGTATGGAAGGAACACCAGATGACTGGTCCTGCTGGGAACCTAAGTGTCCTGATGCTGCCCCCAATGGCTTAGAAAAGTCTTAGAAAACAGATAGATAAAGTTGTACTTCACTTTTGCTAAAATTAGTATTTATGAATTCATATTACACAAGAAAAAAGAACAGAGTTTATGAATTGTAACTGGGCTTTGCAGATTTGGGGCACTTAATACTTGGTACAACATTATGTCAAAATCTGAGTAATAATCATTATTACTAAATTAGGACTTTTCATTTTTTGTGTCTAAAGACATACCAGATGTCCTGGTATATGTAATATTTCTGATATTCAAAATACCTAATTTTTTTGCTAGGGATTACTAACTGTCATTTTAAAAAGCTCTGATGGGGGCGCCTGGGTGGCGCAGTCATTGGGCGTCTGCCTTTGGCTCAGGGCGTGATCCCGGCGTTCTGGGATTGACTGACACCAGGTTTTTTTTTTTTTTAAGATTTTATTTATTTATTTGACAGAGAGAGAGACAGCTAGTGAGAGAGGGAACACAAGCAGGGGGAGTGGGAGACGAAGAAGCCGGCTCCCATTGGAGGAGCCTGACGTGGGGCTCGATCCCAGAATGCTGGGATCATGCCCTGAGCCGAAGGCAGACGCCCAACGACTGCGCCACCCAGGCACCCCTTAAAACCAGTTTTCAACCCAAGTCCACAATCTTAATCAAGTATTCCTATTTTGAAATCAGAGCTGAGCAGAGAGGCGACCGAAAGGAGAGGCACACACACTTTTATTTTGTTCCTCTGAGGACTGCAATCCAGGCTCTAGATCAAAAAACAATTAATGACTTAAGGTATATATTATTCTATTGACTAGAAGAGTATTCTTTCCAGCTTTTCATAATTAAAATAGTGAAAGAACAGAGATTTAAGGAGGTGAACTCCCTCTGGACACCTAGGCACTCTATCAGGCTATGATGTCTCTATTAGCAGCAGGGCTCCTCCCTCCGCAATCCAAAAAAACCAAGAGCTGAGAGTAAGTACCTTATCTCTTACTATTTCTTCCCACTCCAGCCTTCGGGCATTTGCATTGGCTATTCCCTCTTGCCAGAATGCTTTACCCCACATATCCACATAGCTAATTCCCATACATCCTTCTCATTTTTGCTCAAATGTCACCTTCTCAATGGGACCTACCTTGACAATCCTATACAAATCCCAAGCTCTATGCCCTGCAACTCCCCTCGTCTACGCCATCTTCCAGAAAGCACCTTGCCTTCTAACACTCTGCATGACTTACTTAATATGTTTACTGCCTGCCTCTTGCTGCCAGATTTTAAGCTTTAATACTTAAGGAAGTATTTTTGTGTATTTTGTTCCCTGATGAGCTCCTCAAATCTCTAGAAGTATGCCTTGCACTTGGTAGGTGCTTGGTAAGTATTTGTTGAATAAGTGAATTAATAAGACCTTTCAGCCAAGAACAAACTCTTAAATCTCCTCAACAGTTCTTGTCGAGTCAACTTTAATAAGAAGTTTCCATTATGAAAGGGAAAATTATTCAGAGAAAAACCTGAATTTTCTCCTCTAAAGTCAGAATGCACTGGAGGGGTGGAGAAGAAAACTGTCTATGCCACACAGAGAAATATGCTCTCCAGTTCAGGGAAATAAATATGTAACCCAAGTTCACATTAAAGTGTCTCATTCAGTCAACAGATGATAAAATAAATAATAAAATTAGTAAGTTAAAAGGAAAAATTAATAAGCCTAATACCACACAGAAGAAATGAAGTAATAATAATACCAAACAGGTCAACAAGATTCAGTCAGCATCAAAATATATTGGTTTGAAACCTTAATGCCTGAGAAGATCAAGTGTGTGTACATGGGCCAACACCTTAACAACACACCTTCCCCATCTGTAACCAAGAGCACAAAGAGCCCCATACAACACTGAATTCTTTCTGTCGTATTTCCCCCATCACCTTAAGGCTGAGTCCACAACGAGCACTGTATTGTTTACCAATGATCTATAAACCAGAAGATAATGGAAAAAGCTGAAAACATGTTGGAGAATCTCATTTTTACAAGCTAATATTGTTTTTTAAAAATTTCCAATCGTCTCTAGGCCCTTCTAGGATCCAAACAACAGGCAAGACAAACAGTATGGATACAGTAGAAGATGGGTGGTCTTTGGCAGATGAAAATATTTATCTTTTCTTCTTGATTCCTGCTACTACTACCAAAGTTGATTATAGCAAATCTCTCAACTGTTCTTTCTGCTCCAGTTTCTTCCTCATTTGGTTTAACTCTTCACTCCCCTATGATGGGTTCCCAGTGTCTCTGATGTGGCCTTCAAACTGGGGTACCTGTTCTTCTGGGGACCTGTGGCCAAACAGTACAGCGATATGCCAGGGAGCATTTACAATGACATACAAACAGGACACATTTCCTGGAGTGAATTTTACTCACAGATAATGTAATGGATGCTGTGGTCGGCTGCCCAGGTCCACAACCTGCACCCCCTTCCGGAATGAAGTACTCTCTTCCACTGGCTGCCGGAGGTGTTGTTTGCCAAAGGCTCAGAACCTGATCCCGCTCCAGGAGCAGCACTCAGCACTCCGAGCAAGGAGCAGCCTTGCCGCGGGTATGCCCCGCCTCTGGGGTAGCCCGCACCCAGTCATCGGTCTGTGTGGCAGTACACAGGTCAGGCCCCCTTGCCTCCCTTGGAACAACTCTGAAGGGCCATCTCAACTTCAGAGCTCTCTGTGGGACTGGCTGAGGCCTGCTGCACCGGCATCATACTTCAGCTTTTCCTTCACCCGCTCAAAGCCATTCCCGATAAGACCTCCTAAATTCAAATTTTAGCCCTCAGAATCCATTTCCTGCAGGAACTCAATCCACACATGGAATGATTTTAAAATATTATAACAGATGCAGACATATAAAACAAAATTTACATGGATTTTAAAGTTAAAAAACATGACCTCAAAGACATTTTGACTTGCAGTAAACAGTATATCCCTCAGTGGGCGTCTGCTGCTTTGTCTAGAAACCTTGAGTAGGGCTAACCCATGCCCGGCGCACCTTATCGCCTACGCACAAGGGTGAAGACACAGCCTCCACCAGCCAGTGGGGCCCATTTTCCTGACCACAGGGACTGGTTCTTGCACAGGTACATTCCTGAATTTTCCTCCAAGATACTTTTGCCCCAATTAAGAGAAAAGACTTTCTGCTGGAGTTACTGAACTGAGAGAACATGAGGTTTAAGCTACAGACTGCCATCTTACCTGCCTTTTAGTAAAAGCCCATCCTGGGGAGTGAGACAGAGAAAGCCAGCCCTGGTTATAGGTTTTGAGACACTGTACCGAGCTGTACATACCCTTAGACTTCCCATTTATGTGAGCCAGTAAATCTTTCACCCAGTCTACCCATGCTAACTTGAGTGGATTTCTGTTACTTGCAATAGAAGAGTCATGATTTAATATGTCTCCTTGGTCCAGAAATAGGAGTCATGCTTCTGTGTCTTAGGAGTACTCTGGTGGAATAATAATATGAGAAGCACATGGTCCCTTTCCCACCCAACCTTAAATTTTACTGCTCTCCAACTCATCCCTGACTAAATGTAGTCTAGATGGTCTCACTGTTACACCTTTACACATCTCTACCTTTACCTCTGGGCTGTGATAAAATCCCTAACTCCCTGCTACTAAGAAAAACTATCCACTCTTCATAATACTAAAGATAGCTTAAATGAACAGTCCAAGAATTTCACGTTTCCTTATTCTTCTGAACAGTAGCAGAAACTGTAGTTCAGACACTTCCTAGCTTGTGACTTTACACAAGTCATTTAACTGCTCTAGTCCTTGGCTTGTTTCCCCATCTATAAAATGCAGATAATAACCACTTTTTGGATTTTGTTAATATTACATAAAATGATACAGAAGAAATATTGAATACAGCCTGGTTCATGTAAAGCATTTAGTATTAGTTATAAGCCAATAAATATCTGTGAGGATTTTATTATGAACACTTTCTCAAGCACAAAAACATTTTATTCTTTTACCAAATGAGATCTTTCTCTAGTCTCTTCATGAAATCAAAATCTTGACTCACAAATAAATCAAATAAAATAGTTGAGAATCTGTGACTACTATAATTGAACAAGCCTGAACAAAGGTGCAACTAGAAATCTCAGGTTTTCTAGTTAGCAGAAAAAAAAAAAAAACCATCAGTAATTTGAAAGTAAATTCCATATTTTTCTAGTTTTAGTGGCAAGCTTCGGTCAATTATATTCTAGCTTCTGAATAAATTATTTTACATGTACAAATATAATAACAGATGCCAACTTGTGCTTGGAATATGGTGAGAAAGTTCTAAGTGAGCACCCCCACATGGCAATTAACTCTGCATTTCTGACATAACAATTCTCAAACTAGCAATTAGAACTGCTCCATGCCAACACTTTCTGTTTCTGGCATCTTAAAAAATAAACAAATAAAACCTACTCTGTGAATCACAAGTATATCAAATGCTCAAAGAGTAATTTTAATTCAATTGCGTAGATTCAACATCAGCTCACATACAATGCCCGCCCTTATAAATATACTCATGGAGGCACCTGGGTGGCTCAGTCAGTTAAGCATCTGCCTGCAGCTTAGGTCATGATCCCAGGATCCTGGGATCAAGCCCCACAGTGTGTTCCCTGCTCAGCGGGGAGTCTGCTTCTCCCCCTCCTTCTGCCCCTCCCCCTGCTTGTGCACTTGTGCCCGCTCTCTCTCTCACTCTCTCTCTTGCTCACTCTCTCTTTAAAATAAATATATAAAATCTTAAAAAAAAAACACAAATCAACAAGTGAAGACCAATACTCCATTAGAAGAATGGGCAAAGGATATGAACAGGGCAACTGATAAATACAAATGTGTCTTAAGCATATGGAAAGGTCCCCGATCTCATTCATTCATAATAAGGAAAATGTAAACTAAAGCTATAGAATACAAATTTTCACCTATCACCTAGAAAACACATTGTGTTGGAAAACACTCTTACACAATCCTAAGGAGAGTATGAATTGGTAAAACTCTACCGAAGACAATTTCATACTTAATAAAAATTAGAAGTGCACACTTCCTTTGAACCAGAAATTCTAATTTTCCTACATATATGATTATACCCATGAAAAACAGCTTTAGAACTATCCATTGCAGCATTATTTGTAATCGCAAACATTTGGAAGTAATCTAGTAATTGTCAATAAAGGGCTGATTAAATCAATCACACTATATCCACACAACAGAATCTTATGAAGACATGAAAGATATAAACACTATGTACAGATATGAAATGATCTCCATGATATATTCTTTTTTTTTTTTAAAGATTTATTTATTTATTTATTCAACAGAGATAGAGACAGCCAGCGAGAGAGGCAACACAAGCAGCGGGAGTGGGAGAGGAAGAAGCAGGCTCATAGCAGAGGAGCCTGATGTGGGGCTCGATCCCACAAGGCCGGGATCACGCCCTGAGCTGAAGGCAGACGCTTAACCGCTGTGCCACCCAGGCGCCCCTCCATGATATATTCTTAAATGAAAAACAGAAAGTTCAGAACAGCATAAAAATGGAAGAAAAAATATTATATTTTTGTTAGTTATGGATAAAATATCTCCATAAGATCAAAGAAAAAATTAACAGTATTTGTTGTCTGTGGGACAGGGACTGTGTAACTAGGAGGAGGAAGCAGAAGGGTATGATTTACTATTTCTGAAGAAACAGTACTCCTGGAGTGTTTGAACTATGTGAATTTTTTTGTTAAAGTTAATTAAATTGAAGGATTTACAGGACAAGTAAAGATTCTTCTGCAACATTTTAAGCAGGGAGAGTGGTGATAAGAGCAAAGATACCCAGGACAGAGAGGGCAATTTAATTATTTCTGATGAAGTGAGTGCTTTGCACATTTACTAACATTCACAAAATAATAAATCAATCGAAAAGAGACAGACATTGACAAGGGCCCTGAAAAGTTAATGATGGATGATATCATTAAAATGAACAAATGGCAACCTTACAAACAGACATCTGGTGGTGGTTCTTTCTTTCAAAACAGGATATGTTCACCACTTGGAAGAACATAAACCCATTTTAGCTGTAGGGAGGAATTAAACACTACAGTTTTATTATTGGAGGTGTTGTGAGCAGGCATGAGGAGAATGAAAGAGAATACGAGAAAGCTGAGTAAAATACACTTCAATATGTGAATGAGACAGAGGTCTTGTGGCTTTAACTTTGTGAGTGTAGTCAAGCAGAATATAGTCGGAAGTCACATCACATGCAGATGCCTTAGTGTAACTGAATGTGGTCATTGGCAATGGTATAACACAGGTGGATCTGATCTTGGCCGATAAGAGATGGTGGGTGGGAAATATTTACATTTGATTTTTTTCAACCAATCGCAGGTAATAAAATGTGGTTATTTGATTTTTTTAAAAGATAAAAAATATTTCATAACAGTGTAGTCAATTCCAAAAACATTGTTTTTCCCCTAGCAAAAAGATACTTTCTATCTATCTATCTATCTATCTATCTATCTATCTATCTATAATTTGTGTGTGTGCATAATATTCCACTTTAAGTAAAATATTTGTTAATAGTCTTATCTAAGATAAACTGAGCTCAAAGATTTCATCATGAAATTCTCATTTCTTATATAGGACTAATAATAATAGGACACTTAATGAAGTGTCACAGTAGTTGTTGATTATGTAGTATAAAAACACTCATATAATATTGTGAAGACTTATTATAATAAGCCATGCTTATTTCCAATTCATCTACTTACCCTGTAATTCCAATATCTGGTCAAATATTAGCAGCTAAAGATAAACTGGCTTCAATCTAGGCATCTAAAGATCATCCTCTCATCACAGGATTTTTATTACATTTAGGGTAAGATTTAACCATTCAGAAGAATTTGAATGACAAGGTTTAAAATAAAGTCACATATAACTAAGGATCCCTTAAACATTCAGAAAATCAAGACAGTGGCATAATGCTACTATATTTATCCTTTTTTTTTTAAGAACTAGATCTCATTTTTTTATTTTAAGAGAGAGAGACAGAGAGAGAGAGTATGAGTGGGAGGTGCATGGAGGGAGAGAGGGAATCTTAAGCAGATTCCACGCCCAGTGGGGCTCAATCTCACCACCCTGAGATCATGACCTGAGTCAAAATCAAGAGTTAACTGACTGAGCCACCCAGGTGCCCCTGCTATTTTTTCTAAAAATTTTTATTTTTATTCAAGTATACTTGACACACAATGCTATATTAGTTTCAGGTGTACCATTTAGTAATTTAAGAAGTTTGTACATTACACTCACCAAGGCTCACCAAAAGTGTGGCTACCATATGTGCCCTCACATCACTATTAAAATATCATTGACTGTATTCCTTATTCTGTGCCTTTTACTCCGGTGCCTTTTCCATTTTGTAACTGAAAGCTTGTATCTCTCACACCTATACCCATTTTACCCAACCTCTCACCTTCCTCCCTCCCCTCTGGCAACCATCAGTTTTGTTCTCTGTATTTATAGGTCTGATTTTACTTTTTGCTTATTCATTTGTTTCCTTTATTTTTAGATTCCACTTATGAGTGGAATCATATAGTATGTATTTCTCAGTGTGAATTATTTCACTTAGCATAAGGCCTTCTAAGTCCATCTATGTCGTTGCAAATGGCAAGAGCTCATCCTTTTTTATGGCTGCATAATATTCTAGATCTTGGCTATGGTAAATAACACTGCAATAAACATAGGGGTGCATATATCTTTTTGAATTGGTGTTTTTGTTTTTTGGGGGGGTAAATACCCAATAGTGGAATGACTGGTTCATATGGTAATTCTATTTTTAATTTTTTGAGGAACCTCCGTACTGTTTTCCACAGTAGCTGCAACAGTTTGCATTCCCACAAACAGTGCACAAGGGGTCCTTTTTCTCTACATCCTTGCCAACACTTGTTATTTCTTTTTAATTTTAGCCATTCTGACAGGTGTGAGGTGGTGTCTCACCGCAGGTTTGATTTATATTTCCCTGATGATGAGTGATGTTGAGCATCTATCTTTTTACATGTCTCCTGGCCATCTATACAACTTCTTTGGAAAAATGTCTATTCAGGTTCTCTATTTTTTAACTGGATTACTTGGGTTTTTTGGGTGTTGAGTTGTAGAAGTTCTTTATATATTTTGGATCTTAACCCCTTCTTGGATATATCATTTGCAAATCTCTTCTCCCACTCAGTAGATTGTCTTACTGTTTTACTGATGGTTTTGTTTGCTGTACAAAACCATTTTTATTTTGATGTGGTCCTGATAGTTTATTTTTGCTTTTGTTTCCCTTAAGTTAGGAAACATATCTAGAAAAACATGGCTATAGCTGATGTCAGAGAAATTACTGCCTGTATTCTTTAAGATTTTTATAGTTTCAAGTCTCAAATTTAGGTTGCTTTAAAAAAAGATTTTATTTTATTTATTTTAGAAAGCAAGAGAATGTGCGGAGAGGGGCAAAGGGAGAGGACAGGAGAGGGACAAGCAGACTCCCCACCCAGCACAGAGCCCAACGCAGGGCTTGAATCCCAGGACCCTGAGATCACGACCCGAGCCAAAACCAAGAGTCAGATGCTTAACCAAATGAGTCACCCAGGTGCCCCTTACATTTAGGTCTTTAATCCATTTTGAGTTTATTTTTATGTATGGTGTTAGAAGGTGGTCCACTTTCATTCATCTATGTGTAGCTGTCCAGTTTTCCCTAAACCATTTGTTGAAAAGACTGTCTTTTCCCCATTGTGTACTCTTGCCTCCTTTGTCATAGATTAATTTACCATATAATCATGAGTTTCTGGGCTCTATACTCTATTCCATTGATCTATGTGTCTATTTTTGTGCCAGTTACAACTTTATGGTACATCTTGAAATCTGGGATTGTGATATCTCCGGCTTTGTTCTTTCTCAGGATTGCTTTTTGCTATTTGGGGTCTTTTGTGGATCCATACAAATTTTAGGATTATTTATTCTAGTTTTATGAACACTGTGGGTATTTTGATAGGGATGTCACTGAATTTGTAGATTGCCTTGGGTTACAGGGCTACTTTAACAATATTAATTCTTCTAATCCATGAGCATGGAATATCTTTCCATTTATTTGTGTCTTTAGTTGATTTCATCAGTGTTTCAGGCCTTTCACCTCTTTGGTTAAGTTTATTCCTTGGTATTCTGTTCTTTTTGGTGCAATTGTAAATGGTGTTTTTTTAATTTCTCTTTCTGTTACTTCATTAGTAGTGTATAGAAACAATTCTGATTTCTGGGTATTATGTATCTTGCCACTTTACTGAATTTGTTTATTACTTCTAGTAGTTTTTAGATGGAATGTTTAGGGTTTTCTATGTATAGTATCATGTTTTCTGCAAATAGTGAAAGTTTTACTTCTTCTTTACCAATATGGATGCTTCTTTTTTCTTTTTCTTGTCTCATTGTTGTAGCTAGGACTTTCCATACTATACCGAATAAGAGTGGCAAGAATAGACATTCTTGTCTTGTTCCTGATCTTAGAGGAAAAGCTCTCAGTTTTTCACCACTGAGTATGACGTTAGCTGTGGATTTTTCATATATGGTCTTAATTATGTTGAGGTATGTTCCCTGTAACCGCACTTTGTTGTTTTTAATCACGAATGGATGTTGAATCTTGTCAGATACTTTTTCTGCATCTACTGAGATGACCATATCATTTTTATCATTAGTTTTGTTGATGTGGTGTATGATGTTTGATTTACAAATACTGAAGCATCCTTGCATCCCTGGAATAAATCCTACCTGACTGTGCTGAATGATTTTCTCATGTATTGTTGTATGTAGTTTGTTAATATTTTATTGAGGATTTTTACATCTATCTTCATCAGGAATATTGGCCTTAGTTTTCTTTTTTGTGGTGTCTTTGGCTGGTTTGGGGTTGAGGATAATGCTGATCTTGCAGAATGTATGTGGAAGTTTTCCTTCCTCTTCTTTTCTTGGAATAGTTTGAAGAGAATAGGTATTACCTCTTTTTTATGTGTTTGGTAGAATTCACCTGTGAATTCATCTGGTCCTGGACTTTTATTTTTTGATTACTGATTCAATTTCGTTACTCATAATTGGTCAGTTCCGTTTTTCTATTTCTTTCTGGTTCAGTTTTGAAAGACTGTATGTTTCTTAGAATCTGTCCATGTCTTCTAGGTTGTCTAGTTTGTTGGCATATAATTTTTCATAGTCTTTTCTTATAAATCCTTGGTATTTCTGGGGTGTCAGTTGTTACTTCTCTCTCATTTCTGATTTTATTTACTTGGGCCCTTTCTTTTTTCATGATGAGACTGATTAAGATAGTCTGCCAATTTTGTTTATTTTTTCAAAGAACCAGATCTCAGTTTCATCTATCCTCTTCTGTTGTTTTTTTAAGTCTCTATGTCACTTATTTCTGGTCTGATCTTTATTATTTCCTTTTTCTTCTGCCCACCTTAAGGGCTTTCTTTTTCTAGTTCCTTTAGGTGTAAGGTTAGACTGTTTACTTGAGCTTTTTCTTATTTCTTGAGGTAGGCCTCTATTGCTATTTACTTACTTCTTTAAACTGCTTTTGCTGTGTCCCGAAGATTTTGGACTGTTATGTTTCCATTTTCACTTGTCTCATGTATTTTTTATTTCTTCTCTTATTGCTTCATTGACCCATTGGTTGTTTAATATCATGTTGTTTAGTTTCCACATATCTGTGTTTTTCTAGTTTTTTTTTTCTTGTGATTGATTTATAGTTTCATACCGTTGTGGCTGGAAAAGACGCATGGTTATGATTTCAATCTTCTTAAATTTATTGAGGCTTGTGGGGCACTTGGGTGGCTGAGTCAGTTAAGCATCCAACTCTTGATTTTGGCGCAGGTCATGATCTCAGGGTCCTGGGGTCAAGCCCCATGTTGGGCTCCATGCTCAGTGAGCGGGGGCATCTGCTTGAGGATTCTCTTCCTTTCCCTCTACCTCTCCCTCCCCCACACTCACGTGTGTGCTCTCTCTCTCTCAAATAAATAAATCTTCAAAAAAATTTATTGAGGCTCATTTTGTGGCCTAATATGTGATCTATTCAGGGGAATGTTCCCTGTGGACTTAAAAAGAATGTGTATTCTGTTGTTTTTGAATGGAATATCTGTGTCCATATGGTCCAATGTGTTATTCAAAGACATAGTTTCCTTACTGAATTTCTGTCTGGATGATTTATCCATTAATATAAGTAGAGTGGTAAAGTTCCCTACTATTATAGTATGACCATCAGTTTCCCTCTTTATGTCTGTTAATATTTGCTTTACATATTTAGGTGTTCCAGCTGTGGATTTTTCATGTATGGTCTTAATTATGTATTTAGGTGTTCCAGTGTTAGGTGCATAGATATTTACAACTGTTATAACCTCTTGTTGGATTGATCCCTTTATCATCACGTATGTATCCCTTCTTTGTCTCATTTTGGTCTTTGTTTTAAAATCCATTTTGTCTGATATAAGTATTGCTACCCTGGCTTTTTTTCACTTCCGTTTGCACGGTGAATGTTTTTCTATCCCTTCACTTTCAGTCTGTACATGTTTTTAGGTCTGAGGTATGTCTCTTGTAGGAAGCATACAGATGGGTCTTGTTTTTTTAAATCTATTCTGCCACCCTACGTCTTTTGATTGGAGCATTTAGGCCATTTACATTTAATTACTGATATATATGTACTTATTGCCATTTTTAAATAGTTTTCTGGTTGTTTTTGTAATTCTCCTTGTTCCTTTTTTTTTTTTCTCTTTTGCTCTCTTTGTGACTGATGAGTTTCTACAGTGTTATGTTTGGTTTTGGGTTTGTTACCAGGAAGCTCATACATAACAACCTAAGGAAACAGCAGTCTATATTAATTTGATGGTCATTTATGTTCAAACACATTCTTAAAAAACAAGAAGAGAAAAAACATCTTTTTCCCCTTCTCTTCCCTTTTTACTCCCTTCTCCACCTTATCATATTTTACATCTTTTTATTCATAATTTTCTCATGTCTAATTACGGCCATATTTTACACTTGAAGAAGTTCCTTTAATATTTCTTGTAAGGCTTGTTTAGTGGTCATAAAATTCTTTATCTTTTGTTTGTCTAGGAAATTCTTTATCTCTGCTTCAAATCTGAATGATAACCTGCAGTGTTCTTTGTTGTAGAGGACTCCCTCTGGCCTGCAGTTTCTGCTGAAAAATCAGCTGATAGCTTTATAGGTTTTCCCTTGTATGTAACTTTTTGTTTCTCTCTTGTTGCTTTTAAGATTTTCTCTTTAACCTTTGACGTTTTAATTATTATGTGCCATGGTGTGGACCTCTGGGTTCATCTTGTTTGGAACTCTCTGTGCTTCCTGAACTTGGATGTCTAGGCATAATGCTTTTAATTTTTTTAATTCTTCTTAAGATTTTATTTATTTATTTGAGAGAATGAGCATGAGCAGGGGGACAGGGAGAAAAAGACTCCCTACTAAGCAGGGAGCCTGAAGCAGGGCTCAATCCCTGGGCTCATGACCTGAGCCAAAGGCAGAGGCTTAACCAACTGAGCCATCCAGGTGCCCCTATTTTAAAATTTTTTATTTAAATTCAATTTAGTTAACATATACTGTATTATTTGTTTCAGGAGTAGAATTTAGTGATTCATCAGTTTAGGCATAATGCTAACTTAAAACAGTTGTAGCTATTTGTATTGGCAAAGGAAAGACAATGTTTCCTTCCCTAGGTTAGGCGCTCTTCTTAGGTGCTTCCACAGGGCCCTGCGTTCACTTACTGTGTCCCTCATCACACTGCTGGAATGGCTGCTCCTATACTGTCATTCCTACTTGAGTGTAACTTCTGTGAGGACAGAAACCACATTTATCTTGTTCATTATTTTGTTCCCAATAAAAATGGAAGTAATAATGGCACTTAATGCATGGCTTATTGTGAGAACTACATGAATTAATGCACATATAAATCTTAGAATCTAACACAGAGTAAGTGTGGAATAAATATTAGCTATTATTAACTACAGTGGCACCTATCACGCAAGAGACACATTAAATATCTGTTGTATGAATGAATGAATTTTGCCAACTGATTCTAGTTCTGAAATTGAGTGCTTCTTCACTCCTGAGCATTTGTGACAGCTAAGTATGGCTGTTATGCTCTCTCAAACCTTCACCAAGCCACCCAGGTCACTCACGGCTTCTCCCAGGTTGAGGTTTATAGACCCGTCTTTCACATCCTCCTCAACTCTTATCTCAAGATCCATTTCTGTAGTTTGTCATTACTTCTAAAACATTAAAAAGTAGCACTAATCCCAATTCTTTCCATCACCATAAGCAGCTAATTCATTATAAGTATAACAGTAATTAGAATGTACTATGATTAAGCGATAGCAGCAAAACAGACTGCTCTATGAATAAATACAGAGAATAAAGAAATTAAATAGAAAAACCATTTCAGAGTAGTAGACATTTGAGTTAGGTTGTAAGAATAAGTAAGCATTTTCTAAGTGAGAGAAGAGGGGGAAAGGGGCATTTCAGGTAGATACAGAGCCTCTGGGAGCTCAGGGACTGGAGGAGAGGTTGCATATGCGAACAAGGAATGAAGAGCCTGGAGAGGTAAAATTGGGGCCTGATTGTGAATGGTCCCCTATGTCATGTCAAGGGTCTAAACTTTCTACCTACAAGTACCAAGTAGCCAAAAAGATCTCTACACAGGGACATAACACTGGTGGGTAGACTGTACATGTAAAGGGAAACATTACGAGGCTTTGCCATTGCCCAGGCAAGAGATGCCAGTCCACTGCATGAGGAAGGCACAAAGCAGTGAGAATATGAAAGAGGCTCTGCATTCTGGAGACAAGAATGTCACGGGACCAAGATTCAAGATAGGTGGTATGAAAGAAGATCTACAGTAGCTGAACCAGATTCTCTAATTTATCCAACACTGATCAAATATTTACCGAGGCCCTATTATATTGGGATACAGCAGTGAATTAGAGAAAAAAGGTCTCTGCCCTTGGTGAGATAATTTTCTAGTTGGCAGACACCAATGAGTAAGAAAACTGTGATAGCTGTGAGGAAGGAAATAAACAGGGTAACTGATTTTAAAGAAAAAGGCTGAGTGCAATAAATATATAAGAGTATTGAGGGGAGACCTGAGGATATGTCCTTTCAGCTTAGGCCTGAAGAATGCAAATAAAAAACCATAATCAAAATGGTGAATGAAGACAGAATTTATAAGAGGAGTTTAAGATATCAATAAGAAACGAATTAAGAACCACACTTAAGAAGAGATCAAAGACCATTATAATCAGATAATCAGAAGTGACACCTGTAGAGGCTGCCTCTGAAGAAATCCAAGATGGCTTAACTATATAGACATTTTATCCCTTAAAGATCAAAACATTTGGAATATTCTACTTTAGTTCTTGGGTTTTTATGTATATGCATATTATGTATATATAAGAAAGTGCAAGGGGAAAGAAAATTTTCATCACTTCACATACACAATCTCCTAAAAAACAGAAATTATGACTTTATTTTTATTTTTTTAGAGAGAAACAGAGAGCATGCACATGCGAGTGGGGGGGAGGGGCAAAAGGAGGGAGAGAGAAAATCTTAGGCAGGCTCCACACCCAGTGGGGCTCAATCTCACCACCCTGAGATCATGACCAGAGCCAAAATCAAGAGTTGGACACTTAACCAACTGAGCCACCCAGGTGTCCCCAGAAATTATGACTTTAAAGTCTATTTTACATGCTTTCTAATATGGAGTTCTTACTGCAATAATATGAACATACAATGTTTCACAAATCTCAATTATTTTTACTGTTCATTCATTTATGACTAATATTGTATTAGGAATTTCTTCTTTACTGGAATTTTTTTTTACCATTAGATTTTAAAATACAGAATTTTTAGTGGATACTGACATTGATATAGTAGTAACGTCAATATTGACAACATTGAGCTTTCCTCTAAAATCTACAACACTGAATTGCTTTCCTACAGAATCCATTTCAAGTTTAAAATATGATGTAAAATAGTATAAAATAGTATATAAAAACTTCATAGCAAATTTTACTGGGCATACACTTAAAATGTTTATCTGTATACTTTTTGCCTATACAACAAAACTTAGAAAAATGAGAATGAATAAAACAAAGATTTAGCCCCATAAACTGTACTTTTTGCAGAGAAGTTCATGACTGGAGGAACTAAGCTTAGCTAAATGCCCTGTCCTCCCTTTCTAAAGATAAGTGGACAGAAATCTAGCAAATGCTATGTGATGCAAGAAAGAAGTCACGTGAATAATGAAAGAAAATGGTTCATCAACCATAAAGGGGCTTTTAAAAAATGACCATTGTTAATATAAATATTATAAATATAAATTTAAATTGAGTTATTTGCTTGAAAAAAGTGTTCTTCCATCGAAAGATAGATTCTTTTTACACAGTATACTTCTCTGATACATCAAGTTTTTCTTTTTCTATTACAGTAAATATACCTCTACTGCATAACAACGTATTAATGTAGAATTGGGGTGTGGAGTCAAGCACACTATACACTAATAACGAAGAGGTAATGGCGGTTGGAGCATGCTAGGAACATACTGGAATAAAATCAATGACTTCTACTAATCTTAAAATTATTTTCAGTCTTTGACATTTCTAGGATGTTCCTGTCTTGTCCCATCTCACAGCTTCATATTATTTCACACCTAAACTTAACATGATATCTTCCCCTCTTCCCACCCCTTTCCCATTTGTGTGCATGTGTGAGACAGACAGACAAGACACACACACACACACACTCTCTCTCTCTCTCTCTCTCTCTCTCTCGCTCTCTCATGAACCCTCTCCTCCCCCAGCTCCAAATTTTATTCTCTCTGGCTCCCACAAACTTCTTTACAATCCCGCTCAGAAGTCTAGACTAAAGTATACATCTACATTTCCCTTCAGGAACTCTCTTCAACTTTGTTCCAATACAGTCTGCACTATGTGACTGTTCTTATAATTATAAGAAAACAGCAGTAACACATTCGAGCACCTTCACGGGGATGAAGACAGAAATGCTGGCATCAGAAGTGCTGAGAGTTGACTTTTGTGTTAGCCCCTAATCTCTCTAAGCCTCAGTTTGCCAAGCTGCAAAGTAAGAGTCACAGGATTACTCATGAGGCTTAAATGGAGGAAGCAACAGAGGCCACTTTGTAGCTGTAGGAATATAATACAGGAAAGCAGAAGGGATTATAGTTTGAGGGACTGATAATTTCATTTAATAATAGTAACACAGGGACTGATGATCAAACATTACCTAGACAGCACTGGAGTAAAGGACATTACCATTAATATAACTTCCTTTTTTCCAATAAAAAGCTTACATTTGAAACTGCCAAGCTAAATTCTCCACTCTCCAGCAGCCACTCTCACTAACCACATTTGCTGGTAGGGTTTGGGTGGTGGCAGGTTACTGGCAGTAGGGCACAGGCTGTCTCTTCTTTCATACAACCTGATGCACTAAATGGATTGCTTAGCCAGTCCCTCCATCTATAATTACGTACAAGGATATCATATTGCTTGTAAGACACCGTAATATGTACTTATTTTCAAGGATATCAAATTGCCTTTGAGACACAGTAACAGGAGGCCCATCCGAAACTTCTCTATCATTCACAGAATAACCTTAATGGATCTCATTCATTGTTTAAGAAGGAAATTATCACATCATGAAAAGATTAGAATGAAAATGAATTTGCTTTCTAAATAAACAGATGATGAACTACAGGGCCCTGTGCTTTGTAAAGTAAGCCAGGTCTAATAAACATAATTACTACGTCATAGAAGAACTGTAACACTTGGGAACAGATCACGGGTTTTACTTATATTTTAATAAATTGCCAATTGAGTACATAAGAAATTTAACATGAAGCACTTTGGTCTATGAAATCAGGAACATTATCAGCAACTGAGTTCAAATGTTTTGATACTAAGATTTTACCCTAATTTTATACACACACACACACACATGCAGATACAAGGTAGTGTGAAACATCACTGATGATCAGATAATAAACTTGTTAAATCAGAGGCTATCACTTCGAAAATTCCACTTGATATATATCAACTCACAGGTACAGAAGAAATGCTTTTTGATTCTTAAAATGCATAGGCATACCTCAGAAATATTGTGGGTTTGGTTCCAGGCCACCGCAATAAAGCAAATATCATAATGTGAGTCACATGAGTATTTTTGCTTTCCCAGTACATATAAAAGTTATGTTTATACTATATTCCAGTCTATCAAGTATGCAATAGCATTATATCTAGAAAAACAATGGACAGACCTTAATTAAAAAATACTTTATTGCTAAAAAATGCTAAACATCATCTGAACTTTCAGCAAGTCATAATCTTTTTGTTGGTAGAGGGCCTTTCCCTCAATGTTGATGGCTGCTGACTGATCAGGGTGGTGGCTGCGGCAATTTCTTAAAATAAGACAACACTGGAGTGTGCTGCATCAAGTGATTCTTCCTTTTGCAATTTCTCTGTAGTATGTGATGATGTCTGATAGCATTTTACCCACAGTAGAACTTCTTTCCAAATTGGAGTCACTCCTCTCAAACCCTGCCACTGTTTTACCAACTAAGTTTATGTAAAACTCTAAATCCTTTGTTGTCGTTTCAACGATATTCACAGCATCTTCCCCAGGCATAGGTTCCAGCCCAACAAAACCACTTTCTGATATTATAATAGTGTTGTATGGTGACAGATGGTAGGTACACTTGTGGTAAGCATAGCATAACATATAGAGATGTTGAATCACTATGTTGTACACCTGAAACTAATGTAACATTGTGTGCTGACTACACTCAAATAAAGCAATTTTTTTTTACAAACCACATCCTTCGCTTATCCATAAGAAGTAACTCTTCCCCCATTAGTTTTATTACAGTGAGATTACAGCAATTCAGTCACATTTTCAGGGCTCCACTTCTAATTCTTTTGCTATTCCTACCACATCTGTAGTTACCACCTCCACTGAAGTCTGGAACCCCTCAAAGTCATCCATGAGGGTTGGAATGAACTTCTTCCAAACTATGCTAATGTTGATGTTTTGACCTCTTCCCATGAATGCTTTTAATGGCATCTAGAATGGTGAATCCTTTCTAGAAGGTTTTCAACTGATTCTGTCCAGATCCATCAGAGACATCACTATCTATTGTAGCTAGAGCCTTATGAAATATATTTTCTCAAATAGTAAGACTTGAAAGTTGAAATTATTCCATGATCCATGAGCTGAATAGATGTTGTGTTAGCAGGCATGAAAACAACATTAATCTCATTGGACATCTCCATCAGAGCTTTTGGGTAGCCAGTCAGTACACGATAACAATTTGAAAGGAATCTTTTTCTTTCTTTCTTTTTTTTTTTTTTAATAGGTCTCAACCGTGGGCTTAAAATATTTCGTCAACTGTGTGGTAAACAGATGTGCTGTCGTTCAGGCTTTGCTGTTCCATTTATAAAGCACAGGCAGAGTAGATCTAGCATAATTCTTATGGGCCCTAGGATTTTCACACGGTAAGTGAGCACTGGTTTTAATTTAAAGTCATCAGCCGCATTAGCAATGAACCAGAGAGGCAGTTTGTCCTTTGAAGCCAGGCACTGATTTCTCTTCTCTAGCTATGAAAGTTCTAGATGGCATCTTCTTCCAAAAGAAGAAGTATCTTAGCTAGACCTCGTAGATAACTTGCTGCAGCTACACCAGCACTTGCAGCTTCGACTTGTACTTTTATGTTATGGAGACGGCTTCTTTCCTTAAACTTCATGAACCAACCTCTGCTTGTTTTAAACTGTTCTTCTGCATCCTCTTCCCCTCTTTCAGCTTCAAAGAACTGAAGAGAGTTAGGGCCTGGCTCTAGATTAGGCTTTGGCTGAAGGGAATGTCGTGACTGGTTGGATCTATCCAGACCACTAACACTTTCCCCATATCAGCATTTGCTTTCTTAATTCATGTATTCACTGGAGTAGCATTTTAACTTCCTTTAAGAACTTTCCCTTTACATTCACAACTTGCCTAACTGATGCAAGAGACCTAGCCTTCAGCCTATCTCAGCTTTTGATTTGCCTTCTTCACAAAGCTTAATTATTTCTAGCTTTTGATTTAAAGTGAGAGACGTGCAACTCTTCCTTTCACTTGAACACTTACAGGTCTTTGTAGGGTTATTTATTGGCCTGATGTCAATATTGTTTTGTCTCAGGGAACAGGGATGCTCAAGGAGAGGGAGAGAGATGGGAACAGCCAGTCAGGGGAGTAGTCAGAATACACATTTATCAATTAAGTTTGCTATCTTATCTGGGAAGTTTGTGGTGCCCCAAAACAATTACTATAATAACATTAAAGATCACTCATCACAAATCACCATCACAAATATTACAAGAATGAAAAAGTCTGAAATACTGCAAGAATTACTAAAATGTGACAGCGACACGAAGTGAGCAAATACTGTTGGAAAAATGTCATTGATAGACTTGCTTGACACAGAGTTGCCACAAACCTTTAATTTCTAAAAAAAACAAAACAAAATAAAACAAGAAAACCCCACAGTATCTGTGAAATGCCGTGAGGTATGCCTGTATAAAGTATTTTAAGACCTTTAGAAAAAATATCAAATTAACAGGGCATTTTAGTAAGAGTGTGAATTTAGTGCTCTTGAGAAAAGGTAAAAATGACTGTCATACATAACATGAACGTGTACGAAAATATTCATAATTTCAAGAAAGCAGCATACATTGCAGAGGGAAAAAAAATTCATTTGACCGTGATAAGACTTTACCTCTAAAACCTCAGTGTTGACAAACAATTTATGTAACATAAAATCTGTAATTAAATGGTACAGAATGTTAAGTGTCAGGATTTCCCCATATTTTATAGCTTGCCTTATCAATACTGTTAAATGAGTTTTTATGTTAAATTTAAAGACTATCAAGAGCATTCAAAGACCTACTATGTCCCCATAAAAGTTCTCAGTTTTACTAAAAATATTTTAGCCAAATGTTTCTAAGAATCACAAATGCTTTCAAAACTGACTTCTTTCAACCAGACAAAAACCTCTGAAGTTCTGGAAAAACAAAGATATGAGGTATAAGTTATTTCAATTCAACAAATATTTCTGGACTGTTTCCTATGTGCATATACTACATTAAGAGTCGTAACATAAAGACGATTGAAAACACACTCGTTTATCTCCAGAAGTACCTGGTCCAGCTGTGGGGAATAAAAAGCACGAAGACATAAGCAAATGACTACCACAGAGTATAAGAAGTGCAAGACTGAAGGATGAACTAGATAGAGAGGAACTGGAGGATATAAAACTCCGCTGGGTCGGAGGGAGGTCGGAATATTGCACAAAGGAGGCAACACGTGAGCTGGGTTTACATGGATAAATAGGAGTTCACCTAGCAGACAATGGGAGAAGAGAATTCCAGGCAGAAAGGAGAGGATGTGCAAGGGTCACAGACCTACGACAGCATGATGTATTCAGAAACCATGAGTAATTTTGAGTGGACAGTGTAAAATGCAAAGAAGATAGTGCTGAAAAGAACAATACAAACGTAAGTAGGGGAAATATAATGAAGGGCCCTGTGTGCAACAAAATGGGGAGCCATATTAATCGGGGAAGCAACACGGTTCTTTTGAGTTGCCAGGTGTCTCATGGTCAGGTGAAATGAGCCAAACCAAAAGTACCTGCACAGTGAGAACAAGAGGCCAAAAAGGATGTTCTGCTTCTCTGTTCCACTTATTTCCCCACAGAATGACACCCCACAGGTGACATGCAGGCAGGTGGGGGAAATCCTCTCATTGCCGAGGAGTAGTGGACAAAACGTTCCTGCCATTTTATGCACCTGAGGGCTGGTGGGAGGGAAAGAAGGAAGGATAGAAAGAGAAAGTTCTGACTCAGAGGGGAGGAAAGCTCGTCAGTCAAGGCCCTGGTGAAGGCACCTGGGCTAGGGATGCAGATGTGTGGGTGAGCATGGCTGGCCCAGAGGGGAGCTCAGTGTCTTTGCCATTCCCTCCAGAAAACCAGGGTGCAGAACCCTGGCTGTGTACCAAGTCAAATGTGGGAGGGCAGCTTCCCCTAGCCTATGAAAACTAGCCTATGGTCACACATAGGTATGGGACTGGGCTGGACTCCTTGGATCAGACCTGTGATCTACAAGAATAATTTATGGACAATGTGAAAAATGAAATTGATGAAGAGGATTCACAGTGACAAGGGGACTGGTGGGAGGCTAGTATAACAATCCAGGTTGGACATGTGACCTGAACTCCTGGGAAAGTGACTGAACCTAGTCCACCCAGGAAAGAAAGTACATCCAGGAAGGGCTGATAAACTGGGAGGAAAATGGGGGGGTCAAGAGACTGGAAGATGGGCTCAGGTGGCAGTGAGTGCTAGAGCTTGCCAGGGCAGTTAGGAAGGGGGAATGAGAGCCCAGGATTTCCAAGGTGGAATAATCGCAGGTGGTCACATGGCCAGAAGTGTGCTTAGGTAAGCAGAGCAGTGAAATAGAGGGGAAGTCAAGGATACAGAGCTATGGTTTCTTTTTATCAAAGAAATCACACAATTTGGTGGCAGATGACAGTGGGCAGGCAACTAAAGAATCGTTGAACACTACATCAAAAACTAATGATGTACTATATGCTGCTAATTGAACATAATAATAAAAAATAAATTAATTTTAAAAATAAATAAAGTTAAGCATTTAATTGAAAAAAAAAGAAAACTTGGAGATATACACTTAAATATATATTATACATTTTAATTATATTTTTAAATATATCTATTTTTTCCTTTATAGAAAATCAGATGATGTGTATTAAGAGAACAATTTTCTATTCTGCCTAAAGGTTTGGAACTGTATGTGTCAGAAACAAAGTCGACCAATAAACTCTATACCAAATTGCTGGAGAAAAAAAAGTAACAGAAGCGGACAGCACGAGATTTCTGTACAAGAAGAGCAGTTGTTTGGAAGCGGCAGAGGAGAGAGAGAATATTACCAACCCACCACAGTGCACAGATAGGAAGATATGCCAGAGAGAGAGCAGCTTCCCATGAGAGGGAAGCACCAGAAAGCACTACCCTCAGGGAAGTGAGCATCCTGAGAAGAGTCTGAGGGCACTGAGGAGTCCTCTCTAAAAACGGAGCAAGTTCCAGAGAAAAAAATGGAAAGCAAGGAAACAGAGTAGGAGAGGAGAAAACAGGACAGAACCAGTATCTACAAAGAGCTAAATCTGGGGTGGTGCCAGAGGATGACGTGATGAGATGGGGCTGGAATGGCCTCAGGGGCCCCAGCCTCGGTCAGCGCCTGGCCAGTCTCTGTGGACACTGCCACACAGCCACCAGCCACTGTTGTTTACTCTGCTTGTGAGATTTTTATTTAAATAAACTTTGAAAACATTTAAATTTCTTTCTTGGAATGTGTTTGACAAAGCTCTAATCAAGAGCAAAAAAAAATTTTTTTTAGCTCACTGGAATAAAGTAGAAAAAAATACTTATTAATACAATTCTTTAAGCTCAGAACTGGCTCCTGAGAATGCGTGACAGTGCATCAACCCCACAGGACTATACTTACACCCTAAAAATAATGCTTGTTTCTCTGGAGAAGGCAATCTCAAACCTAACAAGCTGGGGAAGACAATTACAAGCTTAAAAAGTAATCTTTTCTACTATTTACTAAACCTTCTTTGAGGTTGTACTTTCGGATGTTTACTCTGAAGCATTTAATCAGATCTTACAACCTCTCGTTCTATCCAAGAGGAAAAGCTTGTCCATGATGTATTTACAATTATTCTCCAAATAACACTTAGTTCACTCTTTTCCACCCTTTGAAGACCTTCCTCTCGGTCTAACTCTATAAAATCCTAAAAAAAAAAACCACATAGCTTTTCATTGGCCTATAACAAAAAGACAGACTATGAGCAGTATCCAGGCTAGGACAGAAAAGGAATGCTTAGAGCTCTTATTCATATGTATGAAATGGATTTATTAAGGGTGATCTGGATGACACATCTGTCACTTACTACCAGAGCTAATTAGTCTTATTAGGCTAGTATAGGTTAATATTTTCCTTCCACTCTTACACACCCCACTGTATCCCTCCCCAAACTGTGTCATCATAAGTTTTAAACTAGTGCTTCAGATAAACTCTGTACTTTAGTCATAAAAGAAATGATACCCACCACCTATCATGTACTGAGCTCTTACTGTGTGCCAGATGCTGTGCTGCTGTATATAGATCTCATGAATCTTCACAACCATCTGTGTGATATACAATATGGTGATTCAACTTGTAAATTAATTAGAGTGATTCTCTTTGGACTCTACACATAACAGTTTAACTCACAGACACTGATGAAGAATAATGAAAGAAAGTAGCTAAAATGAGATTGTCAACTATATGAGTATTAATTCCAATCATCTCCATTAAATATTTAACCAAATCCACTATAAAATAAATTATCAAATATGTAGCCTCCTTCCTAAGTCCTTATCCCTTCCTGTATATCTTTAAAGATAGAAAGAGTGGCAGAAAGATGGTGAAAAGCAAGTCATATGGAAAACTGATTGAACTAATTCAGTAGCATTTTATTTCTCATTTGTAAGGAAGCTTTATAAAATGGATTCACACACTTTCATTTAAACAACAGATTTAAAAAATTAAGAACAAATTTAATTTTAAACAAAATCAGAAATGAAAGAGGAGAAATAACAACTGAAACCATAGAAATACAAAGGATAAGAGAATATTACCAAAAATTATACACCAACAAACTGTACAATCTAAAAGGAATGGATAAATTCCTAGAAACATACAACCTCCCAAAATCGAATTAGGAAGACAGAAAATTTGAGCAGATGAATTACCAGAAATGAAATTAAGTAGGTTATCAAAAAAGTCCCAGCGAACAAAAGCCCAGGACCAGACAGCTTCATAGGTAAATACTACCAAACATGTAAAGAAGAGTTAATATCTATTCCCCTCAAACTATTCCAAAAAAATAGAAGAAGGAAAGCTTCCAAATTCATTCTATGAGGCCAGCATTACCCTGATACCAAAACCAGATAAAGACACTACAAAAAAAGAGAACTACAAGTCAATACCTCTGATGAACATAGATGCAAAAATCCTCAACAAATACTAGGAAACAGAATCCAACAATACAGTAAAAAAGTCATTCACCACAATCAAGTGGGATTTATTCCTTGGAATCAAAAGTGGTTCAACATTCACAAATCAACAAGTTCTGGATAAAAACCATATGACCATTTCAACAGATGCAGAAAAAACATCTAACAAAGCACAACATCCATTCATGATAAAAATCCTCAATGAGGTAGATTTAGAGGGAAAATAACTCAACATGATAAAGGCCATATATGAAAAACCCACAGCTAATATCATAATTAAATGCTGAAAAACTGAGAGCTTTTCCCTTAAGATCAGGAACAACACAAGCATGTCTGCTCTCACCACTCTCATTCAACATAGTCCTAGAAGTCCTAGCCATAGCAATCTCACAAGAAAAAGGAATAAAAGGCATCAAAATTAGTAAGGAAGAAGTAAGACTTTCACTGTTTGCAAATGACATGACATTATATATAGAAAACCCTAAAGATTCCACTCAAAACTACTAGAACTGATAAATGAATTCAGTAAGGTCACAGGATACAAAATCAATGTACAGAAATTGCTGCATTTCTATACACTAAAAATGAAGCAGCAGAAAGAGAAATTAAGAAGACAATCCACCTGCCAAAAAGAAAAGAAAATCAAACCTGCTTACAATGGCACCAAAAATAATAAAATACCTAAGAATAAACAAAGAAGAAGGTGAAAGATCTATAGTCTGAAAACTGATGAAAGAAACTGAATATGACACAAACAAATAGAAAGATATTCCATGCTCATGGATTGGAAGAACAAATATTTTTAAATGTCCATATTACCCAAAGCAATCTATAGATTTAATGCAATTTCTATGAAAATACCAACAGCACTTTTCACAGAACTAGAGCAAACAATCCTAAAACTTATATGGAACCACAAAAGACCTCCAACAGCCAAAGCAATCTTGAAAAAGAAGAACAAAACTGGAAGTATTACAATTGTAGATATCAAGATATACTATTGAGCTACAGTAATCAAAACGTTACAGAACTGGCACAGACACTGATAAAAATACACAGATGAAGAGAACAGAATAGAAAACCCAGAAATAAACCCATGATTATATGGTCAATTAATCTTTGGCAAGGAGACAAGACTATGCAATGGGAAAAAGACAGTCTCTTCAACAAATGCTATCGGAGAAACTGCACAGCTACGTGCAAAAGAATGAGACTGGACCACTGTCTTTCACCATTTATACAAATAAACTCAAAATGGATTAAAGACCCAAATGTGAAACTGAAACCATAAAAATCCTAGAAGAGAGCACAGGCAGTAATTTCTCTGACATCGGCCATAACAAAATTTTTGTAGCTATGTCTCTCGAGGCAAGAGAAACGAGCAAAAATAAATAATTGGGATTATATCAAAATAAAAAGCTTTTGCAAAGCAAAGGGAACAATCAACTAAAAGACAACCTAGCAAATGGAAGAAGATATTTGCAAATGACATATCCAATAAAGGGTTAGAATTCAAAATATATAAACAACTTATACAACCCAACATGGGGGAAAAAACCCAAATAATCCAATTAAAAAATGGGCAGAAGACATGAACAGACATTTCTCCAAAGCAGACATCCAGATGGCCAATAGACACATGAAAAGATGCTTAACATCAGTCATCATCAGGGAAATATAAATCAAACCCACAACGAGATATCATCTTACACCTGTCAGAATAGCTAAAATCAAAAACACAAGAAATAACAAGTGTTGGCAAGGACATGGAGAAAAAGGAACACTTGTACACTGTTGGTGGGAATGCAAACTGGTGCAGCCACTGTGGAAGACAGTATGGAGTTGCCTCAAAAAATTAAAAATAGAATTACCATATGATCCAGTAATTCCACTACTGGGTATTAACCCCCCAAAAAAGAAAACACCAATTCAAAAAGATACATGCACCCCTAGGTTTACTGGAACATTATTTACAATAGCCAAATTATAGAAGCAGCCCAAGTGCCCATCGATAGATGAGTGGATAAAGATGATGTGGTACAGATATATAATGAAGTATTACTCAGCCATACAAAAGAATGAGATCTTGCCGTTTGCAACAACATGGATGGATCTAGAGGGTATAATGCTAAGCCAAATAAGTCAGAGAAAGACAAATACCATATGATTTCACTCTTATGTAGAATTTTAAAAACAAAACAAATGAACAAATGAAAAAGAGACAAACAAACAAAGAGACTCTTAACTATAGAGAACAAACTGATAATTGCCAGAGGGGATGTGGGTGGGAGGATGGGTGAAAGAGGTGAAGGAGATTAACTACACTTAGGGTGAGCACTAGGTGAGTAACGTATAGAATTGTTCAATCATTACATTGTATATATGTCAACTATACTGCAATTTAAAAAAAATAGATTTAATTTTGCCTAAGTTGATTCTTTCCTAAATAATTTTCAGCACTCATTATAAGGATGGTAATAAATATTTTAAATATTATGATGGACAGTGTTGAAAATTCAGGTTAATCTTTCACAATGTCTATAAATTTTAAAAAGCAGTACTTACCTCCTTTGCACTTTTAATTTTAGTCAGAAATGTATGCAGCTCCATTGTTTCTGCAAACAGTGCACGACATACTGCCTGATAATGATTTGGTGCCTCTGATTCAGCTGGAAGATGAGCAGCACATAACTACAGAAGAGGAAAGTAAAATAATAATGCTCATTTATTATTTTGGGGTTTTGGTACCTTAAAAACAGACATATATTCATATTTTCATGTCAGACAGCAAGGCAATTCCCATCATCCAAAGTCTAATGCATCACAAACCATCAGTAAAATCTATACAATTATATGGAAAAAGTGCTCTACTAGCAAACATCCAACAGCACAGATGAACCTTATAAAATTTGTTAGCTCCTATTTGAAAATGATCGGACATATATAAAAGTTTTGGTTGCCAGCAGGAAGTGAACTACCATTTACTATTAATCATAACACAGGTGTTTTAATAGCTATCATTTATTTTTTACCACGCCAGGCACTTGTATTTGACATGTCATATACAGAGCATAATGGCATTTACTCTTCAGTGTAACCCTGAATTATCTCCCTTTTATAGCAAAGGAAACTGAGGCTAAGAGGACTCAAATGACTTGTCCACAGTCAGAAAGCTGACGTGAGGGAGAAGAATTAAACACAGTCTTATAGGATTCTAAAGCCCAGGCTCATTCCAATACGTGCTGAACTGTGTAACGCAGTAAAAAGACAGGGGCCCCTGGGTGGCTCAGCCAGTTAAGCGTCTGTCTTTGGCTCAGGCTGTGATCCTGGAGTCCCAGAATACAGTCCTGTGTCAAGCTCCCTGCTCAGCCGGCAGTCTGCTACTCTCTCTCCCCTCTTCCCCCGCTGCTAGTGCTCTCTCTCTCTTGATCACTCTCTCTCTCTCTCTCAGATAAATAAATAAAATCTTAAAAAAAAACCAACTATCAGAATGATAGGTGGACCACTGGGAAGATGCTGCATCAGTAAATGGAGAGTGGAATCAAGAGGGCAGAGGGCAGAGGGCAGAATAATTCCACTGGTGGTAGCTCCAGTCCCAATGTCCTTTACTGTACATGGTCCACAACCCCCAAAACTACTGGTCGGTAAAAGGTGCAATTTAGCATTATACACAACAATTTAGAAAAATCAAACACCATTTAATTTATTAGATTGGAAAAACACCCTCTCCTGAGTCTAGTGCATGGGAATAGTTTTACTCTTGTAAAGTAATAATTTTGTATCCACACACTACAGTTATGTTTTAAGGTACTTCATTTGCTTTAAAAAGCTGTGAGTTCTCCCTTAATTCTTTACTATAATTCAGTAAATTTGATATTAATTCAATTACTAAAAATATACATTTTACTATATTTTAACAATAAAAGATATCTTTGTAGATTATATTATCCTTCACAATGTGGCTTTTTTCATTTGTATTTAATATCATACACAATTTACTAGATAGATTACTAACTTTAATAAAGTATATTCTTCTCAAGAAAAGTATCTTGGGTTTCAGTAAGAAATTTTCTCCACAGTACCCAAAACAAGGCTAAGAACTGATTTATCAGAAAGCATGAAAGGCAAAAATCTCACAAGCTATACAATGGAATATTATTCAACCATAAAAAAGAAAGAAATCTTGTATTAGCAACGACATGGATGGAGCTACAGAATATTAGGCTAAGCAAAGTAAGTACGTCAGAGAAAGACAAATGCCATATGACTTCACTCATGTGGAATTTAAGAAACAAAACAAACAAGGGCGCCTGGGTGGCTCAGTAGGTTAAGTATCTGCCTTCAGCTCAGGTCATGATCTCAGGGTCCAGGGATGGAGCCACATGTTCGTTCCCTGTTCAATGGGGAGTCTGCTTCTCCTTCTCCCTCTGCCTCCCTGCTCATGCTCTCTCTCTGTCTTGCTCTCTCTCTCAAGTAAATAAATAAAATATTTTTTAAAAAATTATCATTTCCAAGATAATGAAAAGCAACTACTAAGAGTTTCATCTTTATCTAACTAATCCCATAATTTTACATTATAATTACATGATGTATAATACGGCAGAATACTTTTTTACTATAATTCCTGGTAAGAAATATATTTTATACAAGACTCATATGCAAACAATCTATGTTTTATACACAACAGTTTCACAAAACAAAACTTACACATTGAATTGATTTCATGATCCACTAATGACTTGTGACCTGCAAGTTGAAAAACACTGGTGACAAACCATGAGAGACTCTGGACTCCGGGAAACGAACTGAGGGTTACAGAAGGGAGGGGGGTGGGGGGATGGGGTGACTGGGTACTAAGGAGGGCATGTGTCGGGTTGAGCACTGGGTGTTATACACAATAATGAATTGTTGAACACTACAACAAAAACTTATGTTGTACTATATGTTGGCTAACTGAACATAATGAAAATAGTAAAATCTTTTAAAAAATTATAAAAGAAAAACACTGGTATAAAGCTAATAACTAGGTCTAAAAATATATTTAAAAATGCATAGCACATAATCCTGTACATACATAAAATCCAAAGGAATCCACAAAGAACTATCAGAGCTAATGAGCAATTTCAGCAAAGCTGTGGGATACAGGGTCAACACACACAAAAAGGTGTATTTCTGTATCAATGAACAATTGGAAAATGAAATTAAGAAATCAATTCCATTTATAAAAGTATTAAAAAATGATTAAGCAACAAATTTAACCAAGGAGGTGCAAGATACACATACTGAAAACTGTAAAACATTGCTGAAAGACCCAAATAAATGGAAAGACATCCCATATTCATGGGTTGGAAGGCTTAATACTGTTAAAATGGTAATACTTCACAAAGAGATCTACACGTTGAATCCGATTCCTAATACCAGTGAATTTTTTTTTTTTTTTTTGAAGAAACAGAAAAGCTGATCCTAAAATTCATATGGTACTGCAAGGGGCCTCAAATAGCCAAAACAACCTAGAAAAGAACAAAGTTGGAAGACTTATAGATTGAATTTCAAAACTTACTATAAAGTTACTGTAATCAAATCAATGTGGTGTATAAGGAAAGACCTATAAGTCAATGGAACAGAACTGAGAGTTCAGAAATAAACCCATATATTTTTGGTTGATTAATTTTGACAAAAGTGCCCAGACCATTTAATGAGAAAAGAACAGTCTCTTCAACAAATGATGCTAAGAAAACTGGATATCCGCATGCAGAAAAACAAAGTTCACCGCTAACTCATACTATATAAATAAAAATTAACTCAAAATGGATCAGAGACCTAAATATAACAGCCCAAAGTATAAAACGCTCAGAGGAAAACATAGGGATAAACCTTCTTGTTCATGGATTTGGTAATGATTTTTTAGATATGATACCAAAGCATAACCAATAACAAAATGGATAAATTAGACTTCAGCAAAGTTAAAAGTTTCTGTACATCAAGGGACATTTTCAAGAGAGTTAAAAGGCCCACATAATAATGGGAGAAAATATTTGCAAATCAGATATCTGATAAGGGTCTACTATTCAGAACATAAAGGAACCTTTTTTTTTTTTTTAAGATTATTTATTTGAGAGGGAAAGAAAGTGGGGACATAGGGGAGAAGGCAAGAGAGAATCCCAATCCCAAGCAGGCTCCACACCCAGTGCCAAGCCCAACATGGGGCTCCATCTCACAACCCTGAGATCATGATGTGGGCTGAAACCAAGAGTCAGATGCTTAACTGACTGAGCCACCCAGACACTCCCATAAAGAACTCTAAACACAACAAAAAGACAATGCAATTTAAAAATTGATTTAAACAGATATTTTTCCAAAGAAAATATACAACTGACCAAAAGGCACGTAAAAAGATGCTCAGCACCATTAGTCATTAGAGAAATGCAAGTCAAAACCACAATGAGGTACCACTCAGACCTAGTAGGATGGCTACAAAAACCAAAACCAAAAATGGAAAATAAATGTTGATGGGAATGTGGAGATATCGGAACCCTTGTGTATTGCTGGTAGAAATGTAAAATTGTACAGCCACTGTGAAAACCAGTTTGGTGATTTATCAGAAAGTTACCATGTGAGCCAGCAGCTCCACCCTTAGGGGGAACATCATTAACCTTGAACAACAGGGGTTTGAACTGCTCAGGTCTATGCACACGCAGATTTTTAAAATACAAATACAGTACGGTACTGTATTGTATTTGTAAATGTATTTTCTCTTCCATATGATTTTCTTAGTAACATTTTTTCTAGCTTATTTTATTGTAAGAAGGCAGTATATAATACATATACAAACTATGTATTAACTGTTTGTGTTATCAATAAGGCTTCTGGTCAACACTTGGCTTGCTTAGCAGTCAAGTTTTTCGGGAATCAAAAGCTGCATGCAAATTTTCAGCTGTGCAGGGGGTCAATGTCCCTAACTTCTGCTCTGTTCAAGGGTCAACTGTTTATCAAAAAGAATAGAAAGCCAGTGTTCAAACAAAAGCTTGTATATCAATGTTCATACCAGCAACTATTCATAGTAGCCAAAGGTGGGAACAATTCAAATGTTCTGAACTGATATGTGGAAAAACAAAATGTGGTATATACATACAGTGAAATCTTATTCATTCGGAATAAAGCACTGACACACATTATAACACGGATGAACCTTAACCCCATTATGCTAAGTAAAAGCAGCCAGACACAAAAGATCATATATTGTATGATTCCATTTATATGAAATTCCCAGAACACACAAATCCACAAAGTCAGAAAGCTGATTAGTGGTTGCCAGGGGCTGCAAGACAAGGGATAAGAAGTGATGAGTATGGGGTTTCCATTTGAGGTGACAAAAAGGCTCCGGTACTAGCTAGTGGGTATGGTTGAACAATATTGTGAATGTACTTAAACGCCACTAAATTGTACACTTTAAAATAATTTACGTGATAAGTTGCATGTATATTTTACCACAATTTAAAATGTTGTAAAAATGTAACAAAGGATAATGAAATTTCACAAAGTCTCCATTGAGCCAGAGGGAGAAATAGTCCCACAGAGGAGAAATAATCCAAGTGGTTATTTCAGTGTCCACGAACTGCTTGACTTTTATTTTGTTCTTTGTTCCTAAATGCATCATTTCATTTAATCCTTACAACAATCCAACTGATAGATATGGAAACTGAGATTTAGAATAGCTCAGTAATTTACCCAAATCACACAGCTAGGCAGCAGAACTGGAGTCAAACCCAAGCAGTGTACCTCTAGAAGCCAAGTTCTTAAGCACTCTACTTCAGAATGAATGTATATTACTTTTATATTAAAGAAAATCATATTTTAAAGTAGTTAAGCATACAGCATGGCATACAGTAAGCATACAACAAAACCATCTTTTACAGTTACCAAAAAAAAAAGGGGGGGTGGACAATATGGGGGAAGAGGAACATAATTAACGGAGTAGGTTCTGTCTCCTATCTATCAACACGAGGTTATATGACCTGGGACAATTTATTTGATGTTGCTGGATTTCAGTTTATTTCACGAGAGGACTGGACTGTTATCTCTTACTTAACCTACCTGCCATTGTTCTATGAATAGATTTTTAAGTTTAACTTTAAATACCACCTAAAGGCTGATGACTCCCCAACTCCTACTCTAGGCCCCTCCTGATACTTGCTTATCAGAAAAAGAGCTATTTTACTTTTATTATTATTTTTTAAATACTTTATTTATTTATTTATTTGAGAGAGCACATGCAAGAGAGAAAGCACAATTCGGGGGGGGGGGGGCAAAGGGAGAGGGAGAAGCAGACTCCCCATTGAGCAGGGAGCCCAACTCAGAACTCGATCCCAGGACCCTGAGACCATGACCGGAGCCAAAGGCAGATGCTTAACTGACTGAGCCACCCAGATGCCCCTATTTTACCTTTATTCTTGAAAGATATTTCGTTAGGTAAAGAATTTTAGGTTCTACTTTAGAACTTTGAAGGTATTATTCCATTATGTCTTCCAGCTCCCACTGTTTCTACTGAGAAGTCACTGCAGTCTAATTTTTCCTATAAGATTTTAATTTTCTGTTTGTGATTTTTGGCAGTTTAACTATGAGGAAACTAAGTTATTTTCATATTATTTTACTTGCTCTTGATTTGTGGGGCTTCTTGAATTGGTGGCATAATGTTTTCCATGGTTTTGGAAAATTTTTAGTTTGTATTAACTAATATGTATTAACTGTTAGTTATGACCTTAGTATGTATTAATTCTTAGTATTCGAATATTTCTTCCATCCTCCCTCTTCCTTGCTCTCCTTTCAGGATTTTAATTGAATATACTGCCTTTTTATCTAACCCACTATTCTGCACTCTATTCTTTTTGTGTCTCCGTATTTCATTCTGAGTACTTTTTACTGACAATATTCCATTTCATTCTTTTTCTCTTCATCTCTGTCTAGTCTATTAAACCCATTCACTAAACTTTTATTTCAGTTAATTTATTTTTTGGTTCTAAATTTCCATTTGGCTCTTTTTATATATTTTCCAGTTTTCTGTTCAAAGTTTCAACCCTGGCTCCTGGAATCTTCAACATAAATTTAAAAATCTGACAACTCCATTATCTGGATTCCTCGTATAGAATCATTAATACTATTGCTAGAATCCAAATAAATTTTCTGAAGTTTTCATTAAACACATAAGACCTTGTTACATATTTTCAACAAAACTTGAAAATATCGGGGCGCCTGGGTGGCACAGCGGTTAAGCGTCTGCCTTCGGCTCAGGGCATGATCCCGGCGTTCTGGGATCGAGCCCCACATCAGGCTCCTCCACTATGAGCCTGCTTCTTCCTCTCCCACTCTCCCTGCTTGTGTTCCCTCTCTCGCTGGCTGTCTCTGTCTCTGTCAAATAAATAAATAAAATCTGTAAAAAAAAAAAAAAACTTGAAAATATCTTCAAACTTCGTCTAGATAGATGTGATTAGAAAAAAAAGACAACCTACAATACTTGCTAACATTTTGAAACATTTTGATGTTTTTGTCAAATAAGTTAGCATCTATATTTTTGAATGCGCCAACTAGGAGGAAAAATTTTATTTATTTTTTAAGTAGGCTCCACGCCCAGCGTGGAGCTTGAACTCATGACCCTGAGATCAAGACCTGAGCTGAGATCAAGAATTGGACGCTTAACCGACTGAGCCACCCAGGTGGCCTGAAAAATTTTTATTTGATATCACATCAAAGATGTATGCCAGGAACTCAGAAATTCTATATATAATCCCGATTTTTTTACCCTAATTAGTATCAAAATACTATATACACCATCAAGTTCTTAAAACTTCAGCACAATTGAGAATAGAGTTTTTGCTTAAATTCTAAATTCCAAAGCATTTATCGATCCATCACCCTTTGCTTAGAAACATGTAATTACAATGTTTGTAATAAAAACTCAATCGTCCCAGAAAAGAAAATGGCATAATCAAAATGGTATCGTCTCAGATGTTTAGAATTTATCACATTACAGTCCTTTGTTGATAATATTAGACTCCAGGATTTCCCCATAATTTATTGTCAACTGTTGAAATTCAAATGTTTTTAAAAATGTTCAGTTCACAAAGCTTAGAATTTTATTTGCAAAACCTAAGTAAAATATCATTTTAAACTATAACTAAAATGTTTTACCTAATGAATATAATCATATATTTATCACAGAAATTAATAGCTAAACAAAGAAAAAACTGTATAAAAAATGTCTTCACTAAATTTAGCATCATACAGTTAGGATAAGTTACTAAATTTTTGCCTAGATCAGTAAAAACAAATTAGTATGTTCCCAGCAAATTTCAAAACTTAACACAACATTCTGAAGTACAGAGAATTGCAATTTCTTCTTTTGGAGTGTCTCTAATTTGACTGATGAACACAGTTCACCCAACTAACCTATGTTCGGAGGACCTTTTTTTTTTTTTTTAAAGATTTTATTTATTTATTTGACAGAGAGAGATAGCCAGCGAGAGAGGGAACACAAGCAGGGGGAGTGGGAGAGGAAAAAGCAGGCTCATAGCAGAGGAGCCTGATGTGGGGCTCGATCCCATAACGCCGGGATCATGCCCTGAGCCGAAGGCAGACGCTTAACCGCTGTGCCACCCAGGCGCCCCTGTTTGGAGGATCTTAATTCAGTAATGACAAGCTCAAACAAACATTCTGCCCACGGTTGTATATGCTCCATTAAACCTAGGCAACCTTCGTACACAAATGAAAATAACAGATTTATCCTATATCAGCTATTTGGGCTTTTTAAAAATGTATTTATTTATTTGAGAGAGAGAGAGAGAGAGAGAATACGAGCAAGAGTAAGTGCAGGGAAGGTCAGAGGGAGAGGGAGAGAAACTTTAGCAGACTTCCCACTGAGCACAGAGCCCAACTTGGGGCTCTACCTCATGACCCTGAGATCATGACCTGAGCCGAAACCAAGAGTCAGCTGCTTAACCAACGGTGTCACCCAAGCACCCATGTATCAGCTATTTGTAATACGTGTACATTTTGAAAATGAAGACAAACTCTGCACTGGGCTAATCTAGTTTGGCATATAAAATTAAATACATAAAGCTTATTTCTATTTTAAATCACATTCTACAGTACTATTTGTTTCTTAAACTTTTCCTCTGAGTTGTTTTCACAATTGTATGCAAATTCTGACATTACATGGCAAACCAAAAACCTGCTAGCTTTTTATAAGCAGGGCTTATTGTGTGCAAACTTTGTGCTTGTATTTGTAGAAACATGCCACATTTTGTTTTAAATTATGAATTAACACTGAAAGCATAACTTATAAGACTACTCACGGCCAATACCATACTTAATATACTAAAATTTTACAATCTTGTATTATATAAATGGTAAGCAATAAGAGGAATGGAATTTCTGAAGCTAAATGGTTCACCCTGAATCACAACATCACTAACATACTATTTCAGATTACCAGTTTCTTCCATTCTTTATCCATATACTAGTATATGCAGGTCGCTTTTCTATTTATTAAAGCAGAAATTTTCCATATTACTAAATAACTCACAGAATTATAATTTTAGAGACTATATAATAGTCCATCTAGTTGATAATCATTTCTTTGCCATTTATTTCATTTTAGAATAGTGTAAATTATGCTGCAAAACATATCTTCAATGTATCCATGCAACATTTTCTTCTTTTAAAAGTTATCTCTTTGTACAGATTCTTAACTATGAAGAACAAACTGATGGTTACCAGAAAGGAAGTGGCTGGGGGGATGGGTGCAACAGGTGACGGGGACTACGGAGTGCACTTGCGATGAGCAGCAGATGCTGTACAGAAGTGTTGAATCACTATACTGTACACCTGAAACTAATATTACACTGTATGTTAACTAAATGGAATTTAAATAAAAACTCTAAAAAGTAATCTTTTTGTACAAAGGAGAGGTAGTTGGCAGAGGTGGGGGGGCGGGCAAAATAGGTGAAGGAGGTCAAAAGGCCAAACTTACCATTATAAAATAAGTAAGTCCTGAGGATGTAATATGCAGCATGGTGACCATAGTTAATACTGTATTGTACATTTGAAAGTTGCTGAGAGAGTAAATTTTAAAAGTTCTCATCATAAGAAAAAAATGTGTAACTATGTATGCTGATGGATGTTAACTAGGCTTATATGAAAACCATTTCATAATATGTATTTGAAATCATTAACTTACACACCTAAAACCAACATAATGTCAATTATACCTCAATTTAAAATTCTTTTTCTTCTTTTCTTTTTTCTTTACTGGCTGCTTGGAGTTTATTTTCCATTTGGTGCAAGGTACACAGCTATAAGGTGTCAGGAAAGTTTGTGGCTTGGATAGTAAAGAGTGGGGTTCTTTCAACTTCCTTTTTGGTGTTTTGCTATATTAAAAAGTCCAAACGGCTTCTGCTTGCTGCAACCTACCTAATATCTAGAGGGGTGGGGTGTGGGGGGGAAGGGTTCTGATAAGCCTAGCGCCTTTTAAAGCCTGGTGTTGGCCGCTCAGGATTGGAGCCCAGTGCTGGCTTTCCCAGGCTGCTTCCTCATGGCTTCCAAAGCTAAGTCACAGGTGATTGTCCTGCTGGAGGCCTGGGAAGATTCTGAGAGTTCTGGGGACTCCAACACTGTAGCCATGAACAAAGAGAGTAGACTTGTAGAAAAAGAAGCTTGCCCACCAGTGACTGATTGGCCTTGCGGACGCCTGCGTGGTGAGGAATGCCTTCCACAGGACAGTCTGCACCTCTGCTGGAGCTGTTACTGAAAGTGGAACCCAGGTGGTGCCAGTAATAGTCATGGGTGGCCATGAGCAAGAGCCACTGGAGGGGATGGCTGCCATGCTGTCGCTTGTGGGCTGGTGGAAACCTTGGTGGCAACCCCTCCCACGCCTTGGCATGGGATCACAAGTGGCGGGGATGGGGACACTAGGCCACGGAGCCCATCTGCAGAGGGGACCACCGAAGGCCACTCCACAACCCAAACACACACGGGGTGCACCCGTTTGTACTGGGGTGCCGTGTTACTTAAAACAAGACTATGGACTCTGAAAAACAAACTGAGGGCTTCAGGGGGGTGGGGGTGGGGGAATGGGATAGGCTGGTGATGGGTAGTAAGGAGGGCATGTATTGCATGGTGCACTGGGTGTTATATGCAACTAATGAATCATCGAACTTTACATCAAAAAAAATTTAAATTAAAAATTAAAAAAAAATGAAAAGTACTGCAAGTCTTAAAAGAGATAAAGAATATATCTGAATTTCATAGCATCTTAACCGTAGAGTCCTGTTCTAGATTTCTCCGGATATTTGTCATCTAAGAAGGAACAAGAAGCAGGGTATGCTGCAGTATACCTGAAAAGTACTATCTTCAAGATTCCTCTCTATTCCTGTCTCTGAGATGCTTTTAAAAAAGTTGGAAATAAGTGATATATAACCAATACTGCTTACAAAATCTAGTAAACATCATATGTAAATAACCAAACAGAATGCTCTTTTAAGACTGACAAATCTTCATTTTAATCTCTGTGCATTTAGCATTATGTCCTTCAAGTACACAGAGAGTTTAAGGAGAAAATTTGAATTCAAACTGTAAACCTTGTTTCATTACATATAAGTATCACTAAGTAGGTCAAGAAAACGAAGTAAAACATCAGCTGTAATATTTCAGATGCAGAATCTTTATAAAATTAGTGGATCACAGTTGTTATTTACTTCATAAAAAGGAAAATGCAGAAGTCAACTGAAGACATCATGCACAGTTAAGATGGTGTTAAATATGTAATATTAAGGAGTATATGATAACTAGAAGTGGTTTTTTGAGAGTTATAATTCAATCACATATGGCCATGTTGAAGTTATGAACAAATCACAAAACCAGGAATATTTTAGTTTCTTATTCCTTTCACTAATAGCTGAAGATCTATGAACTATTATCAAAGGCTGAATTCCCATTTACTTTTTTTTTCAGTTTATAACTTATTTTTTCCCATATGCTTTTTTAAAAAAGTTTTTATTTAAATTCCACTTAGTTAACACACAGTGTAATATTAGTGTCAGGTGTACAGTTCAGTGATTCAACTCTTCTGTACAACACTTGGTGCTCATCACAACAAGAGCGCTCCTCAAATCCTATCACCTATTTTCACCTCCCCCATCCCCTCCCCTTCTGGTAACCACGAGTTTAGTTTGTTTTCTACAGTTAATAGTCTAAAGTGAAATAACGACTCTTAAAAAACCAAATAGTATGTAAATTGCCTCTTTACCTTCATGACATCTCTATATGACCGGATGGCTGAGACTTTTCTCTTTTCATCTTCTTCATCTTCCAGGCCTTCATCTGCAGCCTCATAGCCTTCATCGTTGCTGCCGTCAGCTTCCACCGTATTGGCCATGTGATCAATGAGCTGCTCCAGGGGGGGGCTTAACTCCCTTTCTTCATTCTCCTTCAAACCATAGTCCAGTGCTTTATAAATAACAATTCCAAGAGATTCAATAACCTAGGGACATTAAAGAAGGTGATTAATGGAAATGACTAAACAGCTTTACAGAACTTTAAGTCATAAAATATTTAGTATGACACTTAAGCTAGGCTTAATCTATTCCATTTCAGAAACAAGGCTTAATCTTTCAGAAACAGGTGACAAACTGGATTTGAGGAGATATTTAAAAGTCTCACCTATGCATTAAAAAAAAATCCTAGGTGGAAATTTTTGTGTGATTTCTTCAATCCAGTATATAACAATACATGAACTCTTTTTGTTTTCTTAGATTTATACTATATACTAAAATCTATATTATCCATTCATATAAAATACTAACCAGGTTGATTTTCCACATTTTCAAAAGATATTTCTGAAATCAGATAGAGCTATCAAAGAACTCTTACACCTGTGTTTATCAAAGCCTATTTCATAGAAATACCAGGGATCTGAGAGACTGAAAACTCAGTTACCAGTAGCAGCTAACTCAACCTTAAACAAACAAACAAATCTATATACAGATACACACTGCTCACCGAGTGCTGTTTAATTATTGGAAACCTATCTCTCCTATGACGCAAACAAATTAAAGATTTTTCGAACTGTGATTGCAATGTGGTGCACAGACAATCCTCCCTACCCCCACAACGCCACCAACAGCACCTCATGAAAATAGAAACCTGATTTAGGAACACTGGTGTACACCACTGTCTAATATCACCCTCACAAGTGCTCCGGACTTTGGCCAATATAGGGAATTCTACTTTATTCTTCAACACAGCCTTTCTTTTCTGCTCAGAAAAATCACATATAAACAACCCTTCTATTTTATTTTGCAATGTTAATGGCTCATTTCACCTTAGCTATTTTGTGGGGAAGAACACAGGCAACGAAGCCAAAGATTTAGGATTAAATACTTACTTTTGGGGTGCCTGGGTGGCTCAGTCAGTTAAGCGTCTGCCTTCTGCTCAGGTTGTAATCCCAGGGAGCCTGATTCTTCTTTCCTTTGCCCCTCTTCACCCCCCAGCTTGTGCTCTCTTGCTCTCTCTCTATCGCTCTCTCTCTCAAATAAATAAAATCTTTAAAAAAAATAATAAATGCTGATTTTACCACTAACCATTTAGGATTAAATCCTGACTTTTACCACTAACCATTTGACTCAGGGCAAATTATTTATTTTAGTCATGATTTTTCTTATCTGTAAAATGAGTATCAATGATTATCTACATCTCATGAGATTTTAAGACTAAATGACATTCACATAAGTGGAATACCTATATCTGACTTACAATAGGTAGTGAGTAAATGTTATCTCCCTCTCTTCCCTGCCTCCAGGTCTCCTTTTTCCAATGTTTATTCAGCTACACAAACAAACAAACAGATCTATCCTTCTCTTTATCCCACTTGTAGCCATCATCAATGCTGTCTTTCTAAAAAAGTTGTTTAGGTGGTATCAAAGAAAAGGAAAAATCAGTAGTTTTAAAGATAAGTTAAACACAATAGAGTTATTGTCATCACATATACTACAGTCCTTAAAAGCATTCAGGGCATTCACTCAAAAAATGTCCACAAAATCTGAAATCCACCTTATCAAGTGAAATAATACTTTATCAACACAAGTTTCAAAATGAATATAAAGACTTAAAAATTCAATTTCTGATTTTTTTAAGGATTTTATTTATTTATTTATTTGACAGAGAGAGAGAGACAGCCAGCGAGAGAGGGAACACAAGCAGGGGGAGTGGGAGAGGAAGAAGCAGGCTCCCAGCGGAGGAGCCTGATGTGGGGCTCGATCCCAGAACGCCGGGATCACGCCCTGAGCCGAAGGCAGACGCTTAATGACTGAGCCACCCAGGCTCCCCTCAACTTCTGATTTTTAAACAATACTGTTTTTTTACTATTTCTCACTGAAAATACAGAATATTTTCATTGATTTGTATAGTCTGACTTGGAACTCTAAACCCTATTTTCAAAGTTGAAGGGAAACAAGAAAAAATAAATAATCAGGAACACATCAAAATAAAAAGCTTTTGCACTATGAAGGAAATAATCAACAAAACAAAAAAACAACCTAATTTAGATATTAGATATCTGCAACCGGGATATCCAATAAGGAGTTAGTATTCAAAATATATAAGGAACTTCTACAACTCTACACCAAAAAATAATCCAGTTCAAAAAAGGGCAGAGGAGGTGAATAGACATTTTTCCAAAGAAGATATACAGATGGCCAACAGATACATAAAAAAAAAATGCTCAATATCACTAATCTTTAGGGAAATGCAAATCAAACCCACAATGACATATCACCTCTCAACTGTCAGAATGGCTAAAATTAAAAAGACAAGAAATAACAAGTGTTGGTGAGGATACAGAGGAAAAGGAACCCTTATGCACTGTTCATAGAATGTAAATTGGTACAGCTATTGTGGAAAACTGTATGGAGGTTCATCAAAAAATTAAAAATAGAATTACCATACAATCCAGTTATTCCACTATTGCATACTGACCCAAAGAAAACAAAAACACTAATTCAAAAGGATATATGTACCCCTATGTTTACTGCAGAGTTATGTACAATAGCCAAGATATGGAAGCACTGATAGACAAATAGATAAGGAAGATATGGTACACACACACACACACACACACACACACCATTTATGCAGTCATAAAAAAGGATGAGATCTTGCCATTGCAACAACATGGATGGATCTAGAGGGTATTAAGCTAAGTGAAATAAATCAGACTGGGAAAGACAAATACTATATGAGTGCACATATATGTGTAATCTAAAAAACAAACCAAATGAATCAATACAGAAAACAAATGGGTGGTTGCCAGAGGAGAGGGGGATTGAGGGATGGGTACAATGGGTGAAGGGGAATGGGAGATAAAGGCTTCCAGTTATGGAATGAATAAGTCACATAAAAGGCAAACCACAGGGGCGCCTGGGTGGCTCAGTCAGTGAAGTGTTTGCCTGCCACTCAGGTCATGATCCCAGGGCTCTAGGATTAAGCCCTGCGTTGGGCTCCCTGCTCAGCAGGAAGTCGGCTTCTCCCTCTTCCTCTACCCACCCACCCAAATCATGGTTTCTCTAAAATAAATAAACAAAATCTTTTTTTTTTCTTTTAAAAGGCACAGCATAAGGAATATAGTCAATGATATTGTAATAGTGTTGTGGTGAGCACAGCATAATGTATATACTTGTGGAATCACTATGTGGTACACCTGAAACTAATGTAACATTGTGTGTCAACTACACGCAAAAAAATAACAAAAAATGACATAAAACCAACCATCGCAAGTTTACCCCTTGAGAATTCAGCACTCATACACATCTCCTTAGCCTGCCACCGGGTAACTGGCTGATCACCCAGGGGAACAGTGCCATATTGAGGACTTAGTGTTAGTCTCTGTTTGATGGCAGATTAGGCCCTCTGCAGAGGCTAAAGCTAGGTCAACCCGGGTGAATGGAAATCTATGTTGATAAGCCCCTGCAAAATCTCCATCCCGGCCACTATAGCCATGTTCACAAACCCACTGTGTGATGACAGGGTAGCCGGGAAAGGAGGCTGACCGGCGTCCACAGAACAGGCCATCCCATCCACTTGAATATTAAAATCCTTCTCTACTGAGGTCACTCGTTGGTGAGCATTCACATGAGACACAAATATCTTCACATTTTTTTTTGCCCAGATAAGTCTATCCACCTATCTGTTCCTTGTCACCAATATGCCAATCATATTCCCTCCAAGCAAAGTGTACAACCAGGTGTACTTTTCAAAGTTCTGCCCACTGGGAGGATTTCCCTTCAGCACTCTCCTTCAGGGACATCCCTGAAAGGGGCTACATGCTGCAGGTGTCCACTTTCAGGTGGCACCTGCATATTATGCAGAACTATCTGCAAACCAGGCCCATGTCTTCTCTTCTTCTGTCAACTGATTGTAGAACTTCCCACAAGGCAAATAGGTATAGGCCAGGAAAGAGAAGGGAGTGTAGCAGAAGTGTATGTGGGCAGCACTTTCAGGGCCTACTTGCACCCAAGCACATATATACGATTCCAAATGATGAGGCAGTGCTGCTTACACATGCCCAACTTCATGGCTTGAAGGGTCAGATAATACCCAGGTCATGAGGGGCAATTCAGGCCACATGATAACTTGGTGGCCCATGGTTAAGTGTTCAGTCTGTACTATGGCCCAGTAGCAGGCCAAGAGCTGCTTCTCAAAAGGAGAATAATTATCCACAAAGGATGGCAGGGCTTTGCTCCAAAATCCTAAGGGCCTGCACTGTGATTTGCCTATTGGGGTCTGCCAAAAGCTCCCAACAGTATCTCTATCCACTGCCAATTCAAGCACCATTGGATTTGCTGGATCACATGGCCCACATGACAGAGCAGCTTGCACAGCAACTTGGACTTGTTGCAGAGCCTTCTCTTGTTCTGGGTCTTACTCAGAACTAGCAACTTTCTGGGTCATTCGGTATGGGTCAGAGTAATACAATATATTTGCAGGAATATGTTGCCTCCAAAATATGAAGAAGCTACTAGTCATTGTGCCTCTTTTTTGGTTGTGGGGTTGGGGGTGGGGACTGATGCAACTTATCCTTCACCTTAGAAAGGATATCACCATATGAACCATATTGCTGGACCCCTAGAAATTTCACTGAGGTGAAAGTCCCCTGAATTTTTATCAGATTTATTTCTGACCTTCTAACACACAAATGTCTTACCAATAAATATAGAGTAGTTGCTATTTCTCACTCACTAGTCCAACCAGCATAATGCCATCGATGTAACGGACAAGTGTGATATCTTAGAGAAGAGAAAGGCAATCAAGATCCCTGTGAACTAAATTATGACATAGGTCTGGAAAGCTGATATACCCCTGAGGCAGGACAGTGAAGGTGTACTCCTGGCCTTGCCAGGTAAAAGCAAACTGCTTCTGGTGGTCTTATTGACAGGTACAGAGAAAAAGCATTTGTCAGATAACAGCTGCATACTAGGCACCAGGGGATGTGTTAATTTACTCAAGCAATGAAGCCACATCTGGTATAGCAGCTGTACTGAAGCCACCGTCTGGTTAAGCTTACAGTAATACAGTGTCATTCTCCGTGATCCATCTATCTTCTGCACAGGCTGAACAGGCAGGCTGATTAGAAATGTGGGAATCACTACTCCTGCATCTTTCAAGTCCTTGATGGTGGCACTAGTCTCTGCAACCTCCGCCCCCACCCCCCGAAATGTGCTGTTGCTTTTAGTATACTATTATCCTAGGTAGAGGCAGTAGCTTCTACTTGGTGCTCCCCACCAAAACAGCTTTACTTCATTTGTCAGGGAATGAATGTGGGGATGCTGCTAACTGCTGAGTATGTCTATTCCAATTATACATTACAGAATTGGAGAACAACTAGATTCAGGATGGGTTCACAAATGCACTGGTTTCTCTGTGCGATGGACCTGAACTTCAGCCCCATTGATCATCTGACCTCCCTAAGCTGGTAGACCAGTGATGTGTTGGGTCTACTAGAATCAGTGTCAGTTCAGAGCCAATATCCAGTACTTCCCAAATAATCTGATTAATTCCTTTCCCCAGTGCGGTGCATCCCCTTTGGGGATGGCTGGAAGGAAAATAAACGATGTAAATTTTGGCAGTGTAGAGGGGTCTTTCTTCAGCAGGACATGGCCTCTCCTTCATACAAAGGGTTCTGGGTCTGTAAATGACTCAAGTCTGGGAACTGACTGAGCGGTGTCATGACTGTGTTTTTACGATTCAACTTAGACTTCTGTTCACTTAATCTAGAACTTTTTCTGCTTATACAGGTAAAGTAAGATTTTAGTGGGCTTCCTATCCATTTTACTTCTAGGAACACCATGATCAAGTAGCCAACGTCATAGGTCTCTGGGCATCAGACTATTCTGACTGCTGCTTTGACCCTATTAATTCATTATGATCAACCTTGCCTGTGGTCACTGAGTACCACCACCTGGTCTCTGTACTCCAGGGTCCAGCTACTCCCCTTGCATTTAGGTTCCCTAATTCAGGGACTGCAGTGCCCCTTCGGTAAAGTCTAACCTATGAAGAGAGATCGCAGAGCTCTCCAAGAATGCCATGGCTCCCCTTATAAATTTGTTTCTCACAGTCATGATAAAAGGTGTGTTTAGACAGACATTCCCAGAGCAGGAGAGTAGGTCTTAAATGACAAATACACTCTAACATTCTGATCTTTTCTCACCTTACTATAATATACCTTTTCAACCTAGTTTTCTTTTATTATCACTCATGTACACTATTGTCCAACTGTACTGATTTCTTACTCTCCTTTATTTGCTCTACACTTTGTCTCTATGACATTATTCAGTATTGTTCCTACTTTCTACATGGACTTTCTCCTGTACTTTTGTATGTCCAAATCCTATTCATTTTTCCATCTCCCTGCTCAAAGGAATCTCTTCCATAACGACTTGCTGACGCTGATAAACAGCTGCCAGCTGTTACATCACATTACAGTCTCTACGCACTGTTCTTCCTTGAGGAAAACAATCATTTTTTTCCCTTCAAAATTACCATGACATTAACTTATACCTTTATGTGGTACACTTCATTTTTTAACTTGGATTATAGTTAATTATGTACATATCTTAATTCCCCAAAAAGATTAAGCTCCTTAAAGGCAAAATCCTCTATGATTCATCTTCATCTTTACATTACTTTATAAACAGCAAAGACTTAACAGTTAATGAATGAATGAACCAAAATATAAATTATTTCCTCTCAGACTTGTATGGTTTAAAGCTTGATATGGAATTTATGGACATAGGCAAATATACCTGCCACTTCAATCTTTCTCATTCCAACAGACCACTATAGTGGTGTTCCAGCCCTGAATAGCCTCTGAAACTTTCTAGAGGGTCTGTCTCTTAGCTCGAGAATAAACTAAGTCTAACCTGGTTTAAACACCCTAAATTTATTCACCTTTCCTGATTTAAATCTGAACCATAAAGTAGTTCCATATCTAACCAAACCTCTCGGGAATACAGCAAAATGAGGCTGGGCATTAGACTGACATGTACACCAGGTGACTCACTACCTCCATGGACTGAGGGAACTTCGAACTTTTTACTAAAATGTATACTCGGTTCTTCAGACAGTCTTGAGCCATGGAATAGGGGTGACCACCAGAGCAATAATCAAAGCATAACTGTACCTAGACATACCAGCTTGCCTAGATATATACTTACTTATACTCATTTTAGTAACTCACTTGCCAAGGAGCACCTGGGTGGCACAGCGGTTAAGTGTCTGCCTTCGGCTCAGGGCGTGATCCCGGCATTATGGGATCGAGCCCCACATCAGGCTCCTCTGCTATGAGCCTGCTTCTTCCTCTCCCACTCCCCTTGCTTGTGTTCCCTCTCTCGCTGGCTGTCTCTATCTCTGTCGAATAAATAAGTAAAATCTTTAAAAAAAAAAAAAAGAAAAAGAAACTCACTTGCCAAAACCTCTGGAAATGTTGAGAAAACCCATGGGAAATGGCAATGTCAGATCTAAAATATTCATCTGAATTACCAATCTCCAGGCAGCTGGAAAATCATCGTTCATGTCCTGTCACACCGGCACCACACACCCCGACCCAGACACTTCCAGAAAGTCTGACATTCAACAAAGTGAACAGGAATTACAGCATAAAACCTTAAAGTTAAATGGAACAAGTGAAGGACACTAGAAAGCTGTGGTTTTTAAGCCTAACCAAGTGATAAAGGGTGGAGGAAAGAAGGCATTGAATAAAACCACATATTCCAAAATTTAAGGCTGTTATATCATCATGACTCATTACCCCTCAGTAGTGATAGCTGGCTATAAAGCCCTACAGCTCTGGGGTAGAGAGACACATGAATGGAACTGAGTGTTCTCTGGCCTCTAGACCCAGCCACGCCATCAGTGAGGGTAGCCTCACTACAGAACAACAGCACAACCACCAACACCAATGTTTCATGTAAAGCACTCAAGGTTGGTGTAAGTCCACTGAGTCCACATGCACTCTTCCTCTTACCATGCCAACTCACTTCATCTGGCCCTTCTTCACGCTGACTTGTACTTCCTACAAATATTTTGAGTCCATATTTGTCTCCTTTACCAGAATGTAAACTTCTTTAGGACAGGGATCAAGTATGATTCTTCCTGGTATTTGCTACAATGCCTAGCACTTTGCTTTACACAGAGTATGTGCTTTAAAATCTTTGCTAAACACATGAAAGTTATGTTAATAGCACAAAATTCTTTAACGTTAAGCCTGATTAAATGCATGCAATCTATATCAAGGTTGTCAAGTAAGATGCCTCACACAGCAGCTGCTACTGACCTCACCATCATGCCTCACTGCCAAAAGCCCCTCTTCTCCAGCCTAAAAATTAAAAAGTTTCTTCAACTCTTCAGGTCCCTTTGCCAATTAGATGAATGAGATTTCTTTATATTTGTATAACATTTTATTAGGAAAATGTTTTCCTTTATTTATCACAACCTGTGAGGTAGACATTGTCTCCATTCTAAAGATGAGAAAACTTAAAAGAGGGTCAATAAATTGTTTAGTATCAGTTAACAAGTAACAAAGCCAGGACTCCAACCTGACTTTGCTACTTAGGAGATTCCATACCCGGAAATCTACTGTAATCAAGCTGCACATCCGAACATCTCCTAGTCTGCCAACATCTGTCCAAAATGTGGCATCCAGTATTAGATCCTATTCCACACGTAGTACAATCATCAAAGAACACAAAAAATGGGCATCTTCCTTGTTCTACATCACATACTTCTATAAATATGCCCAGTTTTATATTCAGATTCCTGTTAAACCATTTAATTGCGGACATTTTAGGTTTACATTCAACCACAGTGACAAATAATACACACAACATAACTGCCATCTTTCTATCTTAATAAAATAAGTGAAACATAATTGTAGCTCGTGTTTGTACAGAGGTTATGTAATGCTGGTGAAAGGGTTTTGCATTTACCTCAAATCTATTTTATCTTTGTATTTTGATCATTTTTTTTAGCTGAGGAACATCATTTAAAATCTAAAGTCTACCAGCTAATTCATTTACTATCATTTCTTTCTTTTTTTTTTTTTTAAAGATTTTATTTATTTATTTAACAGAGATAGAGACAGCCAGCGAGAGAGGGAACACAGCAAGGAGAGTGGGAGAGGAAGAAGCAGGCTCACAGTGGAGGAGCCTGATGTGGGGCTCGATCCCATAACGCCGGGATCACGCCCTGAGCCGAAGGCAGACGCTTAACCGCTGTGCCACCCAGGCGCCCCTCATTTACTATCATTTCTAAACTTTAAATCTGCCAATGTGGGTATGCCTTCTGAGTCTTCATAAAATTGATATAAATGCTAAATAGGGTAGTTGCAACTAAGAAGCCCTTCAGAACACCAGAAGCAGTTTTCTCACACTGACGCCGATTACAATGTAACCCTTACTGACCTGACACTTGTCTACACCTTGCTCACAAAAACAGAAAAGATTTTATAAAATTTCCTGCTGCAATCTCTAAATACTAACTGTGGCAGCCTCACATCTAGTAAGATCTATCCAGAGAAGCACATTTTACCGTTAGTGAATCTAGCTAATGTCCAGTGTACACAGTTCCCTTCCCTTCACTCATTAATTCAGTTGACAGCTATTTGCCAAGAGCGGAGTATATAGCAATAGAAATGGAATAATGAAAAAATGCCTCTGTGAGGTCTCTGGCCTTCACAGAGAGTCTGTGTTAGACAAAACAGATAATAAATAAATCATACAGCTGTGCTAAACATTATAATAAAGAAGAGAGGGTGTTATGAGAATGTATAATAGCGAGCCCTAATCTAGTTTGAAGATTTAGGAAGCCCTTGTTAAGGCAGTAAGTTTTAAATGGAGACCTAAAAGGCAAGTAGAGCTAACCAAGAGAAGAGGGAGTTAGAGTAGAATCCTAGAGAGGAAACAATGACTATAAAGGCCTGGAGGTCAAGAATAACAAGGAATGACTGGGAGAAAAATCCTAATGACAAAAGAAAGGCTAGGAAGAGTCTAAGAGGTGGGGAGGGAGGTTTCACACAGAACATAGGGCCTTGTATGAGCTATCTGAAGTACCTGGATCTTCATCATGTAAAAGCAAAGGCAGGCCACTGAAGTGATCTGGAGAGGGGGATGATCTGATCATGTTTTATTTTTAAAAGATATCATGCCACAGTAATCAAGACAATGTGGTATTGGCAAAAGAATACAAACAGATCAATGAAACAGAATAAAGCCTAGAAATAGACTCACAAAAATATAGTCAAATGAACTTTGACAAAGGAGCAAAGGAAATTCAATGGAGAAAGGACAGTCTTTTCTTCAAATCGTGCTGGAACTGCAGGACATCCACATGCAAAAATATAACACAGACCTTTCAACTTTCCCAAAAATTAACTCAAAGAGGGATCATAAACCTGAAAGTAAAACACAAAATCATACAACTAGAAGATAACATAGGAGAAAAACTAGGTGATCCTGGGCTTGGCAATTTTTTAGATACAACGCCAAAAGTACAATCCATGAATGAAAAAAATCGATAAAATGAACTTCATTATAATTAAAAAGTTCTCCATGAAAGGCATTGTTCAGAGAATGACACAAGCCCCAGGCTGCGAGAAACTGTTTCCTAAACACATTTCTGATAAAGGACTGGCATCCAAAATATACAGAGCTCTTAAAATTCAATACAAAAAGGAACCCAATTACACAAGGAGCAAATGACTGGAACAGACACCTCATTGAAGAGGATATATGGATGGCAAATAACATATGAAAAGATGCTCAAAATTATAAGTCACTAGGGAATTGCAAGTTAAAACGATTCCACTACACACCTATTAGAATCACTAAAATCTAAAACACTGACATCGTCAAAAGCTGGTGAGGATGTGGAGCAACAGGAACTCTTACTGTTTGGTGAGAACGTGAAATGATTCAGCCACTGTGGAAGACATTTTGGCAGTTTCTCACACACCTGAATATATTCTTACCATAAAATCAAGCAATTGTGTTCCTTGATATTTATTCGATAAGTTCAAAACTTATGTCCACACAAAACCTGCACACAAATGTTTACAGTGACTTTATTCATAATTGCCAAAACTTGGAAACAACCAAGATGTTCTTTAAGAGGTGAATGGATAAACAAATGGTGGTACAACCATACAATGGGATATTATTCAGAAATTTTTAAAAAATGAGCTATCAAATTATGAAAAGACATGGAGGAACCTTAAAAGTATATTGCTAAGTAAAAGAAGCCAACATGAAAAAGCTAAGGACTATGTGACTCTATATGATTTTCTGGGAAAGGCAAAACTATGGAGAAAGTAAAAAGGTTGCAAGAGATTTGGGGAGCCAGGGAGAAAATGAAAAGGTGAAGCACAGAGGATTTTTAAAGCAGTGAAACTGGGGCGCCTGGGTGGCTCAGTCGTTAAGTGTCTGTCTTCAGCTCAGGGCGTGATCCCGGCATTCTAGGATCGAGCCCCGCATCAGGCCTCTCTGCTGGGAGCCTGCTTCTTCCTCTCCCACTCCCCCTGCTTGTGTTCCCTCTCTTGCTGGCTGTCTCTCTCTCAATCAAATAAATAAATTTCTTTAAAAAAGAGTAAAGCAGTGAACTATCCTACACGATACAGTAACGTGAGCACATGCCATATACATTTGTCAAAACCCAAAGAATGGGTAACACAAAGAGTGAACCCTAATGTAAACTATGGAATTTTGTTAATAATAATAATAAAGATGTATCAATATTGGTTCATCAATTATAAGAATATACCACACTAATATGAGATGTAAATAACTGGAGAGACTGGAGGAAGAGAGGGGGATGTAGGAACTCTGTACTTTCCAACCAATTTTTCTGTAAACCCGAAACTGCTCTAAAAGAAATATTCTACTAATTTAAAAAGAGAAGGATAGTGTAGCTTTAAAATACAGCGTTGGAGAATGGATGAGAAATGGGCCAGAGCAGATGTGGGAAGATTAGTTAGGAGGTTACTGCAGTAGAGTCCAATCAGAGATGATGGTTTCTTGGGCTGGGGTGATAACAGTGTGCAGACAGAAAACGGTGAGGATCTGAAAAGCCTTCTCACAGGTAGAATGGACAGGAAAGAAGACTTGGCAATGCATTCAGTGCAGGGAAAAGGAATCAAAGTGATTCTTGGGTTTCTAGCTTGGGCTAGTAAAGAGAGCAGTACTACTTACTGATATACAGAAAATGAGGAAAAAGAGATTCAGAGAGAGATGGTAAGTTCAGATACCTGTGAGAAACACAATCACAGTTGTTAGATGGGCAGCAGATAGTCCACCGCTATATGGATTGTACAAGAGAACTGTGAGCTAGGGTCACAAAGTGGGACTCCTTGGTAAATAATTGATCAACAAAGTCAGGAGTGTATGAGACAGCCAAAGGAGAGAAAAATACACAAGGGAAGAAGAATCACTTAATGATTGACCAGCAATAAGAAATCAAGAAACTAGACTGTAAAGAAGCACTAGTATTGAGGAAGGGACAGAAGGATGAATCAAAAGATTATGATATCACAAAAGTCAGAGAAAACATATTTCAAGAAGGAAGACATGGTCATGTGTATTGAATATGCATGAGGTAAGGGAAGGTCTAGGACACATCCCTGGATTTAGTGAAGCAGAGGTTACTGGTGACTTTAGCATAGGCAGTCTGGGTAAGTAAACAATGCTGTGTGTACACGGTATGATCAGAAGTTTTTACAAAGACGGGGTGCCTGGCTGGCTCAGTTGGAGGAGCATGCAACTTTTATTTTCAGGGTCATGAGTTCAAGCCCCATATTAGGTGTAGAGATTACTTAAAGTAATTTTTATGAAGACAAAGGGAACTATGTGACAGCAGCTAGAGATGAAAGAGGGCAGAGGTAGGATTTTTTTAATTACTTTAATTAATTACAACTTTCAAGACTACAGAGTCTTAAGCATGTTTAAATAGTGATGAAAAGAAAGTAGAGGGGGGAAAGTTGATGATGATGAAGAGGCCAGAGTTACTGACAGGGACAGAATAATTATTCCGTGACTTTGTTCAGCAAATCAGACCTCCAACAGAGGTTAGTCACTTCTCAAAAACAAAAAAACAAACAAACAAACCCAAAACAACAAAACCAAAAATTCTTTCTCTAAAATTTAGACATGCTTTTTTTTTTTGCCTTTATTAAGTTGCAAAAAGGTCCATTTGCACATGTATGACAGTTACTCCTTTATTCGCTATTATTTCCTGAGCACTTCTATGTGGATATGTTATAAATTCATTAACATGCCATTCTAAGTCTTTTACCTTTTGAGCCCAGTGAACTTTTCCATTCACAGGTCCACACTGCGTGTATCATTTCAATCGTTTTCATATTACCATACCTTTCTTTATCCATGCCACTCTCTGCTGATGGCATTTCTCTCTGACAAATCCTACCCATCCCTGAAAACCCAGCTCAGTGTTACCTCCTCTATGAAGTATTCCTGTTCACTCCATAATTGATCCTTTCTACCCCGTCACCTTTCCCTGCTGTTTACCTGACTTTTACCATAGTACAGCTGACCATCAACTGCACCAAAAATGGCAGAACAATCATTCTTTTCAAATGCAGATGAAAAATTAAATAGCACGCTTCTAAATAAACTTTAGGTCAAAGAAGAAATCTCAAATTCAAAAATATTTCATGATAATGAAAATATATATCCAAATCCTTGGGATACAACTAAAACAGGGCTTAGAAAGAAATTTATAGCTTCAGATGAATAGACAAACTCCCTAAAGACCTAACTGACCAAAAGTTGGAAGAACTCAACAGTGAAAACTACAAAACACTGCTGAAAGAAATGACAGATCTGGATAAGTGGAGAAATACACCAAGTTCACGGATCGAAGGACTAAATATGGTTAGAATGTCAGTTCTCTCCAAATTGACCTAACAGTCAATGCAATGCCAATCAAAACTCTCATAGGACTTTTAGAGAAACTAATCACCTGATTTAAAGATGTATATGGGATAGCCAACACAAATTTTGGAAAAGAATAACAAAGTTGGATGACTGACACCACCTGATTTCAAGACTTACAATAAAGCTACAGTAATCAAGACTGTACAGTACTGGTATAAAGGTGGACATAAGAAACAGAGAATCCATAATTAAGCCTACATATATAATCAATTGATTTTAAACAAAAGTGCCAAAGTAGTTCAAAGGAGGAAAGATACCATTTCAACAAATGGTGTTGGAACAACTAGATGTCTACATGGAAAATAATAAACCCAGACCTCTACAACATATGCAAAAATTATTTTTAAATACATATCAAAATGTAAAAGTTAAATCTATTACAATTCTAGCAAAAAATATTTTCTACATACATATTCATGTATGAATTTGAGATCGGCAAGTATTTGTTATATAAGATGTAAAAAGCACTGATCACGAGAGAAAAAATTGAAAAATTAGATTTCACCAAAATTAAAAACTTGGCTCTTCAAAAGACAAAAATAACAAAATGAAAGGCCAGGTCATAAGTCACACAATGGGCAAAATTATCTATAATATGTATATGTGTGTGTATATATATATATATATGTATATGACAAAAGACTTCTACTTAGAATACATTTTTAAAATTTTAGAACTCAGCAACAAAATAATCCAATAAAAAATGGGCAAAAGATTAGAACATAGACTTCACAAAAGGAGATACACAAAGGGCCTACAAGCATGTGAATAAATTCTCTGTGTCATTAGTCATGATGGAAATGCCTATCAAAATGACCAGGTAACATTTCCATCCTCTAAAATGGCTAAAATTTAAAAGATGGACAATAATAAATATTGATGAGGATGTGGAACAACTAGAACTCTCATATATTGCTGGTGTGAATACGAAATGATAACTGTTTGGGAGTTTCTCATAAAAGCTAAATATACGTTTATAATATGACCTACCAATTCTACTTCCAATTATTTACCCAAGAAAAATGAAAATATACATCCATAAAAGGCCTCGTACATAAAAGCTTCATAGTACCTTTATTTGTAACAGCCAAAACCCGAAAACCACCTGTCAATCAACAGATGAATGGATGAACAAACTGCTGCATCTACCCAGTGAACTACTACCCAGTAATAAAAAGGGGCATACTACTTCTCATAGCGACACACTTGAATCTCAAAAGCTCTTTGCTGAGCAAAACAGTGAACACAGAAGTACGTTCTATATGATGACATTTATATGGGGCTGAGGCGGGGATTGACTACAGAGGGAACTTTCTGGGGTGATGAAATGGTTAGGGTGGTGGTTATATGAGGGTACGAATTTGTTAAAACTTATTAAACTGGACACTTAAAACATCTTCGTTTGTTATACTTAAGTTACACCACAAAGTTGATTTTTAAAAAGGGCTGAACAAAGTATTTCCACCATGAAGAGAATACAGGACCAGTAGTCATGAGATGGAATCTGTTCATTATGTGATGTGTGACCCTGAGCTGGTCACTTAATCTCCATGGATCTAAGCCTCTTCAAAAGTAAACTGAAAGAAAAACCAACTAAACCAAGTAAAATTAAAAAAAACCAACTAAAGTCCTTTCCAATTCTGACATCTGAAAGAATAAGAAAATTGCAGAACTGGAATACCAAAAGAGAATACATAGGCTATAAATATAAGAACTTTTGCTTATGGAAATGTCACAGTTGAATTACAGAGGTTAACTGGATTTTATTTTCTACAAGCAGGTTTCTAAGTAAACTGCACTTTGAAGAATTAAAGAAAAATTTTATCAACAACTGTCTCTGAAAACCCTAAACATCATAATGGGAACTTGACTGTCCTATTTTGTTGGGACATTCAATTTTGGGACTGGTTTCCAACTTAAAAAACAAAAATCTCAGACCCTAAGGGCTTTTAGGAGAGGGAAAAAACCCATACAAAAATATAAGGACAATCAAATCTGAAGAGCTAGGAACAAGACAGGAATTTTACACCACTGAGAGAGGAAAACTTTATCCACACACACAGAATAGTAATAAAACTTATTCTAAAATGTCTGGAGCTAGACATATAATGAAATACTGTTTCAACTTTAAAAGGAATGAAGTTCTGATATATGCTGCAACATAGATAAATCCTAGAAATCTGCTAAATAAACTAGGCACACAAACACAAACGTTGTGATTCCACTTATATGGGATATCCACAAAAGGTAAACGTCTAGAGACAGAAAGTATATTAGAGGTCAGCAGGGAGCTGGGAAAAGGGGAATGGGAGCCATTACATACTATAAAGTTTCATATGGGATGAAGAAAAAGTTTTGGGAACAGTGGTGATGGCTGCATAACATCGTGAATATAGTGCCACCGAACTGTACACTTAGAATGGTTAAAAATTTTCACTATGTGTATTTCAGCACAGTAAAAAGTCTGATAGGGGCTGCTCAGTGCTTAGGAAGTGCTATGACTCAGCAACATTCAGAAAGACCTGATTTCTCTTATCTGCGGGGGTTACTAAGGTTTCCAAAAAGAAATAAAGGGACCAGTTTATCTGCTTTTCCACTGGAACTACAACTCCTTTAGAACCCCAGCTCTACTTCACACTACTTCTCTGTTCAGAGTCCTGAGCGCAAGATATAGTTTGCTTGAATCATCAAGGCTTTGAATCGACCTGTCACCAGCATTTGACAGAGCTGACCATGTCCCTTTTTTTTTTAATCTTCTCTTGATTCCACACTCCTCTAATTTTCTTCCTATTTGACTGATGACCTTGACAAGAGAGGCTTTGATGGACTAAGTCTGTGGAAACAGGAGAAGAGGACATGGAGGCAGTGGTACGGGATAGAAATGGCTCTTTCTGCTTATTTCTGAAATAATACCCTTGAATAGGTGTTTGGTACAGACACAGGGAAGTAGACTGGGTAGTGGGAGAATGTGAAAGTTCTCTTCGGGTTGCTTCTACTTTCTTGAGTGAAAGAAGCACAGTTGCAGCTGAGAGTGAGGAGGGAGAGGTGGGTGTTGGAGAGATGAAGAAAGAGAAAAGGTTTGAAAGTTTCCCAGCCATCAAGAAAGGTGGTCCATTTAAAAATCTAAATTTTATTATGTCCCTCTCTTGCTAAAACCTTTCACTACTTTTTTAAAAAACGGAGTACACTACATTAAGGAATTTTCCCATAAATCCTGGGCACATGTAGAAGTGCTTTCTTCAGTCAGAGAGAAAGTTACACCTGGTTTGACAGGGTGTGCACACGATCCCAGCTGAGCCCCTGGGACTAAATGGCAGCCCAGAGCGACTGTTACTGCTGTGGAAATGACAGAGTGGTCTATCACAAATTACTGTAGGGATTGTGAGCTGTAATTTCATTTCACGCACAAACTCGTTTTTAATTAGAACTGGACAATAAGCAATGAGGACAGTGTGAATCCACAGCTACACCACATGTGAGATGCTACAAATATTTGTCAATTACGAAATAAAAAACAAGGGGATGCAAGTGAAATCTGTAATAATGATATTCATGTTAATAAAATCAAAATCTAGGCACTATGATTTTAATAGCCAAATAAGGCTTATTTATGTTTTTTCCAATAGCATATACTTGATTGCTTCATTTATATTAAATAAGAAGTGAAGGTCTAAAAAACAAATCAGATCTTTATTTCTTCAATTAGAAATCAGAATAAATGTATTTACTTTTCCTTATAACATAGTAATTTCCTAAACAATTTAAAGAACTAATTTTATTAAAAAGATTACAAAATATAGTGGTGGCCCAAATGTTCATCAACTGATGAATGGAAAAAGAAAAGGGGATATAGCCATACAAAAGAATATTATTCAGCCATTAAAAGGAGTGAAGTACTGATACATGCTACAACATGAAAGAATGAACCTTGAAAGCATTATACCAAGTGAAAGAAGCCAGCCACAATAGGTAATATACTATGTAGTTCTATTTACATGAAATGTCCAGAACTGACAAATCTATAGAGACAGAAAGTAGATTACTGGTTGCCAAGGGCCAGGGTCACTGGGGAAAATGAGAAACAACTGCTAGTAGGTATAGGAATTCTTTCTGGAGTGAGGAAGATATTCTAAAATTGATTGTGGTGATGACTGCACAACTCTGTGAAGATACTAAAAACCAATTTAAATGCACAAATTATATGCTATGTGAATTGTATCTCAGTAAAGCTGTAAAAAATATATTAAAGAATCTTTGTCTTCAAAAACAACACACTGTTAGATAGGGGGATTTAGTCAAATCTGGATAAACTGACAGGAACATGCCAGTGAACTTTATATGTGCTCTAAGACAGACTAAAGTTTGAGACATGGTGAGTCACAGGAAGAAATACAAACTACTCTGTGCACACAAGGCCCCTTTTGACCTGGGGTCCGCACGCCTCTCTACCTTCAAGCCCCGCCATCTTGTGGTCCACACATGCTCTAACAACTTTATAGTGTTTCGTGCCTCTGGGTCGTAGCATATGTCCGTTCTTCTAGGTAGACCACTCTGTAACCTAACAAACATATATATCCTTCTCTTCACAGTCAGTTAAACGTGGTATTTGGGAGTGAGTAAAAGACATTGTTGAACACTTACAATTTAACAGTCTCATGTATGCTGCACAACAAAGGGACCAAGTCCTATTGTAAGCAGCAGCTGATACAGTTTATGTGAGAGTATTATATAAATGTAAGATATTATCATTGTTATTATGAGGATAGATTCGGGGGCACCTGGCTGGCTCAGTCAGTGGAGCATGTGACTTTTGATCTTGGGGTTGTAAGTTTTAGCCCCACACTGGGTGTAGAGATTACTTAAAAATTAAAAAAACAAAAACAAAAACAACCTAAAAAGGGGGGGGGGTGCCTGAGTGGCTCAGTCCGTTGAACATCCAACTCCTGATTTCAGCTGAGGTCATGATCTCGGGGTTGTGGCACAGGGCCCTGTGATGGGCTCTTTGCTCAATGGGGCATTTGCTTGAGATTCTCTCTCTCCCTTTCCCTCTGCCCCTCTCCCTGCTTTCTCTCTCCCTCTCTTAAATAAATAAATAATTAACTCTTAAAAAAAAAAAAAAAAGAATAGATCTGGAAAAAACATTGAGCAAGGAAAATGGAGGCTTTTCTGAGGAGAAAAACTTCACTTTTCTTATCTCCAGATGATTCTTCAATTTACCCTCAAGGATAAAGATTGTTTCATTACGTCTCTCTCCTGTGCCTAGCACGATGCCTTGCACATGGCAGGTAATCCATAAATGCCTGCTAACTACTACCACTTCCCTGAGTTTCCTAGCTAAGTAATGAAAGAAAAGGATTTGAGAATAACCCACAAGTGAGATCAAGAATCCCTGAGAATGGGGAACATGTCCAATGTCATCAAAAGAGTGCAAAATAATCATGACATTTAAGTCAATGATCCTATGTTAGTCATTTCAACAGAAAGTTCTCAAACCACTTATTTAAAACATTATTACTATAGTACTTTGAACTAAAGTAACTTTCATCTGAGTTGCTTAATATACTTGATTAGTAACCATTAATTAAGGTTCTATACTGTACAAAGCATAATTTCCGTTTTGAAAACTGGAAAACCAAAGCACCTAAGGTAAACAACAAAGATTAAAAGGTGAAAATAAAAAACTAAAAAAAATGTTTTTTATTCTATCCTGATTAAATCTGAAAATACCATCCCCACTAATATTTTTCCTTAACTCTATCTACTGAATCAAAAATTCATTATGAGAGACTAATGTTCTAAATGCTTAGTTTCAAATACAGACAAGGAACTTGATGAACTACTTTTTCAATCATAGGTTTCATTAACAGTTGTCTGCAACCCTAAAGGGTTCACATTCCCACGAAGTTTGCTCCTTGAAAGTAAATTAATTTCCTAACTCCACAGATGAGTCAATGCAAATAAAACAGCATCATGAATACAATACAGTAAACCAAAATCAAAATTGGGTCCTTTGTGTTCCAGTCAATTATTTAAACCATTATCAATGTTGGCTAAGAGAATCAATACCTTAAAAATAGGAAAAAGGCTAAGATCTCCAGTCCAACCACTCATTCTGTTTTAATCCCCTTTGGCTATATGTTTCCAATGATTGATTTTATTGATATAAAAGCACAGAAGCATGTTCGGTCAAATGATCTTCTGTAGAGCACATGAAAAAGATGTAGGAAAGCTTAAAGAATTATTTGAGAAAAGTGAAAAATTTACCACTGCCCTTTGGTGTTACTCAAACAGTGATAACCAGCTATCCTCCAGCTTAACTAACTAACTAACTAACTAAATAAATAAATAGATTGGGCACCTCGGTGGCTCAGTCAGTTAAGTATCTGACTCTTGACTTCAGCTCAGGTCATGATCTCAGGGTTGTGAGATCAAGCCCTGCGTCGGGCTCCACACATTCTGTCTCTCCCTCTCCCTTTGCCCCTCCTCCCCAAATAAAAATGAAATAAAATAAAATAAATGAGGAGCTGAAATTGTGGTAGGTTTCCTTGTTTTAGGGAAACTGTGGTCCCGCCCTGAGCAGATAAACAGATTACCCACTGATCAATGTCTCTCTTCGCAAACATTAACCCTATCAAGAGAGTCACAAGTTGTTTTGAAGTAGAAAAGCTGTCTCAAAGAGGAAACATCTCAGTCCAAAGTATTGCAAATCTAGCTGATAATCACATTATCTGGGGGAATTTTTTGTTTCTTAATATATGTATCTGGGCTCCATATCAGACCTACTAAATCAAAATCTCAAAAGTATGGGGCCAGGTATCAATATATTTGAAGGTTACCTAGATGACTCTTATGATCACCTATCCATTCTTTGATTCATTCATTGATTCATTCAATAAATATTCACTGAGCACCTACTTACCAGGTGTCACACCTGGAGGTGCAGTGGTGAGGAAAACTGGCATGATCTGGACTCTGCCCTCATGGAGCTTAGTGCAAGGATCAGACAGAATGAATAGCCAGGCGGAGACTGCAACTGGAGAATGCAGCTCCAAAAAAGGGGCAGTGGCTTTAGTATTTCAGTTGAATACTTTCATGTAGAAATGCATAATGGTATTGCCCTATGTGATTTTTCAAAAAAGGAAAAAAAGGAGGAGGAGGGACCTAAAACAAAACATAACAAATAGATAACACAAAATAAGAAGAAATGAGTCTAAATACATCAGAAATTATAATAAATATAAACAGGTAAAGAATGCCTATTAAAAGACAGACTCGTGCACTGGGTGTTATACGCAACTAATGAATCATTGAACTTTACCTCAGAAACCAGGGATGTACTGTATGGTGACTAACATAATATAATAAAAAAACATTAAAATAAAAAAAAGACTCTCAAATGAGATTAAGAAAGATAATCTAGCAACACACTGTATACCATAAATACACCTAAAACAACACAGAAAGCTTTAAAACAAAAGGGTGGAAACATATGTATGGAAAAATGCAAGTCAGAAGGAAGCCAGAACAAAGCAAATAATGCTAATATCTAAAGAAAAGAGAATTTAAGGAAAGCAGCACTTAAAAAAGCAAAAACGGACATTTCAAAAAATAATTATGAGTTTGCATGCACCAAATAATATAGCCTCAAAACATAACACCAAATATTTTAAATTAAGTTTCACTTTGTGATTAAGACTAAATCTTTAATCGCAACAGGAAATTTTTAAATATCTTCTTCAGAAACTTATTAAACTGACAAAAAAAATAAAATTACAATGAATGAAATATGAACAAGCCAAATAGAAAATATACACATACACATGCATGCTTGCATGTGACACATAGAATAATAAAACATTTCATCCTTCAAAGCATAAGCATGATTTTTAATTAGAAAAGGAAAAGTTGGGGGTGCCTGGGTGGCACAGTGGTTAAGCATCTGCCTTCGGCTCAGGGCGTGATCTCGGCGTTATGGGATCGAGCCCCACATGGGGCTCTTCTGCTATGAGCCTGCTTCTTCCTCTCCCACTCCCCCTGCTTGTGTTCCCTCTCTCGCTGGCTGTCTCTATCTCTGTCAAATAAATAAATAAAATCTTTAAAAAAAAAAAAAGAAAAAAAGAAAAGGAAAAGTTAGAGAAACGAAATGACCAAGAAACTTTAAGAGATGAGATGTCCTTCAGACAGATGTCTTTCAATAATAGCGGCAATTTAGATGTCATAGTGAAATATTCAGACAACTGTTTCCTTTGCTGAAACTATTCATCCCTTCCACACATATAACAAAAGACCAGAAATTTAATAAAACACTTAAATCACCAGAAACATACAAATCATTCTTCACAAATCAGTTATTTTGCCTCCATAATCTTAAAACATTAAGCCCTATGGTGTAAATTGTTATTCCCACAAATAATTTGGTTTGACCGATCTCCACGTTCACGCTTTTTCCCATAAGGTTCACAAGAACTTTATGAAGTAGGGACAATTATCGTCCCCATTTTACAGATGAGGTACTAGGCACAGATATATGTGAGGCAACCTTCCCAAGATTATGCAACATAGGAGTAATGAAGCCAGGATGTGAACCCAGGAAACTGACTTCAAAGACTGCCTCTTTAACCCAACATGATATCGCCTTTCCCCTTATGCGCAGACATGACATTACATCCAATTTTTCATTAAAATTTATTAGACATGACAGCTAACATTTACTGAACATGAACTATGTGTCAGTGTCTGTGCCAAGTACTTCAAATGTATGGGTATCATTAAATTCGCACGATAATTCTATCATAGGTATTATTCTTACTCTACTTCCTTCTGATAAAGAAATTGAAGCACAGAGACGTTAAGTAATTTGCTCCAAGTCACATAGCCTGAAAGCCACACAAATAGGCAGAGCCCCTAAAAAGTGGGTAGCACCTAAGCCTGTGGCAGTCACGCAGTGGTAAGGATTATCACATATAAAATAAGATTCTGAGAGATGATGTGACAAAGGGGGAAGAGTACTGGATTGGGCACAAGCAGACCTATATCTGCATTCCAATTTTCCCACTTAGCTGTGAGACTCTCGAGAAAAAACTTAATCTCTCTGGCTTCGGCTACTCAGTCTGTGATAAGACAATGCTAGAATGGTTCTGATGTAATTTCAAACTCTAAATAAATTACTAAATATTTATCTTATACTGATAAGGCAGCCAAAGCAACTGAATAAAAATAAAGCTGGATAAATAGGTCCAGGAAGGTATTCTAATAGAACCCTCTACCATAGCAGTTCTCAATTTCAGATTCAAAGAACACCTTTACACTGGGATGCCTGTTAAGAGTCAGAGTCCCAAGGCCTTCCCAAGCCTGCTGAATAAGAATTTATAGGGAAGGATCTGGGACTCCACATTGTAACAAACCCTTAAGTGACCCTGTGCACTCTGCATTTGAGAAGTACCACTCTAACATGCACTGGAATTGCTGTCTATTGACTTAGGGAGAATTCAGTTCAGTGTAAATGATCTATTCTACCTCTTCTGCTTTTTGAAGCCAAGAATTCTTTAAATTGCTTCATTCTAAAAAATTAACAGCTTTCTTAAGATATAATCACATACCATACAATTCACCCATTTAAAGCCCACAATTTGGTGGGTTTTAGTATATTCAGAGTTATGCAGCCATGACCACACAATTTTAGAACATTTTCATCACCCCAAAAGAAACCCCATATCCATCAGCAGTCACTCTCCATTTTTCCCTAATCCTATCCTCTCCCCTTCTTCTAGACAATCATTAATCTACTTTCTGTCTCTATAGATTTTGGATGTCTCTATATATTCTGGATGTTTCAAATAAATGGAATCATACAAGATGTGATCTTTTGTGACTGGTATCTATCACTTCGTGCCTTATTACATGCTGCATCCATGTTGAAGCATGTATCAGTACTTCATTTCTTTTTATTCCCAAATAACGTTACATAGTATGAATGTACCACATTTTATTCATCTATTCATCAGTTGATGGTTGTTTCTAAAATTGCCTAATTTTTTAAATAATATTTTTTATTATATTAGTCACCATACAGTACATCCCTAGTTTTTGATGTAAAGTTCCATGATTCATTACTTGCGTATAACACCCAGTGCACCAGAGAAAATAGGAAATTAGATTTAAAATTTTGCATTAAGATTTTTCGAGGTAGGGGCGCCTGATTGGCTTCATCGGAGGACCATGCGGCTCTAGGTCTTGCAGTCATGAGTTCAAGCCCCACGTTGGGTGTAGAGATTACTTAAATAAATAAATAAACTTAAAAAGACTTTTTCAGGTAAATATATCAACATGTTCAACCTGTTCACTATAGTAAATCTCACTACAGTGTAAGAAATGTACTACTTACAATTAATAGCATACTTTCTATTATTTACTGATATTAAAACAAATAGGCTACCAAAACATGAGTATAATTATCACATGTTTAATAGCAGAGACTTTTATTTCCAAACCAAATCCTATTTCTTTCAAAACCAGTTGTTAAATCCCGACTCTGCCACCAGAGGTTATGGCTTCTGTACTGGAAAATTACCGACATCACTTTTCAGTTCACAATTGCTCTCCTTGTTTTACTTTTTTTTTTTTAACCTCCATGGACTTGCTCCAGTCTACTTCACAGACCTTATTTCCTTCTACTCCCTTTCTTACTTGTCTAGTGCTGACCTACTAATTGTCTTTACAGGCAAATCTGTCAGCTTGTAGGAGCATTTCTATTCAAAACTCTGGAAACTACACTGATTTTCCTGAGTCTTTTTTTTTTTTTAAACTTCAGAGTTCTTTTATTAAGCTCTCAATTTAAAACTTAACCCTGTTTCAATTTAAATTTCTTTTCCCACTTTAGATCAGGTCGAAGTTTTCTTCTAATAATTGACAAGTTCCAAGGCACAAACATCCTTCCCACTGGACTCAGTGTGGTCCAGACCACATCCACTTTGGTCACTGTTGTAGTCTCAAAACCCACAGAGAGCATGGGTAGTTATTCATACGCTATTCACATTCTTTTTTTTTTTTTTTAAAGATTTTATTTATTTATTCGACAGAGATAGAGACAGCCAGTGAGAGAGGGAACACAAGCAGGGGGAGTGGGAGAGGAAGAAGCAGGCTCATAGCGGAGGAGCCTGATGTGGGGCTCGATCCCACAACGCCGGGATCACGCCCTGAGCCGAAGGCAGACGCTTAACCGCTGTGCCACCCAGGAGCCCCTATTCACATTCTTGTTGAAGGACTGAATAAAGGAAAATACAGCTTAAAGTCGATTTTTATAGTAATGGCTAACATCTGTTGAACTTATTTATGTGTTCAAGGGCCTTTGCTAATAAACATTTTCATACATTATCTATTTCATTCTCATCACAGTAGTATTAAATAGATATTATGTATATTTCCCTCTCTCATTTTTAAAGAAGAAACTGAAATTAAATAAAACGGTTAGAGATTAAGTTAGCAATGGAGACAGAACTCAAATTCTGGTCTGCCTCAAAGGCCATGGACATAACCACTGAACGACTCTATTCACACTGAGTCAAAGGCAACAGAGGGAAAGCCAGGAACAGTAAGTTTAGAAGCAGGGACACTCATGACCACAGACCATACCACCAGGGCGGTGGGCCAAGGGAGGAGGTCAGAAGGCAGCCTAACCCTCTGGGGGTTCCAGGAGAGAAGGCAGGCAGGCTCTTTCTACAACCTTTTTCAAAACACACACAAAGGGTGCAAAAGGTACCAAAACTGCCAGGATACATAAAATGCTTCCCTCAGTCCCCTCTGCTACTAAAGTTGCTCTTATGTAAAACTAGTTCATTCTGAATAGTTCACACCTCATTATTTCTGAAGCAAAAAGCTTCTGTGCTAAACTGAAAACAAACAAAAAAGCACAACCTAAGAAGAGTCAGGGCAAGGACAGCCACTAACAACCAACTGCCAGTTCCTTCTGGTTCTAATCCAGTCACAGCCACCATCTCAATGCTCATTTTTATCTCTGTTGAAACAGGGAAGCAGAGAACAAATTTTTTAAGGATTAAATTACCTTTCTGCTACACAGAGTTGTGTAATGCAATGACATAAAGTTATCAAAATAAGTATTTTCCCATTGTCCGTATATAATTTACCTTCATAAAGCAAATACATACCAATAAAGAATACAGACTTAAAATTTTTAAAGGCTTAAATACATAATAAATATACTCTCAGGACAAGCTGGGCTATGAGGATATTTTAATCGTGCCCCTTCTGGAACATCTTTCCTACACAGCAACCAAAATGCCATTCTAAAAGTTATCTCCTAATTTCTGAATGGGTTACATTCTGAAGTTCCGTTTCAATGCAGTCTGACAACTGGAAAATATTTTTTTTCTATAAAAAAGCTATAAAAGACTGCAATTGCAGGCCACAAGAAACTATTTAAATTGTAAATTCAGTGTAAAAGTAGTCTGAGTCCCATGCTTTTCCTGTAAACCTCTGAGCCCTGAGTGGGAGGACATATCAGCAACGTGGAGGTCTAAAGCTAGCTATGAAAAGAAGCAATGAGGGGAGCCTGGGTGGCTCAGTCGGTTAAGTCTGCCTTCAACTCAGGTCATGATCCCAGGGTCCTGGGATGGAGCCCTGCATCAGGCTCCCTGCTCAGTGGGGAGACTGCTTCTCCCTCTGCCTGCCGCTCCCCGTTTGTGCTCTCTCTCTCTCTCTGTCAAATTAATAAATAAAATCTTAAGAGAGAGAGAGAGAGAGAGAAAGAAAGAAAGAAAGAAAGAAAGAAAGAAAAGAAAGAAAAGAAAGAAAGAGAAAGAAAGAGAAAGAAAAAGAAAAAGAAAGCAAAGCAGCAATGAGTAAAGAGGGACGGGAGGACTGCCAAGGAAGCCATTCTCAACACAGGCAGGCAGGGACAGGCAGGAGTGCTACAGCTTCCTTGGCCAAATGGGGCACTCTTTCTTGAATCAAGAACCTAAGGGCCATATGCACCCCAATGTTCATAGCAGCATTGTCCACTATAGCTATATCGTGGAAGGAACCGAGATGCCCTTCAACAGATGACTGGATTAAGAAGATGTGGTCCATATATACAATGGAATATTACTCAGCTATCAGAAAGAACGAGTTCTCAACATTTGCTGCAACATGGATGGCACTGGAGGAGATAATGCTAAGTGAAACAAGTCAAGCAGAGAAAGACAATTATCATATGATTTCTCTCATCTATGGAACATAAGAACTAGGAAGATCGGGGGCGCCTGGGTGGCACAGCGGTTAAGCGTCTGCCTTCGGCTCAGGGTGTGATCCCGGCGTTATGGGATCGAGCCCCACATCGGGCTCCTCCGCTATGAGCCTGCTTCTTCCTCTCCCACTCCCCCTGCTTGTGTTCCCTCTCTCGCTGGCTATCTCTATCTCTGTCAAATAAATAAATAAAATATTAAAAAAAAAAGAACTAGGAAGATCGGTAGGGGAAGAAAGGGATAAAGAAAGAGGGGGTAATCAGAAGGGGGAATGAAGCATGAGAGACTATGGACTCTGAGAAACAAACTGAGGGCTTCAGAGGGGAGGGGGATGGGGGAATGGGATAGGCTGGTGATGGGTAGTAAGGAGGGCACGTATTGCATGGTGCACTGGGTGTTATATGCAACTAATGAATCATCGAACTTTACATCAGAAACCACGGATGTACTGTATGGTGACTAACATAATATAATAAAAAAAAACATTAAAAAAAAAAGAACCTCTGATATGCATATGTTATTGCTTGTAGTTTGTGAAATGAGCTATATAATTCTCGTGATTTCATCTGCCTAAATATAAACTCACTGGAAAATATCTAGCCAAAATAATATCTATAAAATATATAACCATTTATTATCTTTATTTTTAGAGATGGGAAAAGAAATTGCAAGTTATTTGCCAAATATTACAAAGCCAGTGATACAGCAGTGAACCAGACAGAAGTCCCTGTCTACCACCAAAGTCCCTGTCCTAGAAAAGTAAGACAGACAATAAACAAGATTAGTAAGTAAATTACAATATATTAGAAGGTGCTATGTACCATGGAGGAAAATTAAGTGTGAAGTGCTGGGGCGGGGGATGGAAGCAGTGTGCAATTTTAAATCAGACAGTCAAGGTAGACCTTAAATCAGATGGTTACACAGGAGCAACTGGAAGAAGTTAAGAGGGAAGGTATGTGAATATCTGGGGAGTGTTTAGGGCAGGGGGGACAGCCAGTGCAAAGGTCCTAAGGAGGGAGTGTGCCTAGAATGTTCTGTCAACAGTAAGGTGGCCAATTGTCTGGAAAAAAGTGAGTAGGAGAGATAGTATGAAATGAGAAGTATTGGAGCACCAGATCCCATTGGACTTTGTTGACTGTTGTAAGGACTTTCACCTCACACCAAGGGAGATGGGGAGCCCCTGAAGGTTGTGAGTGGAGGAGTAACAATGACATGACTTATGGCTTAAAAACGAATGCCCTAGCTCTTGACTAAGCACAGATTCTGGTGGAGTAAGGGCAGTAGGAAGGAGTGCTGGTGAGGAGTGGGCAGTTCCCAAGTATATTCTGAAAGCTAAATCAAAAACATTTGCTAATAAACTGATGTTTAAGCATTAGAAATCAAGGACGACTCCGAGGTTTCTGTCTTGATTAGATATGGAAGACTTTAAGAATAGCAGTATGGGGGGGAGGGTGCATCAGGAATTCGATTTTAGGCAGATTAAGTTTGAGATGCCCATTAGATATGTCAGAGGACCAGAAAACTGGCAGGTAATTTCAGGGGGGCAGTGCAGGTTGCAGATATCAAGTTGTAAGTTGTCAGCACAGAGATGATATTTGAAACAATGAGGACAGATGAGATCACTGTCCCAGATTCAAGAGCTTGAGTATAGAAAAGAGTTCACCAGGATTTCCTTTTTCTGAGATAATGAAGAACTGCCAGCAATCTAAAGTTACTTATTCAAGATTTATTTGAAGGGCTCTATAAATGCGTGATAATAATCCATTAAATTCACATAACATTTTAGACATATAAATAATCCCATTTTTCATTCATATATGTCTTCTTTCAAGAACAAGATTTTTTCTGATGTCCGATCATCAGAAAAATCAGGAGATCATTTTTAGAAGTGAGCTCAAAGATCATCTGATCCAATCACTGTTTTACAGAAAGGAAGATGAAGACCAAGAGAGGTTAAAGTACCTGCCTAAATCCACACAACGCATCAGCAGGACATCTCGATACTCATCTGCAGACTCCAAACACAGCCTCCCTTCCACTGTGACTTTTTCTGGTGGAGGAGTTCCAGCTAGTCTTCCTGCAAGCAGCTGAAAAAGCTCCTTAGGGGACTCTACCACAACCACCCTCACCCCTGAGCGTGTGTCATGTCCCAGAGGGAATCACTGCTGTAAGGGAGTTATCAATACCATCAAAGACAATTATCACCTAATGACAATACTGACAGCTGTGGAGAATTCATTTCTACTATCTTATATTTTCTTTGTGCTATTAGGTCCTCTGATCCCTGTCCAAGGATTTGTTGAATGGTTACACCTCTTGTTACCTGATCAAAGCCCAATTATTAACTACAAAAAAAAAAAAAGTAAGCCATTATTATCTTCGTGCAGTTTTAAATCAACTTAAACCATAATTACAAAACTCTCATAAGAGTTAATGACTAGGGATTGGGAAGAAGACTTTTAAAAAAAGAGTTAATGATTAATTATTACTTAAGATGGGCTTAAAATATAAATAGAAAATATCATCTATTAATTGAAATTTGCTTAGAAAGCAATTTAACCACTTAGAAAATTTAAGACCACGGAGACAATGAGAATTATCACTTAACTATCGGTAAAGACTAATATAGTATTTAAATGACAGATTGAATTACTCAGCTATCAGAAAGAACGAGTTCTCAACATTTGCTACAACATGGACAGCACTGGAGGAGATAATGCTAAGTGAAATAAGTCAAGCAGAGAAAGACAACTATCATATGATTTCTCTCATCTATGGAACATAAGAACTAGGATGATCGGTAGGGGAAGAAAGGGATAAAGAAAGGGGGGGTAATCAGAAGGGGGAATGAAACATGAGAGACTATGGACTATGAGAAACAAACTGAGGACTTCAGAGGGGAAGGGGGTGGGGGAATGGGATAGACTGGTGATGGGTAGTAAGGAGGGCACGTATTGCATGGTGCACTGGGTGTTATACACAACTAATGAATCATCGAGCCTTACATCGGAAACCGGGGATGTACTGTATGGTGACTAACATAATATAATAAAAAATCATTTAAAAAAAAAAATAAAAAAAAAATAAATGACAGATTGATTAATTTGATAATGCTAAATATTAAAAATTAGTCAAAGTTTAACAATATGAAATAATAGGTTTTTTTATTCCAGTATAGTTAATGTACAGTGTTATATTAGTTTCAATATAGTGATTCAACAATAATATGAAATAATAGTTTTGAAAGTATTTTGCATACTGTAAGCACTTTACAAATAAAAGATCTTATTTATTATGCTGATCTGATAAATAAAAAACATGAGATTGGAAAAGATCACCAGTTAATGATACGCACTGGGAAGTGGGGGATGTTTCATGCATGCATTCATTCATTCAAAAAAATATTTACTAAGTTCCTGCTATATACCAAGCACTGCATTGAGAGCTTGGAAATACAACAGAGAATAAGACATAGTTCCTCTTCCTGAAGGAGTTTCTAGTCTACCGGGAGATGCAGTTAAGAAAGCATGCAATTAAAATACAGCAGACTGAGTGCTTCTGGGAATAAGTACAAAATGCCACCTATGAAGCACACTAGAGGGGCAACTAATTCAATCTTGGAAAACTTCCAAGAAGAAGCAATGGCTAAGTTTAGGTCTGAAAACTGTACATTAGCTAGACAAAGAGAGAAGTGTGTTATAAGCAGAAGAAATGGCATGACAAATGTCTGGAACTTAAAGAGAAGATGAAGTTTTCAAAGCCTTAAAAGTGAATCAATAATACCAAAGTAAAGAATAGGAGGAGAAAAGAGATGAAGCCAGAGAATTATGTATGATCAAACTCAGACTATTAAGTGAATAAATACATAACCTAACTATTAAACAATGAAAGATCAGTTAAATAAATTATAGTATATCCATACAATAAAAATACTATGAAACCATAAAAATGATGCTTAAAAATACTTGATAAGATGATTTCCTAACTTCACCTCCTTATTGTAAAAGTTAATATAAATAATCCAAAGTAGGTAAGAACCTTTTCCAAAAGGCCAAATGTTATTAAAAGAAAACTGTACATGTGACTCATTCATCACAGGGTCGGGCAAATGGTTAGACATCTAGAATCGTGTCTGTGCTTTTTAATCAATTATCTGGCTAACCTTTATTGAGTGCCTGCTTTGTACCAGGTACCAAAATATGGATGCGAAGATAAATAAGACACAGGCCTTGCCCTGAAAAGGCCCACAATCAAGGAGTAAACACACATGCAAGCAGAAAGTACAAGTGTGGGAAATGCTAACAGAGATATGGGAGAGTCTCATGAAGTACTGAGGACAGAGGCTTGCGAGGAAATGTCAGAAATGTGTGACAAGAGTACCACTTCAGGTATCGTAGAAGCTGCTCTTTAATATCTGCCTGATGTACTCCAGTGAGTCACATTTATCCCACATTACCTTGACCTATTTGCCACAAGGCAAAAAAAGCGGGGAGGGGTTGGAAGAGACACTACACCAATTATACAAACTGGGCTCACAGTGCGGGGCTGACGCACTAAACCTGCTCCACAAGGAACCAACTGCTGAACTACACAATGACCTGCCTCGGCATCTTATCAGATAGTCCTTTCCCATTCTTTAGCACTACGGGTTGTCAAGGGCAGATACACAGTCGGGTTTGACTGCATATAAAAAGGGAGCTTTCAAGGAAAGCCAAACAGCTAGAAAAGAGGAAGCCCTATATCAGCAATCTTACAGAGAAAGAAAACATACATGAAGGGCAAAATAAAAACCAGGAAAGAAAGGTAGAATCTGCTTTCTCCTTAAAAACTCACCACCAACGCTTGAAACAGTTGGTTTAACTTCCTATTCTTATTTTTGACTTTTTCATTTCACAGCCATTGTACCTGTCTTTTTCACCATACTACTTCCAATTTTCTTTTAAATACAGTGGGAACAATTAAATATAAAACATCAAGCTAGCCACTCTCAGTATTTAAACCTGTATTACACAGAAACTTAGGAAAAAGTATTTTCCCTACGAAGTTAATCCAGACAGAGTAAATCACATAAGCAGCTGTCATTTGAGTTATTACCCATGTCAGACATTCACTGTGAAATTTCATAAGAAAGAGAAATCCATGGCTCATATAAAATCCATATTTCTTTTTTTTTTTTTTTAAGATTTTATTTATTTATTTGACAGAGAGAGAGACAGCCAGTGAGAGAGGGAACACAAGCAGGGGGAGCGGTAGAGGAAGAAGCAGGCTCCCAGCAGAGGAGCCTGATGTGGGGCTCGATCCCATGACTCTGGGGTCACACCCTGAGCTGAAGGCAGACACTCAACAACGGAGCCACCCAGGCACCCCTAAAATCCATATTTCGTAATGACTGTGGCACTGGACCTAATTTCAAAACTCTGGTTAATCTTAATAATTAAAATGATTGTGTCAAATAGCTCACAGAATATAAAGTTGGGAGATGTGACTTTTGTCATCTCCTTTATAACAATTCATTACATGTTCCTTAAGAAGATGAATGTAGATATGAGCACCTAATACCACAGCTGCAGCAATGCACTGCCCTGTGAACCCTCTTCATGTTTCCCCTCCACCTGTAAGAATGAGCAACCCACTCAAAACCTGCTCTAATCCTCACCACTCCATTACCTTCTTTTAGCCAATAACAGATCTTAACAAATGCCTTCCTGCCTTTCTTCCTTTGCTTCTTTACATAACCAAAGTATACCATTTTCTCCATCTCTTACCTCAAAACCTCTATACACCATTTCATTTTTGCAACTTTAGTCTGTCAATCTCTCTCTCTCTTTCTCTCTCTCTCTCTCTCTCTCACACACACACACACACACACACACACACACACACACAGAGTTATTCTCAACCGCCTGGCTTATTTACAACTCCCAAGTTGAAAGAGAGCCCACCCACTGCAGCCATACCCGTCTGGGCCTGTGTACTGGAGCAAGCATGAAAGAGGGCTAAAGCCAACAGGCCTAAAATCTCAGGGAGCCAGCTATCACCCACAGACACAAAGAGTCTGTGGTGGGAGAGCAGTGCCTGGGTACTGCTGTAACCCTGTGGATAGACCTTGAAGACTCACACAAACAGGTAGGAACCAGAACAGCTTTCCTATGCTGAACTGGTGCCAAAAACTAAGGGGAAACTGTATTGTTATCTCTGTATCTCTGCGTCTGGCACTTCGGAACATTTGCCAAATGAATGGTTTCATCCCAGGGCCTCCAAAATAGTTCAACTGCCAAAGGAGTGTTTAGAAAGAAGAAAAGGAACCATGCATAGTAATAATTTACTGAGAATTAAATAGTAACGGCCTCAACAGCTGGCTTCTCTTACACTAAAAGTATACAAAAAGCAGAGTAGATACAGTCTCCACTATTTTTTTTTTTTTTAGATCTGCCCACCTGACTAAAACAGCTGCTTAATTTCCTTGCTCCACTTTCTAGAGGGCATAATTAAATATGCAGGCCGGAGGAAGAGGAGAAGAGTGGACTCAAATGGCACAGATGCCCACATGACTGCATAGCTCAATGTGTAGGCCCGTTCTCTGCCCCCGGCTCAGTACATTCACTCATATCTGGATAGGTCTGCCCAACGCTAGAGGGAAGATGTGGGTGAGGAGCTAGCCAGGACGGTGCTGGCCAGCGGCGCCATGCAGAGGCAGCAGAGATTTCACATGCTTTGAATTTTTACACAAGAGACTAGCCTGAGTCACCAAACTAAAGGGTATATTATCTTTGACATTTAAAAATTGTGAAATACACCGTATAAAATAAGAAAACAAAGTATTATTTATATCATTTACTCCTAACATTTTTTTCTTTCTTTTTCTTTAAAGATTTTATTTATTTGAGAGGGAGATAGTGAGAGAGAGCATGAGAGGAGGGAGGGCCAGAGGGAGAAGCAGACTCCCAGCTGAGCAGGGAGCCTGATGCGGGACTTGATCCTGGGGCTCTGGGATCATGACCTGAGCCAAACGCAGATGCTTAACCGACTAAGCCGCCCAAGTGCCCCAGCATTTTTTTCTTATATTCACTTGGTATAATAATGTCTCCCTAAATATATACATTCATTTTTTAAATTAAAACGGGGGGGGGGGCATCTGAGAGGCGGAGTCAGTTAAGAGTCCAACTCTTGGTTTTGGGTCAGATAGTGACCTCAGGGTTGTGGGATTGAGCCCCAAATCAGGCTCCACACTCAGCTTGGAGTCTGTTTGAGACTCTCTCTTCCTCTCCCTCTGCCTCTTCCCCTCCCATCTAAAATAAATAAATAAATCTTTTAAAAATATATAAATAAGAATTGAACAATGTTTATAAGACACCTCAAACCTAAAATGCCCTTCAAATTATGTCAGAAGCAATAATTCCTTCCAGAATAACCCAAATTTTTGGTTCTCTATTAAAGTATTGTGAATTCTGCTAAGATATCCCTTAGAGAGCATATAAAATGCAAATTACATTTTAATGACCATACAGAGGGGAAAAGTGCACTTCTTTCACCACTTGCTCCCAGGCTGTACTGTCCCAACATATCTTTAACATAAACTACTGTTGGGGCACCTAGGGTGGCACAGTCAGTTAAGTGTCCAACTCTTGATTTCGGCTCAGGTCACGATCTCAGGGTAGTGAGATACAGCGCCGTGTCAGGCTCCGCACTGAGCATAGAGCCTGCTCAAGATTCTCTCTCCTTCTCTCTCCCTCTGCCCCCCACCCCCCACTTGATCACTCTCAAAAAACAAAATAAACAAACAAAAAAAGCAAAAAAAAAAACCAACCCCATAAATCACCATTCATGTGGGTTTTTTTTTTCCTTAAATAACAATGAAACTTCATCAAGCCAAATTAACTAGCAATTTAACAATTTTAAATAGTATAAGCTTTTTAAATGCAGTTATTGTATGATATCAAAAAAATCTGTTTTAATGAAAAATATATAGTTTTAAATTATCAAAATTTATATGTAAATAGATGTCACTAAAGTTAGTACTTTATGATCAACAGGGCAATAACAAAAATAAGCCCATAAATTAACCTTAGTATATATTAAGATATAGTAGATTAACTTTCTATTACAAATCAGTGAAGTAGAAAAATTATTAGGTAATGTCCTCAAAAACAATAAAATAATATCCTTCACATTGAACCATACCCAATTTTCAGGTAAACACTTAAATAGAGCTATTTGTTTAAAGTATTAGGAAAATATGTGAAAATTTATCTGCCAATAGTATGGGAAAGATCTCTCATATTTAAGAGCAAAGAAGAATCCATTTTTTAAAATTCTGTAGGACCAAGACAACATATAATGTAAAAAGGCCAAGGAACTGATTACAAACATTACTAAGATATTAAACAGAACAAAGAGATAAGACATACTAAATAATGGGCTCTTAACCAATATGAGGATGAATATCACAAAGCGAAACAAGCAAAGGACATGAATAGACAACTCACCAAAAAAATACACATAACCAAAACTACGGTTTTTGTTGTCATTAAAGGTTCAATTGCACTAACAGATTAGTACGTATTTTTTAATGAGATGTCATCTTTTGCCTATCCACTTGGGAAAATATTTTTATTTTTTTAAAAGATTATTTAATTTAGAAGAGAAAGAGAGAGAGAAAGAACAAGAGTGCGAGCAGAGGAGGGAAGAGGGAGAAAGAGAATCCCAAGCAGACTCTGCTCTGAGCGCAGAACACAACACAAGGCTCAGTCTCACAACTATGAGACTGTGACCCAAGCCGAATAAGGAGTGGGATGCTTAACTGACTGAGCCACCCAGGTGCGCCTGGACAAATATTTTTAAATGTTGACATTCAATATCACTGAATGTTCAGGTAAATGAACATAATTTGGCATCACTGGTGAGATCATAAATTGGCACGATCTTTTGGGTAGACAATTCAGAAATATGTCAAGTCTTAAAAAATTTATATACCCTTTGATCTAGCTATTCCACCTCTCGGCAGTTCCTTATGATAAACTCCTAATATAGGATTTGCTTTGTTTACCCAAGCGTTACTCATAACATAAAAAAACTAGAGTCCTAATCTTCTGCTTCATAGGACTGGTAAATTATACAACTTAAGGCCATATAATTACTATATTACCAAATATTTAATGTCATCAAAATATTCATAATGAATTAAGTGATAAAGATATGCACGTGTAATACATTTTACACAACCACACACCATTAGAATAATATACACTGTAATCCCATAGTCAGGACCAGGTATCAGTCCAAGAGTAGGCAAGGCGCAATATTTGAGTCAATTAGAGACATAGAAAGATTTGCTTGGAAGGCTTCTGGGAGTGATGATCTTCCTGAATGGATAAATCTGGGTTGGGGCGTGGGGGTGGCTAAGTTGGTTGAGTGTCAGACTCTTGGTTTCAGCTCAGGTCACGATTTCAGGGTCATGAGATCAAGCCCTGCATCTGGCTCAGTGCTCAGTGAGGAGTCTGCTGGAGATTCTCCCTCTCCTTCTTTCCCGCCCCCCCCCACCCCCATGCGTGCTCTCTCTCAAATAAATAAATGTTTAAAAAAGAAATCTGGGTAAAGGATATACAGGACTTCATTGAACTGTTCTTGAGACTTTCCTATATGTTTAAAATTATGTCAAAATGAAAACTTCCCAAAAGCTTAAACTGACTTAAATGGCAAGGGTACTTACGGGCCCAGTGAGAAGGCATGCAGCCCAGATCCTTATGGGCAAGCACCTACAACCTCAGGAAGAACCGGCTTTAGGATAACACTCACACTGTGGACTGCTGAGCAGAAAGACAGACAAAACCTAGCTACTAGATTGCTGAGCTGCTACATAAAGCCCATCCTGAAGCCCACCCCCCTGGACTTTTAGCTTCTGAGCCAATAAACATCCTTGAAATTGAAGACAGTTTAAGTTTTTTGGAAACTTTCATTTCAATATAATTTGTAAACTTACAGAAAATTCTCTAAAATTGTCCTAAGATTTCCTGTACAGTTAACATTCTGCACCATTTCCTTTATGTTCTCACTCTCTCTCACACACAAACATACATACATATTATCTCTTGAAACCACTTGAGACTAGATTACACACATCATACCCATAACTTCTCTAAATATTATAGTATTTGCTTTCTAAAAATAAGGACATGTCTTAGATGATCATAGTACAATTATCAAAATCAGAAAATTTAACATTGATACAATCTAATCCACAAACTATACTCAAATTTCACCCAAAATATGTCTTCGTAGCTATTTTTTCTAACCCAGGGTCACCTATTTGTATGTTGTCAAGTCTCTTTAGTCTCCTTTAACCTAGAAAGCTCTTCAGCCTTTGTCTTCCATGACAGTGACACTTCTGAAGAGTACAGGCCACATCTCTGGTCTGCCTCATGTTTGCCTAGGTCTACATACTTGGCAGGAATACCTCAGAAGTGATACTGTCTCCCTTTCAGTGCAACACAAGGCACATGATGGTGGTTTGTGTATCCTAGTGATGATAACTTTGATCTCCAGAGAAGACAGACTCTTAGGTGCCCCCACGATCCCCCACCTCCTGGTGTTGATACACTGTGTGACCCCCCCTTGAGCGTGCGCAGAACCTGTGACTTGCTTCTAACCACCAGAATACAGCAAAGGTGACAGGGTGTTTTACAGGTACGTGATTATATTACCCGAGATGTAGTTTCTGCCCAGCGAGAGCCTCCTCTCCCTTGCTGGCTATGACTAAGCAAGTGGCCATGCTGGGGAATCCACATGGCAAGGAACTGCAAACAGCCTCTAGGAGTTGAGGGCATCTTCCAGCCAATGGCCAGCAAGACAAACAGGCTGTCAGTCCTACAACCACAAGGACCTAAATGCAGCCAACAAGTACATATGCAGGAAGTGGGCCTTCTGCAACTGGAGCCTTCAGGTAACTCAGCCTTGGCTGACACCTGAATTAAAGTCTTACTGGGTCCTGAGCAGAGGACCCAACAAAGCCATGCTCAAATCTCTGACTCACGGAAACTGTGATATAATAAATGCGTGACTGTTTTAAATGGCTAAATTTAGGGACATCTGTGTGGCTCAGTCAGTTAAACATCCAAGTCTTGATTTCGGCTCAGGTCATGATCTCAGGGTCCTAAGACTGAGTCCCATGTTGGGCTCTGCACTGGGTGTGAAGCCTGCCTAAGAATCTCTCTTTTCCTCTCCCTTTGTTACCCCTCCCCCCGCCGTGCATGCACACACACTCTCTCTCCCTCCAAAATAAATAAATCTTTAAAAAATAAAAAAATAATAAATGACTAAATTGGTGGTAATAATTTTCTGCACATTGTTGCACAGCAACAGAGAATGAATACAGTTAAGGAGGTTCTGCCAGATTACTCCAGTGTATTATTTCTCCATTTGAAATCGTATGTAACTGATACAGAGCTCCTCTGAAACTATGTCAACATCATAGTCCTCATCAAATTTTCATTGGCTAGTTTTAATAATCACTAATGATTCCTGCCTAAGCCAAATATTACTACGATGTTTAGAAAATGATGTTCTACCCGTCATTTCTTCTACATTTATTAGTTAGCAATTTAGTACAAAGAAGAACTTTCTGTTCTCTCCCATTTATTAATGTATTTATTTATATATCAAAAAACTCATGGATCATTTTATACTATAACAGAGTTAATCCATTGTCAGTATTTATTCTAATGCTAAATATTTCCAGATTTGGCCAGTGGTTAGCTTCTTCAAGCTAACTCTTGGGTCCTTGTGACCAATCCCGTAACTTTTTTAACCTGCCTTACTGAGGTATAATTTCCTTACCATAAAATTCACCTAAAGTATACAATTCAGTGATTTTTTTTTTTAGTAAACTTACAAAATTGCACAACCATCACTACAATCAAATTTTCAAATGCCAATTTTTTTAAATCACTCCCAAACCAAACTTCATGCCCATTTGCAGTCATTCCCCTCCCAGCTCCAAGAAACCACTCATCTATTGTTTCTAGAGATTTCCTTTTCTGGACATTTCATATAAATAAAATCACATAAGATGCAGTCTTTTGGGTGTGGATCTTGTTCACACAGCTGCTTTCGAGGTTCATCCATGTTGTGGCATGTGTAAGTACTTTGTTCCTTTTCATTGGCAAATCTTATCCCATTGTATGGACATGTTTCCTCATAACGCTCTGTGTACTACTTGGTTCCTGGTCTACCAAGATGTCCTGTGCTCATCTTGTACTTCCTGTCCCAGCCCTGGAATCAGCCGTTTCTCCGAGGAACCTTGGCTATTTTTAGTGGAGAAGGCTATTTAGAAACCAAGATCTGGATGGCTAGGTGTCCTTGGTATTACAGGCATTTCCTATTACTTCCAGCCCCTTTTCCAATGTGCGTGTGTATTAATATGTTTCTATAAACACACACACACACACACACAAACATGAAAGGGTGAGCTACTTTTTGTTGCTTGCAGTTGAAAATATCCTAACACACAGATAGCAACATCAAAGATGAGATAAAACTCCCTTCCTTTCTCTAGTTAGAAAGGAAACAGCAGGGGTGCCTGGGTGGCTCACTCGTTAAGCGCCTGCCTTAGGCTCAGGGTATGATCCCAAGATCCTGGGATCAAGCAGGGTATGATCCCAGGATCCTGGGATCGAGCCCTGATCGAGCCCTGCATGGAGCCCTGCATCGGGCTCCCTGCCCCGCTGGGAGCCTGCTTCTTCCTCTCCCCCACTCCCCTTGCTTGTGTTCTCTCTCTCTGTCAAATAAAAAATCTTAAACAAAAAAAAAGAAAAAGAAAAAGAAAGGAAACAGCTAATCTGTAAAAAACAGATTAGACTTTTAGTTTCATTCGGTTTCATAACTGATATGTATCCCTAAAAAGCTTTGCTTGGACCTTTTGGCAAGGAAATCTTTTCCAAGCAATGATCCCAAATGCTTGATGTTAAATTTTTATTTTTACTATTCTCTCGAGAATTTTGCATACTAGATGCAAAACTATTTCTGTTGAGTTGAGACACTCCCTACCCTGCCCCAATCCCTATCAATTCATCCTTAGTATAATAGTCAGTGAAGGGTAACTTCTCAATCGTGTGGTACTGTGACACTTTGAGACTGTTATTCCACAAATACACTCCAAATAAAGGGAAGATAAAATTTTTTTAATGTTTCTGAGACACAGCCATGCTCAAAAGAAGATGAACATCTCTGTGGGCCTGAAACAGAACAGAAAACACAGCAATAAAGGTCTACAGCTATGGTCTCGTGATTTCTGCATCCAGAAGCAGCCAGGAGTTAGGAACTCATGCGTAGCTAGAGACCTGGAATCAGGAAAGGCTGGGGAAAATCCAACCTACCACCAAATAAGGCTGATGAAAATGGCGAGTGCCATGTAGCCTACAATTTGTAGTAAGTGGACTGCCTGCTCAGGGATTGAATCTATCATATTTCAAATATCACTGTAGGATGAGCACTCCACCACCAATATAAGCCAAAGAATATAACAATGCCCTAGTTATGCAAGAAGTCCTTCCATGGGCCTCAGGAGTTCAAGTAGCCACTGACAGGGGCGCCTTGGTGGCACAGTCAGTTGAGCATCCAACTCTAGGTTTCGGCTCAGGTCATGATCTCAGGGTCCTGCAACTGATCTCCACATTGGGCTCTGCACTCAGCACGGAGTCTGCTTGACATTCTCTCTCCCTCTCCCTCTTCCCTTCCCGCTCATACACTTGCTCTCTCTAAAAGAAATAAATCAATCTTAAAAAAAATAAAAAAGAATCCATTGACATTGTATGCAAACATGTTACTCTATTTGTGTGCTTTCTTTTTGGGGAAGATTCCATGCTTTTTGTCAGATTTTCTTTTGTTGGTTTGTTTTTCATCATATTTTCAATGAAGCCTGTAACCCCCATATAGCAAAGAACCATCACTCCAGTACATGTGTGAATTAACACCCTGTAAATCACATGATGGTCTCCAGAGTCTACGGCACAGTATGCTTAGTTCTGCCACTTATTTCTTCAAGTGTTTGACTGCCAGACAGCTTGTGAGCATTAGAAAAACAGCAGAAACAAAGTCTCTGCTTACTATCAGTGTGAAAGGGACGAGCCTGAGCGAAGTATTTTCTGAGCAAAGCCGGAGCAGATCATGTCACTGCTCAAGTCTCCCATGGCTGCACACCAACGTTCACAGCAGTACTATTCACAAGGGCCAAGTGGGGGGAAGCAACCTACACGACTACCAACAGATGAATGTATAAACAACATGCAGCATACTCACGGAACGGAGTATGATTCAACCTTAACGAAAAAGGAAATTCTGACACACGCTGTAACATGGATGAACCTTGAGGTTGTAAGTGGAACAAACCAGTCACAAAAAGATAAATATGACCCCACTTATATATGGGACCTAAAACACTCAAATTCATAGACACAGAAAACAGAACGGTGGATGCCAGGGGCTGGGGAGAGGAGGAGTGGGGAGTTATTTAATGGAAAGAGACTTTCAGTTTTGCAAGCTGAAAAGGTTCCAGAGATCTGTTGTGAAACAGCATGGATATACTAAACACTACTGAGCTGGACACTTACAACTGGTTAAGACGGTAAATTTTATGGAGGGGTGAGAGGGAAGAAAAGGGGTGTTTATGTACCTACCTAGCTCAGGGCTATTCTCCTGCTCTAGCTTGTTTCCAGGGCTGCTTGCCTTACTAAAACCAGTAAATCATTTTTTTCCCTTTAATTACCTGATTTTTATAATTAACAATCTAATGTTCCCTTTTATTAGTACTATACACATAATTAAAAAGCTGACTTACCCTCACACCTGCTGAACAATGGAATAAAAGATAATTCTGTTAGGACATGCAACTTGCTTTATACTTAGCTCAAGGTAAACAAATTTCAGAAAATATTTCAATTATCTCAGCAGTCATCTGATAGAAGAACAGCACTGCATCCGACAGCTCCGCTACCACACTTTCACCGTGACTCACGAAGTGGCTTAAACAAGAGCACATTTCCTAGTTTCTAACTGCCTGAGTAACTTGTGACAATCACAAGGTCCTGTTTCTTGAAAATGGATTGTGCTAACTCAACAATATTCATGGAAAGGCTTTAAAAGCAATAGCAGTTCATCTTTTTAGAATGGCTGTTAACTGCTAACTTCCCCTTACATTCTACATTTCAAGTTACCTTCAAGAGATGCTTCCTGGCTCAACCTGATTTCACTTTTCTTTCCTGGCTGAAAAGTGAGATCCCTAAAAGACTAAGTTTTATGGGAATCAGCTATCATTCTTTAATTGTGGCCAGGCCCCTAAGGCAAGGAGCATGGCTCTGGCTCTGCCGGCCATCATCTAGCTCAGTCATGGGACTGGACTTGGGTCTGGACCAAGGAATGGAGCAGAATGCTACCGAGTCACTCATGACTAATAAGAACGCAAAACTGTGTTTACAGTTTCAGAGTAGTTCACCTCACAGAACCCTCCCCCACACAAATATGCCCACGATGTCTCTCTTATTGTTTTCTTACTACAAACGCAAAACATACTCATTATAAATCTTAGAAAATACAAGAAATGTAGAAAAACATATATACATATATCCCAGAGGCAATCACTGCTAACAGTTCACTATGTTTGTCCTCCACATAATTTTTTATAAATATTGGATCATTCGGTACCTACTGTTTTATAACTTGTTTTACACTATAATGGACCATCTCCCCAATTCTGCATTCCTCTCTTCTAGGCCTGTGGTCCACCCCTCCTCAACTCCTGAATCCCTTCCATTGTACCCTCCAGAACCAACAGTCCCTTATAACTTCATCTTCTCTGAATGATACCCCTTCACCTTCTTGCTCTAACCCAAATATGAATCTCCCCAGAAGGCAATGTTGGTCCTGGTTGTTCTTTCTGTGATAATCCTCAAATCACTGGGACTAAAATTGTGGATGTCCTCCTTGCTTCTCCCTGATGCCTCCTCACACATTCTCCCTCCTCCCTTCCTCCTCAAAGCTCTCCAGCTTCCCCTCTTACATCACCAGACCATATACATATACCTACTCTCCCTCCCTGTTGCTGCCATCTATAAAGCCCCAGTTAACCCAACATAGCTTGATAATTTTAGCTGCTGGTTTCCTGTCAGTCTCCCCTCTTAATTCTTAATTCTCCCCAGCCTCTCACTTCCGTGAACTCCTCTCCTGCAATGTTTCCTCTGGCAGACCTCAGGCATTCCCTGTTCACAGCAATACCCCAGACACCCAGTCACCAATAACTCCAACTTTCCATCACTTCAATTTCAAAGGTCCCTCTCTTTGACAACCTCCCTTAACTTTATAACTAACTCCTTCTGGTATCTGACTCTAATCATTATTCAACCCCACCAGAATCTACAATCCATTGATCCTGTGTTCTTTTCTCTCTCCCTCACCACTCACCCTTACATTTCAACTTCTTCTTAATCAGGTTAAATTCTGAATTTATGATTATAATCATAAATCTCTCTGCCCCTTGCCTACCTAGAATCTATGCAGTATATCTGAGAATATGCATCTACTTTTTATTGTTAGGCAAGCCCCTCACCATGCTGTTCCTTACTCCCCACTAAGCCTCATAGACTTTTTAAAGATAATTCAGGACTAAAACTTTTCTCATCCCTTCAAGTTTCTCATTTCTTCAACATTTCTATTCCTTCTTCTCCCTACTCTTTTTAACTAAGTGTGACTAGAAGTACTTGAAGCATGACTAGCCCAAACTGATAAGTGAAGTAAAATATATACCAGATTTGAAAGACTTTAGTATGAAAAATATATATATAATAGTCCTTTAATAATTTTCATATTGATTAAATGTTGACATGATAATGTTTTAGATATACTGGGTTAGATAAAATATATTACGAAAATCAATTTCAACTGTTTCTTTTTCCTTTTTAGTGTGGCTACTAGAAACATTTAAGTTGCATATATTCCAGGGCACCTGGGTGGCTCAGTTGGTTAAGTGGCTGCCTTTAGCTCAGGTCAAGATCCATGGGTCCTGGGATCAAGCCATGCATCAGGCTCTCCACTCAGCAAGGAGCCTGCTTCTTCTTCTCCGACTGCCTTTGCCTCTGCCCCTTCCCTCACTTGTTCTCTCTCTCCCTCTAAATAAATCTTTAAAAAAATAAATTGCATATATTTCACTGTATTTCTATTGCGTGGCACTGCTCTAAACAGTTCTAAACAGAATGGCTCCTTTTCCCTGAAAGAATTTCTTTCCTTGGTTTTTGTTTAAATAACAGGAGGCTGGGAAAGAAGATGGAATACCTCATGCAATTAAAGGCAGAAACTAAATAAAATCTCTGTAATGCTTTGAAATTATTACTTGGATCTTCACGTGAAGTTAAAAATTCTTAAGATGACATTTTTAAAAGACATATATGTAATCATAAATTACACTTAAATGGCATTAAAACACAACATTATCACTATCTGTAAAAGTTTATCAGCTGTAACTTAATGATTTAAGCACTTTTCTCAATGCCCTGTACACTTCAATAAAATATTTACAGCTATAATGTTAACACCACATAAATTAATTTTATCCACACCAAATGATTTCTGTGTTTAAGGAAAGAATCTTGCTTTACTTGCTTTCTAAAATGTTAAAAGAGTGAAATAAAGCACCCTCTGCCTTTCATTTCCTGCCTTTAGAAGTCAGAGTTCAGTAACAGATCATTTAAATACTGCTCCTTCTCAAAGGAATCTCCTTAGCAACCTTTTACAGCTTGTCATGGGTTACAGAATTCTCTCCATCTCCCATTCTTAAATGGGCCTGTGTCCCTTCCAGAACAAAGAAATTTAAAACAAGAAACGTAACTAGCTTTTTGAGAATTTTAAGGAAGTTTCACAATCTCCTTCAATTCTTTTGCCAGCTCCTTCCCTCTAAGCATTTTGCTCTCCTCCCATCCCTTCCCTGCCCAAGGTAAAGTCAGGTCTTGTAACCATGGCCTCTCTAAAAACAGCAGCGGCCTCCTCTAATGCTTCCTGGTGGTCCTTATTCAAGCCCATACCTACTGGCCAATACTGTGAAACCCCAGGCCTATGTCACAAATACAGATTGTTGATCTGTTTTTAATTAATTTATTCAATTTCTTTCCTGTGTAAGCTACAGAGAAGTTATAGAATAGTCTATTTGAAAATAAGAAAAGTATGAAATCATGCAAATGATGATTGCCTTGTTCCTTCTCATTACCACGGTATTAACCACCTAATTTTATTAACTATACAGAAGAAAAAAATAAAATTCCAAGTTTAATAAGCCAAAATTTGTATAAATAACAATTTAAAGAAATAGGAATTGTTGCCTCTAGAGTAAAGGGGGAATATTTGTGTCCAAAACATATGCCAAATTAGACCAGTGCCCACAGTCTTTTGTTTTATGGCATACCCAAAAAGGTATCATTTTCCCCTAACTTTCCTTTCTGAGATGGACAGTGAAATATGGGGGCAGCCACAGGAGAAAAGGAAAGGAGCTCATCTCACAGCAAAAAAAAAGAATTGAGACTCACATTCATATAATCACCATGACCACCAATGCAAAATGAAGAGGCTACACAGCATGGTTTTTAAAATATGGATCCAATCATTTATGAAATGTAATGGAGAGAGACGCATTTTTCTATTCCCAACCATCTACTCTCACTCATGTATTTCTCTCCCTTACCCACTATCCACGGAGAATTTTACTTTTGCCAGCCCAGTTTCTAAGTTGTCCACAGTACAGAATGGAGACTAACAAGAAGAAAGATATGGGATCAATGTCAGGAAAAGGAGGATAGGAGTGGGGCAAGGAAAGGGACATCCCTTCCATGATTTTGGACTCTCTTTTGGTGTGGAGAATCTAGGTAGCAGCTGAAATGAAAAGAACACAGGGCAGAGAGATGAGAAGATGACAGACTGGGATGGGCTCCAGGAAAAGTGGGATGGGTGGGGTGGTTTTGTTTAAGGGTAGGTGTAAGAGGAGCGCTCCAAAGTAGGTACAAAAGTTGAGGGAATTGGGGGGGAAAAAGGAATTTAAGGAAATTTTGACAATTTTATTAAGTGTTGTTATAACCTATAAGAACCTATGATCCACCACAAATTCCTCTGAGAGAGAGTTTTTCAATATTTTTGACTATTACAACTGTGTTCATTTCCTACTCTATGTAGCAAGTGAGCAAGTGTTTGAACTCAATAACTACGGGAAGAAGAAAGTAAAATTAGAGAAGAGCATAGCTTGATCAAATAAGCTCAGATTCTGAACTCTTATTCAGTTATGTAACACCATGTGCTACTTTTTGTTAAGATTACTAATAAGCCAACAATTTTTTTTTTAATTTTATAAAGGCAGTACTCTAGCAACATAAAAATTCTTGAGGACGGCACCGCATTCCCTACACCAAGCACTGAGCCGGTAAATGGCAAATGCTTGACATATGATGTTTGGAATAAGTAAAATTTTACATTTTTACCCATAACTCCTCCTCCCTTTCACAACTCTTTTCATTTACATAAATCTCTATTTGTCCATGAGAATTGCCCCCCAGATAATAAATTCAAATTACAAAGCAAGGGACTTATTAATTATCCACAGATGCAACAGCCATAATCTATAAAACTGTCAAAGAACTTTCTGTTGAAGAGAAATAAGCAATCATGTCAGATAAAACCTCTATGACTAAAAACATGAGAGTTCAAACTAATGATGTACTGTATGGTGACTAACATAACATAATAAAAAATTTTTAAAAAATAAAAATATTTATTTAAAAAAAAAAAAAACACGAGAGTTCAACAAGTAAAGCCAGTCACCAACTCCTAGTTTGAAAGCCATATATGCCTTTTAACTTTATATTCTAGAAAGTACTCTTGCAATAAAGCTGATATTCTACATATAAAAAGATCCTCAGAAGAAACAAAAAACAGCCCCAAATTCAGTTACAATGGGCCAAACTAAAATCTGTTTCAACACACAAAATTTACATTTCTACTTGAAATATAAATTATGTAAACACGTCTCAAAAGTCTCTGATTTAACATTCAAACATTTAAGTATTCTCTTGTAAAACAGATTTGAAATAAATTATTTAAATAGTTTGGAGGATTACTACACCCTCCAACTCTGAGTTCCATAAAAACAATTTTTTAAAAAGAAACAGCAAAAAGATGAACTAGAAGGTAACCAAATTGAAAAGAAAGAAATAAAGCTATCTCTGAATATTCAGAGATAACATGATCTTGCACATAGAAAATCCTAGGAAAAACTACTAAAACTAATGAATGAATTCAGCAAGGTTGTAGACACAAGTTCATCATACAAAAATCAACTGTACTTCTAAATACTTTCAATGAACAATCCAAAAATGAAATTTAAAAAAAATTACATTTATAATAGCACCAAAAGAATAAAATACAAACTTAACAATGCAAGTGCAAAACTTATGTTCTGAAAATTACAAAACATCATTGAAAAAAATTGAAGAACATCTAAACAATAGAAAGACATCCTATGCTCATGGATTGGAAGGCTTAGCACTGTTAAGAGGCAAATACTACTCAAAGTCATCTACAGATTCAATGCTATCCCTATCAAATCCCAGCTAGCTTCTTTGTAGAATTTACACGCTAATCTAAACTCATATACAAATGCGAGGGATCCAGGAGAGCCAAGATAGTCTTCAAAAAGAACAAGTGTGGGGGACTCACACTTCTGGATTTCAAAACTTACTACAAAGCAAGAAACCGATTAAGACAGCATGGCATTGGCATAACAGACTAGAACTGAGAGTCCAGAAATAAACTCACAGATCTATGGTCAACTGATGTCTGACAAGGGTGCCAAGACTATTCAATGAGGAAAAAATAGCCTCTTCAAGAAATGGTGCTAGGACAACTGGATATCCACATGCTGAAGAATGATGTTGGTCTCTTATTTACTTCACACCATATGCAAAATTAATTGAAAATGGATCAAAGACCATCAAAGTATAAGAGCCAAAACTATAAAACTCTTAGAAGAAAACACAGAGGTAAATGTGCATAATCTTGCGTTTGGCAATAGATTCTTTTTTTTTTTTTTTAAAGATTTTATTTATTTATTTGACAGAGAGACAGCCAGCGAGACAGGGAACACAAGCAGGGGGAGTGGGAGAGGAAGAAGCAGGCTCCCAGCGGAGGAGCCTGATGTGGGGCTCGATCCCAGAACGCTGGGATCAAGCCCTGAGCCGAAGGCAGACGCTTAACGACTGCGCTACCCAGGCGCCCCTGGCAATAGATTCTTAAGATACCAAAACAACAAGAACAAAAGAAAAACAGATACATTAAATTTCACCAAAATTAAAAACTTTTGGGCTCGAAAGTATACCATCAAGAAAATGAAAAGAAAGCCACAGAATGGGAGAAAATATTTACAAATTATATATCTGACATGGGAATATATAAAGAACTATCACAACTCAACAATAAAGATAAATAACCCAATTTAAAAATATGCAAAGATGAACACAAAGATGTACAAATGGCCAGTAAGCACATGAATACATGCTCAACGTCATTAATCATCAAGGAAATGCAAATCAGAACCAAAAGAGATAGATGCCATTTTACACCCACCAGGATGGCTAGAATCAAAATGTCAGATAACAACAGGTTTTGGCCCTTCCTCCCTTCCCTCCCTCCCTCCCATCCTCTTTTCTTTTCTCTTTGGGGGGTGTAACTCTTTCTTTATACATATATCGGGGATGTTAAAAGTTACTGATGCCTGGGGCGCCTGGGTGGCGCAGTCGTTAAGCGTCTGCCTTCGGCTCAGGGCGTGATCCCAGCGTTCTGGGATCGAGCCCCACATCAGGCTCCTCCGCTAGGAGCCTGCTTCTTCCTCTCCACTCCCCCTGCTTGTGTTCCCTCTCTCGCTGGCTGTCTCTCTCTGTCAAATAAATAAAATCTTAAAAAAAAAAAAAAAAGTTACTGATGCCTGATCCCTCTCCTGCAGCCTCAAGCCCTACCATGGGGGAGAAAAAGATGAATATCATTTTGTCTGGAATGCCTTAACCAGCTGTAAGACTGAAATGATCCTGATAAGCAAAATTACATCCAAGGAGGACTTCTAAGGGAAATGAAGACTCATTAGTTATATAAGAATCAGTGTCTGGAGAAGGGGAAAGAGATGGCGGAGGAGTAGGGGACCCCTTTTTCAGCTAGTCCCCTGAATCAAGCTGGATAGGTACCAGACCAGCCTGAACACCCACGGAATCAGCCTGAGACTCAGGAAGATACATCTGGATCTCTACAAATGAACATTTCCAGCGCTGAGTATTGAGGTACGAAGCGGGGAGCCATGAATCTGCACACAGATATCGGAAGATAAACAGAAGGGGGAAGAGCCGCCAAGCTCGGGTGCCAGGAAGCAGTAGCCACCTGCACTGGGGAGCGGGCAGACTCGCGGACCTGCACCCGCGAGAGAGCAGACTGAGACCATGAGCCGGGGAACGTGTGTGCAACCAGACTGAAAACCGGAGCTCCGGAGTGCTCACTGGAACCGGACTAAAATCGGGAGGTCAGGAGCGGGCACGTCCAAACTGAAAACCGGAGCTCCGGAGTGCACACTCAAACAAGACTGAAACCCGGAGCTCGGGAGCACGCCCAGGAACCGGAGGCGGCTGGTGGTGTTACAACACTACAGGTTTTTAGCAGCACCAACAGAAACAGAGCTAAAGTGGCCAGAAGAGCTCAGTGGAGAGCAGACTGCGGTCTCTCTGTTCTGAGACAGAGGCTAGGATACGGCCACTGCTGCTCTGACTCTCAGAAGAGTCACAGAAAACCGCCAGGGAAAGCCACCAGAGAACAAAAGCCCGGAAATACCAGCTCACATTGTGCCCATCCCCATCCCCTCTCACAGGGGACAGGGGACTCTACCCAAACAGGGTTGCCTGAGTATCAGCGTGGCAGGCCCCTCCCCCAGAAGGAAGGCTGAAAAATCAAGAAGCCCACATCCTTAAGGTCCCTATAAAACAAGTGCACACTGCCTGGGTCCTGGTCAATAATTTGGGCTCTGGGCATCCCCGCAACCTCTCCTCATCAGAATGACGAGGAGGAGAAATCCCCCCCCAACAAAGAAAAGATACAGAATCTGCGGCATCTGCCACAGAACTGATGGATATGGATATAGCCAAATTGTCAGAAATGGAGTTCAGAGTAACAATGGTCAAGATGATGTGTAGGCTTGAAAAAAATATTAACAAAAATATTAACAAGAGTATAGAATCTCTAAGGGTGGAAATGAGAGCGAATTTGGCAGAAATTAAAAATGCTATGAATCAAATGCAGTCTAAACTAGACGCTCTGACGGCCAGGGTAAATGAGGCAGAAGAACGAATTAGTGAATTGGAAAATGGGATGGTAGAAGAGAAAGTTAAAACTAAACTTGACTCAAAAAAATCCAATCTCAAGAATGTAGATTACAGGAGATTACAGACTCAATGAAATGTTCCAATGTCAGAATCATCGGCATCCCCGAGGGGGTGGAGAAAGAGAGAGGTCTAGAAGGGATATTTGAACAAATTGTAGCTGAGAACATCCCTAATCTGGCAAAGGAAACAAGCATTCTTGTCCAAGAGGCAGAGAGGACCCGTCCCAAGATCAATGAGAACAGACCTACACCCGTCACGTCATCGTGCAATTCGCAAATATTACATCCAAGGATACAGTATTCAAAGTGGCCAGGGGGAAGAAAATCCTCATGTACAGAGGGAAGAATATCAGAATAATGTCAGACCTGTCTACAGAGACCTGGCAGGCCAGGAAGGGTTGGCAAGGTATTTCCAAAGCTCTATCTGAGAAGAACATGCAGCCAAGGACCCTTTATGCAGCAAGGCTGTCATTCAGAATTGATGGAGAGATAAGGATCTTCCAAGACCAGCAGAAACTGAAGGAATTTGTGACCACCAAGCCACCCCTATATGAGATATTAAGGGGGGTTCTATAAAAGTAAAAAGGCCCCAAGAGTGATACAGAACAGAAAGTTACAATCTATAGGAACAAAGACTTCACAGGCAACATGACATCATTAAAATCATATCTCTCAATAATCACTCTCAATGTGAATGGCCTAAATGGTCCCATAAAATGCCACAGGGTTGCAGATTGGATAAAAAGACATGACCCATCCATTTGCTGTCTACAAGAGACTCATTTTGAACCTAAACATACATCCAGACCAAAAGTGAACGGATGGAAAACCATTTTTCATGCCAATGAACCTCAAAAGAAAGCTGGGGTAGCAATTCTCATATCAGACAGAGTAGATTTGAAACTAAAGACTGTAGTTAGAAATACAGAAGGACACTATATTATTCTTAAAGGATGTATCCAACAAGTGGATATGACAATTATAAATGTCTATGCCCCCAACAGGGGAGCAGCTAGATACACAAGCCAACTCTTAACCAGAATAAAGAGACATATAGATAATAATATGTTAATAGTAGGGGACCTCACACTCCGCTCTCAGCAACAGACAGATCACCTAAGCAGAAAATCAACATAGAAACAAGAGCTTTGAATGACATACTGGACCAGATGGACCTCATAGATATATACAGAACACTACACCCAGAACAACAGAATATTCATTCATTCTTTCCAAATGCACATGAAACATTCTCCAGAATAGACCATATACTGGGTCACAAAACAGGTCTCAACCGATACCAAAAGGCTGAGATTATTCCCTGCATATTCTCAGACCACAATGCTTTGAAACTGGAACTCAATCACAAGGAAAAAATTGGAAGAAACTCAAACACTTGGGAACTAAGAACCATCCGCTCAAGAATGATTGGGTAAAGCAGGAAATTAAGATGAAGATTAAACAATTTTTGGAGACCAACGAAAATGAGAACACATTGGCCCAAAACCTATGGGACACTGCAAAGGCAGTACTAAGGGGAAAATACATAGCCATCCAAGTCTCACTCAAAAGAATAAAGAATCTAAAATGCAGTTTTTATATTCTCACCTCAAGAAGCTGGAGCTGGAACAGGAGAACAGGCCTAACCCACGCACGAGAAGGCAGTTGATCAAGATTAGAGCAAAAATCAATGAATTAGAAACCAGGAGCATAGTGGAGCAGATCAACAGAACTAGAAGCTGGTTCTTTGAAAGAATAAATAAGATCAATAAGCCACTGACCAGATGTATTCAAAAGAATAGAGAAAGGACCCAAATTAATAAAACTATGAATGAAAGGGGAGAGACCACGACTAACACCAATAAAATAGGAAGGATCATTAGAAACTTTTATCAACAGCTTTATGCCAATAAATTAAACAACCTGGAAGAAATGGATGCCTTCCTGGAAACATATAAACTACCAAGACTGAAACAGGAAGAAACTGATTATTTAAACAGACCGATTAATTATGAAGAGATTGAGGTAGTGATCAAAAACCTCCCCAAAAACAAGAGTCCAGGGCCTGACAGATTCCCCGGGGAATTCTACCAAACATTCAAAAAAGAAATAATACCTATTCTCCTGAAGCAGAAGGAAAACTACCAAATTCATTCTATGAGGCCAGTATTATCTTGATCCCTAAACACGCAAAGACCCCATCAAAAAGGAGAATTACAGACCAATATCCCTGATGAATATGGATGCCAAAATTCTCAACAAGATCCTAGCTAATAGGATCCAACAGTACATTAAAAGGATTATCCATCATGACCAAGTGGGATTCATCCCTGGGATGCAAGGGTGGTTCAACATTCACAAATCGATCAGTGTGATAGATCATATCAACAAGAAAAGAGTCAAGAACCATATGATCCTCTCAACTGATGCAGGAAAAGCATCTGACAAAATACAGCATCCTTTCCCAATTAAAACTCCTCAGATTGTAGGGATAGAGGGTACATTCCTCAATTTCATAAAAACCATCTATGAAAAGCCTACAGCAAATATCATTCTCAATGGGGAAAAGCTGAAAGCCTTTCCCTTAAGATCAGGGATACGACAAGGATGTCCACTCTTGCCATTACTATTCAACATAGTACTAGAAGCCCTTGCAACCAGCAATCAGACAACAAAAAGGGATAAAAGGTATCCAAATTGGCAAAGAAGAAATCAAACTGTCTCTCTTCGCACATGACATGATACTCTATATGGAAAACCCAAAAGACTCCACCCCCAAATTACCAGAACTTACAGAGCAATTCAGTAATGTGGCGGGATACAAAAATCAATGCTCAGAAATCAGTTGCATTTCTATACATGAACAATGAGACTGAAGAAAGAGAAATTAGGGAATCCATTCCATTTACAATAGTACCAAAAATCATACGTTATCTCGGAATTAACCAGAGACGTAAAGGATCTATATTCTAGAAACTACAGATCACTCCTGAAAGACATTGAAGAAGACACAAAAAGATGGAAAAATATTTCATGCTCATGGATAGGAAGAATAAACACAGTTAAAATGTCTATGCTACCCAGAGCAATCTACACTTTCAATGCTATCCCGATCAAAATACCAATGACATTTTTCAAAGGGCTGGAACAAACAGCCCTTAAATTTGTGTGGAACCAGAAAAGGCCCCGAATCGCCAAGGAATTGTTGAAAAGGAAAAACAAAGCTGGGGGCATCACGTTGCCAGATTTCAAGCTATACTGCAAAGCTGTGATCACAAAGACAGCATGGTACTGGCACAAAAACAGACACATAGACCAATGGAACAGAACAGAGAGCCCACAAATGGACCCTCGGCTCTTTGGACAACTAATCTTTGACAAAGCAGGAAAAAACATCCAGTGGAAAAAAGACAGTCTCTTCAATAAATGGTGCTGGGAAAACTGGACAGCTATATGCAAAAGAATGAAACTTGACCACTCTCTCACACCATACACAAAGATATACTCCAAATGGATGAAAGACCTCGATGTGAGATAGGAATCCATCAAAATCCTAGAGGAGAACATAGGCTACAACCTCTTCGACGTCAGCCACAGCAACTTTTTTCATGACACATCTCCAAAGGCAAGAGAAACAAAAGAAAAAATGAACTTGTGGGATTTCATCAAGATAAAAAGCTTCTGCACAGCCAAGGAAACAGTCAAAAAAACTAAGAGGCAGCCCACGGAATGGGAGAAGATATTTGCAAATGACACCACAGATAAAAGACTGGTATCTAATATCTACAAAGAACTTCTCAAACTCAATACACGAGAAACAAATAAATCAAAAAATGGGCAGAAGATATGAACAGACACTTTTCCAATGAAGACATACAAATGGCTAACAGACACACGAAGAAATGTTCAAAATCATTAGCCATCAGGGAAATTCAAATCAAAACCACACTGAGATACCACCTTACGCCAGTTAGAATGGCAAAAATTGACAAGGCAAGAAACAACAAATGTTGGAGAGGATGTGTAGAAAGGGGATCCCTCTTACACTGTTGGTGGGAATGCAAGTTGGTACAGTCACTTTGGAAAACTGTGTGGACGTCCCTCAAAAAGTTAAAAATAGAGCTACCCCTATGACCCAGAAATTGCACTACTGGGTATTTACCCCAAAGATACAGACGTAGTGAAGAGAAGCACCATATGCACCCCAATGTTCATAGCAGCATTGTCCACAATAGCTAAATCGTGGAAGGAGCCGAGATGCCCTTCAACAGATGACTGGATTAAGAAGATGTGGTCCATATAGACAATGGTATATTACTCAGCCATCAGAAAGAACGATTACCCAACATTTGCAGCAACATGGATGGGACTGGAGGAGATAATGCTAAGTGAAATAAGTCAAGCAGAGAAAGACAATTATCATATGGTTTCACTCACTTATGGAACATAAGAAATAGCAGGAAGATCGGTAGGAGAAGGAAGGGAAGAATGAAGAGGGAGTAAACAGAAGGGGGAATGAACCACGAGAAACTATGGACTCTGGGAAACAAACTGAGGGCTTCAGAGAGGAGGGGGGTGGGGGATTGGGATAGGCCGGTGATGGGTATTAAGGAGGGCACGTATTGCATGGTGCACTGGGTGTTATACGCAAATAATGAATCATGGAACACTACATCAAAAACTAAGGATATACTGTATGGTGACTAACATAATATAATAAAAAATTATTATAAAAAAAAACACCAGGTTTTGGTGAGGATGTGGAGAAATGAAAACCTCCAAATACTGCTAGTGGGAATGTCAAACAATGGAGTTACTTTGGTAAACAGTTTGGTAGTTCCTCAAAAGTTAAAACATGGAGTTATCAGTTGACCCAACAATTCTATTCCTAGGTATATATCCAAGAGACATAAAAACTTATGTCCACACAAAACCTTGTACAGGAACGTTTAAAGGAGCATTACTCATAACGGCCAAAAGGTGCAAGAGACTCAAATGTCCATCAACTAATGAATGGTACACCATAATGGCATATCCTTACAGCTGAATATTCAGCAGTAAAAAGGAATGAAGTATTGATACATGCTATTACATGGATGAACTGTGAAAACACTGTGCTAAGTTAAAGTTAGTCAGGTACAAAAGACCAAATATTATATAATTCACTTACATGGAATACCCAGAATAGGCTGATCTATAGAGATAGAAAGAAAATTAGTTGTTTTTTGGGGTGGTGGTAGGAGTACTGGGGAATGCTGGATGATAGCTAAAGGTACTGGATTTCTTTCAGAGGTGACAAAATGTTTTAGAGTTAAGAGTGGTGATGGTCACATAATTCTGTGAATATACCAAAAACCAATGAATTGCACACTTTAAATGGCTGACTTGTTTTCTGCGAATTATACCTTGACAAAGCTGTCACAAAAAATTAAGAAAGCACCATCATCAAAAGAAACTAGGGAATTATCACAATACCAGTGAACTACCTAATTTTACTGATAAGGAGTTTCTTTAAACTCTATCTGCCAAATACACTAAGAATCTCTACTAGATTGAGGGATGATGTCAAGAGACACCGTAGTGAACAGCGGAAGCTCTCTTAATCAGCCTCTATCTCACACTCCCCAGTCCCTCTAGATCATACTGACAATCTCCATGACTACTAATAGCCATGAGTAGGCAAGCTACTCTGCCCCTACCAGGTGAGCCATATGCTTATCTTAAACATGCTTATGCTTAAATTTTGTCTGTAAGGTTTGTTCCCAAACCCATGCATTCAAAAGCACTTATGTGCTTACAATAACAATTTAATGAAATAATGTCATAAACTGATGAAATATGTATATATAAATACTACCCCAAAGAAGAATATAAGCAAACAGCAAATGAAGAATGCACATCAAAAGAAGAATGATCTTAGGAAATTGAAGAAAATTTCATGGATGCCTGGGTGGCTCAGTTGGTTAAGTGTCTGCCTTCTGCTCAGGTTATGATCCCAGGATCCTGGGATCGAGCCCTGCATCGGGCTCCCTGCTCAGCAGGGAGACGGCTTCTCCCTCAACCCCTCCTCCCTGCTGTTCTCTCTCTCTCTCACACATTCTCGCTCTCTCGCAAATAAATAAAATCTTTAAAAAAAGGAAATAGAAGAAAATTTCGGACAGAAATGTTTCTTCTCTTGAAGAGAAAATGGACCTATGTCTAATCCTTAATATGACCTACAAGACGTAGCACCACCTTGCTCTCCCTACACGTCCTACAACTCTCCCACACATTCTCTTTGCTTCAGACATCCTGGTGTTCTGTCAGTTTCAAAAAGTTCGAACTCCTAAGAGTTCTCACTGTGATTTCCTTCTGCCTGGAAAGTTCCATCCATGTATCTAAACCCTTTCCCTCAGTCTGGCTAATTCCTTGAAGCCAAGTACCTTTTATGCAAAGATACATGTACCTCTGAGACTAGCACCCAATTGGTGCTCAATGAGTGAGACAATTTTGTTATGTAAATATGGGAAGAAATGTCTAAAAGAATAAACAGCCATTACCACTAGGTGGTAGGATATAAAGTGTTTGTTACTTTCTTCCTGGTATCTTTCTGTGATGTACTAATTTTGACAACAAATATATATTATTTCTTCAAAGGTGAAAGGTACTTTGAAAAAGGTAATTAAAAAATCTAGCCCCTTCCCACCTTGATCCTTCAACACTGTAGTGTCTATGCTGAAAAATACTGATTTTACTAAATATTTAAACTTTTCATTAAGGCATATTGATACAACTCCCTGATAAGGCGAATCATTAAGAAAACTTTCTATTCTGGGGCGCCTGGGTGGCACAGCGGTTGGGTGTCTGCCTTCGGCTCAGGGCGTGATCCCGGTGTTCTGGGATCGAGCCCCACATCAGGCTCCTCCGCTATGAGCCTGCTTCTTCCTCTCCCACTCCCCCTGCTTGTGTTCCCTCTCTCGCTGGCTATCTCTATCTCTGTCGAATAAATAAATAAAATCTTTAAAAAAAAAAAAAGAAAAAAGAAAACTTTCTATTCTATTCTAAGTACATAGAGGTGCTTCAGATACCTGCAGGGTAAACTTTCTGCTCCTTCAAGAATACTATGTTTACTCCCAGATAATTTGGGCTATTCGGAAATCCTTTAGCAGACATACATATATAACTGTTACTGGTCTTCAAATAAAGTAAAAGCTATACAAATGAACAATGGTCAAACCATGTGCCCTGTACTTAAGACATCTACGACTACAACACAGAAAGACATCTTGATAATAAATGTTATGAGAAAGACGAAAAGAGGTCAGAGCGGAGAAAAGGGCAGGGAGAAAGAGAGAAGCAAGGAGGGAGGGAGAAATGAATTTTAAATGTAACAAGTAACTAACATAATGTGCCAGTCTCTGTCAGATGACACATGTAATCTAAGTGAAATTATCTATTTATCACACCATTAATAACTCACTACCAACCTCTACTAATACTCACACTCAGAAGCAGCAACTCAAAGGCAGACACAATTTACTCTGAGGACACATAAACCAATTTCCAAATCATTTAAGTTAATGTCAACCAAAAAGCCATGTAAATTCAGGCATGTTTGGGTTTCTAATCCTAAAGCACAGGAAGCAGAATATGAGCGTCCTTCCCATTTCTTTTGGTCTGTTGACCAAGGAGAAAAAGCTGTTACCAGCAGTTAATGGAGACTATGCTTCTAATCCTTTCATAGAACATATACTATTATTTTAACCTCTTGTCATGCAATTCCTTTTATAAAACCTTAAAGTAAGGTTTAAAATCAGAGAAAGCCTTCTGCTGAAAGAGCAGTAATTGTCTTTTTGTTTCTGCTTTAAGATTTAATTAGTTTGGTATCAAATACTAATTTCACAATCATTTAAACAGGCTCATTATGCAGCTAAAATTATGCACAAATGCAAATATTTTCATTAAAATATTACAGCTGACCCTTTAATAACACGGGTTTGAACTGCATGGGCCCACTTATACTGTTTTTTCAGTGAAATACAGTACAATACTATATGTGTATTTTCTCTTACGATTTTCTTAATAACATTTTCTGTAACTTACTTTAGTATAACAATATAGTATATAATACACATGACATAAAAGCTTATGTTATTGGTAAGGCTCTTGGTCAACAGCAGTTAACCGTAGTTAACTTTTTGGGGAGTCAAAAGTTACACATGGATTTTCAACTAACCCCATGTTGTTCAAGAGTCAACTGTATACACTTCTTCAAGTTACATTTTTTTTTTTAAGATTTTATTTATTCATTTGACAGAGATAGAGACAGCCAGCGGGAGAGGGAACACAAGCAGGGGGAGTGGGAGAGGAAGAAGCAGGCTCATAGCAGAGGAGCCTGATATGGGGCTCGATCCCAGAACGCCGGGATCACGCCCTGAGCCGAAGGCAGACGCTTAGCCGCTGTGCCACCGAGGTGCCCCTCTTTAAGTTACATTTTTGAGTTCCTTTTGAAATCAACTAATGGATACCAAATGTCAATTAAAAGAGGTATTACTCATCCAACTGCCACCGAGTCTGCATGAGCCAGAGGTAAAATCAAAGGTCAGTGGGCTGATTTAGCTAAACACAAAACGGGAATTTTTAAACATTATAGTGTGTTAACGCAGCGAACTCCCACATACTACTTTTGGAAGTTTATTTTAGACTGCTCAGGAAACAAAAAAAATTTCATATAATCCTGTTTGTGTCAAAAACTGTATATAATCAGAATGGAGTAAGTCCAAGACACTAACTCTGATGTATTTCTTGGCTCGTTCTCAAGGTCTTTGGGTTCCCCCACAAAGCAGACTAATTCTAGGTCTGGTTCCCCAGGAGCTTCAAATATATAGAACAACTCTTGAGTCATTCTGAGTAAGTTAAAATCAAACTACTTCACAAATTGCTACAGTACAGAACTCTATGTTCATCTGACCAACGGGGATGGGGGCAGGGTTGAAGGTTCAGGGGCTGCAATCATTCCTTTGCGCAGTTCACACTGAGCAGGAACACAGTCCCTGGCGACACAATACCGGGAACTGTAGTCACAGGGAAGAGATATATACGGAATAAGGAGACACTCAGCCATTTCACCGCCCCAAACGGGGCACTAAACTAATTTTTAGCATTATGCAGATGCCTTACACTGCAGATAAACAAAGGCTGAATAAAGACAAACAAATGAAAGGTGAAGGGAAGTGGTTCTGCAACATGCTGGCTATACGGCCCTGAGCAAGTTACATAACCTCTCTATACTTCAGCTCTGTTTCTAGAATTTGTTTCTAAGTTTGCTATGAGGATTAAATTAATGTCTATAAAGTATTCAGCATATACTTAGCTCTGAAGTATTTTTTAAAGATGCACGTGGGAATGAAACAGTATTTATATACAGTATATATGAACTCTATTCCTAAGACGTGAGCATGAATCTTTCAAAGTTTCCGTCAGTAAAGGTTACATTTTTCTGCTATGCTACGATTTTTATAAACTAGCTTTATCAAGGTTAAAGTATTGACAATAGTTAATTTAACTTTATGTAATGCTTTACCCATTCCACTTAAAACAGAGCTCATATACCAAGGGAAAAGGATTGTTCTAGTTATTTATTTAACCTTTCCTGCTAAAGGGCAAGGGCCTCAGTGCTTCATAATTAGTGGTGGTTAATAGAAAACAGGAACGTGATGAAATTTGGAAAGCTGAAAATTTACAACAATGAAAATGTCTCAATTAAAATACTTAAAAATTCAAATCCTTTATGTTATAACATTTTTAAGAGCTTGGCAATTTTCTTCGAATATAAAAGTATAACCCACTAAATTATTTAGATAATGGCAGTAGGAAAAACTTGTAAAATGAGGGTAAAAGCTCCCCCAAGTTGTGGACCAGAACTGCCTGTTTGACAGGCAAGTACCCACAGGTACAGGTCAGTCTTAATTTAAGAGTTTATAAATGACCAGGCTGAGCTGTGAGCACTTCTGGAGAGGGAGAAGCAGGGGTAATGCACTGTTTAAAATTACATGCCCTTCTCAAAATGAAAGGACAAAATACAGATCAGTGGTAGACAGGGGCCTGAAGGAGGGAAGGAAGGTGAGGGAGCGACCACCAAGGGGCACTGGAGGAGTCTAGGGAGTGACAGAACTTGATTGTGGAGATGGTTAACACAACTGAATATCTGTTAAAACTGGAAGAACTGTAACTGAAAAAGGTAAATTTTACTGTACGTAAATTATACCTTCAAAAAATGTAAAAGATGTAGAAAAAAATTAAATTGCCTATTAAACAATTTTGCAATGTCTTTCAAAACAAATTATATGAAAGATTTTGCTTAATGAATTCAAATGCTAGAATATACTTTTAATTGAATAAGTTAAAAAATTTTTCCAAACAGGGGCACCTGGGTAGCTCAGTCAGTTGAGCATGGGACTCTCGGTTTTGGCTCAGGTCATGATCTTGGGGGTCGTGAGACTGAGTCCCACATGGGACTCTGCTCACCATGGGGTCTGCTTGGGGAGTCTCGCCCTCTGCCCCTCCCCCCTATTCGCACATGCATGCGAGCATGGGCTCTTTCTCTCTCTCAAATAAATCTTTAAAAAAGTTTTTTTCCAGTGAGAAATAAGGTATAATACTTGATCTTTTAGAAACATTAAGCTGTCTTGAGATAAAAGACCACATAAAAGTTGACTGAATGCCTATGTATGGCCTCCTTGTTTTCTCTAAACTCATAATTTTGTTTACTTTTTCTGAATATAGGAAAAGTAGTAAAAAGAGAATTAAAGTAAAACTAGAAAATAATTCATAATATGATTTCTACAAAAACTATTAAAATACACAGTTAAACACTCAAAGTTATACGTCTCAGTGAGGGAGGGTCCTGAAGGCCCGAAAGGAAAGGGATTTTGCTTTCCCTAGCAGTCACCCTGAGGCTCCTTGAAAAGATAACTTTCTCTATCCCAGAAACTAGACACCTCCCAGCTTAGAATAATAAGCTATATTAACTAAGCTAGGCTTTATGCTAAACTCTCTGCAACCACTTGGGATGCCTGGGTGGCTCAGTCGGTTAAGCGGCTGCCTTCAGCTCAGGTCATGATCCCAGGATCCTGGGATCAAGCCCCGCATTGGGCTCCCTGCTCAGTGGGGAGCCTACTTCTCCCTCTGTCTGCCACTCCCCCTGCTTGTGCTCTTTCTCTCTCTAACAAATAAAATCTTAAAACAAACAAACAAACTCTCTGCAGTTCCAACAACCTACCTTTCAGATGAGGAATCTTGAGGCCGAGAAGGGTGGAGCCAGAATCCCTGCCTAAGCACAAACACCCACCACACCAGCTCCCAGGGTGGAGGCCTGCACCACAATATGGAGCAAGCAACATGCTACTCCATCTTCTCCAGGGCCCTTCACAGTTCCACTCGTCTACAACTTGTGGGCAGCTCCTCTCTTGGTCTGCATTTAATGCCAGAGCTTGATGAGCACCTCCTTTCTCAACAGAAGAATGATGGAAGGGCAAAAAAAGGGGCTCCAGCAATCACCTTTCTGATCCAGGATCACCTCACTCTCGGAAATGACCCTGTTGTCTTACTGACAGAAAAGACCGGCTTAAATCCTTATTATCAAAGATTCCCTCAACTTCCCACTGTCTTCCTCAGGACTGTGGTTTTACTGCACTAAGCCCTCAATTCTGTTTCTCAGGCATAAATACCCATGCTAACCACACCCCAGCCCAACAGCTCTCAGACTTGTGGTTTTAGGACCCTTTTACACTAAAAATTACTAAGGAGTCCAAGGAATTTTTATGCATGTGAACCATAATCTATCGACATCTCCTGTATTAGAAATTAAACTGAGAAATTTTTAAATCAAATCACTTTAATTAAATCATTTAAAATATTAAATATGTTAATAGAAGTAACATTTTTATGGGAAAGAAACCTCTATTTTTAAAAACAAAAGCAAAAAAAACCAAGAAGAGTGATACTGTTTTACATTTTTGTAAAACTCCTGAAGGTCATGCTTAATAAAAGCCGGCTAGATCTTATATCTGCTTCTGAGGTCTGCTATGACATTTATAGTTACACAGTCATGTAGCCAAGGAAAACACCACTGTACCCTCAAGAGAATGAAAGTAGAAAGGCAGATAATGTCTTAGTATTACTTCAAAAATAGCCTGACCTTGAAAGGGTGTCAGGAACCCCCCCGAGCCCTCCTACCACACTTGGAAAACCACTGCTCTAGTCAAGCCAGAGGTAGTCCTACGTCTGATTTCAGCAAACCCACACTCTCTAACTTGGACTCCAACCTCACTCTCTCGCTTCCTTACCACTGCCATCCGCACCCCTCCGAAGGTACCTCTTCCCTAAAACACAAAACTTTCTACTTAAGCTGTCTCCTCTTTCTCTCAAGTTACTAAACTTCTTGAAAAAGTAGTTCCCATAACGTCTACTGCCCCTCCTTTTTATTATTTTAATTAACAAAGTAATACACAGAGAAGTTCTCATTTAAAACAAAAATCCAAACAATACAGATAAATCACCATCCACAATTTCAGTCTCTAACCACTGGCTACCCCTAGAAAATACTCCGAGCTGTTAGCTAATCGGATTGAACTTTTTATTTCCTTGTGATTTTCCCTCATCAAATAGTTACTTTAAAAAATCCTGAAAGGAGGGGCGCCTGGATGGCTCAGCCAGTTAAGTGTCTGCCTTCAGCCCAGGTCATGATCCCAGAGTCCTGGGATAGAGCCCTGCATCGGGCTCCCTGCTTGCCCCTCCCCCTCTGCTGCTCCCCCTGCTTGTGCTCTCTCTCTCCTGTCAAATAAATAAATAAAATCTTAAAAAAAAAAAAAATCCTGAAAGGAGGTTCTGTTCAGATTCCAATTCTTTTGGTTACCCAAGGTATAGGTCAAAGAATAAGGGCTACTAACTAGGAGATTACGGAGATAAAATGAGTGACTTTCCTATACCAAGTGAGTACTAAACGAAATGCTACAACCATGCTGATTTTATGGTGATACAACGTAAGACAGAATAAGAGACTTAGTCATTCTAATATATATAGAGAAAAGTGTCCTCAGGGTTTGTATAACATTTTCACATGTATTTATTTGCTCTTTAAAATTTCATAACCCATGAGGTCAACAGGAATTATGATTAAGGTTTTACAGATAAGAAAGCCAAAGGTCTAGGAGAGCAGGAGAAAAAATTACCACTCAAAATTACATAGCCAGAAAAACGCACACCAGAAACCACAGACAGAAGTTATATTTTCTGACTCAAATCAAATCCCACTCCTTTATATTACATTGAACAGGACATCAAAAATTCTCACAACATAGAAATATTAAGTTCTACTTTTAAAAAAATTAAGTTCTTGCCTATTTTTAGAGCTAATTTGGAAAAAAAATTATCTCTACTTCCAAAGTTGAAAATACAAAAATGAATTGCATAATTTCTGAATGCAAAAAGGAACAAATTATTTTTGCTTCTTTATTATACAATACAATCCCTTAGGAAGCTTGCATTTTATTTAAAATAACAGTTGAAATTTACTAAAATCTACATCAACATGTAGACATATTATCATAATAGAAAAATAACTTCTTAAATTCTTTATTTAGGCATTGCCATTAACAAAGACCCAAGACTCCTAATGTAAAGATGATGCAACAGTTGCTGAAAAGAACACCAGACACACATACTTCATGGATGCTCCCCTCATATTTCAGTGCTACTCTTGAAACTCCTGCAAGGAAACTCCCACAGGAATCATGTGGAAATTCCTTAAAGTTCACAACCAGGATTTTGAACTAAATTATTAAAGAGTACTAAACCTGCTTATACAAATAACAAACTATTTGATTCATTATTAATCTTACTGAAATATTGTTTCCAAGACCCTATTTTTTTTCCTACACCAAGGCAGCTCTACAGGAGCTCAACATATTTAAATGATTTATTTATTATGACACATTAGACTGGATTATGAAAAAAAACGAACTTAAACTATTTCTTATTAAGGGCTCTGAATCTTAGTATCTCAATTTCATACATAACAACATGGGAAAGTTTTAAAGCCATGATTAAGCCAATCTTTTTAACACACACTAGCATTTTAAAAATATGGGCAAGAGGGGCGCATGGCTGGTTCAGTCAGTGGGGCATGCAACTCTTGATCTCAGGGTTGTGAGTTTGAGCCCCACCGTGGGTGTGGAAATGACTTAAAGATAAAATCTTTAAAAAATATATTTATATGGGCAAGATAACCGATTTTTCTTCATATTTTACTCTTTTTAAATGTAAAAGATATATACCTGCTTTCAACATATCCTTGTCAGAAGACCAAAAACCCATGAGATATAGTTCAATACTTAAGTTAATCTAAAGAGCTGCAAAGCTACTTTACTAATAAATATTTGAGTATTTCTCTTACCTCTGTTTCTGTACAATGTGAATATCCCAATTTACCTGTAATAAAAATACAAAAAGTTACTTCCAAAGGATTTTAGCTTTTTTTATCACTGATAAAAATATTTGAGCTACTCTGGCATGGCTTCATTATACCTATGAAAATCTATGCAAATAGAAGGTGCTAGAATGACCAATATTCTAGACGGTCCTGCCTAGAGATTTGTTTAAATAGGCCCATAAGAAAATACTAAGTAGGAAGATGGGAAGAATATACTCAATTGTAATAAGACCTATAACACACACACACATATTTAATATGCATATATACAAGTTAATGAAAGTTAAATAAAAATATTTTTATTGAAGTCTTACTTTCTTTTAAAATATCCTAAAATACTTTAAAGGTATTTAAAAGGTACCTTTCAAAATACTCTAAAAAACCTTCAAAAAATCTTTAAAAGACTCTTGGGCTTTTCTCCAAATATATATTCCAGTTTAAAAGTGCAGTGATCATTTCAATGAAAGCATAAATGTCTCAAACTAATACTTTCTTTAATATATGATGGCTGTTTTTCTTTGATACATGATCAGACAAAACCACATTAATTTAGTAATTTTTCCAATAGAGGATCACCTAAAGAATAACTATAATTGAACAATATTTGGCTGTACCAACATCAGTATTTTCTCTTCATCACTGAAAAATAGCAAGGAACATGTACAATTATATATTTCTGTCAATTTGGATGAATAAAATATAATTTTTAAATAGAAAAAGAGCTATTTTAAAGATCACTTATTAGCAGTTTTAACAAAAAAAAATAGGTTACATATTTATATTGGGTAGTAAACAACTTAATTTGCCCAGTTCACACTTCTTAAATATCACTGTCCTCAGTTCAAACATACATTAACCTCTACCTCCTTCCCTCCACCAACACTCTCCTTCCTCCTAACTGCTGCTTCTCTCCAGCCTCTGACTTCCACACCTAGCCCTAGCCCACAGTGGTTGTTCCAGCAGTCTGTGTTTTCTTTAATGCTTAGTGAGTATTCATACACCTTAGAGTTTATGATGATACCACAAAAAAAAACCAAACCCCCAATGTATTTACGTGCCTCCCAACTCTTAAAATGAAAAAATTGAAATCCACAATTTCTAATGACCTAATGTGAAATACTGGCTGAAACTGAGACCAGAAAACATGGGACCGTGGGTTCTGTGGATTAAAAATTATATATGGGCAATAAATAATTAAGATTACATGAACACAGAGATAAAATGAGTTTAATATATAAAGGTTTTTCATACTATGGTTTGATAAATACATAATTATTATTTATATATTTATGTATTCATAAATGAAACTATGTATTATAGTTTTATATCATATATTTTTATTTATATATATATGCCTGCTCAGAACGGTAGTGCTTTTGGTAGCTTAATTATCCTATGACTCCTATAGAGAGGGTGATCCGCTTAACCTAGGAAAGCACTGTGAACAGGAGCAGTTCAAAGAAGGGCACAGACTACCTGTCAACAAACATTTAGAGTGTCTACTCTGTGGAAGAGAAGGAGGGAAGGAGGCAGGGAGGGAGGGAGGGAGGGGAAAATACAGTGTTAAGACAATAATAACAGAGAGTAACCTCTCTGAGAGTACATGGATGTACATCTTCGGTATAATAATTCTCAAGGTAAAGAGAACTGCAAAGAAAGTGGTAGGTTTGTTGTTGGTAGTAAAGTTGGTAAAAAAATTTTGAAACTGTTTTGTATGGGAATCATGAACTGAGAGAGAAAGACCATACAAACCTAACATGTGGGAAGGAGAGGAAGAGCCCTGTGGTAATGAACTGCAATTAGGGGTATTATCTAATTTCATAAATAAATAAATATAAATATATATTTATATAATATTTATATTTATATATATAAATAATATATAATATTATATATAAATAATATATAAATATTATATAAATAAATATATATATATATATTTCCTAGCTCTTCCTCCAAAAGAGGGAGAAGTAATAGCATCCCATTTTGCAAGAGCACACCTAGCCCATTCCCCCTCAAAGGAACCAGTACTCAGGGGATTGGCTGACTCCATGGATGGGACAGATAGAGGTGAGGCCGTTTCAGACAGTGTGCTGTGTAAGGCCTAACCCTGAACAGACGAGGTTATGAGTGGGTCCTACCAAGATGTGAAATTACAAGATAAGCCAGAACATCTCTCTGACCAGAAAGTAATGAAGTACTCAAAAGAATAACAGAGTGATGTCAAAACAACACAAGTCCTATGAAATAAGGTTTTTTCAATGACCTCTATTATAAAACTGAAAATGTTTTCCTATAAAGAGTACCAAAAATTTTTGTGTGTGTGCACCACCGCTTCTGGTTATTCAATCGGATCTGGTGACTAAATCATGCAACTATGGAAATGTGGTTAAGTATGAAGTGCCTGATCACCTACACTACTCTGCCATCCAAATCCCTGCCCAGACTCTAACCCAGGAATCAGAAAATCCCAATTACATGACAGCAGAGCTTAAAGGAACCTTGGAAATGATCTTGCCCAATCCATTCATTTTACAGATGAGTAATCTAAGCCTGACAAGTCAAATGACTTGGATAAAATAACAGAGCTAAGAGTAGACTCCAAGGATCCTGACCCTTGTTACAAGCATTGGTGTGGTTTTGTTATCCTGCGCTCCATTCCCACTTGCCCGGACCGGTGGGATTAGGGAAGGGGACCACAGAGCTGCTACCGCAGCTGCCTACCCATTATAATACTGTTTCTGGAGAAATGGGGAAATGTACTCCCTGATCTAGCAGTTGGAAACTGCCAATATAGCAACCAAGAAATTTTCATTTGACAACTTTTGAGTCCTTCAAAGGTTAACCACCTTTCCAGAACCAAACCTAAGGAATCCCTCTAAAACCTAGAATCCTATGACTTCACTTTCTACAAGTCGAGTAAACTAAGCCGATGGTAGGCCTAACCAAGGCTTCAGATTATTAAATGCGGTGAATTAGTTCTTTCAATAAGACTAACGACTTTACTGATTGTTAATTAAGAGGCTAGATTAACTATCTGACAATGTAAAATAAAAGGAAATATTTGGAATGATATTTAAACATTAAATTTCAAAATATTCCCGTATTATTAACATACTTATACACTAGGAAGAAGGATGATTTGCACAGCAAGCCAAAACTTCAGCTCGGTGTTTCCCAAAAAGAATGGGCATTTTAACAATGCTAGAAGAATCAAGGCTGTGTTTTTTAGGCCCTTCTTTTTAACTCATTCTGAAATACCCGATCTGCTCTTGAGATTTACTGGACAAGTTCCCTCATGTCCTAGGAAACATGAAAACCAGTCTTCCTATAAACTGATATAAAATGGCTTTAAGGCATGCCTGGGTCCCTCAGTCAGTTAAGCGTCTGCCTTCGGCTCAGGTCACGATCCCAGGGTCCTGGGATTGAGTCCCGCATCAGGCTCCTTGCTCAGCCGGGAGCCTGCTTCTCCCTCTCCATCTGCCTGCCATCCCCTCTGCTTGTGTGCTCTCTCTCTCTCTCTGACAAATAAATAAAATCTTAAAAAATAAAACAATAAAGTGGCTTTTAAAAATAAACTATTCCTAATGTAAAATGTCATAAAGAACACAACTAAGATAACGAAGACATTTTAAATCCTAAACGTTGATAATCAGACACTTTCATTCAAAAGTCTGTTCAATGTTACCAGAGAGAGCATTTCAATGAACACATCTTGGTAGACCCACTCATAACCTCGGATGTTCAGGGTCAGGTCTCACACAGCACTCTATCTGAAATGGCCTCACCTCAGTGGAATCACAGAATCTGACGAACCACACAACTATGGTGGAACTTAAGGCGCAGTTTCAGGAAAATACAAGGTGCTCATGTGGATGAATACTGCTTTAAAATTAAGGTGGTGGAAACCTCAGCATACGGCCGAATTGTCTGTCACATAGTCACATGTCAATATGACTCAAATTAGCTGAATAAGCAGAAGGCAAACATGCCTGCCAGGAAGACCCGGAACCCCTATAATCTTTACAATAAATAAACAGCTCTCAGAATTATTCTCCAATTTTTTCCCATGTGGACAAACTGCAGGCAATGACTGGGTCCATCTGACCCTGGGAAAGTATGTTATTTTTTCATGAGCTGAGCATTCAAGAGATACACCCTGCCCTGCCAGCTTGCCTCTGCCCCCTCAGTCATTCAATAAATATTTGCTGAACACCTACTAAATACTAAAATACTGGTGATATAGCAGCAAACAAGCTACGCATAGTTCTTGCTCCCTAGGGCTTACATCTTAGTGAACAGAGACCCAAAGAAGCAATCAAATAAAATTTACTATAATTGGTAATGAATGCTATTAAGGACAGAAAAGGGAGCGAGAGAGAAAATAACAGAAACGATCCAATTTAGAACAGTCAGGCATGATTCCTTGAGACGACATTTAAACAGAGACCGTGAGATTGGGTAGCAGCTAACTGCGGGGCTGAGGGAAGAACCTGTTCCAGAACCAGGAGGCTGCCTGTGGTAAGGCTCTGGAAGTGTTGGGTAGGTTGGTAGCATAAAATGCATTTGGAAAGACAGGCAGGGGCAGATCACACAGGCCTTTCAGGACAGTGTAAGGAGTTTAGATTTGATGTTTAGTACAACAGGAAGCTACTGGACGTTAATATTAAGAAAGGACATGAGCTGATTCGAGGTGCGTTTCCAGGTTGGCCCTGCTCTGCGGTCAAGGTGAAAACATGGAGGGCAGACAGCCCCACTGTCCTGGATAGCAACAGGGTGGGGGTGGGGGGCAAACATGGAGGGCAGCCTGCCCAGCGGGTGGCAATGACCAGGAAGAAAAGTAGAGAATTAAGATATAATTCAGAAGCAGAATTGGGGCGCCTGGTGGCTCAGTCGTTAAGCGTCTGCCTTCAGCTCAGGGCGTGATCCCGGCTTTCTGGGATCGAGCCCCGCATCAGGCTCCTTCGCTGGGAGCCTGCTTCTTCCTCTCCCACTCCCCCTGTCTGTGTTCCCTCTCTCACTGGCTGTCTCTCTCTCTGGCAAATAAATAATAAATAAAATTTAAAAAAAAAAAAAAAGCAGAATTGACAGGACTTGCTAATGGATTGGACTGGGGGTGGAGCAGGGTGATAAAGAAAGAATGATACCCTGAACAAGTCCCATGTTTTCAGGAACAGTGTTTTCAAAGACTTCATCAAAACCAATCAAAATCAAGCGTAAGTTTAAGAACTCTAATACTCTGGGGGCACCCAGCTGGCTCAGTCAGAAGAGTGTGTGACTCTTGATCTCAGGGTCGTGAGTCTGAGCCCCACGTTGGGGGTAGAGATTACATACATACATACATACATAACTTTTAAAAAAGAGCTCCAGCACTCTACAAGAGACAAGTATATATTAGATCCACTTTTTGGACAGCTTTTATATGAATACTAGGGAAAGAGAGTACAATTTTAAACAGGTCAAAATTTAGCAATAAAATAATCCCTGCAGCCTAATCACACCTGGGTTTCTTAAACATTGTGGCCACTGAGGGCTCAGAATCCATGACCAGATGTTTCAGTGTCAAAAGTTAGGGCACTGAAACTTTGCCTTCATTAGCTTACACCCATCTCCCCAACAAAATCATTTTTGCCATGTTACATTTTTACCGAAAAAAAAAATGTTATACGTTTGACACAAGAAACAGCCGTATAAAGGACACTTCTACTTTGGTTGTTAAAGGATCAAATCAGCATCCTCTATGCCATAGCATTTCACAGTAAAGCTGCTCAAAGATTAACAGGAATTTAGGATTTAGACATGGGAGAAAACTGGTATACTTGCTAACCAAACAAAGACTGTGTGCTCAAGTTCCTCTTCTTGGCCTGCCTGTCAGGAGGAATGAAATAAAATTTAATGTTCCACTGCCACAACAGCCCTGTGCTAAGGTATTTTCTTCTTCACACTGTTGATGTTTAACCAAGAATTTAAATAAGCCTTTCCCTTGGTTGCCCTGAGAAGGCAGTGAAGCAGGAGAGCAAGAGCAAGCCCTTAGACTTGCGCAGTCCTAGTTTCGAATCTCACTTCCAGACTTAACTAATTGTTTGGTGTGACTTTAAAGTAAAATGCTTCCCAGAGTTTCCCACTTTCTCATCTACAAAAAAAGGGAATGATATCTACCTCATGAGGCTTATGTGAAAATCAGATGAAAAACAAAATGTTTTGAAGGGCTCTGCATGATGCCTCCTGCAGGAAGGGGCTCAGCAAATTGTAGCTAAGCTTACCACTATTAACCCTGTGGAAAGACAGAGATAATAGATAAAACAGAGTCCTAAGGAAAACTAGCATAGCAAAATATGTTTACTAGGATTACAACTATGTAAAAGAGGTATCGATTTTGAAATGAAAAAGTAGCTAAATCATATGAAGAATCATAAAATTCCACTCATTTTTACACTTCATTAAGACCTTTAAAAGCCACTACCTTTTACATTATACCTCTCTGCATTGGTTCCTAACACATACCTTCCCCCCACTCCTTATGTGATGGTGTCCAGAATGATGACACTCATCAGTCAAATAGCTGGAGCTCAGCAATGGCTCAGGCTGGGGTGGTGGGAAGTGAAGTTTCATCAGTTATTACTCAAAACTGAAAATAAGAAAGCCTGAAATGGCAATCTCTACAATCAAATCATAAATAAAAAGACTATAAAGTCTGCAGAACTTGTGAATATACTACTTAACATGGCGAAGTGATTTTGCAGCTGTGATTAAGTTAAGGCTCTAGAGATGGGGAGATTATGCTGGATTATCCAGGCGGAACCAACATAACCACAAGGAGCTTTATCAGACACAGAAGAGTCCAGGAAGGAGCTGTGATGATGGAAGCAAACTCTGGAGCCATGTGAATGCAAGAAGGGGGACACAAGGCAAGGAATGTGGAAAGTCTCTAGAAGCTGGAAGAGGAAAGGACCAGATTCTCCCCTGCAGCATCCAGAAGGAACACAGCCCTGAAAATACATTGATTTTAGCCCACAAGACCCATTTTCAGACTTCTAACCACCAGAACTTTAAGATAATAATTTTGTGTTGTTTTAAGCCACAACAGTAGTGGTGATTTGTTACAGGACGTGAATACGCAGACCATGAAAAGGTCAAAGCAATATGACATGCTCTCACCATCCCAAACACAACCCCAGGCTACCCTATGTACGGTCTAATCCCATGCAGAATATCCCAGAGTAAGAACTCACCCACGAGCACAAGGCAACAGAACACAGTGGTTAAGAGCAAGGGATCCAGGCCAGACTCCTGTGGCTTGAATCCCAGGAAGGTTGCTGGCTAAATTTAAGGCCTCTACACGTCAGTCTTCCATTTGTAAGGCGGAGGCTAAGAAGAGCACCTATCTTGCGGTGCCTGGGTAGCTCAGTCAGTTAAGCATCTGCCTTTGGCTCAGGTCATGATACCAGGGTCCTGGGATCTAGCCCTGAGTTGCTGGGCTCCCTGAGCAATGGGGAGCCTGCTTTGCCCTCCCCTTCCGCCCCTCCCCCTCCTTGTGCTCTCTCTCTCGCTCGTGTGCTCTCTCTCTCTCTCTCTCTCATATGCTCTCTCTCTCAAATAAATAAATAATCTTTATGAGGCGCCTGGGTGGCTCAGTCAGTGAAGTGTCTGCTTTCGGCTCAGGTCATGATCCCAGGGTCCTGGGACTGAGTCCCGAGTGGGGCTTTCTGTTCAGTGAGGAGTCTGCTTCTCCCTCTGCCTCTGCCTGCTTGTGCTCTCTCTCTTTCTGTCAAATAAATAAATAAAATCTTTAAAAATAAATAAATAAATAAAAATAATGTTCAAAAAAGAAGAGTACCTATCTCATAGAATCATTGTGAGGATCGAAAGTAATAATACAAGAAAACTGCTTATCTCACTGCTTGTCAGCACTTAATATTAGCTCTATTACCATTTAAGACTTTGAGCCTTCTCTCCAAGGATAAAATAAGCCAAAAGACCCTTGTCTTCCAAACCCAAAAGCTATAAGTCACCAGATCACTTGGCCCCTTAGATACCTACGTATAATTTAACGTAGCCCTCCCCCATGACTTGGCCTGTAGGTGCAAAGCCCACCACCCAATATCTGTAAGTTCTAGGGGTCTCCTGTGTCTGCACGCAGTGTCAACCTGAAGAGAATGCAGCTGACCTTCCATAAATTTGTTAAACTTTCCTGAAGATACGAGACTCACAGGGAGGCATCCCAGTCCTCACCCTTCCCTGTTCTCCCCTCGCCCTCTCACCACCTCCCTCCTCCCTGTCTCAGATAGTTTAGTGGTCACCTTTTACCGCCAGCGCACACCCTTGAGGGTCTTATCTTACTTCCTAAGTGCTCCCTCCAAAACTGACAGCACTCTAAGAATGATTCTGGTTATTCTAATTTTGCATCTCCCTACCCTGAACATCTCTGGTTGAAAACTTCATTTCTATTTTTACAATACACCAAGTGGAACTATTCCAAGCACCTCTGCCAAAACGTTTTAAAGACAAAAGGCATCCATCCAAACTACCCCGAACATTTCTAGAAACAACATGCCATTCAAACCAACCCCCACAGTGCTCTTTTAAACTCTAAGAAAACTGGGGCGCCTGGGTGGCGCAGTCGTTAAGCGTCTGCCTTCGGCTCAGGGTGTGATCCTGGTGTTCTGGGATCGAGCCCCGCATCAGACTCCTCTGCTGGGAGCCTGCTTCTTCCTCTCCCGCTCCCCCTGCTTGTGGTCCCTCTCTCGCTGGCTGTTCCTCTGTCAAATAAATACTTAAAATCTTTTAAAAAAATAAAAATAAAAAAATAAACTCTAAGAAAATTAATGAAAAATCTCATTAATACTTATAATTAATACTTACTCTGTATATTTTAATGCTGGTGTAAAACCTTCATTTTTACAGCTGAGGATGCTCAAGCCCTAGAGAGTAAATGATTCCCTGCAGGTCAAAGAACTGCGACAGGTGCCCAGGCTGCTGACCCACCCAGCTGTCCTACATTCTCCCAGGAAGCAATGGATGCCCAAAAGTGAAGCACAGGGTCAGCACTAGTGGGGAAGTTGGGGGATATTAAAAACAAACTTTCTTTTTTAAAATTTTTAATTTCTTTGAGAGAGAGTAAGAGAGAGAGAGAGCATAAGTGGGGGGGGGTGGAGAGGGCAAAGGGAAAGGGAGCCCAAGGCGGGACTCGATCCCAGGACCCTGGGATTATGACATGAGTTGAAGGCAGATGCTTAACCAACAGAGCCACCTAGGTGCCCCTAAAAACAAACTTTCTAAGTACCATTTTGGTTTACTTGTCCACTGCTCATGACTAATAAATGTGGGTAAAGAAAAAAAATATGCTATATGAGTTTTATGCCCTCTTAATAGGACAAAGAATCCCTGACTAATCAATATGAACAATACATTTAATCACATTTTGTAGGATTTGGGCCACAGTCTTATTATTTTAAAGAAGTGTAGAGGCATAAAGACATCACATTTTTTGGAAGAGCTGGTAAAAAGTGGATTCAATTGGGGGGGGGGGGGAGTTCAGAGGGAGAGGGAGAGAATCCCAAGCAGGCTCTAAGCCCAGCAGCACAGAGCCCAATGCAGGGGAATCAATCTCACAACCTTGATATCATGACCTGAGCCAAAATCAAGACTCGGACCCTTAACCAACTGAGTCACCCAGGCACCCCCAAAACCATGGCTTATTATTGCCAGTCACTTTCCTAAGGACTAGAGTCTAGCCCTTGGACCTCCTATCAGTGGCTAAAACCAACTATCAGACTTCCCCAGCACAGACCACTACTGGCTCTTACCTGTAGCCACTGTCTGCCCTTTCTGGCTCTCTTGGGGCCTGGCTGCTACACCGAACACCCCTGATTTTCATACTTCCATGAGGGTAGGTCTCACCACCATCATGGCCACCCCCAATCTAGGAGTAAGTTTGGCCCAGACCCCAAACCCTCCCAACCTATTTCATGGTACTAGAGTGGACAATTTATAACTGATCTTGTTGTGAAATTAAAGTTTTAAAAAATATGTTTTCTTGGGGTGCCCCACTGGCTCCATCACAGAAGCATGTGACTTGATCTTGCGGTTGTGAGTTTGAGCCCCACAGGGGGTGCAGAGATAAATAAATAAAACTTTAAAAAATATGTTTTCTTAATTATTAGTGTTCTTTTTCCCTTCCTATTCAGGAACCTTAATTAACTAAACTTTATATCATCTCACAGAGCAAATATCATTAAATATCAAGTATTTTGCACTAAAAAATAATTTCAGCATAAAATTTCAATACAAATATTATCTTTGTCTCTTTTATGTAATTTGGCAAAGCTCAAGACTTGTATAGCAAAAAGGTTTCATCTCTTGTGCCAGTTCAAACTGAATGGTAGTGACAGTCTAGGATACTATCCTCAAAAGAGCTGTGAGGGCAAGTATGGGGTGGGAGGCACCCGTGACCATTTAGCAATGTCTGCCTTGGGAACAGAAGGGAGTGACAATGCAGAAGCCACATTCCTGACACTCCTGTGTCAGAGGACAGGATGATGGAAGTTGTGATTCTTTTGTAAACAGTGTGGATTTGGATTAAATTTTTTCCTTAGTGATATTAATTCAAACATTAATTGCTTAAATTTCATGAGACCTCAAAAATACACTGAGATCACAGCACTCTATCACTTTATTCAAGAATAAGGAGAACTTCGAGGGGGAACTTCCCCAATCCAAATCATATGAAGAGGTCTAGCAGCAAGTGCCAATACCAAACATTTTTGTATTTCCTATCAAATGAAGAATTCTGGTTTTCATGCATTTCATAAGCATAACTGTGTTATTATCCTTAGAATCTCCTCTCCCACTTTGGTATCTGATCATGACTGAGACCATCCTAGCCAACAGAAACCCTGCCAGAGAGGTATCTCAGGTACTTCTACCCCTAAACATAAGAGCCTTTAGTTATAGCACCACAACTGCCACCCATATTCACTTACCCAAACATGTTACAATAACAAGCGTCAGAGCTGAAAATTAAAACCACACCTTCTGCTGCCTACCCTTATATCTTATATCCATGTTACCATGTGACATTCAACAGCTGATCTGCAACCTTCTGGAAGAGCAAAGGAACTCGGTAGGAATAAATATGACTCCACTGGAAAAATATTTTTTCCAGGACAATTTAATTTCTAACAAGTATAAGTCATCATCTTCCCACCCTATGCTGCCTCTCCTGCCTTCCCAGCAGGCAGGCACCCAGGTGGGAAGTCTGAGAGCCTTCCAGGATTCCTTCCTCTTTCTCATCCTCATACCAAAAACTAAGGGCCATGTCCTGTACTATTTCCTAGATTATTCTCAATCTGACTCTCTCTCCCCATTTCTACTGCCCTTGTTCAGACCTCCATCATCTCCTATCTGAGGAGCCATAATACTCCCAACTGGTTAGGCAACTTAAAGGCTACTCAGATCTCATGATAGTATGAAATGCCTACTGGTATCTCTGCCCTTGTTTTTACCCAATTCAATCCACCTTCTACAGAACTCCCAGAGTCCTCTTTCCAAAAAGAGTAATCTGCTGACATCATTTTCCTGCTTCAAAGCCCTATATGCTCTCCATTGCCTATACAGGCTATAAATACAAACTCAACAGTCGGCACAAAAATGTCCTTCGTAACCTGGTCCCAGTCAACATACCTTTCTAGCCTGTCTCATTCTCCACCACGCCCCCACACATCCTATGCTCCAGGCACCGTGGACGCCCACTGCAAAGAAGACAAACAGGTTCAACTTCACGTGCCAACTCCACAAATAATTGGTAGTGGCTGCCTGAAGCACAGCTGAGATCTCTGAAGCTGCTTATAAATTTAGCAGCAAAAATGCCATGACTGATTAAACAGTGTCTGCTTCTGGTATGGGGAAGTGGGTCACACTCTACGATCCGCGTACTACTGTTCTTTGAACAGTTCTTCCACATTTCTGCTTCTGCCTAAGTGTCTTCCTTTTATCCCACTCCTCATCCTTCAAGGCCTCTCCAGAAAATCAGTCTCCTTTGTGAAACCTGCCTTATATCATACCAGCAGTCAGTCACCGTCACCCTTGGGCTCACACAGTTTTCTGTACATCTCTATTTCTTAAGAATTGCTATAAATATACTATGAGTGTTAGTTTATGCACCTGTGATCTTCTTGAAGGTATGCGTGCACTCTCTTTTACTTTGTGCCTTCAAATCCAGTACAGCACACTCAGAAGACACTAGTACTAGTGAAATGAATAAATGAAATGGTATAATGCGAGATTCCTCTAACATGGTATTATCACTAAAATCCAGGAAGAAATGGCCAAGCCCAGAACCAGACAACTTGTGGTGACTGTTAGTGGCATTCTACCACTACTCATCATCTGTATCTATATACATCTTTATCTCTCAAAAGTACAAGGTATTAAAGGAGCATACTAGATAGAAATTTGGCTTCCAGTCCAACTAGGCCATGAAGAAAATGGGAAATGTGAGGGGAAAAAAGACAACAGACCCAAATTTTTAAAAATGCATTAGCACAGTAGCATAAAAAGATCTGAGAGTTAGTTTTCAGAAGCTAAATACGGACCCGCAGATCCCGCTATTATTAGGGATACAGACTTTCCATATACATGACACTAGTCAGATCCTTCTTAAATTTATACCAATGTCCTAGATTGGTTTCGATTTTTTAAAGTTTGTGAGGTGCATAAGGGAAATGCAAATCAGAACTACAATGCGGTATCACCTCACACCAGTCAGAATGGCTAAAATCAACAACACAAGAAACAACAGGTGTTGGCGAGGATGCGGAGAAAAAGAAACAATTGTGCACTGTTGGTAGGAATGCAAACTGGCGCAGCCACTGTGGAAAACAGTGTGGAGGTTCCTCAAAAAGTTAAAAATAGAACCACCCGATCACCCAGTAAATCACACTACTGGTATTTACCCCAAAAATGCAAAAAATTAATTCAAAAGGATACACACACCCCTGTGTTTAGAGCAGCATTATCTATAATAGCCAAGATATGGAAGCAGCTCTGTGTCCACTAACTGATGAATGGATAAAGAAAAGTGGTGCATATGTATATAATGGGATATCACTCAGCCATGAAAAAGAACGAAATCTTGCCATTTGGAATGAAATGGATGGAGCTACATAGCATAATGCCACGCAAAATAACTCAGTCAGAGAAAGACAAATATCATACGATTTTACTCATACGTGGAATTTAAAAAACAAAACAAATGAGCAAAGGGGGAAAAAAAGAGGGAGAGACACAAACCAAGAAACAGACTTAATTATAGAGAACAAATGGATGGTTACCAGAGGGGAGGTGGGTGGGGGAATAAGTTAAATAGGTGAGGGGGATTGAGAGTGTACTTGTTCTGATGAGCGCCAGGTAATGTATCGAACCGCTGAATCACTATTTGTACACCTGAAACTAACATAACACTGAATGTTAACCAGAATTAAAGACTTCAAAAAATTAAAATTAAAAAATAAAGTTTGTTAGGTGCAACCATTTTGGAAAACTTTTGGCAGTACCTACTAACATTGAAAATACCCATACACTATGAGCTCGCAATTCCACTTTTGGGGATATACTTAATACAATGCTAATTTTGTTCACCAAAAAACATGCTTACTAATGTTCACAACAGTATTATCCATAATTCCCAATAACTGAATACTCAAATGAAAGATCCAAAAAATCAAACATCCACGGATAAATTATGGCATATTCATACAAGGGAATATGATACCAAAATGTGAATGAACAAACTACAACTATATGCAACAAAATGGATCAATCTCACTAAGTTCAGAGAAAAAAGTTAGACATTAGGTAGTAGAATGTTCAAATACCTAAGTTCAAATATAGGCAAAACTTACAGTGTTAGAAGTCATGACAGTGGTGACACTTGGGGTGGCTGGTGACTGCAAGGGTTCGCAGACAGGCCTGCTGGGATGCTAATAACGTTCTGTTCCTTTACCTGTATTCTGGCTACACGAGTGTATCCACATTGTGAAAATTCATCATTTATGCACTTTTCTAGGAGTTACATCTTAATTAAAATTCGCTGTTAAAATGAAGACAAAGTAAGGATGCCCGGGTGGCTCAGCCAATTAAGCGTCTAACTCTTGATTTCGCCTCAGGTCATGATCTCAGGGTCATGAGATGGAGCCCCACATTGGGCTCTGTGCTGGGCATGGAGCCTGCTTAAGATTCCCTCTCCCTCTCCCTCTGTCCCTCCTTCCCACCTCTCTCTCCCTCTATTAATTAATTAATTAATTATACTACATAAACAACGAATCTAAACTATATCCTGCTTGTAAAGAACACACCTTAAATATAAGAATACTAAAAACTTGAGGGGCGCCTGGGCGGCACAGCGGTTAAAGCGTCTGCCTTCGGCTCAGGGCGTGATCCCGGCGTGATGGGTTCGAGCCCCACATCAGGCTCCTCCGCTGTGGGCCTGTTTCTTTCTCTCCCACTCCCCCTGCTTGTGTTCCCTCTCTCGCTGGCTGTCTCTATCTCTGTCAAATAAATAAATAAAATCTTAAAAAAAAAAAAAAAAAAAGAATACTAAAAACTTGAAAGTAAAATTATGGGAAGGAATACACCATGCAAAGATTAATCAAACAAAGCTGGTGTTTAAAAAAAAAAAAAAGGAAAGCTGGTGTAACCATATACATGTCAACTATAGCCACATTAATAAAAGGGTAAAACCACCATGCTATAACTTTAAGTGGGTATGCACCTAATAATATAGCCTCCATATACAAGCAAAAATTGACAGAATAATGCATGAATCAAAGAAGAAATCACAAAGAAAGCCAGAAAGATATTTGAATTCAATGATAATAAAAATGTGATATATCAAAACTTCTATTCACCAAAACATACCATTAACATGAAAAAGAAAGCTACAGAGTTGGAGAAGATATCTGTAATACATATAACTGGCAAATGGCTTGTATTCAGAGTATATAAAAATCATAATATATAATAAGAAGAAAAGGCAAAAAACATAATATATATTGATTAGAGGTTACCAGGGCCTGGGGGAAGTTGAGAATGGGCAGTTTAATGGGTACAGAGTTTCTGTTTGCGTGATGAAAAATTTTGGAAATAGTGGTGATGAGGGTGGGGGGATGGGGTGGCTGGGTGCTGGACACTGGGGAGGGTATGTGTTGTGGCGAGTGCTGTGTGTTGGGTAAGACTGATGAATCACAGACCTGTACGCTTGAAGCAAATAATACATTATATGTTGATTAAAAAAAAAAAAAAAAGACAAGTAATTAAAAGTCCTGAACAGGAATTTCACAAAAGAGGCATCATCATGGCCAATAAACATATGAAAAACATAATCACTCAACATGATTAGCCATCAGATAAATGCAACTCAAACCCATTATGAAATATGTACCATAACATACCTGCCAAAATAGGTAAACTTTTCTTTTTTTAATGACATTTCCAAAATAGCACAGTGGATATGGTACAATAGACACACTGCTAATAAGAAAGGTAACCTGAAAAGCCACCTTGGAAAACTACTTGGCAATATCTACTAAAACTTAAGAGACACAAATGCAACAATCCAGCAGTTTTACTAGATATATACCTACCAGAAGTGCATACATATATTCAAGACAGTTTATAGTGGTGTTATTTACAATAATAGCTAAAACTCCAAACAATTCATATGACCATGCATAGAATTTTGGTATTTTCATACAACTGAATATTATATAGCAATGAAAACAAACTAATGCTACATGCAATAAAACAAGTAATTTCCCATAAATACAATGTTGAACAAAAGAAGCCAAACACAAGAAACACATATTGTAAGATTCTATACTTACAAAGTTCACAAGCAAGCCAGCCCAATCTGTGGTGATAAAAATTAAGACAATGACTATATATGTGAAGACTTGTAGGCTACCTGTAATGCTCCTTTGTTCTCAATCAGGTTGCTGTATACATGGTTGTGTCACTAATGACTTGTGCACTTTTCTGTATGTATGCTGAACTTCCAAAAAAAAAGGGAAAAATTTGTTTAAAAACCAGGAAAAGTCCAAAAAATCAATTTTGAGAAGGAAATGTGAAAAGAAATTATTTTTTTAGACAGAAGAAAAGTGGCCAAAGACTGAATTAACACAACATACCAAAAAAAGTATTTAAGAGCTCCTGACCAACATTTCATTACCAGGCTATCATCACTGAAACAAAAAAACGTATTGAACTCTCATGCAACTAGATGAAAATTGCTTAAACAAAAAAACACTATTGAACTCCTACACAACTAGTCGAAATTTGCTTAAATTGCTTAAAAATTTGTTGGGACATTTTCTTAATGTATTTCCTTTGCATGATGAGGGCAATACCAGCAGCAAAACAGAATAGGGTGTCATGGAATGTCTATCCTTCATACATTTAAAAATCAATAGAATGCCAGTGAGATAATGACCTGAGAACAGCAAAAGCTGAATCAGATAAGCCCAATAAACTTGAAACATGAATAAACAAATCTTACCCCATCTTGACCCCGTTACACTACCACTCAAAAGTAACTCCGCAGAAGTCAGAATTAGGAAAAATATTACTAGCTTTCCCAATTAATTTGCATAGCTTTATATAAATCAGTATTTTTCTGGTCCCTAAAGTATTCATGATCCCATGCAACAGTCTGAAATACTTAGCCAAAACCAAAAACCATTTGCCCAATGATAGTTTTCATTTTTTTGTTTGTTTGGTTAAGACATTTTATGAGCATATCGCAAGAGTATATTTTATCCACATGCTGTACTGCAGAGCAGTAATGAAAATGTATGTTTACAAAATGGGGAACCGTTTCAAATGTGGTTGATCGCCAACATTCTGCATGGTTCCACTGCAGCTTTAGGGACACCTCTAGCCCAGAGTATTAATAAGTACTTACAAGCAGCTTTAGGGACACCTCTAGCCCAGAGTATTAATAAGTACTTACAAGAGGAAGGCCACTAATCACAACATTTGTCCAAACCAGTTCTTGACCATCCATATAATCTCAGTCAATCCATACTTGACTGAAGGCCACATTTCACTGACCTCCCCTCAGCTCCAGTATATCCAAATTGATATCCCAATATAGGCTGCTCTGGTTTTCGTTCCCAGGTATCTATCTCTCCCCTCTGATAAACAGTGTGTACAGACTGGTCTCTCTTAACCTCTCTATTCAACTTGGCTCTACGGTATTCATTACATAACTGCTGAAGGGATGAGCAAATATACAAACAGACAGTGGTAGGCATGCCAATAAAAGTGAGATACCAGAAAGAGATACTTAATAAATCTAACAAAGTTTGAACATCAAAAATAACTAAACCTTCTACTATTTCAATTCTTCTTCCATCTTAAAAACAAAACAACCCCAGTATCAACAAACATAACCAGTGCGGAGCTCCTTAGAGGTATGTCTGATTATAAGACTGGCACAAAAAATACACGTCGTAAGCCGTAAAGCATCTTGTAGTGCCAGAAAGTGAAGATGTGCTCAAAAACACGAAAGGATGGCTGCACGTCAAAGGCACACAGGAGAGCGCCTGGGTGGCTCAGGTCACGATCCCAGGCCGCTTCTCCCTCTCCCTCTGCTGCTCCCCCTGCTTGTGCTCTCTCTCACTCTCTCGCTCTCAAATAATAAAATCTTAAGAAACAAAACAAAAAAAAAAAAAAAAGGAGGGACACAGGAGCCAACCTGAAGGCGCTCCCACTGGCCACAGTTGGAACAATCTGAGCAAAAACATAACATGGTAATGAATAACAAAGTATCAAATATACATGATGCTAGGATGATACAAATAAGTAAACGGGGGAGAAGGGACAAATCTTCCTTACAGAAGAATTCCAAATAATATTAAGAAGTAATGTAATATAAAATTATATGAAGGAAAATAACAGTAAGTAGTAATAACAATATTAATTCATCCCTCCTGGAGGAGGCCCCCTTCTCCAATGCAGGCTGGACTTAGTGACTCCTTTCCAAAGAACAGAGTATAGAAAAAGGTAAAAACAGTGACTGTCTAACGGAGAACCCCGGCAAACAAAGGTGCGCATCACCAGTGGTGCTGTGTGGATATAATGTGCCCCAATCCTATATGATGAGAGAAGCCTTCCCCTCAGTGGTAATTCCAAACACATAACCCCAGTCTAGTCAAGAAACCATCAGGCAGATCCAAACAGAACCCCTAACCAGTACTCCTCAAGACTATCAAGTCAGGGGAAACAAGGAAAGTGTAAGAAATCACGACAGACCAGAAGAGACTAAGGAGACCTGAGGACTAAATGCAACATGGTATCCTGGATGGGATTCTGAAACAGGAAAAGGGCATTAATAGAAAAATGAAGTCCAGAGTTAATATTAGTCCAGAGTTAATAGTTCCAAATGAAGTCTGGAGTTAATAATAACGTGCCAGTGCTGGCTTCTTGGTTTTGACAAATACACCACACTAGTATGGTAACATTACGAGAATTAGGTGAGGAGTATACAGGAATTTTCTGTGCTATCTTTCCAACTTTTCTGTAAATCTAAAATTATCTCCAAATAAAAAGTTAATCCAAAAAACCCACTATATTTGGCAATAGGCAATATTTTCCTCATAATTTTAAACAAAAATCTGGAAGAGAATAGTTTCTCTTTTTTCTACTTAGCCAGCAGGAAGCAAATGAAAAACATAATATGGCTTTGATGACAGTATTATGAGAGTAGGATGGGAACTGTTGCCATTTTACAGAATTCATGATGCAGGAAAATGATTCTGACCTTACAAATAAAACAGGCAGAGCATGACTCGTCCTCTCTTACCAACATGTAGTCCTTGGTAGATTAATGATTGTTTTCTTCTAAAGTGGAGTCAAAATTCTTGGTGAGGCTAATGGCTTCCCAAAGAAGTCCTAACTTATTTACATACCCTTCCCTGTATATGACTAAACTCCCCTGTTTTCCTTTGCATAGGGCAGAAAAAACAGATACAAACCACAAAGCATTATTTCAAAATTTTTCCCAAAAATGTCTGTGGCTATTCCCACACAACCCAACACAACTGGAAGTAGTTGGAGGGTAAACTGGAGTAAAAAGTGGCAGCAATCTTACCAATTATGGCTAAAATATCTTAATTGTGCAAATGACCATCTGCACATATCGTGTGCAGGGGCCTAGAAGAGGCCCATGTAAATGAGTGGGCTCAGAGCTGAAGCTGCATTAGCTTCATGGTAAACTAATCGCTGTGTTTATGTTTTATTTTCTCTTCTTCAATGACTAGAACTATTTATCTCTACATTACTCACGGAAACTTGAACGCTGCTTGTACATGTGGTAGGAACTCAATGCATTTTTTTAAAAAGATTGTATTTATTTATTTGAGAGAGAGAGGAAGAGAGCATGAGCTGGGGGAAGGGGCATAGGGAGAGGGAGAAGCAGACTCCCTTCTGAGCAGGGAATCCAACTTGGGGCTTGATCCCAGGACCCCGAGATCATAACCCTAACCAAAGGCAGACATTCAACGACTGAGCCACCCAGGCATCCCTGCATGTTTTTAAAACTGAATTAGCCCAATATATTGGGAGATATTGTACAAATGGAATAATTCTTACCTATCACTATGCCTGATGAGACATTTCAACAACCCCTAATACCATCTTTCACCCCCAAACTCTACTCTGGACACATACACATACATCTCAAATATTCCTTTCATTTAATGATCAGCACATTAACACTCGAGAATTATACCAAGAATGAAAAAGAATTCATGTTTTAAAACATGTTTTCACTATTTCAACCTTCTCCACAAGTATTTGGTTTCTCTTTAAAATCAAATAGGATATTATTTCAAGACCATTTCTCCCACCAAATTAGCATGAAACTTACTGAGAAGCTTGACTGATCATGTCCTCTTTTCAAATCCCAGACAAAGCCCAAATGTTCCCTATACCAAGGGATGCCTTTATTAGTATGCACGCAGGCTTTCATTGTTCCTCCCAGGAAAACCTACTACCAATCTAAGATGATTTTAAATCAAGATGCGGTCGTAATTTTTAAAATGTTCTTTATACATCTAACATCAAAGATTTTGAATCAAAATCGGAAATAAGTTATTTTTGTCAGATGGGTATTAAGGCCTACGAAGCTGCTGAGACCATACAATGGTTCTAAGCTCTAAGACTACTGTTATTAATAAATCTCTGTGGCATCCCAGGAAAAAAAAGTTCTAATCTTACAAAGGTCTGGAATATAACCTAAATTCCATCAATAACTACTTCCTAAATAATGTGTATAATAAAATGAGTTCCAAATGCCAGTTAGGCATAGTGGTGACAAAGAGCAGGCTGTATATGGAGAGCCTGAGTGTCTTTGTTAATTAAAGGTGTGAAAGCAAAACTTCATCAACCTGCATATAAGAAACTATATAAGGTTTACTGTAAGTACATAAACATAAGGGAAAATAAAAATGTTAAGTTAGACACCTAAGAAGAATCATAAGCCCTCTTGATTCTAAGCAATGTTTCCTTCTGTCATCACAGAAATACTTCAAAAAATATACTGCTTAAGACCCTATTTCATAATTTAATCATTTTTACTCTTAAGATATCCTCCAAAGAGCTAATTTTTCCTTTTTCTTTAGCTCCTTCAATCCTATATCACACTGCTTTCATGGCCATCCATGTTAGTATATGGCCCTAGATTATACAGGAATGCTAAACAAAATTGCTTGTTCTTCATTGTCTTCCTCCCATATTGGTCTCATTTCCATGCCTCCCACATCTTTCATCATTTTCCTAATTCTCTTTTGGTAGGTCTAACTGAATTCAAACTGAATATGAACATTCCGGATGTATCGACCCTGTTAAAAGTAAACAAGAACTAAAATCAGTTACTACTACATTCGACCCCAAAACAAGTCAAGCAAGCATGTGAGGGGTTCTTTCTTTCCATGGGACTAAGTGGAGCGATACCACTTGCTCATTCAGCTCAACAGCAGAGGGAACAGTGGCCAGCTCAAAGATTCACTCACTCGAGGATTACAGCCAGGATCCAATTCTCCACACTGAACACAATCTTGTGTATCACCCATCATCTGCTAGACCACGGCTCTCAACAGGGGACAACTTTGCCTCCCCAGGGGAAACTTGGCCATGTCCAGGGACTTTTTTGATTGTCGTGACTTGGGGGAGGAGACGTAGTTACTGGCATCCAGTGGGTAGAGATCAGGGATGCGGCTGAACATCCTACACGGGCACAGGGCAGCCCCGTACTGAATTATTCAGCCAAAAATTAGAATGAGAAATGCTGACCCAAACATTTGTGTCCCAATTTTGAATAAAAATGCAGAACAGCAGGACCACAGGCACCATGGTAGTGCAAAAGGACACAATTAGGGGAGAAAGGAAACTAAAACGTACTGAGTATCTGCTCCCTAACAAGCCATGCTTCAGTCACTTTACATGCACCGTCTCACTTAAACCCTCTTGCGTGAAAAAGTGACCTCTTCTCATTTTACAGATGAGAAGGCCAGACTCAGGGTGATTGTATATGCAGAGCTTAAGTGTCTTTAACTCATTAATTAAGGGAGGTTAAGGAACTTATTCAAGGTCACTCAGCTAGGAAGGGGAGGAATAAGGACCCAAATTCAAAGCAAATCTGTTTCTAAGCCTAGAGGTTAAAAGACCTGGATTTTGATTCAAAGTCACCAATATATATTTAAGCAAGTCCCTTAACTTCCCTAAACCTCCATTTGGAAATAAGTCAATGGATAAACTGTGTGAAAATATAAATGCCGTTGGTTGCCAACAACATACAATCCTATTAAACATCCTACAGTGAAAAAGTACGTCTTAGAATTGAGGCGTCATAACTACCATTTTTCCTTAAAAATAGAATTTATACATGTGCACAGTACTAAATTATTCAGCATTTTTAAGAATCAATATTAAGTGTTCAGAAGACACTTGCCGTCTGTAGCCACGCAACTACTCTTAAATCCTAGGAGGAAATAAACATAAGCAACATTTTAGTATGAACTTCCTAAAGATTTTTAATCGATCAAGCCTAAAATGCTCAAGACTGTATCAAGAACTTTAGTTGGCCTCTCTCAACAACTGGTAGCAGAGATCATGAGCCAAACTAAGGAAGAAGAGGGTGGTTTACAAATCCATTACTGCTACTGCAGGGAAACTATTATTCTCTCCAAGAAGATAAAGTTTTACATTGAGGTCAAGATATTATCACTCATACTAATGATACAAAATAATAATTCATTTCAATATGAGATTCTAATTTTTTTTAACTACCACGAGAATACATCAGTCTTTGACAACTAAACTACTAGTAGGTCCATAAATACAACTTAAACCATACTCTTCTGGGAGAAAGACAATGTAAACTCGTGTCTGTTCCTTCCAGAAGTCAACACTACCATTGCTGCTTCTAAAAGAGGGTTGCACACAACCATTTTCCCCCTTGAAATGCCAGATTCCAAGGCACAGCTTTGCCATGTTTTATAATAAATGTATATTTGCATATCGTATTAATACACTGTAAGTAAATTATAATACCAAGTATTTCCCACTAACATTAAGTCCAAGTTTAAAAACAATAAACACATCAAATAAACTAAAAACTATTTGAAATAATTTCAAGAGAATTATGAAGAACAGATTTAAATAAATGAAAGTTCTAAAATGTGTTTATCTCTCTCTCTCACACACACACACACACACACACTTTAATGTTCTGGGGGAAGTGAAAGAATTGATAACTAAAACCTCGAATTTTTTTTATTTTAATCAATTTAGATAAGGATTTGCATTAAATGTCATTTTACTGACTAATGAATTACATCTTTCACCTTAAGCATTTTGACACTTCCATCAACTTTCTAAAAGTGAGGGCGTATTATTTCTCTATGTTTTTAATATACCTGCTTCTCAAAAGACTGAATTATATAAAAACTGATAGGAGAAACCTATTGTCAATCCCCTCATCATCATCACTAAATCTCTGCGTAAGCCCTAGCTACATAATAACGTGTAGGTGATAATCTTGAAGAATTTACACTAGACAATAACCTAACTAAAATCCATTTTATCTGTTTATCTGACACCCTGTCAACTTGTCACTTGACAAGCCTGTTTTTCCATCACAACAAATTTTAACACACAGGTAAATAGTAGTTATTTTTTAACTTTCAGGAGCTAGAAATCATTATTTCGTCTTCTCCTGTTTCTCCCAAAATAGCAAAATTCTCCTAGGGGCTTTTTATATTTCCAAACCGAAGGAATTTGTTGCCAAATTAAAAAAAAAATACTATTAGCTGACTACTCCTTCTGAAAGGTGTAATTTTCCTGACAGCAGAATTAACTATCCTTGACGCGATCTCACGTGAACCTTTCACAGCACCTACCACATCCCAAGTAAATAGCCCTGGCAGGTGAGTATATATACATAGCTTATCGTGAAAAGGACCCAGCCCACTCCATTTCCCAAGCAAGACGCGGGCAGCTGTCCTATGACAGTCTGTACAATTACCAGCACCTTGGGCAGGTCCGCGGCCCTACTGGGGGGCACAGGCCCGCCCGGACGCCTTCCTCACAACCCCTCTTTGTGCCGCTCCCCGCCCTCCACCCCCCTGCTCTGACCTACGTGGGGCCCCGGTAGACCACAGCGCAAACACCACCGCCCCCCGCCCCCCGCCGGCCCCAGGCCTGGCTCCTCCCGGGTCTCCCTTGGGAGGTGGGCGTTCGCGGGGCGGAAGGGCAGGGCCCAGGGACTGCGAGGAAAAAAAAAGGGGGGGGCGCGGCGGGGGGGTCCTCCTGTCGGAGGCGGGGGTCGCGCAGCGGGAGGGCAGGGCCCAGGAATACGAGGGAGAAAAGGGGGCCGCAGGGGGTCCTCCTGTGGGAGGTGGGGGTCGCGGGGCGGAAGGGCCGGGGCTGTGAGGGAAAGGGGGCCGCGGGGAGGGTTCTCCGTGGGGGCGCAGGTCGGCGGTCTCACCCGCAGCGGGGGGCGGCTCTCCCGCGTCGTCGGGCGCCAGGGTGACTGCGCCGTCCCTCCAGACGCGGATCTGAGCGGCTGAGCGCACGCGGCGACGGGGCTGGCGGCGGCCGGCGGCCGCGGCACGCAGGGAGCCGCAGCACTGGTAGCACACGGCCCACGCCTGCTCCTCGTTGATGGGCTGGTTGTAGAGCCGCAGGATCTCCTCCAGGCTCAGCGCGTCCGGAGGGCCGCCAGCCGCCCCGGGATCCGGAGGCCCCTCGCCGCCCGCGGGCTCCGCCCGGGGCTCCCCGCCGCCCGCCGGGCCCGCCGGCTGAGCCATCCCGCGGCTCGGCGCTGCGCTCGGCCGCCGCGCCGTGTGCCGGCGTCTCTTCAGCTCCGGAGCATCGTCTCGGCGCGCCGCCGCCTCCACATCCCCGGAACGCCCCGCCCAACCTGGCCGCGCGCGCCGCCGTGGGGGACCAGGCGGGGGACTGGGCGAGGGCCCGGCGGCCGTGGGCGAGCGAGGAGCGGCGAGGACGCCGCGGCCGTCCTGACCAGGCCGCCGCTGCCGCCAGCCCGTAGCGACGCGATGGCGTCCGCCGGCCCCGCCCCGCGCCCGCCGCGCGCTCAGTGCCGGGGCTGCGGAGCCGCCCCGCCAGGGGTCCGCACGACCCGGAGTTCGGACGTGCGCTCCGCCGCCGAGCTGACCGCGCCGACCGCAGCCACCCCCCGCCAGGCTGGGAGGCCACTAGCACTGGATACCCCTGGAATTGGCTCGCTGGGAGTCTAATTAGGAGCTCGAACCCAGTCTAGAGCAAATTCCTAATAAAGGTCTATGAAACCGCTCCGGCTCCGGCTCCCCGGGCCGCTCTGCCTGCTCCCGCCCACCGCCGGACCGTCCGCTGGGCACGGGTCCGGCGCCTCTTCCGAGCCTCCACACGGTTTCTCCTGACCAGCCTACTTCGTACTGCGCCAGGCCTCGCCCCTACATCATGCCCCGGACCCTCTTCTGCTCTTTTGGGGGCAGCTGTCGCCATCAATATACCATATAATTTATTTAGATGTATTGTGTGTTGAATAGGTCTTCCTATCTTCATTGTAAGCCTCGTAAGGACAGGGACCTTTATGGGTTTTGCTCACGGACTTCTCCCTGGCGTGTAGATCAGGGCCTGGGATATAAACATGTAAATAATTTGTAGACGTTGGTTTCAGCGTCCTTCCAGATTCATTTTGTAACGTTTGTACAACTCCTCGCTAAGAATGTCTCCACTGATCGCACTCATCATAGTCCAGTTAACCCACTATGTTCAGACGATGTGGAATTAATATCACAGTGGCAACATTGAACTGAGGGCAATAAGCCATAGAATAAAAGAAAGAAATACTGCACTCCCCAGGGCCTCGCTGACTTCATTAAGTTATACAATATAACATAATTCTTAAATAAAATAATCACTCATCAGTAAATGAGTTTAACTGGTAACTTTCCACTCTGAGGCTAGTCCTGTGTAAGAACCTGACAGGGTTGAAAGTATCAACCAAGTAAGAAATGTATAGTAACTACCAATTAAACTTTTAAGGCAGTTTTGTGTGTAATATTAGATCTCACACTCTGAACAACTGCATCTTGCAGTAAAAATTGCAAGGGTCTATTATAAATGCTTAAGATACCACAGTACATACAGCCGTAGTGGGGAGAAGAGAGAAAAGCAAAAGGATATTTTTTATAAAGAGTAAGGAATTGAAAGGGGAGAAAAAAGCTTCTCCCTAGTCACCTTATTATAATTTCACTACAAGAGATACAAAAAAACCCTTAAGTAACATCAGTTATAAGTTCATAACCCCATTGTAAAAATGCACGAAGGTGTGCCAAAACCCTAAGAAGGGTCTAATTACTTACATAGATAGGATGGATAGATATGGATATATAGATACATAAAACCTCTTGATTGAAAAACTGAGAAAACATACCCAAAATTTGCTATCTTAAAAGTTGAGGTTCTGTGTGGATTTTGAAAATACAGAGGACTTTAAAACGGTTCGAACAATGCAGAAAAACAGCTGAATGGTCTACTTTTATGGACAACACCGCCATCTCCTGGCCTTCTGGGATATTGCGGTGCCACTGCACTTCGACAGCTACAACAAAAATCAATTACATTTTTGTCCTCACATGTACTCACCCCACAAAACACAAGTTAAATGAATTAACAAGCTAATGAATCCATGAGCCAGTCCCTGGCTACTCCTGTTACAGGGCAATAAAAAAATCTCCAAGTAAAGATAACAGTGAAGGGAAGGAGGGAAGGGGTGGAGATGAAGAAAAAGAAAAATCCAAATTTTCCCTGAAATGTTATCATTAAAAGATGTATTCTTTAAATCAGTTCACAACAGAAAGATTTTTTCCTTTCCTAAGTGATAATTTTTAAACATACATTTTGGGAAGAAAAACATTAAGGCTTGAATCACAGGAAGGTTATATAAAATAGGGCTTTTTTTTCCCCCAGATACGAACTCATGACAGATATACCGTATTTAAAGTAAATTTCTTGCCTTTGAGAGCTTATATGGAATTAAGTTGAGGCAAGATGACACGCATAATGTTGTTGGATACATGCAGAAAAAGTAAAAGATAAATCTTAAAAATCCTAGCTGTCTTCTTTTATAAATCTATTATATAACCTGAACATTTGATACATTTTTGTACAAAGACAGTGTAATTTTTATACGATTTTCAGAACCATTTGAAATTTTGATAAGCCCCACATCCAGTACCATAAGACTCTATGAAAGTGCTGACAACTCAAGACTATCAGAGGTCCGCATATTCTCAGGACTCAACAGGACTGTGGAATAGCTTGGAGTAACCCTGCCATTTCCTCATTTTCGATTCAGATTCGAAGCTTCAAATACCTTCTTATGCAGTATATTTTGTTCCAGTTTCTATCATTGATTTTATTTTTTTATTCTTGGCTTCACCACTTTAAAAAAATTGCTCTATATATCTAAAATGTGAATAACTCAAATCAACATGTAAATGTCTTTTTCAAAGTGCTGTAAGATCTGTGAAAAATAGTGGCATGTGTTACTCTGAATATGATTTTAGTTTTCATTGATTTTGTTGTTGCATTTATTAAAAATGGAATCCTTGAAATTTTTTATCTTATATTTACTTATCATTTTTGCAGAATAAATGTACTTCATGCTTCATACTCTGGACGTGCTGGCTGAGCTGCTCTGAGTCTTTCAGGGAGCAAGGCCTTCAGGGAGCACGATCTGCCTGTGCAGCCCAAGCTTAATCCAGTCTCTCCCAGACAATTGCTCCTAAGAGGCACATTCACCTAGAAAAGTGCACCAAAAAGGAAAAAAATAGAACAGCATATTTTTTTTTCAGTGGCATAACCTAAATTTTCATTGCCCACAATTATAATACTTTATAATTTTAAAGTGATAATTTTATACTTTCAAAGTACTTTCTTCAGGTATACAACTTGAAGGTCAGACATTACTATCCCTGTCTCACAAATGACAAAATATAGGACTAGTAAATGAAAGGGGTGGGACTAGAATCCAGGCCTCCTGACCAGCTCAGCTCTTTCTGCTCCTTATATCTCTACATTTGCACAGAGCAAGAAAAAAGTCCTCCCACTTCATTCCTCACTCCAGCAAGAAAGAGTAGTATATAAAAAGCAGATGCTTTAAATTTGTACATAGCACTACAATCAACCAAACTTTTAATATTTTAAATACTTTGAATGAATGATGTGATGCCCCATCTCCCTCCATTGGTCCTTGTGATTTCACTGGCATTGAGTTTCACCATAGTGGTGATCTCCCCATAGTAATTATCTTCAAAGTGACCTATGATAACTCCATCCCCATCAAAGAATTGCAAATTATCACTCCCCTAAGGAGGTTAATTCCATCAACAACCCTAAATGTAATTTGAAACTCATCTCTTGTGATTTCAATAATCAAACTAAATATTAACCCAAACCCTTTAAAATCAGTCATGAAAATTAGCATGTGACCTCATACATAAAATCAGAAGTCCATAGACCAGATAAGAACACAACAAAACTGAATTCCTCTGGTCTATAAACTTGTAAAAGAATTAACTTTTCTATCCGATGGCAAAGATATTGAGAAACATTTAGAAAATACCCATGAATGCCCTTTTACTAAGTGGTACCCTAAACCGGTGTTTTCCACATGCTCATTTTATAGCATCTAACCTTTCAAAATTTACCTATCCTACCTTGATGAGATCAAGTTACATACCCACTGATAAAAACTGAGGAAAAGTAGAGGAACGAGGCAAAATATCTGAACAGTAGCATATCAGTATATTCATGAAGGATTCTGGAAAATACTAGGTTAAACAATAGTCATGTTTCACTTAATGTGATTCTCCTTTGAAACAATTATTTTTAAACCAACGAGGAGAGATGGTCTTCTGATTTCAATATAAGTGGAATTATTAGCTTCAATTAGTAATGAAGATTCACTTTGGAAAAGACCTCAGAGGTCTAAATTTGAGGCCAAGCCACTATTTTACACGTATAAAAATTTGAGTCTGCAGACGTCAAGTGACTTACCTCAAATTACTGACAGTTACCAAAAGTACTTCAAATATACTTCCTTTAACATAAGCTTTCCAGATCCTGTTTCTTAGCCATATTACCTACTTCTCATCAAATTTCAAGTTAGGATAAGCAGTAGCTTATTTCTTAATTCTAATGGAAAATAGAAAACAATACAAGGCACAAAAAAATCTTTATTTGATGGCAAAATTTTGATGTTTGACAATAATTGCTTGAAAATGTAGAATTCTCAATAAAACTTCTAAGAAACCAGAGTTTCAGGTTGTAAAAGTTAAAGAGAATGGATTTTCAGACTGAAGTCATACTTTGTTGATGAGACAAAGCTAAAATATTTTTTCAAACCTCCATATTTAATTTTCACTTTATACAAAAAAGATGGCCCTTTCTTGTTGTGCAAAACATCTGTCTTTTTTACCTAATGTGCTGGTAGAAGTCTGGAGCGGCTCTTGGCTCTACTACTCTACTATGATTCCGTGAAAGGCTCATTTCTCTTCCCAGGTCACTATGTAACTTAACACAAAATATGGCTTACGTTAATTCAATTGAATAAGCAATGAATTAAGCCTTTCTTTGCTAATTTTTGTGGAAGGTATAGGTAAGGCTGTACTTATATTTTAGCAGTGCTTTTCCAGGTTTCTCCTTCAAACTATTTTCTTAACCTGAATTCCTGTGTCCTCTTGACCTTTTCTCAATAGTCATTAATGATATGGGAAACAAAGGCAGAAGAAAAATGATTAAATTTCCTTACTACCTACAGCCCATTGACAAGTCCTTGAAACAGGCAGAGTGACATTCCTCTAGGGAATTAAGTGCCTAGATATTAAAACTTTGTTAAGGGCAAAAGGCAATCCTAGCCTGACCCCCTCCCCCGCACCAGGATCCCGTAAGTCTACTTTAACATATGAAAATTCCTTTGGAAACTTCCTTTATCTCTAAACCCCCCAAGCATATGACCCATCGATATACGTCTGTAGGGTCTAATGACTCAGGTTTTATTAGACAGTAATAAAATGACATTTTCCCAACAATAGCTAGCCCCCTCAAGGTCCTGGAAACCTTGCTTCCAAAATTCTTTAGAGACACTTACCCTATCTCTAACCCCTTCCCAACTTGAGGGTATATAATGGGCCACTCCTCAAGACCCCAGTGCAGCTCTTTCTGCCCACCAGTCCTGTCCCTGTGCTTTAATAAAATCACCTTTTTGCACCAAAGACACCTCAAGAATTCTTTCTTGGCCGTCGGCTTTGAACCCTAACATCGTCTTTCTTACATCAATTAATGAAGTACAATGTTTTTCTCTTATTTGCTATGCATGCTCATTTCTCTTGGGAACAGCAAGTGTAACCGTCGCTTCCATTTTCTGCCTAGTAATCATAATCCTTTCTAAGAGATGTTAGAAAAAAATCATTGACATTAAAATTCATAAAGATATGACTCCTAGATCTCAACCTAAAGCTATGACAATATTTTAAACATGCTTCCTTACGCAATTGTTTTAAGGGTATAAAATTATTCGCCAGGCACCTGGGTCTCTCAGTCGGTTAAGTGTCTGCCTTCAGCTCATGTCATGATCCCAGGGTCCTGGGATCGAGTCCTGCATCAGGCTCCCTGCTCAGTGGGGAGCCTGCTTCTCCCTCTCCCTCTGCTGCTCCCCCTGCTTGTGCTCGCTCTTCTCTCTCTCTCTGTCAATCTCAAATAAATAAAATCTTTTTTTTTTTTTAAGATTTTATTTATTTATTTGACAGAGAGAGCACAAGTAAGGGTGGGGAGCGGCACGCAGAGGGAGAGGGAGAAGTGACTCCCCGGTGAGCAGAGAGCCCGATGTGGGGCTCAAACCCAGGACCCTGAGATCATGACCCTAGCTGAAGGCAGATGCTCAACCGAGCCACCCAGGCACCCCTAAATAAATAAAACATTAAAAAAAATAAAATTATTCCCTTGCAAAATTTGGTAATTGTCATCCCTCAACGGCAATATTATCCTAATGCTACTGACATTTTCAGTTTTAACTAAATTATATAGTGTTCATTTTTTTCTCTTTGTAGCAGAAGCAATTTTTAAATTTTATTGATTGTGCAGGATTATAAATATTGGGCCAACTTTCCTCAGCTAAAGCAGAGCACTAAAGCAACCACCAAGATAATTTAGGCCAACTGTTCATGATCTTCACTCTGATTTAACACATAAAATAGAAGACATTCATTTATACAGCATTCCTCCAAGTGTATCTGGGGATTTTTGAAATTCTCAGCCACCTGTGTAGATACTTCCACTTATTTCTCTCTCACTCAAGAGAGCTTGCCATTATGTAAGAGGCGAATATGACATAGTTAAAAGCCCAAAAGCGTAGTGTTAACACCTTAAATTTGTCTTAACTATTGTAAAGTAAATTAATGCATTAATATTTTAAATTCTTTCAAAGCACCTGAAATAACTAAGATAGCAGCTTGCCGCATGCAGTCTTAGTTAGCAAGTCAGAATTACAGCAGTATCCTGCCATTAACTTTTATCTATGTAGTTCACAACACAAAAAGTAGCATTTTTCAGTGATTGAGTACCGAATGACTAGAATCTGTATTACACGTATTTTAGAAGAAAAACATACCATGTAAAGACATTTCAAAAAGACTTCAGCTAATTTTGAAAATGTATTTGAAAAAGAACCTAATATTGCCATGGAATTTTACAAAGAGGTAATTTTTGAATTAACTTTTTCTACTATATTTAAAACAACCTCTACTTGTAATATACAAGTTACTTAACTGATTCTTACAATTAGGTTTGTTAAGAACTGAAGATTCCAATTTAACATCTTTGAAGTAATCTGAAGACATTAGTTTTAGTGATGCATTGCCAGAAAAAAGTAACCAAGTTTCATTTGAAACATTATTTAGCTTAAAAAATTAAAAATTCCATATCACTGGATATAAGCTAGTATAAATCTAAAGCTGATTCTTGTAAGTGGAGATGTATATGAGAAACCCTAGAGCGACCATCAAAAAATAAATAAACTTAAAAATATAGTGACAAAATGATTAAAGACATTTAAATGCCACATTAGAAAATATTTACTTAATGCAAGTGAAAGCAGTAAAGGGGAAATAAAGAAACAAAAAAAAGTATGAAACAGGGGCGCCTGGGTGGCACAGCGGTTAAGCGTCTGCCTTCGGCTCAGGGCGTGATCCCGGCGTTATGGGATTGAGCCCCACATCGGGCTCCTCCGCTGGGAGCCTGCTTCTTCCTCTCCCACTCCCCCTGCTTGTGTTCCCTCTCTCGCTGGCTGTCTCTATCTCTGTCAAATAAATAAATAAAATCTTTAAAAAAAAAAGTATGAAACACAAAGAAAACAAAAAGTTAAATGGTAAACATAAACCCAGCTATATAAATAAGAAACTTAAATGTGAATGGATTTAACAACACAGACAAAAGGCAAAGATTGTCAGGCTAGGGGGAAAGAAAAAGATTTGACGATACACCATCCACAAGAGACACTCAGAAAAAGTAGACTTTAAAACAAAAATATTATTAGACATTATCCTTTTATGATAAAAGGATATATACATATAACAATTACAAACATATATAACAGAGCACCAAAATACATGAGGCAAAAAGTGAAAGGAATGAAGGGAGAAATAATTCAACAACAATAGCTGGAGGACTTTACTACTCTCCTTTCATTAACAATTGAACAATTAGAATAGAACCATTAATGGGTAGATAAAATATTTGAACACTATAAACCACTAGACCTAGCAGACATCTACAGAGCACTCCACCCAACAACAGAATATAGTTTTCTCTTTTTTTTTAAAAAGATTTTATTTATTTATTTGACAGAGATAGAAACAGCCAGCGAGAGAGGGAACACAAGCAGGGGGAGTGGGAGAGGAAGAAGCAGGCTCCCAGCGGAGGAGCCTGATGTGGGGCTCGATCCCAGAACGCCAGGATCACGCCCTGAGCCGAAGGCAGGCGCTTAACCGCTGTGCCACCCAGGCGCCCCAGAATATAGTTTTCTCTTAAGCGCACATGTGAACATTCTCCAGGATTAACTATGTTAATCCATAAAACAAACATCAGTACAATAAATCAAAAGCAAGGGGGAAAATTGGGTAATTCACAAACGTATGGAGAGTAACACACTAACACACTCCTAAATGGCCAATGGGTTAAAGAAGAAATCAAAAGGGACATCAGAAAATACTTTGAGGTGGATGAAAATGAAGAAAAACATACTGAAATCCATGGGATGCATCCAAAGGAGGGGCTAAAGGAAAATTTATAGCTGTAAATGACTATATTAAGAAAGAAGAAAGATCCGAAATCAGTAACCTAACCTTCCAGCTTAAGATACTGGAAAAAGAAGGGGCGCCTGCGTGGCTCAGTCGTTAAGCGTCTGCCTTCGGCTCAGGGCGTGATCCTGGAGTCCTGGGATCGAGCCCCGCATTGGGCTCCTCTGCTGGGAGCCTGCTGCTTCCTCTCCCATTCCCCCTGCTTGTGTTCCCTCTCTCCCTGTCTCTCTCTCTGTCAAATAAATAAATAAATAAATAAAATCTTTAAAAAAAAAAAGATACTGGAAAAAGAAGTATAACTAAACCTAAAGCAAAAAGGACAGAAATAATAAAGATCAGGGTAGAAATGAATGAAAAAGGAACAGAAAAACAACAAAGAAAAATCAATGAAACCAAACCCTAGTTCTTTGGAAAGATCAACAAAATTGGGGGGGAAAAAGAGAGAGAGAGAGAGGGAAAGAAGTCTCCCATTACTAAAATCAGAAACGAAAGAGGAGTTAAAACCACTGAACTTGCGAAGAAATACTATGGATGGTTATTTGGTCATACCCAATAACGCCATGCCCACAGGGAGAGAAACTCACATTGTGCAGAGATACAGCAAAAAGAAGTAAACTCAAAGTCAGAACTTGATTCTAGAACAGATCTATTAGAAATACGTATCTTTGGGGGCGCCTGGGTGGCGCAGTCGTTAAGCGTCTGCCTTTGACTCAGGGCGTGATCCCGGAGTTCTGGGATCAAGCCCCACATCAGGCTTCTCGGCTAGGAGCCTGCTTCTTCCTCTCCCACTCCCCCTGCTTGTGTTCCCTCTCTCGCTGGCTGTCTCTCTCTGTCAAATAAATAAATAAAATCTTAAAAAAAAAAAAAAAAGAAATACGTATCTTTGGACAGGGAACTTCACTTCTCTGGATCTCCATTTCATTACTATATAAATTATGTGGACCAGAAGACCTAAGACTCCTTTCAAGTCCAAAATCCTCTAATTTCAGGCCATGAAATTGCATAAAGACAGTTAAAACCTTAGTTTTAGGGGGCACCTGGGTGGCGTGGTTGTTAAGTGTCTGCCTTCGGCTCAGGGCATGATCCTGGCGTTCTGGGATCGAGCCCCACATCAGGCTCCTCCGCTGGGAGCCTGCTTCTTCCTCTCCCACTCCCCCTGCTTGTGTTCCCCCTCTCGCTGGCTGTCTATCTCTGTCAAATAAATAAATAAAATCTTAAAAAAACAAAAAACAAAACAAAAAAACGCCTCTAGTTTTAGATGCAAAACCAAAAAGCAAAAAACAAACCTAGTTACCTTCAAAAACACTAGGAAACATCTGGAGTATTAGTACAAGTCTAAATTCAGTAGAATCAGAGAAGGAAGCTTTCATAAGAACATATGTGAACTGGGGTGCCTAGGTGGCTCAGTCACTCATTTTGGCCCATGTCATGAACTCAAGAGTCCAGAGATCAAGCCCCACGTCAGGCTCTGTGCTCGGAATGCAGTCTGCTTGAGGATTCTGTCTCCCTTTCCCTCTGCTCCTCCCCACTGCTTGCTCATTCTCTCTAGAATAAATAAATCTTTAAAAAATAGAGAATATATGTGAACTAACGACCAGCTAATAACCTCCTCTACTTCCCTTCTAATATCCATGACTACTCAACACTGGTGTCAGGTAGTTAATTCACAAACCAAATACAAGTCAAATGTAATTACAATGACTATGCCAACCACATCTCAGAAGAAAATACTAAACACTTAATACCCACATTTACATGCATTAATGATTATAACTCAACTTGTGCTTTAAATGTAGAATGTGCTATAAACATTTTAGGTTCTTCAAAATTAGATGGCTTCCAGTTCATATGTTTGGCTATTTTGTTTTTAATATTTTATATATGCTTTGGCTAATCTCAAATTACTTCTGAACCACCAACAGCTAGAAAACAATGCTACTTTTTCATTGGTTTAGAAGTTAAAAGCATGTTAAAAATCAGATCATCTAATTCCTGTACTTATCTCCTTAAGTAGGAAGGACAAAATTATTATCTAAGAGTAAAAAAAAAGTATAAAAATTGCCGAACTGTAGTCTAACCTATATTCTTGTTTACTACACCATGAAATTAAAAGTGTGAAAGGGGGGGGTGCCTGGGTGGCACAGCGGTTAAGCATCTGCCTTCGGCTCAGGGTGTGATCCCGGCGATCTGGGATCGAGGCCCACATCAGGCTCTTCTGCTATGAACCTGCTTCTTCCTCTCCCACTCCCCCTGCTTGTGTTCCCTCTCTCGCTGGCTGTCTCTATCTCTGTCGAATAAATAAATAAAATCTTTAAAAAAAAAAAAGTGTGAAAGGGTTAGTTTAAGCAATCGATGATTTATAACTAATGCCTTCTGATGGTCAGTTATATGACACAGAATACTACTTCAACAGCAATAGTCTTTTCAAATATAAAGCCTCCTCTTCACTTGGTTCAAATCTTGTCTTTGCTAAGAAGTAGAAAAGTGGGTTTCAAATATGTGTACTTTCCAGAACTGCCAGGTTATAGATGTGTTTTTGCAGATGATATCAAAAAATGTACACCTCAACAGTAGAAAAAAATTTAAGGGCATTTGGGAGTGTTCACTTAGATGGAACTAAATTTAATACGTTTTATTCAACAGGCTCATGTTTGAGTAATAAAGTTTCTAGGTTTCTGATACTCTTCTACTAAATAAATACACCTATATATTATACACACACACATATATATGTATAGGGGACTGGATTAGTGTACATATTGTCAAAAAGAACACATTAAAGACATTATATAAAAATTTTATATTTTTAATAGGAAAACAACTTTTATGACAGCTAAACAGACAAGGTAAATTTAATTTTTAAAGAGAAAAATTATTGGTAATAAGAGAATTCTAGTGATAAATGCATTGAACGAATCTTTTGAAATAAACCACCTTTATAGGAAATTATTCATGTCAGACTCTATTATAAAGTGCACAAAAGGAAATTTATTTTAGAATTTATACCAAAGACGCAGTGTGAATACATGTGTTACTCTGATACAGTAAGGCAGGAAGCCCAGCCTCAATGATAACATAGCCTTAATCTTAACATAGTCTGCCTCTTAGTATGTACCCCATAAATAGTGTGTTCCAAAAGAAAATTATAAGCAATTTTCCCTATTGAAAGCTTTATGAGTAATTCTGGTAACAGAGGAAAAAAGTCTTAATTCTTATTTTGCTAATTCTCTAAAATCATGTCAGTCTCACATGAAACATCTGATTACTGTTTTCAATGAAAATTAAGAGGGATATTTTCAGGTTTTTTAAACAAGTTAAATCATAAATATCATATATAAAAATAAGCAAAAGGTAAATTTTAGGGTATCTCTAGGTTTTAATTTTTTTAAAAAACATTAAATCATTTTATTTGCAATGAAGTGATGAAAAGAGTAACTTGCACAGCCAACTGGTATCATGTTTTTTGTTTTTTTTTTAAAGTAGGTTCCACGCCCAGCGTGGAGCCCAACATGGGCTCAAACTCACAACCCTGAAATCAAGACGTGAGCTGAGATCAAGAGTGGGACACTTAACCGACTGAGCCACCCAGGTGCCCCCACAGTTGCTTTAAGACCAATGGATGAAGCAACTGAATCAAGATCTGTGCAGAGATGCTGAATGGACAGTCAAATCTATCAATTATGCCATATGCAGCTTCTCACAAAAAGTCAGACTGCTATAGCTTTTTTAATGCTCACTGCTGTTACCTTTTAAAACTTGCTCGGTTTTAAAGCAAATATCAGCATGGAGTCCCTCCCATAAGCTCATTTTTCAGTAGCCTCACATAATGATTCTCCAATTTAGTCCTCACATATACACTGATGTTTTTATCACAAGGAAAAAAAAAGGAAGAAAGAAAAACAAATGCGGTTTTATAAGATGGAATCCATGAAGAGGCTAGTAATGAATCCTTTGACTATAGAATATCAGCAACAGACTGCCAATAATAATTACAGAAAATAGTTTATCAATATCATAACAAAAGGGTATGATGAATTTTTTCTAAAATACTCATTTTGGGGGTACCTGGGTGGCTCAGTCAGTTAAGCATCAGCCTTCAGCTCAGGTCATGATCCCAGGGTCCTGGAATCAAGCCCCCCATCAGGCTCCCTGCTCAGTGGGTTACCTGCTTCTCCCTCTCTCTCTGCCGCTCACCCTGCTTATTATGCATGCTCTCTCTCAAATAAATATTTAAAAATTTTAAAAATAAAAAAATACTCATTTTTATAATGGATCAAACGAACATATTTATAAATTATTTATGTACTTTTATGTGAGGTTTGTTTTGTTATTATTATTTATGCTTTTCTGCTATTAGTTTTTCCTACTCTTGCATCAAAGTCTTCCCATAAATCCCTGGAAAGTCACAAATATCCCTATGGCCATGGGTAAACCACAAAAGTGATAATTCATCAAAATGTATTTTCATCTATTTAATAAATAAATCTGTTGTGAGGCTAACTTCTCCTAATTTATATAAAATAATCCCATTAATCTATGAAAAATAATGATCATATTGATTTTACTATGGCTCAAACCCTTAGACAAATAAATATCTCTGATTATCTGTTAACGTAAAGAAAACGGAGTAAATTTTATATTCATATTTAAACTACTGAATACCTGTAAACAAAGTAGCATTTATTAAAATAAAATATACACTTAATTTATACTAAATTCCACTCAGATTTATACAATTTTTTTAACCTTAATTTTTAAATACACACGATTTTTTTCAAACATTATGTCAGGTATATACAAAAGTGAAATATGACATCCAAGCCAGAATGCGATTTTTAAAATAATAACCTCTAAACAGCTAGTAATATACAATACACAATAAAACACAGGTATATTCTTATAGAAATGTTAGTCCTATAATACTGAGCGATATTTACAAGCAAACATGATCCAAACAGCACATGCAGATTCAGGGTAAGTAAACACTCGGACACGAACTGCCAGTCGCACCTGGTCTCCACGGCAACAGATTATCTCTTCACAGAAAGGAGACCTATAGAAGAAAGAAAGTGAACTTAGGTTTTATTTCTAAGTAAATCAATATTTAAAATTATTTTTTATTTTTTATTTATTTATTTTTAAAGATTTTATTTATTTATTTGACAGAGATAGAGACAGCCAGCGAGAGAGGGAACACAAGCATGGGGAGTGGGAGAGGAAGAAGCAGGCTCATAGCGGAGGAGCCTGATGTGGGGCTCGATCCCGGAATGCCGGGATCACGCCCTGAGCCGAAGGCAGGTGCTTAACCGCTGTGCCACCCAGGCGCCCCTAAAAGTATTTTTTAAAATCCTGTCTCTGCTACCAATAACCCTGTGATTTTGGTTAACGTATTCAAATTACAGAGTATTTCCTCAGTCTATAAATTTAAAAAATTACAGTGGACAAGATCAGAAATCCTCAACTGAGACTGCACCAAAATCAATGGGAAAATTATCCCAACTACCTAGAGCTACATTTTGGACCTAATGAATCACAATCTGTGGCAAAGAAAATAATAAATCATTATAAAAGTTCACCATGTGATTCTAAAGTCATTCCTAAATAACCAGACTAACAGACCACTAAAATTCCTAGGTTAATAGGGACGTCTGGGTGGCTCAGTAGGTTGCATGTCTGACTCTTGATTTCAGCTAAGGTCGTGAGATCCATTCTCTGTCTCTCTCAAACAAACAAATAAAAATCTTTAAATTGCTGAGCCAATAATAACATTTATGAATTCATAAATCCCACCTTACCGAAGACATGTGGCAAATGCACGCCTTGCATTTCTATATACAAAATGTATTGGGAACCCTTTAAACGTGTGACCATCGGGTACAGCCCTCCTTATGGCATCTTGAAATTCTTCATTGCCTGCAGATATACTTGTTGTACGCTCAAATTCGTAAGAGGCCAAAGCTGGTGATAAGAGATAGGAAAGCTGGTCTTCCCAAACAGTAGTGAGACCAAGATCCTACAGCAATCAAAAGACAAAAAGAAAAGGTGAAATACACTAATATTTTAAAAACCAATTGTAAGTGCTTACTATTTGAATGTATGCCAATAGATCTTTAAAACCTGTCATAACTTTTTAAACTTTCTATTAATTATTATAAGGACACATACAGATAAAGAAACTACAGGTATCTGGTTTTACTTTTTAGAGAAAAAAAAACTTTTAATATATAACATCAATATAATGATGTTAGTAAAGGCTCCAAAATCTATGCTTCCTTAATATCCACTAGAAAAGACTGCATGGAAGAGTCCTACTATGGAAAACTCAGTGACGCTGAAATTTGAAATCATATTTTATTTAACTTTAAAGAGTTTAGTAACATTGAATCTGCTTAATTTGATTACTTCAACATAAATTCAACTGTAGTAGGGGAGAAAAGTCAACAAAAGAATTGCATGTATAATTAAACTCAAACATTTATAAAAACACTAACTTTTATACTGTAAAGAGATAAAAAGGTGAAAAAAACATGCTATAGGCCTTCAGGGAGCTTAAAACACGTTTCTTTTCTTTTTTTAAAATTTTATTTATGTACTGACAGAGAGAGAGAGCACATAAGTAGGGGGAGGGAAAAAGGGAGAGGGAGAAGCAGGCTCTCCACTGAGCAGGGAGCCTGACATGGGGCTCGATCCCAGGACTCCAGCGATCATGACCTGAGCCAAAGGTAGATGCTTAACCAACTGAGCCACCCAGGTTCCCCTTAAAACATATTTCTATGGAATGTTGAAGGCAATTATGATTTCATTTATAACATCAAATGAACTATAGATATCTAGACACATATTTTAAAAACATTGTTACAAACATAAAAAACTTTCAAAAATTCTAAATATTTTGATGATCATAATAGATCTCTACCATTTCCTGATTTTGTATTCAAGGTTTTAACTGGTTCCAAGTAACCCCATAAGTCTATGATCATCATCTTTTTACTGTGGCAAAAAGTAAATCTCACTTGCTGGTTTACAGGCACCATTAACTTAGTGATAACACGAGTATGTAGCTCAGTTTTCTTTTTCTATATAAATTCTTATAACATAATAAAATACTGGTCTTGTTTGTAAACAAGACCCAAGAAAATTAAAAGGCAGTATAAGTGATGGAAGGAAAGGGGCAGTAGTGAGGGGCTTTCATTTCCAGCAGTGTAGTGAACTAGGTCTTTGAACAACCTATTGCTAAGACCAAACTACAAATGCCAGATTAAATTATTTTCCAAAATATACTTTCAAATGCTCTGATGAGTTGGCAAGTAAGTACAGCAGACTTTGGAAGCCGAAACTAATAGTAATTGGGAGCCCAGAAAACATATTTGATAAATCAGTTTGCTTTTGATGGCTTCAAGGAACATAGAAAACAGGATTCACCGAAGGTGGGGAGTCTATTAGGGAATCTGAAAAAGTGAATTAGAAATAAATCGTCTGGGATTCTAGTCCTTTGATGGTTATATGTGTTGCAAATAACTTTTCCCACTCCAATTGTGCTCTTTTCACTCCCTGACTGGTTTCTTTTGATGAACAAAAATTCTTAAAATATACTAATCTTTTTATGTTTTTTATGTCTTCTTTAATGTACAAAAGAAATCTAAATGGCAAGAAATAAGAGGTTTGATCTCATTAGTAATCAAGGAAATACAAATTAAAGCTAAAATGAGGATATAATTTTACATCCACCTGAATTAGTGTGACAGGAAGAAATAAACAAACAAAACCAACCTGGAAAAAAATGAATATGAAGAAATATAACCCAGTATTTTCAATGGGAATAATATGAATAAGTACTTCACAAAATAAGAAATCCAAATTAGTGGTATTCAGGAAAAGTCTGAACTAGTTCAACATTCTTCATTTCTAGAAGGAAGTAATAAAATTCTAAAAGTATCAGAGAATTTGGAAATTTTTGAGTCTTCGAACCTAACTCTCATGACTTTCAAAACTACAAGCTTCTTAAGGGCAGGAACTAAATCTGCTTTCTTCAGGGCTAGAACAGTGACGGGCTCTATAGCATCTGCCTCCCCTCCCCAGATGGTTAAATATATAAACAAATGAAAAAAAATGCAAGAAACTACAAATTTCAGTGTTAATTACCTTCCTGTGTTCTGACACCAGCAGCCTTAGCTGCATTTCTATTTCGTTGCTTGTTACTGAAGCATCAATTGTGGATGCACATAGAGGGGGAAAGGGAGGAAGGGATGTTGTAGCTCCCGGAGCACACACAGATTTGATTGCTTCTTCACTCATCGGTTTCCATTTGGATTCATCATTCAAATCAAATACACAGATTTCCACCGAGTCAGAAGGCTGACAGTTTCCTAGGAACATCTGATGATTGAAAACACAACCAATTGTTCGATATGGGTACAATGGTTTGGGCGGTTCGGCAACTGGAGATTCATCAGGATTGGCAGGTTTGTGGATGTACCTAAAAAAAGGAAATCATAATTTTATATAATAAAAACTTAAAAATTAAGAAGGCAACACCTTATTGAGAAAGATACTTAAGGCTATAACTATTTCCCAGGACTAGAGTTTAATACTTGTTTTTTCTTATTATAGTTCTACAGTTTGATTACTCCATAGTAATTGTATGGCACATATTATGATATAAAAATCAACTTTATTCAACATAAAAATATATTCTATGTATAACCATTAAGATCAAAACCGTTCATCTCAGATAACACAGTTAAAATAATTTAGCTATACGTTAATAGGTACAACTAATTAAAATAATTAGCAACCAGGGAAAAATCCAGAAAACTGAGAAGATGGCCCAGGGCACTTTCAGGAACTCCAACATTTACAGACAAGATGAAGGAGAAGTGAGGACAGCCAGACGGGAATAATGAAAACTGAAAGTGCTATGGGAGAAGCTAAGGAAAGAGATGGTCCCAGGAAAGAGGGAGGAGGACTGAACTCTTTCAAAATCTGATGGCAGTCAAAAGAACTAAGAAAAGTACACAGTGAATTTACCAATGTGGAGTTAGTGACATCAAATTTTCAAAAGAAATCATGATTGACAACCTGAACTTATTTTTAGGCGTGGGGAAAGACATCATAAAAAACATATGCCAATTACACAAAATTAAAAATAAATCATTTATTTTTTTACCAATATTATGTTAGTAAAGTATATTTAGATGTACAAATTTTCTTCAAACTTAATAGCTATTTTAATTGATGTAATCTTTTACAGTTACCAAAAAGGCTCTAATAATGACAATTATCAGTATGTGCCTTTGAGTACTATCAATTTAAACAAAGAACCTATAATTTAAAACATTTACATCTTCATTTTAATATCCTTGTAACATAGCTGACAAACCTGTGTCCTGTTAAACTCTCCCAAAAAGTGATAGTTCCATCGGTTCCACAGGTCATAACCCATGCATGAGGTACTCCTTTTGCCTTAGTCCCAACACAGACAAAGGCTTCTAACCCATACCCAAGAAGAAGGCTGCACAGAAGGTTAGCATGATCTTCACAGTCACCCTAGAAAATGAAATGAATTACGTATTTACTCCTTCACAGTTTCCTCACTAAATATCCAATACAAAATTATAATTAAAAAGCAGTACTGGGGCGCCTGGGTGGCACAGCGGTTAAGCGTCTGCCTTTGGCTCAGGGCGTGATCCTGGCGTTATGGGATCAAGCCCCACATCAGGCTCCTCCGCTATGAGCCTGCTTCTTCCTCTCCCACTCCCCCTGCTTGTGTTCCCTCTCTCACTGGCTGTCTCTATCTCTGTCGAATAAATAAATAAAATCTTGTAAAAAAAAAAAGCAGTATTAATTTTTTCATTTTTTAAAGTTTTTTTTTTTTTTTTTTTTTACTTTTAAGTAATCTCTAAACCCAACCTGGGACTCAGTCAAACTCACAACCCTGAGATGGAGAGTCACATGCTTCACTGACTGAGCCAGCCATTTATTTAGTTAAATGAGAGCAAGAGAGAGAAAGAGAGAGCAAAGAGGGAGAGGGAGAAGCAGACTCCCTGCCCAGCAGGGAGCCCAACTTGAGGCTTGATTCCAGGACCCTGAGATCATGACCTGAGCTGAAGGCAGCCGCTTAACTGACTGAGCCACCCAGGTGCCCCTAATTTTTTCATTTTTAATCATTAGTCTAGTGTTAAGCTGAAACAACTGGGGACAGGGGTAAGAATACACAAATTTTAGAAGAACCTAAATTATTTTACAAAGTCAGTGCTCACAAATCTGATAGTCATAACATATATACTTTAAAAGGGGACATTTGGATTCAAAAGTTTATAAAAAAACTTATAGAAAGAAAAGTAGCAAGATTTTAAAGATGAATAGCTAAAGAGCTAAAGGACATGAACAGACAAGATGACAAATGATACATCAAGAAATGCAAATACATGGGAAAACACTCAAACTTAAAACAATGAGTTACAGTATCTATACGTGATCATTTTAACACAATACACACCAGGAAAAATGATGAAAGAATAAAATGTCAACAATGGCTATAATTATGGGAGGTTATATATCATTTTCCCTTCTATTTTCTAAATTTTCTTTGACAATATTACTTTCACAACTTAAAAATATTATGAAAGCTACAAAAACAGAAAATATCTGATAATCTAATAAAAAATCAAAATATTAAATAGTAAGGCTACAATTACATGAAGATATGTATTTAAGTGCAGGACTACAGGTAATATACAAAAGCAAAAGTAACTATTAAGCTCAGTGTTAGCATGAGGGGTGATTTCTTTCCCCCCAAATTTTGTATTAGTGGCTCTATAGTGTTTTGATTAACTATACTAGAACCAATAGCATTTTAAAATGTCAAATTTGACTACTGAAAAACATAATATCCAACCTTTTAGACCCAGTAATTTCTTTTTTTTTTTTTTTAAAGATTTTATTTATTTATTTGACAGAGATAGAGACAGCCAGCGAGAGAGGGAACACAAGCAGGGGAGTGGGAGAGGAAGAAGCAGGCTCATAGCGGAGGAGCCTGATGTGGGGCTCGATCCCACAACGCTGGGATCATGCCCTGAGCCGAAGGCAGACGCTTAACCGCTGTGCCACCCAGGCACCCCTAGACCCAGTAATTTCTATACTAAGATTTTATACTAAAAAATTTCAAAAGAAAAATAATAATACTCCCAAAGATATTCAGCGAAAAAACTCACTCATGAAGATACCAAAAAATTAGAAGCAAGCTACTGTAGCCAAAAGAAACAGTTCCTACAATGGCAATAGTTAAGTAAATTTTGTATAACAACTAAAGAAAACTTTACACTTATACAACCATTAAAAGATGGAGATCATAAAAATTATAGTGACACATGGGAAAATGTTCATAGCATAATGTTAAATTATAAAGCAGGACACAGGGGCGCCTGGGTGGCTCAGTCAGTTGGGCGTCTGCCTTCGGCTCAGGTCACAATCCCAGGGTCCTGGGATCGAGTGCCATATCAGGCTCCCTGTTCAGAAGGGAGCCTGTTTCTCCCTCTGCCTGCTTCTATCTCTGCCTGCCGTTTCCCCTCCTTGTGCTCTCTCTCTCTCTGTGACAAAAAAAAAAAAAAAAAGGAAAAATCTTAAAAAAAAAAAAAAATAAAGCAGGACACAAAATTTTATTTATATCTCAATTATAATTATGAAAAAATGATACAAACACAGGAGAAAAACACAAAAATATAAAAAGAGATGAAAAACTGGCAATAGAATTATGGGTGACATTTCACCTTTACTGCTTAATGCTCTTGTTTGTGCAAGAATAACTTTTTCAGTAATTTCAAGCTTCTGGGGCACCTGGGTGGCTCAGCTGAAGCAGGCTGCCTTCGGCTCAGAAATGATTCCTGCATCCTGGGATCAAGCCCCATGCTGGACTCCCTGCTCTGTGGGGAATCTGCCTCTCCCTCTCCCTCTGATCCTCCCCCCTGCTCGTGTTCTCGCTCGCTCAATGTTTCTCCCTGAATAAATTTTTTTAAAGTTAATAATTTCAAGTTTCTAATTTAAGATGTGCTTTCTCTTTAAATGAACTCAGATAAATAAAATAATGACTCAAAGGGGTGATTATTTGCTTTAGGAAAGCATTATTTACATAATTTTAAATATATACCATTCCTGCTATATTTGAAATAAAAAAGCTTAAATCCACACACACACAACTTCTGGGAACCACCATGTGAGAATAAATAAAAATAATTTTTTGATAATGTTTAACTGTTTTTTTTTTTTTAAGAGAGAGTGAGTGGGGGGAGGTGGGGAGAAGCAGAGTGAGAGGGAGAGAGAAGAGAATCTTAAGCAGACTCTGTGCTGAGCGCAGCAAAATCAAGAGTCAGATGCTTAAGTGACTGAGCTACCCAGACGCCTGGTTTTCAATTTTTTGTTTAAGATTGTATTTATTTATTTGAAAGAGAGCATGAGCAGGGTGAGGGACAGAGGGAGAGGGAAAAGCAGACTCCCCACTGAGCAGGAAGCCCAAAAAGAGGCTCAATCCCAGGACTCTGGGATCATGACCTGAGCTGAAAGCAGACACTTAACCAACTGAGCCTCCCAGGCGCCCCGTCCTTCAATTGTTTTTAAGATAAAATCTTCCTAACAAATCAACCTCTAAGCTAAATAGGCTCTTCTGTATAAGCTTTGCCTCGTGAATGAATACTCATACTACTTATACAACCTCAGATCAAACAAAATTATTTCAAAACAAATAATAAAAAAATTAACTCTTTTCTATTTCAGAACTGAAATGCTAAAGATAGTCTTGTTTTTATATTATCAACATTTTTAGAGCACATTAAAAATATCACATAATCTATAAAATTCACTTACTGAAATCAGTTAACATTAAAAATTGTACACAAATTCTTAAATATATAGTTACACTTGAAACTACACAAAATACCATGCAATCCAAGATTTTCTTCCATATTCATCTTGTAGTGCCATTTTCTCTTAAAAAAAAAAAATGTATCCTCCAAACAGATTTTAAAACATGAATAGTACTAGAAAGGCCATGATTCTGGTCCCAGCACCGTCTCTAATTCACTGTTTAATTTACTTCTGTATCTTGATTTCTGACACTACGGTACTTATTTCCACACCTCACAAAAATCATCTTCTGCTACATAAGAAATAACACAAGAAAATAAAGATGCTAAGTTTTTTCCTTATGCATTAAAAACAAAAGATTCTGACCAGTTCAAATTGATGATTTACCCACTTTTCTATTTTCGAATGCAATCAATTCACAATAACTATGATGTACTGCATTTTAATTCTATTACATGTGTAGAATACCTTGTTTCTACAGAGAAAGGCCAGCAGAGTGCACCACTGTTCCTGTTTACCTCCTCCTCCAATAACAGGGGCTCTTTCATAACCAAGGACATTAACAAATCTTGCTGCTTGCCTTGGAGTATCCAAAAGCCTCCCAGCTCGAAGTGGCTTAATATAGGAACAAACTGGTCTATTTATCCCATTTTCATCCTGGGGGAAGAGGGAAAAAACATCAACTGTAAGGATAGATTAATTATTCCCAATTTTAACACTTTTTCTTAGACTACATTAATGTGGGACGAAATAATTCTGGGTACCACTTACCGAGTGCTTACCCTGCATCCAACACCAGGCAGCTAAGAGCTACGCATACGATTTCTCTTTTAATCCTCTAACACCTCTTTCTGTTTTCATTTCATAAACGAAGAAACTGAAGCTACAGGTATTATGCAACAGAGCCAGGACTCAAACCCTCAGCTGTCTCCAAAACTTGTGACAGTAAGAACCTGAACTACCATGATTCAGCAATCTCACTCCTGGATATAGATCTGAAGCAAATGAAATCAGTATCTCAAAGAGATACGTGCACATCCATGTTCACTGCAGCATTACTCGCAATAGTCAAGATATGGAAACAAGTAAAATGTCCTTTAACAGGTGAATGAGTAAAGAAAATGTGGTATTACATATACAAAAGAATATTATTCAGCTATACAACAGGAGGTCCTGCCATTTGTGACAACACGGATGAATCTGAAGGGTATTATGCCAAGTGAAATAAGCCAAACGGAGAAAGACAAATCCTGTATCGTGTCACTTACATGTGGAATCTTTAAAAAAAAAAAAAAATAAGGCTGATTTCATAGAAATAGGGAATAGAAGGTGGTTGCCAGGGGTTGGGGAGAGGGAGGAATAGGGAAGATGTAGGTCAAAGGGTACAAATTTTCAGTTATAAGAAGAGTTAAGTTTGAGGATCTAATACACAGCATGGCGACCAGTTAATACAGTAAACTTGAAAGTTGCTGAGAGCAGACCTTAAGCATCCTCACCACATGAGAAAGAGGTAACTATGTGAGGTGATGGATGCGTTCATTATCTTGATCTTGGTAGTCATTCCGCAAAGTATATGTATATCAAATCACTATGTTGTACACTTTATTTATTTTTTTTTTTTAAAGATTTTATTTATTTATTTGACAGAGATAGAGACAGCCAGCGAGAGAGGGAGCACAAGCAGGGGGAGTGGGAGAAGAAGAAGCAGGCTCATGGCGGAGGAGCCTGACGTGGGGCTCGATCCCAGAACGCCGGGATCACGCCCTGAGCCGAAGGCAGACGCTTAACCGCTGTGCCACCCAGGCGCCCCTATGTTGTACACTTTAAATATAGACAATTATATTTGTCAATTACTCTCAATAAAATTAGGAAAAAAGAAAGAACTCCTCTGAAAACAGAATAGGCAGGTAGTTGGAGGATGGAGAGGGGATCTAAGCCAAAGTATTCTTTCACATTATCATACAGAACTTAATACTGTATATCCAAACAGAATAACTGTTCTGATTTACTGAGCCAACAAATTATCAGAGAGCTCATTTTTAGTTTGTTTCCATTACATTTGGAGATCCACAGGAAACAAGGATTTGTTAATCAAGTGAGCTGAAAGCAGACTTTTAAAAATCATTTAAGGAAAACATCTTACATTTTAAACATAGGATGTATCCTAGCATTTGAGCTGAGTAACTGCATACAGAAGTCTCTGATGACTGTCCACCGTTGTGCTTTTAGAGTTAATATTACTAAAGCCCACATTTCCCTTAACTTCATGATTACTGAGATGACAAAGTCAAAGGAGTACTTTCTACTCAAAATTCAAAGACAATTTAATACTCTCTATCATGGCAAGGCTCCTCAGAAACAAGGCCTAACTCAGCCAACAGAAAAATAACTGTTTCAATTACGAGAAATCTTTCCGATAATCTTTCTATACCACAAAAACATCACCTCTCCATTATAATCCCATACCTTATCAAGAAAAAAAAAAAAAAAACAACCCTATTATTTACATTTAATTATAGTGAGAAAGATCATGAATTTTTTGATGTAGAGCAAAGTATTATTATGTTTTGACTCATAACTATGGTTCTCAACTCTAAAAGGCACTGATTTTTTTCCCTGTCCTCTCCCACCACTACCTCCCTGCAAAGTGTAAAATCCATGGTGGTCTCTTACTCTCCATCTCCCCCATGCTATCTTGGGAGTCAGAAATAGAAATAGAATAAAGGGATCAGCTAGGAAAAAGCTCAAACAGAATGAAGAACCAAAGACAATTAACAAAACTAAGGAATAGAAACAGGAAGAGAGGAAATTTAAGTGAAGGGTGTTTCAAGGCACACATTTGAAAACCAGAAAATCATGATTCTAATTTTGGACGGAAGTAGAAAACTATTATTTGGATTTCTTTTACATTAACTCAGTATTAATTATTAATCTAGTATAGTGTGAGAATATTAAGTCTTGAAATAAAAATCTGAACATTAAAAGGAAAGTCTCAATCCTTAAGTGATTTTAACATTTTCTTAAAACTTAACAGCCTTAAAGATCAATTTCTATAACTTATTTTAAAATTTCTTACACTAGAAAATTTAAAAGCTATCATTAAGTGAATTACTATTATACTATAGCAAAACATGCAAGGGAGGAAGAAAAAGTACAACAGATTATTAAGTATAACAACTCTGAGAATTTACAGATATTTGGTTAGAATAAAGGTAATTAACTGAGTTCCTGAGTGGGCCATTTAGTCCTATTCTTACAACTCCACTAACAGAAAGGAAAGGAATGAGTATTCAAAAAGTGGATGCATTTGCCCTAAATCAATCATCAATAGTAGCATCTTAAAATACAAGATATATCATTATATGTTTCATTACAGCAATATCTCTCACATTATCTATAATATATCCCCATAAACGAACGTCTTGAAAATTTCTGTATTTTAGCTTCTAAACCTGCACTGTCTATTAAGAATGCTACTAATCCTATGTAGCCTTTTACATTTTAATTAAAATTAAATAAAATTTAAATTCAGTTTTTTATTGCCACATTTTGCATGCTCAATAGCTATCATACTGGATAGCACAGAGAACATTTCCATCACTGCAAAAAGATAGTCCTGCTGTAAACTATTTTCTCTTGTGCCTAGAAGCATTGGAAATTCATTTTCAGACCATGTATAATAATTTTTTGGTTTAGAACTACAGTTTTTTTGATTAGATTGACTGCCTTAAATAAATGTTATTGTTCCTTCACTCCATATCTAGTCAAATACAGAACGCAGCAGCAAAAGATACTTCTGGGGAACTGAAGTAAGATAAACATCTTATTTATTCTCTCTATATGTCCAGAGGTGATCCAGTCAAACCAAAAAAGCACTAGTCGAAACTGCAACTTAATGGAGTCTCTATGACTAAGTTGCTGTTTGGTATCAGGAAAAATTCTTTTCTCTTTTATACTATTAATTTCTTATAAAAAGTGGCAATGCCTGGCCAATTGACAATCTCATACGGTTACCATGAGACTAAGTGACCTTATGTGGTTCAAATCTTCTTACAATGAATTCTAAGAGATGGGAACTTAAGTAATATTTCCTTAAAAAACTCCCCATTCCCTGATTTGCATAACTGCGTATCTCATCCTCTTCCTCCTCCTCTTTAATTTGTCATTTCTCTGATCCACTTCCTCACCCACCCATTCTTCTCTGGTCCCAGATTCCACATGGCAATACGTAACCACCTCAGACTAAACAGACAGCAGGGAGCCAGTTATATTTTGACTGGTTTCTCTTTGCCCCATCCTGACATCAATGCTACCTTGTCTGCCCAAACAATGCATAAACAATGCTACCGAAAGTGAGAAGCTGCTTCCCTCATTTCCACCACTAGTCAACTAGGCTCTTTCACTTCTAAGCTCCTCATCTAGAAACTGAACTACGCTTAGCCCATCCTACTACGTAGGATAAACCTAGAGGAATGCACAGGATCTGAAATATGTTAGTCAAAATAATACCATACTAAAACTCTTTTATAAGCATCTACATAAAGCTGAATACATATAAAACATTTGAATGGTTCCTTAGAAGTTACAAAAAACATGGATCTGATCATATATTTTATTCTGATTTGTTAATTGAGAAAATAGGCTTAGGATACAGGAAAAATAGAAGCAGAGATATAGAACTGAAATGCTGCAGTTAAATATTACTGGTCACCGGCTCAGAGATTTTGGCTATATAGAATTATTACATGTAATAATGTCTTTAAGAAAATAGCCTAACAACTTACATGTCTAAACATAAATGCCCAGAGCCCTAATTCTGCACATGAAAGCTGAATTTACATTATCAACTGCAAAGTATCCTAGTATTTAATCATTTAGAATTAAATATCACACACCGAGTTAAACAAAGTGGGTCTTCATCTATTTTAAATTAAATGTATTCAAAAAAAATAACTGAAAATGAAAAGCAAAATAAAACGAAGATTGTGTTATGTCACCTACTCAGTGAAAGAGTATTGCAAAATCAGATTTGTTTTTACAAATAAAGTTTCATTTGTCTGGAACACATTTTACAAATTCACCTTAAATGAAATTTACATATACAACAGAAAATCTCAAATACAGGTGTGAACCTTTTCTAATGCAATTTACAAACCTGTGCAAAAATCTTAACCAGCCGTGAGTTGTGTGAGGGTCGAATTTGCAAATATTCTCTCCACCACTGCTTTGCGTATACAAGAAATAATCGCTCTTTCTCTGCAGTTTTCTGACGTTCCAAAGCAAGCTTGAAATTTAAAAAAATATTTTCTTCAATTTTTATTTTTCTCCTTAAATACTCTAAAATATGTAACAATTCTACACACTTCTCTCCATCTAACCACCACCCTAACATAAGCTATCATCTCCACCATCTGTAAGAGCCTCCTGACTGACGTCCCTGTGTCTACACGCCCCCATAATGGTTAGTGATCTTTTCTCCCAAGACAAACATTTTTAAATAAATCATACCGTCATTCTCTTCTTAAAATAAGTGATAATTTTCTAAGAAGAAAGAACTTTCTAGGATCAACGGGTAAATATACTACACTGAAAACAAATACACAGGAGAAATTCAGAATTATTTACCTGTGTGTTGACTACTTCTTGAGATAATGTTTGATTGAGTGGTGGGTACATCTCAAGTTTTATATTTAAAATTCCCACAGAAACTTTTGATTCCGTGCCTATAAATATAAATAAATATTTAGAACTTCAGAGGCTTCCAAACTACGTGTATTTAGTCAACCAAAGTCTAAACAAAATAATTAAAAGAATTTTGTGCTTTACCATTTACATGAAATACAGATAATATTCAACATCATCTTTAACATTCATATTAAAAACGAAACAAATCAAATTAGTTTTCCTTTTGCATGAAGACCTTTATCTAATTATAAGATTACCTATTTTCTGAGTTTGCTTATCACATTTTAAGGGGCTGTTTGGATCTACAAGATTTGGCATTCTTAATTTTTATCTTCATTAAATGTATGCCAACCAGATTTACGTTAAAAACAAAGAAAAGCAACAGTTAACATCTCATTCTCAGAAAATATTTATACTTGTCATATATAGTAATTCCTATGTAGGCCTTCCTTTTTGTTTTTTTTTAATCCCTTCCCATTTTTCACATCCCATGTGAGTACAAATTTTCAATCCATGCCTGGATTTAAAGAATTAGAAAACAAATATACTTCTTACCATAACTATTTACTATTTCTCTGGTGAATCAGAATATACTTGTTTCTTGGTCACTACTATGATAATCATGTTAGGCCTTTATCTGGAGACAAATAATGGGTATCTTTTGAAAATAAATATCCCACATAAAAGTTTTGCCCCCTACTTTCTATTTAAGGAAAAACACATTCCGGGTCTGACTTACCAGAATCTAAAGTACTAAAGCTATGCTGTCCACTGGCCAGGTTGGACTCTCTGCCTTAGTTTCAATACGAAAGTAATTCCTTTACATGTGATGCATAAAATATTGTTAGGTTTTATTTTATTAGCAAATATGTATTACTCATCAGATAGCATGCAAGAGTCCAAGGAGACAATGGTGAACAAGATAGGCACCATCTCTGTCCTCAAAGAGGACTATTCGTAGATCCTGGCAATGAGCAAGTTAACCCCTCTTTGAGTCCCACAGTTCCACATGTAAAAAGCTGGAAGAGTATCGACTCCATAACCCATAAGAACCACTGGTACTAATGGGGATGCACTGTACATTGGAGTGTGCTGGAGTAGAGGGTTTTTTACATATGCATGTGTATGAAGATCTTAATTTTCTTTACAGTCTTATATTTAATCAAATAAATTTGAAAAAAGCAAGCCAGCCCCATAAAGAATTTTTTCCTTAAAACAAGGTCAGATTGACTGTGAAGTTCTATATTCATAACATGCTTCATGACATTTCCCAAGACTACAATACTACAGTCCAACTGTAATTCTAATGAAATTTTTTTTTTAAGTATTTTTTAAAAAGATTTACTTTCGAGAGAGAGAGAGAAAGGGAGAACGCATGCAAGTGCAGGAGGGAAGGACAGAGGGAGAGGGAGAGGGACCCTTAAGCAGACTCCGTGCTGAGCACAGAGCCTGATGCGGGACTTGGATCTCACGAACCTGAGATCATGACTCTTGAGATCAATACCTGAGTGGAAACCAAGAGTTGGGCACGTAACTGACTGTGCCACCCAGGCACCCCCTAATGAAATTCTTTTTACATGTTTCCATCTTGGTTTATAAAGGTATTCAGAAAACATAAAATGTATTTATAAATAAGCTGTGGCTATAAAAAAGTAACCATGATTAATCATCATACCTACACCCATAAGTTCCACAGTAAGACTGGTCACTCCATTTTCTGAGCCCAAAACTGATCGCCATTCAAGAAAATAGGATGCTACCAAAGTAGTCTCACCAAATATGTCTGTTTTGATTAGCACCATATGAACTGGATCACTTATTGATAACATTGTTGTTGAATCAGCCATTCTAGTTCCATCACCTGGCAACATAAACCAAACAAATGCACCACATTACATATTCCGTTAGGCCAACATAGAAGAATCCCTTTAATTACAAAGGATACTAATAATAAACTTATATAAAACCAAATAAAATAATTTAGTAATGCCTCAGAAAGCATGCAACAGATTACTTTATTAAAAAAGTACAATCCTGGGGCTCCTGGGTGGCTCTGTTGGTTAAGCGTCTGCCTTTGGCTCAGATAATGATCTCAGGGTCCTGGGACCAAGCCCCACGTCATGCTCTCTGCTCAGCAGGGAGTCTGCTTCTCTCTCTCCCCACCCCTTCCAGCTCATGCTCACTCACGCCCTCTCTATAATAAATAAATAAATTAATTAAAAACCAGCCTCATTAGGGCAACATTTTTCACTGGGGGCAAAAAAAATTTTTCATAATGTATTAACCATCTTAGCAATCTAAAATTCTGAAGGTATAATTCTGCAACTTTGCTAAGTTTACAAATATAAATATTTCTATATTGAAATAATATATAAAATACATTTATAGAAATAATGTAATACAATTGTGGGAATCAAGTATATAATTTTAAGGTTATAAAAATGAGAGTTACAGATTCCCATCCTAACTTTTACTTTTGAAAGTTATATTAACATTGTAAATCTATCTTTCATAAATGAAAAGGATTATGTCTCATTCTCCACTATATTCTCAGCACTTGCCTAGCATAGCATAATGCACCTAACAGGCATTTACTGATTGACTGACTGATTTGAGAACATGTGTGCACAAGTGGGAGGGAGAGAGAATCTTAAGAAGACTCTGTGTTGAACGCAGAGCCCGATGCAGGGTTCGATCCCACAACCCTTAGATCATGACCTGAGCCAAAATCAAAATTTGGATGCTTAACCAACTGTGCCACCCAGCCCCCCCACCCCCGGGCAAAAGACATTTAAATGTTTACTACTAACAAAGCAACCATTAAAACAGTAAAAAAATAATCTTCAGGGAAAATTAATTAGCAGAAAATAAAGAAGGTGGGTGGAAGTAATTTATATAAGAAAGAGCAGTGGAGAAAATAAAAGCAAAGAAAGAAGATTCATTCATTATAAATGATTATAAATTATTTTTTTAATTTATAGGGGACATTGTAAATGTCCCCTTACAGCAAAAGTTGTTATGGTTGTTCTACAATAAAACCTAACAAAGATTTACTCAGTTAAGCGACAAATTATCATGGCGCCTTACCTAAGCTTTCTCTGTGTACTTCAAGTAAAAAGCCATCATGAAAATCTGGTTCACAGGCACATGGAACGGGTTTAGAACGAAAACGTTGGTTTCGAAAATGTAAACATAAAGTAAAGGTTGAACAAACTTGTCCTGGTAAAGGCTCAGGTTCTTGTAGATGTTCCAAGAAAGCTTTTCCACCCAAAACCTGAAGGTAAAGATACCTCCGTGTTGGATCAATATTAGCTGTAAAGTGTAGCAATATATATGAGGAAACTGCCAAATAACTTAAGGAATGTGATCAAGACAACAGGAAATAACAACTTAACAGAAATAAAACCAAAGACTAAATAAAGAAAAAGAGTAACAAATTTACTCTATACCAGGACCATTTACAACCAGGGAAGAAAACATACATAATAAGATATCTTTATCTGAGTTTATATTCTGGCTACTTTTTCCCAGCTAGAGGCTTAAGAAATCTCTACTTTTTAGTTACTTATCCAACACTCCTTCACTTCCACAAACCAACTCAGACAAATATAAACTCAGGAAGTGTACTGGTTAGGTAATTACCATTAAAAAAAGCAAGGCTGTATAATGTTTGTAAAATATATTATTAAAACATGAGAAACAGGTGATCCTGTTTTTGCTTCCACTCTGTGATACGTTAAATCTTCTGACATACATACTTCATGCAAAACAGAATCTAAGTTTTTTGGATGATTAATCCCAAAATGTTAAGTATTTCATTTGGGAAAGAAAAAATGTTTTCTATCAAATACCAAACACTACAGGACATCAATATGTAATACTGTGCAAAACAAAATCAACATTAGAAAGAAATACACATACTTTTTTTTAACAACGTTGATTGTCTATCAGTAAAACAAACAGGTTGTTTTGGAGAGGAAGGTAGTTCTTGATCAACACTGTCCTAGAAAGGCAGGAAAAAAAAAACAAATTAGAAAACAAAAATTATAGCTAAGCAAGGAAATGTCAATAATGGGACTAAGAAGTAAATAAAAGTAGATAGGATAAAGCCTCCTCAAGGAAACTCTTATTTTCTTAGCATATGAAAATAATGAAAAGCCCGCAAAAAAGATGATACGACTGGTCACGCCTAAAGTCTAATTAGGAATTTAACTGTCTTCAATGTCCACAGAATGCAAAAAACAAATCCTTAATACCTTAAACAAGCTTAAACTTCTTCTAAACCTATTATGACATTTGGCTTATGATTCTACCATGAACTGATTTTAATAAAGGAATGACATTCACACAGCAGAAGCTGTTATTGGGTCAATTTTTAAACAAATGGGTTTATAAACCTCAAAAACCAAAAAAGGAGGCTGTGTTAAAGTACTTATTCCCTGGTGTATTATGCAGCCCATCCAATTTTTACATTATATTACCCAGGTATTATTAGGTCACAGTTTCTCATTATTGCCTCATTTTCAAAAGAAGGCCTACTTACTAATTTGTGCACTGAGGCTATCATCCCACTACTGACCTATTTGTATAAAGAGATTTGAAGGTTCTTATATAATTATTTTCTTACAGAAACTGGTAATTTGTTAATCATAGAGCATGGAGTTCCAAAAGAATATGTTTATTTTAAAAAAATACGCCTAATCTAAAAAAATTATAGAATACCAGTGAAAAAGAACTAGGTTATGGTGAACTAATTTAACTGAAATACGTACACTTACAGACCTAGAGAATAACAGAAAATTCTGTCATTTTAGAGAGAAAAATATAGTATGTAACTCCAATCTCCACTGCCCGCCCCCATCTTTCCCTTCATTATAATCCTACTTGCTACAGTCAAGGGTAGAGTTAGCTTATACATGAAGTAAGATATTACTAGACAGGGGCGCCTGGGTGGCACAGCGGTTAAGCGTCTGCCTTCAGCTCAGGGCGTGATCCTGGCATTATGGGATCGAGCCCCACATCAGGCTCCTCCGCTATGAGCCTGCTTCTTCCTCTCCCACTCCCCCTACTTGTGTTCCCTCTCTCGCTGGCTGTCTCTATCTCTGTCAAATAAATAAATAAAATCTTTAAAAAAAAAAAAGATATTACTAGACAAAAATGGTCTTGTTTTAAAGTGATTTTACTAAAAAGAGGCCCCAAATATGGACCCTATAAGCAGCATTAAGCATGTGAACATACTCGCAAAATTTTTCCCCTAAAAGATAAACTCACAGTAACAAAATTAAGTTCTTTCATCACATCATCAATGATTCCCCGACGTCTAAGGGCTTTGATCAAATCTTCTGTTGATAACTGTTGTTGATCCGGTGCCAATTCTTCCCGTATTGTCTCAGCAAGGATTTCTCTTATTCTGCCATGGACATCCATCTACGTAGAAAACTCGCATTACAATTTACATTTATGAAGCCATCAAACATTGCCAATTAGCTAATTTCTTTCTAAAACACCCAAAGGGGAAAAATAATGGAAGAGTAAGTAAACAAAATTCAGGATGGCTTCTCAAGCTAATAGTAAACGTAAAATTGTTACTAGAATTCAATGAGAATAAAGGATTTTTTAAAAGAAAAAAATTTTAAGATGCATTTTTTTTTTTAGTACAAATTCTAGAAATAATTTCTACTGGTTATCCACTACCTTTGTTACCATTTCCCCACAAATAACACTCAACAAAAACAGACCTTTTGAAAGAGAGCGTAGTATAATTAAGAGAACACAGACCTGGAGATCAGAGTATGAATTTCAGCCTTCAACTTATTAGATGTGACCCTGAGTCAACCTTTTTACCCTTTATGAATTTGGAAAAAATGGTGCCCTAGCAAGATTACTGTGAGGCTTAGGTAATAAAAGATGCTAAACACTTAGCACAAAGCCTGGCATACAAGTGCACAATAAACGGTAGCTTTTATTACTTCAGCTTACTGAATTCGGCTAAGCACCTTTAGGCTCTTCTTGAGCTCCGAAGTATCACAAACACGTTCATTACAAGACTTTTAGTAACTTCCCTTTCACGACTTAAGAATTGCTGATTTGGTTCGACTTCAAAGACACAAGTTTCACCCTTAAAGAAATTCCAATTCCTGACCTCTGAATATACACCCGCTCCAAACCCAACCTGTACTCAACCTGACACCCAGAGACCGCAGGATGACCGCTTCATCTTCACAGCTGTGCTTCACACTGTGCCGCGTTCCGTCCCCTCAAACTCTCACTAGCACTTGCCGGCATTGTGCTCTTTCACCGAGGCTAGAAAGCGGCCCCGGCCGCAGACTCGGAGCCCGCCCAGCCCGCGCTCTGCGCCCCAGAGCCTGCGTTCGCATCCGCGGCAAACTGGCGCTGCCGCCGACCGGGTCTCGGGACGCCAGGCTGGGCGCTCCGGACCAAAGGCGGCCGAAGAGGCCCGCGTTGCCGGGCGCCCGCGGCCCTCACCTTGCTCAGCTGCTGGTGGATGAGCTGCTTCAGCTCCGAGGCTTTCTCCGGAGGTAGCGACATGCTGGGGCCGGCGCCTCACCGCGCTTCTCCACGCTTCGGGCGCGCCCCGGCCAGCCCCGGAATGCCAGTCGCGGCTGAGCAGAGCCGGCGCGACCGCTCGGCCTCACGCAGCTCCCGGGGGGCGCGACGCCGCGTCAGGGCCGGGGCTGGGCGGGAGCCGAGGCAGCGGCGGCGCTCAACTGTTGCTTTCAAACGGCGCGGACTACCAGGGCTCGGGCTGCCCCTCTCCCTGCCTGACTCCCTCCGCCGGCCGCTCCCTTCCCTGGCGGTCACCATCCCGCCAGCTTGGCGTTCCCCATCGGCCTGCCCTGCCGCGGTCTCCGCAGGCACTGCCCGCCCCCATCTTTCCCCAGTCGCGGGCCCTCTCCGCCCTGCGGACCGGCAGAGAGCTGGACGGGCCCTTCAGGACCCCACGCCGAGCGACTCGGCGGACCCCGCCCCGCCCCCGTCACTAGGGGCTCTGGGGACTCCGGCGCGCCGGCGCGGCGCGGCGCTCGCGGGTTCGCGTTTGCGCCGTCCTCGTTTCTCCCAGGCCCGGGCTCCCCCGGTTCTCCCACTTCTGTGCGACCATGTTCGTTCCCTGCGGAGAGTCAGTCCCCGACCTGGCGGGCTACACCTTCCTAATGGTGAGTCCCCGCTTTCTCGAGCTCCGCGTGCTCGGCTTGGAGTGCTTCCTCTCGGGAGGCGCCCGGGGGGCCCCCACCGCGAGTGGAGGGGTTTCACCGGCCCTGGGACAGAGGGCGGTACTGGCTTCTGTTTCAGGTGTTCAGCCTTACCCGAAGACAGGTTGTCGCTGGATGCGGCGCTTCTGATAGAATCTTTGTTGGCGCTATCACCAAACGTTTCTGAGACTAGAGTTTGTAGTCTTCGTTGACTGTGAAACGTAATGTGTTTGGGTATTACAGGTAACGTTGTGATTAGGTTGTGCGGGCCATATTCTCTTCATTATAGCCTAGAACATCTTTCTTCAGCTAGTATCCGAGCCAGTCTTAAGCTGGCAAGACTTTCTCATTAACGAGAAAACTACGGATAAGGTAATAAAAGTAATCTTTGCCAGTAGCTAACACACGGTTTTATTGCTCCAAAAATTGCCCATATTCAGTCACTGTTTCAGTAAACATTCTGTAATGTAAAAATACTAAAATAATATTAGGTCCTTGTCCTCAAAGGTGTCCAGTCTAGTTGGAAACACACGTGAACCGGTAAGGGCAATAAATGCTAGGGTAGCGCTTTGAAAAGGGAACAGAAGAACCCTAGGACTTATTGGGAGGGTGAGGGACACAAGGACCTGTTAAAGCTGTATGTGTGGAACCGGGGGTGGGGAGGGGGATCCCTCATAAATACAGAGAACAGATCGGTGGTTGCCAGAGGAGGGTGAGGATGAGGGCTGCTTGAAATGAAATAGAGGAATGCAGTTAAAAGGTACAAACCTCCGGTTATAAATAAGTGTGGGTATGTATTGCACAACATGGTGACTATAGTAAACAATACTGTAACAATACTGTATTGTGTATTTGAAACTTGCTAAAAGAGTAGATCTTAAAAGTTTTCGTGACAAGAAAAATTTGTAACTGTGGTTGATTGATGTTAAGTAAACTTATTGTGGTAATCTTTTCACAATATATACATATATCAACTTGTGTTATATACCCAGGACTGATACAACATCATATGTTAGTTATATCTCTTTTTTAAATGATGGTAATCACTTTTGGGCAATTCTCACCTTAATGATGCGTGCAAGAAATATGAATGAATGTTAAAATTAGTGTGTGATAATGAAGAAGGAAATTTTATATAATTTCAAAGTATCTCCCTGAAAAATATTTATTAATCACAAAAGGGAAAGGTGTCCTTGCAGGAGATGAAACATGTATGTACCATATATTCCCATGTTTACTTTGGGTTGGAGACTTGACGTCAGAATGAGGCAAAATTGAGTCCCTGATGTCAGGAGGTTATCTTAGCAGAAGGAGAAGGGCCTGTGGACATGCTCTGAAAGCTGGTACAACCTGGTTAGGGTCTTAGGCTAGTTCTCTCAGGTAATGAATTCAGGGCCTTGCTTTTTCATAGGCTGCAGCCATATCAGTTGCCCTTGAGTCCAAACTTCTGCAGAGACAGCTAGTAAGATACCTGGCAGAAGAAAAAAAAGGGAAAGATTCATAGGGAAAGTAATGTCCGAAAGATCATTGTTGGTAACTTTGACAGATACCAGTAGAGTGGTGAAGGGAGGGAAGCTATATTGGAGTGGTTTGAATAAATGGAAGAAGGGATGGAGACATGTATATATATGTATTTGTTCATCAATTCAGAGATAAAGTTCCTGCTTATGTTTTAGTGGACAACTGGGGAACTTTGGCTATGGAGAGACACCAAGAAGTGAAGTGGTAGTTAGGGGAGTATGTGGGATCAAGGGAGGGTATTTTATCAGAGTGTGGGGTGGGGTGGGGAAGGGCGTCGGAGGGTAGCCAGCGGGTATTTTAGAAGAAAAGATTTCAGCATGTGTATATGCTGATGGGAAGAATCCAATAGTGAGGAAAAGGTGGATGATATAGGAGATCGAGGCTCTAACTAAAGCAAAATCCTGGAGAAGGGGAAAGGGAATTACAGGAGAAACCAGGAGATTAGTAGATGAGAGCAATGAGAAGTGGGAGACCACCCTGAGACCCAGAAAAGTAAGATGAAGGGAAAAAAGCAATTGTGCTAGAAGAATGCAAAAGAAGAACAACGTTAAAGAGATACTTTGGAAATAGAACCAATGAAAATTAGACATTTATTAGATGTGGTTGATAAGAGAAAAGGAAGACGTTTCTCAGTCTAGGTAATTAGATGAGTAATTGTGCTCTTTTCTAAAATACAAAACGTGAGGACAAGTTTAGGCCGAAGTTTAGTTTTGTACATGTTGAACATGCATTGCCTATAATAAGCATGTGGAGATATCCATTAGGATCTGAAGTTCAGATAGATATTTTGGGCTATAGAGATTGACAACTGGACTCTTTGAAGTCGTGGGGATAAATATGTGTGTGTGTTTAACGTGAAAAGAAGCTGACTCCAACCTTTGGGCACTAACAAAGCAAATGGAAAGATGACCCAAGAGGACTTTACATTTGCTTTCCCACTGCTTGAAGTGTTCTTTTCCCTGGTCTTTGTGTGGCTGTCTTGCTTACGTCTTTTAGGTCTATAATTAACTGGTCAGCTAAAGTAATTCTTTTCTTGATCACCCTGTTTAAAATTGCAGCCAAGCACATACATATACACACTCTCACTTAGTTTTTCTCCATAGCACTTACCACTGTATACAGGCATACCTCAAAGATATTGGGGGTTTGGTTCCAAACCACAGCAATAGAGTGAATATTGCAATAAAGCAAGTCAAATAAATTTTTTGGTTTCTCGGTGCATGTGAAAGTTATGTTTATACTGTAGTGTATTAAGTTTGCAATAGCATCATGTCTAAAAAGACAGTGTGCATACCTTAAAGATACTTTATTGCTAAAGAATTCTATCATCTGAGCTTTTAGTGAGTCATAATCACTGATTGCAGATCAAATGATAACAAATATAATAATGAAAAGGTTTTAAATATTGAGAGATTTACCAAAATGTAACAGACACAAAGTGAGCAAATGCTGTTGGAAAAATGGCTCTGATAGACTTCCTTGAGGAAGGGTTGCCACAAACCTTCAATTTGTAAAAAAACACATTCTCTGTGAAGTTCAGTAAAGTGAAGTATGCCTTCATTTCACTGTTTTGTTACATTAAACTATTCCCTCACTAGAGTGGAAACTCCATGAGCGCAGGAACTTTTGTCGGTTTGTCTTACTGCATTCCTAGCGCCTAGAGCAATGATTGACATGTCGTAGGTGTTCCATAAGTGTTAAATCAGTAGTCTCAAAAGCAGAGGAAGCCCCTGCTGACACCTCAGTTGCAACTAAGGAAAGTCTCTATCCAGCTATGACGTACCTGAGCATAACCATCCAAAAGTAGTCCCGTGATTATTATCTTCTGTCTGTACTTCTAAAAGTGCTGCTAATTTTGGTGACTTAATGAACATATTCTTTTTTTATTATTTCAGCCAGCAGTATCTGTTGGAAATGTTGGCCAGCTTGCCATGGACTTGATTATTTCTACACTAAATATGTGTAAGATTGGTTACTTCTATACCGATTGTCTTGTGCCGATGGTTGGAAACAATCCATATGCAACTGCAGAAGAAAATTCAACAGAACTCAGTATAAATGCTGAAAGTGTGTAAGACTTAAGCCTGTTTTATTCTGTTATAAGGAAGAGTTGTTTTAACTTAGAAATAGATTCTACAGATACTGTTTTATAACAAACATGTACTTAGTGCCAGCTTTGTGCAGAATTTATGACCTAGCCACGTCCTATTCTCTTACATCTGGTTTTAGTTCTTAGCCTTTTCTAAATGGCAACTCCTAGAATGACTGTACTTGTTTAACTAGAATTTGAGGTTTCCTTTTTTTTTTTTTTTTTTTTTGTTAACATAAGCGGTTTTGGGTTTTTTTTCCTTCTTTCATCCTTAGTTTTAATTTCTGTTCTTTCTGGCAGGTATAAGCATTGCTAATACCAAGGAAAGGGGAAAAGAATTCCACCGGGTTCAGTTCTGTATGTTTAACATGTGCTACCTTACCTAAGCCTCGTGGTCATCCTTTCGTATTATCATAGAATCCATAATAATGTAATATCAATAAGGCTCAGAGAGATTGAGTTGCCTAATATTACTAGTAGGTGTAGGCTTTTCCCATGCCATAAATCGTAGTTCTTCATTGAACTCTCAAGCCTGATTAATTGGGGGACACAGTTGCTATGGCACTGACCACTGTGTTTATAATGTGGTACTGCTCTGAGCTAGCAGGGGAAAGCTATTGATCTTGAAGTACAGGAGTATCCACTTGCTTTGACGGCAAACTGCTCTATTGGCTGCTCAGTTTTCGGTTCACCATTTTGAGGTGAAAGCCACAGGTGATAGAGTAGCATGAAATACCACTGATGGACTAAAAAACAAATGAAGAACCTTTTTTTTTTTTTTTTTTTTTGCTCCATCTTATTAATGGTGCCATTGGCTTGCAATAATGAAATAAACTTTCAAAAAATAACCTTACGGGGCGCCTGGGTGGCTCAGTCAGTTAAGCGGCTGCCTTCAGCTCAGGTCATGATCTGAGGGTCCTGAGATTGAGTCCCTGAGAGGGAGCCTGCTTCTCTCTCTGCCTGCCGCTCCCCCTGTTTGTGCTCCATCTCTCTCTCTCTCTCGCTCTCTCTGACAAATAAATCTTTAAAAAAAAAAAATTAAAATTCCTGCAGGAAAGATGGCTCTGTTAACACAAGACTGAATTTCAGTGTTGCCTTAAAGGATAAAGGACTGTAAATAGTAGAACTAGAATTTGTATACTTCCACTAGTGATAACAACTATCATTTTATTGAGTATTTCCTATGAGCTGGACACTGTGCGTTTAAATGTATTAATTCATTTAATCTTCACAACTACTCTCTGGGTGGTTTTATTAATGAAGAAACCACTGCACAGAGAAGTACATGTCACATGATTAATAACTGGTGTAACTGAGCATCTAACCAAGTCTCTGGCCCCTGAGACCTACCTTTTAAGCACCACACCACCCTGCTAATACACTTTCACTCTAGTAGAAGACCCACTGGCTTTTCTCTGACACAAACTTGCAGCAAGTCAATTGGAAAAGTCCTTTAATCCACTTTATTTTTAAGATGAGGTATCTTAAAATAAATTGTAGACATCATGACATTTTATCTTCAAATAAGTATCTTTTAAGAACATTTTCTTACATGGATAAAATACCATCACATTTAACAAAATTAGCAATTTCTTAGTGTCTTCCTATACCCTATCATATTCAAATTGTTCCATTTTACCCCAAAATGTCCTTTAAAGTTCGTTTGTCTAAACAAAGACCCACAGTAGTCATCTGATTATTGTGCCTCTGAAATTTCTTTTACTCTAGAGCAGTCTCTTTTTTTTTTCCCCTTCTTCATGAAACTGACTTATTGAGGAAAAAACTGGACCCATTGTTTTATAGAACATCTCACCAAATGTAGCAACATTTGATATCTTTCTTGTGGTGTCATTTGGCTTGTTCCTCTAGTCTCTGTATTTTCTATAACAGTACTTAGGTCTAAAGGCTTGGTTAGATAAAAGCTAAATATTTTCCACCAGAATACATGAAAGGTGATGTTGGTTTCATATTGTATCACATCAGAAAAGTAATGAGAAGCAGGATCTTAACAACAAAAAAGATTTGCATGATACACTGATGGAGAACATGAGTGTTGCTCTTATAGGAGGTGGTATATCTTACATTTTGCTCACTCCCTACAGATATATCTCTTCCTATTAGGTCTGTTGAATTGCACTAGATGTATATGTCAGAGGTAGATTACAGGCCTGAATGGCCCACATCTTAGTACCTTTCCCCTAAATTTGTGCTCTTTTCCCTAAATATGTTCTCTTCTCCCTAATTCCTAAACTTTCTGTTCTTGCCTCCTTTGTCCTGAACATACGTGGTAGTCACTAGACTTGCTGAGGCGGTATAGCCCCTAGTCACACCCCACAGGTCCAATAAGACACTCCCCAAAAGACCTATAACTGGAGAGACACGAACTACCAAAGAATTTGCTGAATTCTGGGTTATTTACAGTAACTAAAAGCTTACCCTTCAGCACGGGAGCCTAATCCTGCCTCTAAGAGACTCCATATTTTGTCCTTGGTTCATCTCAGAGCTTGTCTTTCTTGGGCTGGGACATGTTAAGCATCAGCAAAGTAGGCCCCTTATAGAATATGATGAAGGTTACAGATCCTTTTCCCAGAAGAAGAGCATACACATCGACTCACATAAAATTTTACATTTATCTTGCATGTTATCTTTCAGAAACTCCTAAAGAACATAAATGTGCCTATTTCAGAGATGTTATCATATGGCTGACATTCTCCTGCATTTTATTCTTGTCTTAATCGCAATGAGTTTCACTATTCTCTAAAAAGAGGGGAGACTATCTGGAACTAAAAACATTCTTTTTTTTTTGGAACTAAAAACATTCTTAAGAATGATTTTATTTGTCATAATGCCAGAAGTTTTCAGAGGAATACTTCTCTGGTTTTGCAATCACAGAAGAAAAATAATTTTGTATTTTCTTAACAGTTACCTCGTCAGGGGCGTCTGCATGGCTCAGTCCATTAAACATCCAACTCTTGATTTCGGCTCAGGTCATGATCTCAAGGTTGTGAGATCAAGCCCCACATTGGGCTCTGCCCTAGGCATGGAGCTTGCTTAAGATTCTTGGGGCGCCTGGGTAGCGCAGTCGTTAAGCGTCTGCCTCGGCTCAGGGCGTGATCCCGGCGTTCCGGGATCGAGCCCCACATCAGGCTCCTCTGCTATGAGCCTGCTTCTTCCACTCCCACTCCCCCTGCTTGTGTTCCCTCTCTCGCTGGCTGTCTCTCTGTCACATAAATAAAATAAAAATCTTAAAAAAAAAAAAAAAAAGATTCTCTTCCTCTTCCCTCGACCACTAAAAAAAAAAAAAAAGAAATAAATAAACCATTAACTTGTCAGAAAGAATCTGTTCCATAGAATAAAGCCCAAAGGTGCATTTTAAGATACTTCTAAAATGTTTTATTTTGGGGCGCCTGGGTGGCACAGCGGTTAAGCTTCTGCCTTCGGCTCAGGGCGTGATCCTGGCGTTATGGGATCGAGCCCCACATCAGGCTCCTCCGCTATGAGCCTGCTTCTTCCTCTCCCACTCCCCCTGCTTGTGTTCCCTCTCTCGCTGGCTGTCTCTATCCTGTCGAATAAATAAAATAAAATCTTAAAAAAAAAAAAGTTTTATTTTAACTGAATGATATAGTTCATATGTTTTATATTTAATTATTGAAAATATTAGGTATAAATACAATTCAATTTTAGTTTTTATGTTAGTAATTTCACTTGTATAACTCCATCATTTGGAGTATCTTATGATTTCATTTTTTTTTTGTCTTTGTAGTATATTCATTGCCTTCAAAGAAGCTAGTGGCTCTTCAGTTACGATCCATTTTTATTAAGGTTAGTATATTATATTTGTCTTTTTAAGTTGATCAAAGTAAAATACAATGAGAAAATACTAAGTCAGTATTGAGAATTAAGATTCAAAACTCAGTTCTGCTCTTTTTACTGTGTGTACAGTTAAGAAAAGTCTGGTTCTATAGAGAACCAATCTTATAAAATTTCAGAGGTGTTACCATTATTTCATTATACTGAAAGGAACTGGGACATACAGGGTGGGTCTTATATTCTCTTCAGGTGGCATTGGTGAAGACATTTAAGCATAGGAATATTTTTTGTTTACTCCATTTGTTTTACATTTCAGCCAGTGGCATCTACATCTAAATTATGTATGTGTCAAAATAAATTCTGAATCTAACTTCTTTCCTCTTCCACTGCTGCCACTATTGTTCAAACCACTGCCTTCCCTCATGCTCCTGATTTTGTTCTTGTCCACCCACTCCCACAAATACCTAATAGTTTGTTTTCAAATAGCACCACCAGTGATCCTTTAAACCTAAATCAAATACATCACTTATCTCTTCAGACCCTCTGGTGGCTTTCTGTTTGACGCCCAGTGAAATCACAGCCCTTACCTTGGCTCCTCCTGGTTCTACCTCTATCCTGGTATGGTACCCATTAGCCACATGTAGCTATTTAAATTTTGATTCATAAACTAAAAGTAAATAAAATTAAAAATTAGTTCCTCCTTCACACTAGCCACATTGGAAGTTCCCCGTAGTCACATGTGGCAAGCGGCTGCCGTAAAGAGCACTTCGGTTATCACGGAGTGTTCCCTTGGGCAGCTGCTCTGCCTAAGCCAACTTAGAGCCGTTCCTCTGTGCTCATTGCCTGTTTCCCTCTTTCACTCACCCTGCTTCAGCCACACCGGCCTCTCTGTGTTGTTCAAACAGATTAAGCTCCCTCCTGTCTCAGAGTCTTTACATTATTTCCCTGCCTGGAATACTTTTCCCCTAGATACCTAAATGGCTCACTTCCTTCAGTCCTTGCTTAAATGTTACTTCATCAGAAATGCCTTCCCTGACCAACCTTGCTATTCTCTTATCCTGGGGTGGTTTTCTTCACAGCTGCTCACTACTTAGCATGTCATATATTTGTTTATTATCTACGACTAGTATAAAGTAAATTTTCTGAGAGAGGTGACAATGTGTCATTCTCTCTTATATCCTCAACTTCTAGCATAGTGCCGAGCATGTAGAGAAGCGTTTGGTAAATATTGGTTAAGTGGATTAAGTACCATCTGTTTGGGAGGTCAGAAATATGTCAGTGTTCCAGAGGCTCTCCCCCGTGCCCCGTCCTAGTTATGTTACTATGTAAATGGAATGTTATGGTATGTACTTTATGTCTAGCTTCCTTTACTCAACATTCTGCTTGTGAGGTCTGTCTGTGTTGTTCGAGGGAGAGGTAGTTTGTTCATTCTCACCTCTGTGGGATTGTGTTGTATAAATAAACCATAATTTATCCATTGTATTGTTAATGGAACATTAGATTTTTTTCAGCTTGAGATGACTGAATAATGCTATGATTATTTTAATATTTACATTAGAACCACTCTTTACTTTTTTTAGTTAATAATATACTCCAAACTTTGCAGTGAGAGTTGCTAATATTTCTACGTTATGCCATGCATGTGGCTTTTCCTGTTCTCTTCTTAATACCTGGGTAAGTTCAAGAATTAAGATAGGCAAAAAAAAAAAGAAAGAAAAAAGAATTAAGATAGACAAACACGTCTAAATGAAATTTTTGGTAGGTGGAAATGGTGATTTCAAAATAGCAAATATTTACTGAACATGGATTTTTTGCACCAATACGGCTATGAGAAATATATATATATATGTATACACACTTACATATATATATACGTAAGTATATATGTGTGTATACATACATATATATATATGTGTGTGTGTGAGATATATATATATATACACACACACACCTGTAATCAACAGTCCAATGAAGTAGGTACTAACATTATCCTCATTTTACAAATGAGAAAAACTGAAATACAGAAAGGTTAAGCAATTTTTTTGAGACATATGGTCTGTGTAGGGGTGGAGCCAGCATTCTAGACCAGGCAGCTGGACTCCAGAGCCTGCTTCTTTTAATCATACTATACCACCTTCCTATTTTAAAAGCAAGCTATTTCTTATCTGCATTTTAAATTCTATTGAATAATTATTTTATTAACTGTGAAAAGTTCCATAAAATGGAAACTTCATAACCCACTTTCCAGATTAACCAGCTGTTAACATCTTGCCACACCTGCTTGATCCACTCTCTTTGCGTGTGCATGCACACGGTTTCCTTCTGGCAAAGAATCCAAAAGTAGACTACTAACGTCATATTTTACCTGTAAATACTTTGGCATGCATCGTTCGAGAATAAGGACATTCTCCTTCACAATCACAGCAACATTATCTAAAAAATCAGCATTTAATAAATTATTCAGTGGTATCATAAGACATACTCAAATTTCCCCAGTTATCCCTAAAATATTCTTCAATTCTGGATCCAATCAAGTTTCACATGTTACATTTGGCTATAATATCTTTTTAGTTGGTAGCTGTTGATGTAGAAATGGCCTTTTCCTCTTTCTGTTCTTCACAGTACTGACTCCTTTGAGGATCAGTGCCAGGTGTTCGGTATCCTAGGTTCACCTGATTATTTCCTGGTCATGTTCAGGTCCTAAATTTCTAGAAGAACATCTCATAGATGCTCATCTAACAGTTTTTAAGTAATGATAGATTACTTAGGTAGAGAGCTGGGAAATTTTCCTTTGTCAGTCCGAATAGAATTTTTTTGAAATCTAGATTCCTCCTGATTTATTTCTTAATTGTTAAAGATACAATAAAAAATTCATTGCTCTTCATCCCTCATTTTCACTTTAAGGACAGTAAGTGGATCTAAAAATAATTATTATTTTATGTATATGAATTATTTATCATCACCTAAGGTAGATAAAATATTTTGTAGAATACTTTTATATACTCTTATATGCTAAGATCTAACTTTTAGACTTTCTTTTTATTCTTTCAATGGTATACAAAGTATAAATCCAAGCCATTCTGTGAAAAACTGCTTTCCTGGGTGAAAAGTAGTAACTGTGCCAAAGTTATTGTTCTTTCAAGCAGTCATTCATATCACCGTAATGATCTACAGCTTCGCAGGTATGTTTTTGCCTTTGAAAGTTTTCATTACGATTTACACAGTATTATGATGGTGTCTCTATTAAAAAGCTAAAGTAAGTTTTAAAAGCCACGTATATCTTTATGTCCGCACTCTGGAATTTAGAAAGAAGATAAAAGAAAGTCGAGAGAGAGGAGGGAGTATGGTTAGGTAGTCCTGTGGTTGAGGCACAAGGAAAGCTTTGGTGTAAAGACAGAGATGGTTCTGGAACTGTGCTTCAATTGTTTGGTATTGTGTGTGGCGACATTACAGAGCTCAGCTGATGAAGAGAAAGAGGGTACCTAAGATTCATAGGATGATAATTTTTTGGAAGATTGAATTCACATTTCTATTTATTTCTATTTATATAGCCATCACAGAAATCCAGTTGCCTTTAAGTACCGCTCCCAGGCATGTCAGACTGAATGCCTAAATAGAAGGCAAAACATCCAAGAGATAGAAATAGAAACTGTTTTATTTCATTATCATTTATACACCAAAAAATCGTGATGAAGAAATATTAGCCAAGACTAATGTTTCAAAATTGGAGCTAATTTTTAGTAATCTCACAGTGAATATAACATGTCTAAGAATCTCACAGAAGGCCTCAGGGCCAGAAGGGAGCATAGCTGTGGGAAATAGGTTATCTTCATGATGTATTTGCCTTAGTTTAAGTTGGCCTGTGTCTTTATACTCTCTCCTAAGTATAGAAATAGCAAGCCAGAGCAGTATTTTTACATGTTATTCTTCCATAGACTGCTGAAACTCGTGCTTTGCTTAGCAACAGAATACAGAGAGAACAAACATTTGCTTGAAAAACTTGCCTTAATGTTCAGATTTAATGTGGGTTTTTAGAAAGTTAATTATATGATTGCTTCTAGTACTCCCTTCAGATACCTACTCACACCTTTTGTGCAAAAAAGTGTTCAAACTAAAATAATGAGCCTTAACTGGGAAGAAATGGAAAAAAGCCCGTGTATTCCTGAAATAGATGATTCTGAGTTTTGTATTCGTATTCCTGGAGGAGGTATCACAAAAACACTCTATGATGAAGGGTGAGTTTGTCTGTCTGTTCGTTTGTTCCCTACCTGTTTAAAATAAAAGAGGGGTGCCTGGCTGGCTCAGTGAAACGCATACGACTCTTGATCTCAGGGTGATGAGTGGAAGCACCACATTGGGCGTGGAGCCTACTTTAAAAAAAAAAAAAAGTGAAAGTAAAATAAGTGGGAGAGTGTGTTGGATTCTTACTGGAACTTTGAAAATATATCTATAAAATAGGTACTCTGTTACATTCAGGGGAGAGATTGAAATTTAGTCTTTGGTTCCTAAAAAACCATATTTAATGCTTTATAATGTGCAGCATGTTAAGCATTCTGATACTTACTCTATGCAACCTCTATAATCAATCTTTTTTTATTATGGTAAAATATATGAAACATTAATGTAACCATTTTTAAGTGTACAGTTAAATGCCGTTAATGAATTCACAGTTTTGTATACCCATCACCAACTATCTGCTTTCAGAACTTTGTTCTAGGGGCGCCTGAGTGGCTCAGTCATTGAGCGTCTGCCTTCAGCTCAGGGCATGATCCCGGGGTCCTGGGATCGAGCCCCACATCAGGCTCCTCCGCTATGAGCCTGCTTCTTCCTCTCCCACTCCCCCTGCTTGTGTTCCCTCTCTCGCTGGCTGTCTCTCTGTCAAATAAATAAATAAATAAATCTTTAAAAAAAAAAAAAAAAGAACTTTGTTCTAAAAAGAGAATCTGTACTTATTCAATAATAACTCCTATTTAGTTCTGCAAAATCCATACTAATGTCCTCACCTTCATTTCTGATTTTAGTAATTTGGGTCTCTTTTTATTCTCAATTTTGTTTATCTTTTCAAATAACCAACTTATGGTTTTATTGATTTTTCTCTATTGTTTTTCTGTTCTCTATTTTATCTCTAATCTTCATTATTTCCTTTCTTCTGCTAACTCCAGATTTAGTTTGCCTTTATTTTTGTAGTTCTTAAGTGTAAACTTGGGTTATTAATCTGTGAAATTTCTTCTTTTTTAAAATATGTGTTTGCAGCTCTAACTTTCCCTCTTAAACTGTCTTAGCTGCGTCTGTTTTTGTTTTCAGCCACCCCTAAAACTTCTAGTATATTTTGTGATTTCTTCTTTGACCCATTAGTTGTTTGAAATTGTGTTGTTTAATTTCCGCAAATTTTGAATTTTCCAGTTTTCCTTCCATTAGTGATTTCTAGTAGCATTCTGTTGTGATTGAAAAAGACACTTTGTATGATTTTAATCTTCTTCATTTATCAGGTCTTATTTTGTGCCTTACCAGAGGCCTGTCCTAGAGAACGTTCTGTGTGCACTTGAGAAAAATGTGTATTCTGCTTTTGTTGAGTCGGGTATTCTGTATCTGTCTGTTACGTCTAATTGGTGCACAGTGTTGTGTAAGTCTTCTGTTTCCTTCTCAGTCTATTTGTTCCAATATTGAATGTAGGCTGTTGAAGTCTCCAACTATTGTTGTAGCACCGTATCTAGTTCTCCCTTCAGTTCTGTCAATGTTTCCTTCATGTATTTTGGGGCTCTTGTTTTGTGAATATATATATCTTCATGTTTGTTATGTCTTCTTGATGAATTGGCCTTTTTATCAATATATAATGGCCTTTTTGGTCTTTCAGAACAGTTTTTGACTTGGAGTCTGTTTTGTCTGATATTTGTATAGCCATCCTGCTCTCTTGGTTACTATTTACTTGGAATATCTTTTTCCATCTTTTCACTTTCAAACTGTGTGCATCCTTATATTCAGAGTAAGTCTCTTGTATACAGTACATAGTTGGATCATGTTTTTTAATCCATTCTGCCAATCTGTCTTTGGATTAGAGAGTTTAATCCATTTGCATTAACAGTAATTACTGATGAAGGACTTGTCATTTTGCTGCTTGTTTTCTATATATCTTATAGCTTTTTTGTTCATTTCCTCCTTTACTGCCTTCTTTTGTGCTTAGTTGATTTTTTTATAGTGACATCTTTTGATTCTCTTTACATTTTCTTTTGTGTATATTCTGTAGATACTTGCTTTGTGGTTTCCATGGTGATTGCATGTAACATTCTAAAGTTATAGCAGTCTAATTTGAGTTGATACCAATTTAACTTCAATTGCACACAAAAACTACTCCCGTACACACTGCCTCCCCCAACCCGTTATGATAATGTTGTCACAAATTACATCTTTAATATATTGTGTGCCCAGTAACAGATTTATAGTTATTTTTGTGAATTTTTCTTTTAAATACTCTACAGTCACTCTTGATTAGTCTTTGGGAATCATGAACTTTTAGAAGGCAAGTGAAAGTAAAGGTGGAAATTAGAGATCTTTTTTTTCTTGTAGCCCTTTCTTGTAAATTGATTTATATGACTTATGTGATGGCCCAGCCTGCTATCAGATTTGTAGACACTTAGACTGTCCCCATTTTTGCCTGCCCTTAGCTTCCTGTTTCATATGACCCGAGGCTAAGTTTGGGGCTAACCAGTAGGCCTTGCTGTATGCTTCAACTCCCTCTGACTCTTCCGTCTTACCAGGAGTTAATGTGCCTGGTGGGGTCATGGAAGACAGGGCCGATGGTTATGAAGAGGGGGAGGGGAGGGGGAGGGGCAGCATTTAGAGGGTGGCATCTGCTGCTTTTCAAGCTCATGTAGTCTGCTCCCGGCTCTCCCATGAAGAGAGATGAATAAGGAGCATCTTCTTGTGCCATCAGTGGTGGCTTTAGGGAATTGGGCAGAGCTAACCTAGAAAAAATTTAAATATGTCCCCGCCATCATTGTTCAAAGTCAACCAATAAATCTGCCTCCTTACTTAACATAATACATTTCAAGAGTGTATACTTAGCCTTGCCAAGTAGAATGACTGGTTTGCTTGCTCTAAAATATACATGTGACTTCTGCATGACCTGAAGAAGTCATAATAGTAACGTAAGTAGTAGTCATGGTAATAGCAAGTTAAGCGCCTGGTACTGTTCTATGCACTTTACGTATATTAAATTATTTAGTTCTCATAATAAGCTACATGTTATAAATAAGAAAATTGAAGAGCAACAAGATTAAATAACTGCAAAAAGCCATGTGGGTAATCCGTGGCAGAGCCAGGTTTCAAACCTAGGCATCTGGCCTCAAATCCTGCACTTTTAACCACTTCATTCTAGACCTAGCATTCATGGTTCAGGATCACAGAGCTTTATTCTTTGTTTAAAAGTTGAACTTGTTCCTTGTAATTATTTTTGCCCTTGCTTTTTTCCAAAATATTCAAGACTTCTCTGTTAGAAAGGATACAGGCATTTCAGCTTGTTTTCCAGTATAGGCTGATTTTGTCTGTCTCTGGCCATACTTGTGTACCATTTCAGCTTTCTCTTTTTTCCTGAAAACCTACTCTATTCCTTTTAAAACCATCATTTCTTTCCATTTTTCTTTTTTTTTTTTCTAGTCTGTCATTTGTGTTTTTAGTTCTTTTCCTATCTAGCTTATTCCCCATAATATAAAATATCACTTCAACTATTCTTTTGATGGAAGCCCTGGTGGCTACCTAATCATTCTCTGCACCTGCCCTACGGACCACCAGCTTTCAGTCCTTCTCTTGCTTCATTCAGGCCACATCATTTGTAGCCTAGACTGCAGTGCGATTGGACTGCCGTAACAAAATACCTTCAGCAGGATGGCTTAAACAACAGAAATTCATTTGCTCACAGTTCTGGAGGCTGGAAGTCTGAGATCAGGGAGCCAGCATGGTTGGGTTCTGGTGAGGGCCCTTTTCCTGGCTTGCAGATGGCTACCTTCTGGCCATATCCTCACATGGCAGAGAGAGACCTCTCTTTCCTTGTTTCCTTTCAAGGCCACAGTCCTGTCAGATTAGGGCCTTATGACTTGGTTTAATCTTAATTACCTGCACAGAGCCTATCTCCAGATATAGTCGCATCAGGGGTTAGGGCTTCAGTTTTGGAGGGACAGGGTTTGGTCTGTAGCAGCTGCCATCAAGATCTTTTGATTGATTCCCCACTGCTTCCTCCATTCTCACTCACTCTGCTCCATCTTGAGTGTTGCTAGAATTAAAATTCAAAACTGATCACAACATCCCCTGAGTTAAGTCCATCAGCAGTTTACTTGCTGTGTGCAGAATCTGGTTCGTACTCCTTAAGGTGCCATACGAGGCCCTGCAGAATTTCCTTTCCTGGCTCATTCCTTGGTGCCCTGGACTCCAGCTAAACAACTAGCAGTTTCCTAAAAGCTGTCTCATTCTTCCTTTGCTTGTGCTGTGTACTTTTCTCCTCTTATCTACCTTGCAAAAACTAACACAGTTTCCAAGAGTCACCTCACACAGCACTCCTTGTGTCCTCACTTGCTTCTCCCTTCTGCACAAGGAATTTACTACTCTTTTTGTATTCCTACAGCTCTCTGCTCCTTCACACTGACTTGTTAGTTCTTTACAAATTAGTCTACTTTTGCTTTGAATTTTGTTAGAATAATGGTATTAGACTTGTCATCTTACCATCAACAACTGGCAATTGGACAAAATTAATGAAACAACTTTTTCAGACATTGGGTAGCAAACAGCACACAGTTGTGGTCCCTGAGAGAAGGCAAATAAGTCCCACAATTGCCCCAGCTTTCTCCTTGCAGATACTTTGTGGACCACCAGCAAACACAAAGAAGGGAGGTAACTGGAGCAGAGCGGTCTTGCTGAATTGTGAAGACAGATATCATGATTGGGGAATGCTAGGACACCTGGAATGAACAAGGCGTAGAACCAGAGAAGGGCTATTCAAAAAGAGCCTTAGGGGTCTCCCTGAGTCTTTGTCAGAATTCTGAGCCACACATGTGTAGGGTAAAACTCCATGAGACCAAAGAATAATTTCTGGGTAGCTGTAAACTTGCTCACAGAGTTAGCAATGATAGCAAATGTTATAAAAGTTAGACGTACTCAGCAAAGAACATTTGGAAAGTGTAGAATAGTCCAAAGAAACAATATTTATAGTACTCATTTCTGTCACCGAGAAATAACTACCACTACTGATTTTTCATTTGTTCTCTTTCCAGTTCCTTTAAAATATATTTGAATTGATTGTGTGTATCTGCAAGATACATCAACTCTAAGAGTTTATCCTATTTAAAAATGTTCCCACTAAATCAGTTTTCTTTTAATTTTGTAATGCAAATCTTTTCATTTGTAATCAAACCCATGCTTAATGTTTGGTGCAATTATACATTCACTGCAGTAAAGAATTTTTGAAATTGAGAAAACCATTTTTGCTAAATTTTTTGTGACATATATTTTGCCTTCCCATTATGAGAACAAATATATATTCTGATCTCTGGAAAAGGTAATATTAGTTACTCTAATGAAAGGTGGTGGCAGTGGTGTGGCTGACCTGAAACCCCTTATACTTAATTGGAATCAAAGTACATTTATAATTTAATAATGGATGTATCTCATGTGCTAGATTTTAATGTCACAGGAAGTAATAAAATTAGCCATTCTCTGCTTTCCATTTTTACAGAGAGCACCAGAGGATGGTATTAAAACTATTATGCTACTCTTTGTGTTACAAACTAATAGTGGAGGCGCCGTAAATTCACTATTAGTTCAATTCAAACATGCCCCTGCATTTTTTAACCTGGAGGCTTGAAAATGAAGGCACAGCCAGGGAAGCTAGCCTCCTCTAGGCAGGAGCCATTTCTAAGGCTACCATAGCATAAATGTTTAGGAACTAGAAACTTCTGAGTCATCACACTCACAGTGCTACCACACAAAGCTTGAGAGCCCCTAAGATATTTGAGAGTTACGTAGTGAGGTGATGGAACTAGTGCTAACAACTTCCGATTTCTAATATTTATTTATTTTAGAGAGGAAGGGAGCATGCGAATGCGGGTAGGGGGAAGAAGAAAAGGGAGAGAGAGAATCCCAAGCAGACTCCACCCTCAGTGTTTAGCCCAGTGTGAGGCTGCATCTCACGACCCTGAGATCATGACCTGAACTGAAATCAAGAATTGGACGCTTAACTGTCTGAGCCACCCAGGCACCCTGACCAATTTCTGATATTTAGAGACCGAGATGCTGTGGTAGGCTCTCCTGGTACATCTGAGACTTCTGAACCTAGCTCTCAGAGTTTTCATATCTGAAATCCCCTGCTTAGAAACACAACTCACCTTTATTTCTGTAGTTCTCTGTTAGTCATATGCTCTCAAGTTTTGGCATTACATTTTTCTCCTAGTTCTTGGTTTTAGGGTATTAGAAATAATTTTTGCTTTTGTTGACAAACAGGAAGCTTTTTGCGTTTACCTCTATCTCATCGCTAGCTTGAGGCATTTATAGCACACAGTTAAGAGACTTTTGGAGTCCGAAAGACCTGGGTTCAAGTCCCACTTCTGCCACTTATTAGATATAGAACTTTGAGTATGTTAACTACATTTTAAACCCTTTCAACTTCAGTTACTTCATTATAATAGCTATTGGGCACTGTTTTTCTTTGCCTCTACTGCCTCCTTTACACCTTACAACAACCTGTGAGGTAAGTTCTGTTGTGTTTCCTCTTTTACAAATGAGACACACTGACGCTCTGATTAAGTAACTTGCCCAACATGTCTGGTAAGTGGCAGAGCTAGAATTTGAATCCAGGCATTCTGTCCATGTTCCCATTATTCCAAACTGATTCAGTTATAAAATGGAGATAATTATACCTTCCTCAAGAATTGTTGTACGGATTGAACTATAAAATATACAGACAGTGCTTTGCAAATAATAAATCACTCAATAGATGGAATCTGTAAGAAGTAATAGTAAAGGGACACCTGGGTGGCTCAGTTGGTTAAGCGTCTGCCTTCAGCTCAGGTCTTCATCCTGGGGTCCTGGGATCCAGCCCCGTGTGGGGCTCCCTGCTCAGTGAGGGGCCTCCTTCTCCCTCTCCCTGCACCCCCACTCATGCTCTCTCTTGTTATCTCTCTCTCTTTTAAATAAATAAATAAATAAATAAATAACTTAAAAAAAAAAGAAGTAATAGTAAATTTTTTCCCTTTATTCAATTTCACAGTTTTCCTTCACTGCTTTAGGTTATTAGTAACAAGGGTGATATTTTCTTTCAGTCTCTTTGCTATGATTCTTCTGAAAATCACTATTTTCTACAGCAGATTTGGGAAGTAGAACATATTTCAGTGGGGATGGTTTTTCATGCAGCCTTGTATGAGAAACAAACTTGCATATGCCCAGAGTGGGCATTACATGGCTTCTAGTCCTGTCCCCACAAATAGCATATATCTGGAGCAAAGGGGGATAAATAAGTGATCTTATTATGTGGCATCTTCTCTTTGCCTCAAACCTGGCAGATTTTCTTAGCTATAAAAACACAGATGGGGGGCACCTGGGTGGCACAGCGGTTAAGCGTCTGCCTTCGGCTCAGGGCGTGATCCCGGCGTTGTGGGATCGAGCCCCGCATCAGGCTCCTCCGCTATGAGCCTGCTTTTTCCTCTCCCACTCCCCCTGCTTGTGTTCCCTCTCTCACTGGCTGTCTGTCTCTCTGTCAAATAAATAAATAAAATCTTAAAAAAAAAAAAAAACACAGGTGGAATCAGCATTTTGTATCAATAGAATACTTAATTATTCTCTGTATTTGTTGTAGCTGTTCTAAAGAAATCCCAGTGGTGGTTCTGCTGAAATTTGTTTCAGAAGGAGATAATATCCCAGATGCATTAGGTCTTGTTGAGTATCTTAACGAATGGCTTCAGATAATCAAACCATGTGTAAGTTTTACTACACTTTAAGCCTCTGATTTTTCTGGTTATGTATTTATAAACTTGTGTTTTTTATTCTATATAAGTAGACCAGATAAGTGAAAGTTTGTTAAATGTAGATACATCTTTACATAAAATTTAGTTCAGTTGAACTTTGGAAAAGAAAAGAAGGCATTAGGTATAATAGAAGTACCATAGTGATATGATAGGTACTGCCTTTTTAATTCATGCTTTTGCTAGGAACAAACTGATACAAATCACACAGCACATTATTATTATTATTATTATCATTATTATTATTATTATTTAACCCCTATTCCTTTCAAATATGATCTTACTTGATGGACTCCATAGCCTTTCTGGCATATCTTTATGATTTGGAACTTAAGGAAATTTATCTTCAGTTAAGATAGAGACAGAAATTTATTGCATTGTTTTTTCCTTACAATAAAACTCAGCTAAAAATGTCAGAACCAAAAAGAGCAAAGACTAACAAAAAAACTAGAGAAGGGAGAGTTTTATGTTACTTAAGTGCTAAAAAAGGATTTGGTGGTAAAATTGAAGGATTAAAGTATTTTGTTCTTCAATTACAGTGTGATGACCCCACAAAATCTGCCTTGCAGTGGAAAATGCCAAGTTCGTGGAGATTACTCTTTGGCAGTGGTCTTCCCCCTGCACTTTTTTGATCTTTTTTCAGTTTTATACTTTATGTCCCAGGACACTTATTACCAACACAACTGTTAAACAACTATATAAAAACTTATATTATCTGAGAATGTATTAGAAAATAAATCTTTACTTTTCACAAAAATCTCAAAGAAAATGGATTAACAAAAATTTGTTTTGCCATACTTTTCACTATATAGAACAAATGTAAATTTTGTACAATAAAATATTTCCTAAGTAATTTTGTCTGAAATGTGTCCTTTTTTTTTTTTAAATCAGACTTCTGTATTAGTTTCCTGTTTCTGCTGTAATAAATTACCACAAACTTAGTGGTTTAAAACAACACACTTTATTATCCTGCGGTTCTGGAAGTTAGAAGTCCAAAAGTAGTAGAATACTTATTCCCTGTATTTGTTGTAGCTGTTCTAAAGAAATCCCAATGGTGGTTCTGCTGAAATTTGTTTCAGATGAAACAATATCCCAGATGCGTTAGGTTTATTGAAGATTTTTTTTTTTAAAGATTTATTTATTTTAGAGAGAGTGTGAGTGAGGGGAGGGACAGAGGGAGAGGGAAAGAGAGAATCCTCAAGCAGACTCCTTGCTAAGCACAGAGCCCAATGCAGGGTTTAATCCCAGGACCCTGAGAACATGACCTGAGCCAAAATCAGGAGCTGGCCGTTTAACCAACTGAGCCACCCAGGCGCCCCTGGTCTTATTGCGTATCTTGATGAATGGCTTCACATAATCCACTGGACTAAAAGTCTCCAGAAACCGATACCAAGGAAATGGAAATCTATTAATTAGATGACAAAGAATTGAAATTCTCTTAAGGAAGCACAGAGATCTACGAGAGAGCACAGACAACTAAATGAAATCAGGACAACCGTGAATAAGCAAAATGAGAGACTATCAATGAAGAGAAAGAAAACCATATAGAATTCTGAAAATTTTACTAGAAGCGTCCAACAGCAGATTCGATCGAGCAGAAGAAAGAACCAGCAATTCCGATCATTGAAATTAGCAAGTCAAAGGAATAAAAAGAAAAAATAATGAAGATGGCGCAAGCCTAAGGGACCTATAAAATGGCATAAAGTTGACCAATGTATGCATTATGAGAGTCCCAGAAGGAGAAAAGAGTGAGAAAGAGACAAAAACTTTTTTGAAGAAGTAATGGCTGAAAATTTCCCTAATCTGAGGAGGGAAATGGACATCCAAATTTTGAGAAGCTCAAAGGACTCCAAATAAAATGAACCCAAACAGGCCCACACCCAAGACGATAGTTAAAAAAACAAAAAAACCTCAAAACTGGAAGACAAAGAATCTTGAAAAGTCATCAGGAGAAAAACGACTCATCACATTCAAGTGAACCCCCACAAGATAATGAACGAGTGGATGCCTCAGCAGAAACCTTAGAGCCCAGAAGGGAGTGGGATATTATATTCAAAATGCTGAAACAAAAAACTGGCCAATCAAGAATACTATCCAGCAAAAGTATTCTTCACAAATGAAGAAGAGATAGACTTCCAGATGAACTAAAGCTGAGGGAGTTCATCACCACTGGATGTGCCTTATAAGAAACATTAGAGGGAGTCCCACCCGTTGAAAAAAGATGTTAGCAACATGAAAGCCTACAAAAATCGAAAACTCTGTGGTGAAAGTAAACAGGCAAATGCAGAGTCCTTTATCACTGTAATGGCGGTGTGTAAAGTACTTTTAGTTCTGGTATAGACAATAGAAGACAAAAGCATTAAAAATTACTATGAAACTATTTTAATATAAATGTTTATTTTATATTTTAATAATATAAAGACATAACTTGTGAATCAAAAAGTGGGGAGGGGGACAGGTGGAGAGATGTAAAAGAATAGGGTTTTTGTGGGGCACCTGGGTTGCTCAGTCAGTTAAGTGCCCGACCCTTGATTTTGGTTCAAGTCATGATGTCACGGTCATGAGATCAAGCCCAAGTCAGGCTCCATGCTTAACACAGAGTCTGCTTGAGATTCTTGCCCCTCCTTCCCCTTTGCCTCTCCCCCCATTCATGCTCTCTCTCAAATACATAAAATCTTTCAAAAAAATAGTTTTTGTATATGATTGAGATGAGGTTGTTATCAGCATTAAAATAGATTGTTACAACAATAAGATGTCTTATGTAACTCCTGCGGTAACCACAAAGAAAATGTTATTGAACCCAAGTTCAGCTATCTGTTGCCTGAAAGATCATAACTCATGAGACAAGTTTTGGGGGGAAAGGAATTTGAGCTTTATTCAGGAGGCCAGCAACATGGGAAAAAGGTGGTCTCTTGTCCAAAAGCCAACTCTGAGATTTCTGCCTGGCCTGGGGGTTTTAAAGGGTGTAGAGTAGTTGATCAGTAAAGAGAGTGCAGCAGCCTGCAACATTTCTTAATGATGTGCAGACTTGATGTTGCCAGCTATAAACATCTCAGTGTGGGGGTTGTGCGAGGGGGTGCTGTTCTTTGTTTTGTGTAGAATGCTCTGTTCTTTCTGCAAAGGAGGGCAAGGTCTACAGATACATAAAGGGAGGTCAGTAAAATCATTTGTGTAACCTAAAAGAAAAAATCATTTTGCTAAAAAAAACTTGCTGGGCTAATCAGAAAGCTGAAGTGGCTTCAAACAGACTTACTGGCCTCTGTGGCCTGGGAAAGTTCTGGTTCTTCACTCCTCAAGGCCGGTGATCTGCAAATCTCAAAGTAAATTACTTCTGTTACAGCAAGGGCCTTAGGTCAGCAAGTAAGGAGTTTGTTAACTTGAAGCAAGTTAACCCTTAAGACTGATTGGAGTGCTGTTACAAAAACAGCCATAGAATTTACACAAAAGAAAATGGTGGGGCCGGGGGGGGGGGGGGCTTAAAGCATGTCAACACAAAAACATCAATGAAATACAAAGTCAACAAAAGGAAAAGAGGGACAAGAAAAAACAAAATGGCAATAGTAAGTGCTATGGATGTTCTGAATGTTTATGTCCCCCAAAATTTGTATCTTGAAATTCTAACCCCCAAAGCCCTTAGCTAGACAAAAAGAGAAGACTCAACTAAAATCAGAGATGAAAGAGAAATTAAGACTGATGCCATAGAAATACAGTAGATTTTAAAAGACTAGTAAGAAAAATTATATGCCATCAAATTGGATAACCTAAAAGAAATGGATAAGTTCCTAGAAACACACAATCTAGTAAGACTCAATCATGAAGAAATAGAAAATCCAAACAGACCTATAACTAGTAAGGAGGTTGAATTAGTGATCAATTACTAATCAGTAATCAATTACCAATTAAAAAACTTCCCAACAAAGAAAAACCCAGTACCAGGTGGCTTCATTGGAGTATTTTACCAAATATTTTAAGAATTAACACCAATCCTTCTCAAATTCTTCCCAAGAATTGGGGTGCCTGGGTGGCTCATTTGGTCAGGTGGCTGACTCTTGACTTCAGTGATCTCAGGGTCATGGGATCAGGCCTGAATTGGGCTCCACACTTGGTGTGGATTCTGCTTGTCCCTCTCTCTGCTCCTCCTCTCTCTCAAATAAATAAAATCTTAAAAAAAACCCACCTCTCTTCCCAAAAATTGAAGAGGAGGGAATACATCCTAACATATTTTATGAGTCCCCATTACTCTGATACCAAAATGCAAAATGCAGATCAATATACCTGATTAATGGCAATGCAAAACTCTTCAACAAAATACTAGTAAGCCAAATCAACAGCACTTTAAAAGGACTATACACCACGAACAAGTAAGATTGATCCCTGGAATTCAAGAACGATTCAATAAAAGAAAATAACTGTAGCATTAACAGAAAAGACAAAAATCACAAGATAATTGATGAAGAAAAAGCACTTGACAAAATTTAACATTCTTTCATGATAAAAACATTCAAGAAACTAGAAACTAACATCATACTCAATGGTGGAAAACTGAAAGCTTTTCCTCTAAGATCAGGAACAAGCCAAGGATACCCACTCTTGACACTTCTGTTCAACATAGTCCTGGAAGTCTTAGCCAGAGCAATTGGGAGAGGAAGGAAGGAAGAGAGGGAGGGAGGAAAAGACATCCAAATTGAAAAGAGGAAAGTAAAGGTATTTGTTAGCAGATGACATGATCTTACATGTAGGAAACCCAAAAGATTCCACACAAAAACTGTTAGAACTGTTAAATACATTCAGCAAAGCTGCAGGTTACAAAGCCAACACTCAAAAATCAGCTGCATTTCTATACACTAACAATGAACAATTCAAAAGGAAATTAAGAAAACAATCCCATTTACAATAATAACAAAAAGAATAAAATACTAATAAATGTAACCAAAGAGGCAAAAGACTGAAGTGAAAACTATAAAACATTGCTGACAGAAATTTAAAAAGACATATATAAATGGAAAGGCATCCTATGTTCATGGGTTGAAAGATTTAATATTATCAAAATGTCCATATTACCCAAACCAATCTTCAGATTCAAAGCAATCCCTATCAAAATCCCAATGGATTTTTGGGGGCAAAAATCCCAAAATTCATACTGAACCTCAGAGGACCTCAAATAGCCAAGACAATCCTGAGAAAGAACAAAGTGGCAATCTCACACTTCATGACTTCAAAGCATATTACAAAGCTACAATAATCAAAAAAGAATGGTACTGTCATAAAGGCAGACATATAGAGCAATAGAACATAACAGAGAGCCCAGAAATAAGCACATACATTTATGACCCAGCGATCTTCAGTGACGGTGCAAGGACTACACAGGGGGGGAAGAACAGTCTTCAACACATGGTATTGGGAAACTGGATATCCACATGTGAAAGAATAAGGATGGACCCTTACCTAGTACCATATACAAGAATTAACTCAAAATGGATTAAAGAACTAAACCTAAGACCTGAAACTAAAATTCTTAGAAAAATAATGTTGGGGAAAACGTTATGACATTGTAATGGGAAAGAATTTCTTGGATATGACACAAAAGTCACAGGCAACAAAAGCAAAAATAGACAAATGTGACTATGTGAAGCATTAAACTACCGTGCAACAAAAGGAATAAAAAGGCAATCTATAGGACAGGAGGAAAATATTTGCAAACTCTATCAAATAAGAGGTTAATATCCAGAATGTATAAAGAACTACAAATCAATATTAAAAAACCCAAATAATTCAAAAATGAGCAAAGAACTTGAATAGACATGTCTCCAAAGAAGATATACAAATACCTTGCAAGCTTATGAAAAGATACTCAATATCTCTAAAAATCAGGACAATACATATCAGAACTACAATGAGATATCATCTCACATTATTAGAACGGCCACATTAAACACACACACACACACATCAGAAAATAACAAGTTTGGTGAGGATGTAAAGAAATCGGAATCCTTTTGCATTGTCGGAATTCTAAAATGGTGCAGCCACTATGGAAAACAATATGGAAGTTTCTAAAAATATAAAAAATAGAACCACCATATGATTCAGCAATTTCACTTCTGGGTACATATCTAAAAAAATTGAAAACAGAATCTCGAAGTGTTATTTCACACCCAAGTTCACAGCAGCATTATTCACAACAGCCAAGATGTGGAAGCAACCTAAATGTCCATGGATAGAGGAATGGATAAAGAAAATGTGGACTAAATATACAATGGAATATTATTCAAACCTAAAAAAGAAGGGACTCCTATCATATGCGACAACATGGATGAACCTTGAGCACATTATGCTAAGTGAAATAGGCCAGTCACAAAAAGACAAATACTGCACAATTCCTCTTATATGAAGGTATCTAAAGTAATTAAACTCATACAAACAGAAAGTAGAATGGTGATTGCCAGCGGTTGGGGAAAGGGACAATCAAGGAGTTGTTGTTCATTAGGGATAGAGTTTCAGTCCCACCAGATGAAAAAGTTCTAGAAATCTGTTGTGTAACCATATGCATATAGTTAACAAGACTGTACTATCTTCTTAGATATTAACAAGGTAAAGTTGTATTATGTGTCTTTTGCCACAATAAAATAAGTTTATAGGAGGAATAAAGTTTTTAGGGAAAATTAAAAGTAATGATTACAAAAAAAGTATAGAGTATAACATGTATATACACACCCAACTTTTTAAAATAAAATATTAAGAATACCAAAAAAAAAAAAAAAAAAGAAGGTGGAAAACCACAGAAGTTTTGCAACTGATTAAAATGTTTCATTTGGGGGCTCCCGGTGTTAGGTGGTTCAGTTAGTTAAGCATCTGCCTTTGGCTCAGGTCATAATCCTGGGGTCCTGGGATTGAGCCCCTCCTCGGGCTCCCTGCTTGGCGGGGAGTCTGCTTCTCCCTCTCCTTCTGCCCCTCCCCCCACTTGTGCGCTCTCTCTCTCTCTCTCTCTCTCGATCATGTGCTCTCTCTCTCTCAAATAAAATCTTTTTTAAAAAAAATGCTTATTTTGGGGATGCGTGGGTAGCTCAGTCGGTTAAGCTCCTGACTCTTGCTATTGGCTCAGATCATGATCTCAAGGTCATGAGATTGAGCCCCAAGTCAGGCTCTGCACTGGGCGTGGAGCCTGCTTAAGATTCTCTCTCTCCTGTCCCTCTGCCCCTCCCCCCCATACTCACCCACTCTCTTTCTTTCTCTCTCCCAAAAAAAACCCTGCTTTTTTACCTAAGGATTTCCCTTTGTAGTGTATTGATTTTCTTATCTGTCTTCTGACCTGTGTCAGAGAGATATTTAGATGACATTTCTGGTGATGAGTTTTGATGAGATCCCCTAAAGAGGTCGAGAGGCATAGGAAAGTTCAGAAGATGTGCTATCGGGCTTCACGAGGACTGCAAGCTGACATCTGCATGTTCTCCTCAGTCCCAGTGACAACCTGAAGCTCCCTCTGCTGTTCACCACATGTAAACTTTAGCCTGCCGGCCGGAGCTCACCCTACTTGCTTCTGCTCCTGCAGCTGCCTGCCTGCCTTGCTGTGGGCTCTGTTTCTGCTTCACCTTCCTCTCCACTTCTGGTGACCCACATGCCGACTCCCCAAAAGAAGCAGCTCTGGCCAGGTCCCTTCTGTCTAGTCTGGCACAGGCCTGGAAGCCTCTCCCAGGCCTTTGGCCCCCGTACCACCCCACAGGCCATCAGCTGTGCAATGATGACTATACAAATAGTGACCGGGGAAGGCAGGTTAACTGGCAGGCTGTGGGGCCTTCATAGCCTGTCCAGGTCACATCAAAAGGGCAACGCTCTGTGCTTATCCCAAAATTCATCTGTATTCCTTTTTAGAAGTTAAATTAGAAAAATCAAATCCTTGAAGCTCAAAGCTATACCAAATATAATGTCTACTCTGAGCCCTCCCCCCCCCCCCGCACCGCCCGCCCCCTTTTTGGGAGTTATTTTCAGTTCCCTGTGGCAGATGTAAAGATAAAAATATGCATGTATTATAGGAACAGGGAGGAGATGACCCGAAAACGGTCTGGTTGGGCTAGTCTCAGGAAGTGATGTCCGCTCGAGTTGAGTGGAAATTAATCACACAGCTAGAGGGAAGGGGAGGGGCCCGCCGGGCAGCCAGAAGAGCGTGCACAAAGGCGGTGAGCCAGGAAACAGACATGGGGTGGTGTCAGTGGCCTGAGTCTCTCACCACCAACTCTCCACCCTGCACTTTATCTTTGCATGCCAACACCTGACACCTAGTGTCTGCTCAGTAAATGTTTGTGGAGTGAATAAACAATTATATATGCAGATTTTTTTTTTTTTATCTGGGAGAGCCCAGTGAAAATTCACAATGAGTAGAATATACTGGGTGTACTGGGGACTCATTATCATCACATGTGTGTGCTCTTTTAATACTGTGGTGATAGGATTAGAAATCAAAGCAGCTAAATTGCTCTGTGTGTTAGAGGAGAAACAAGAAGCTGGTGGCTAAGGAGGAGGGGAGGGAACTGGGAGCGACAGATGGGAAGCTTTGTGGCTGGTACTGCAGGGGAGAACAGGCTGAGACAGAGGGTAGGACAGAAATATCTAAATTAGACCTTTTTTTCCCCAGGCTTGTACCTTGTAAACATGTACCTCCGTTAATTCCTTTCTCCCCTGGCTGCCTGTGGGGCTCTGCTAACGAACCTTGGTAGTCTTTTGTCTTCCAGTTCCAAACTGTAGCTGCACGTGACACATGCAGACCTTTCACTCTCAAAAATCCCAATATTTCTGAAAAGTCTAGATTTGGTACTGATTTACCAAATTTCCCAGACCTGGGTAAATTTTCATAGGATTTTGGAAGTAAAGAATGAATGTGCGGAGATGATGCTATTAGAAATGAATTGGGGCCCCAGCAGGGCTCCCCACCCCACTAATACTCTGGGGGCACAGCTGGTCATGTAGCGACAGCCACAGGGCAGGCACCCAGCTGCTGGAGCAATTTGCCCCGCTTGCCTGGAAATCACAGCAGGTGATGCTTTCTGGCCCTGATGGACTGCACCTGTGCCAGGGCCCCTCGGGCGTGCGGCGCAGCTCCGCGCAGGCGCACACACGGGATACACAGTGGGGGAAACATGCATTCGGAGCCTCTCCACCTCGGAGGGAAGTCATGTGCACACACCAAAACAGACCGGACAGAAGTAACGTAAGGAGAACTAAGTCTAAGCCATCCTCCGTGGTCCAGGCTTGTTAAAAATACATTCATTTCCATTGCCCTGCGTGTATATCTTACAGAAGAAAACTCCTGGCTGTCCAATGGGTAGACTTGAGGAGGAGCTTAAAGAGGACACGAGCTGTTTCTTAGAGGTCACTGTCACATAAAAACCTCAGTTTTCTAAACCTCTTGGATTCGAATAACCAGAATAGAGTATCTACGCTTCACGTTTAGGAGAAAGACAAAACAAACAGCTACCGGAGATTTAGCTAACCAAAAACCCCCAGGATCTGTCCCAGAGTTTGTCCAGGAATGGCTCAGGGACTAGACCTTCCCACATTTGCCTCGTTTCCCGTGAAGAGAACCGAAGACTGGACAGATGGCCCTCTCGTGGGAGAGCACTGCATTTTAAAAACAGAATCTCATTACATTCGGTATGTTCTACTCGACTACACAGGAATGCTTTTTCAAAAATTCTTAAAAACCAGAGCAATCTCAGGAATAAGCCTTAGGAATACAAACAGTAACCAAAATAGCTTATCATCGAATAGATCATCTGCTTGGCTTTTTATTATAAGGTACCCAACACCATTAATTTCCTCCTACTCCCCCCAAAAGAGAAAAGGGGTGATCAGGGGTTTTCAACTATCCAGTCCATCTGTCTCTTTAATTTTGTAACTTATGTGTCATAAAATTTGCCATTTAAAATATGTAGTTCAGTTGTCCAGTATATTCATAACGTTGTGTAGCCATCAATTTCACAACCTTTTTTATCCCCGAAAGAAGCCCCTTACTCATGCTTAACTCAAGCAGTTAAAAAACATCTCTCCCCATCCCCAACCCCTGGCAACAACTAATCTACTTTCTGTTTCTATGGATTTGCCTATTCTTTTTTTTTTTTTAAAGATTTTATTTATTTATTTGTCATGGAGACAGCCAGTGACAGAGGGAACGCAAGCAGGGGGAGTGGGAGAGGAAGAAGCAGGCTCCCAGTGGAGGAGCCCGATGCGGGGCTCGATCCCAGAACGCTGGGATCACGCCCTGAGCCGAAGGCAGACGCTTAACGACTGCACCACCCAGGCGACCCATGGGTTTGCCTATTCTGAACACTTTATATAATTGGATTCATAGAATATGTGCCCTTTCATGTCTGGTTTCTTTCACTTCGTGTAATGTTTTCAAGGTTCATCTATGTTTTACCAGGTATTAGTACTTCATTCTTTTTTATTGACAAATAATATTCCATTTATGGATTATACCATGATTTCTTTATTCTTTGGCTATTATGAATAATGCTGTTATGAACATCTGTGTACCAAATCTTATATGAACATACACTTTTATGTGTTTTACATACTGTATTATTAGTCTGAGTTCTCTAGAAAAACAGAATTTATAGGAGATATATATTACACGCACACATATATCTTTATAGTAAATCAATTAGATATATAGATATATATATATCTGTATATAGAGAGAGATTGGAATTGGCTCATATAATTATGGAGGCTCTGAGAAGCCCAAAATCTGCAGTCTGCAGCTGGAGTTTCAGGACAGCCAAGGGTGTAAGTTCCAGTTCAAGTTGGGTCTGAAGGCAGGAGAAGACTGATGTCCCAGTTCAAAGACAGGCAGAGACAGCGAATTCTCCCTTACTGAGTCTTTCTGTTCCGTTCAGGCCTTCAACTGATTGGATGAGGCCCATGCCCATCGGGGAGGGCAATTTGTTTTACTCAGACTATCAATTCGTATGTTAATCTCATCCAGATATACCTTCACAGACACACCCAGAATGAAATTAAACCTAATATCTGGGCATCTCAGGGCCCAGTCAAATTGACACATGAAATTAATCATTGCAGACATACACCTAGGCGTTGGACCTTTGCATCATATGGTAACTCTTTTAACTTTTTTAAAAAACTGCCAAATTGTTTTCCACAGGGGCTGCACCATGTTCGGAGATCTCCAGTGAGGGGTGAGGGTTCCAGTTTGTCCATATCCTTGCTGTAGCCATCCTAGTGGGCGGAAATTGGTACCTCACTGTGGTCTTGATTTGCATTTCCCTAGTGATTGATAATGTTGAGTATTTTTGCATATGCTGATTAGCCAATTGTATATCTTTGGAGAAATGTCTATTCAGATCCTGTGCCCATTTTTAATTTGGTTGTTTATCTTTTTATTAGTAAATTTTAAAATTCTGTGTAATAGACCCTTATCAGATGCTTGATTTGCAAGTATTTTCTCCCATTCTATGGGTTATCTCTTACTTTCTCAATAGAGTCCTTTGATGCACTTAAGTTTTTCATCTAAAATGAATCTTTAGGGATGCCTAGTTGGCTCAGTTGGCTAAGCGTTTGCCTTCGGCTGAGGTCCTGTTCTCAGGGTCCTGGGATCAAGCCCATCGTTGGGGTCCCTGCTCAGCCAGGAGTCTGCTTCTCCCATTCCCTCTGCCTCTCCCGTGCTCGTGCTCTCTCTCTCAAATAAATAAATTAATTAAAGCTTTAAAAAGAAATAAAATTAATCTTTAAATTGAGTGATATAAGCTCCCCCCTCTCCCCTACAGAATATTTTTTGAAGACTTTATTTATTTTAGAGAGAAAGAGAACAAGCATATGAATGGGTGGAGGGTAGAGGGAGAGGGAGAGAGAATCCTCAAGCAGACTCCCTGCTTAGAGTGGAGCTTGACCTGGGGCTCGATCCCAGGACCCTGAGATCATGACCTGAGCAGAAATCAAGAGTACGCCACTTAACCAACTGAGCCATTCAGGTGCCTCCCCACCAACAGAATCTTGAGTCATACCACATTGCAATAATATGAGTATGTTGTTTTGATCTTTACACCATAAGAAAATAAGTCCCTGTGAATTCACAGAAATCCAGAGGCTTGTGTTTCCCCACACCTCAGTACTGGGGTTTGAGGAACTTTAAATCAGCTTACAGGCCAAGGGTCCCAGCCCTCATTTGGGTTATAGCACTATTACGGAATCTTATTTATTATTCTTCGTTGCAAGGGTTGTTTACTACTTGTATTATAATTAACACACTAGGTTAGCAATACTTGGAGTAAAATAGACTTGTGTGGCCCAGCTGGAGAAGTACATTCAGAGCACCATTCCTATGGCGAGGTGTTTTGAGTTCTAAACAAGCACGTGGTAGAATCACGCCATCCACAAACAAGTTGGAAACTACCTGTGTATGATTCCATGACTTATTTCAGTCATACAACGTGGTAGATTTTGAGCATTAAATTTCCATATCTTGTGGGGCGCCTGCGTGGCTCAGTCGGTTGAGTGTCTGCCTTCGGCTCAGATCGTAATCTGAGGGTCCCAGGGTCGAGCCCCACGTCGGGCTCCCTACTCCATGGGGAGCCTGCTTCTCCCTCTCCCACTGCCTACTCTCCCCTGCTTGTGCGCTCGCTCTCTGTCTCTGACAAATAAATAAATAAAATCTTTAAAAACTTTTTTCCATATCTTGCAATGTGTATTTATTCTTAAGGGATAAACTCTTACCTAAATAACGGACAAAAGCAGAGATTGAATAAATTGACAATAAGAGTTAAAACAAGATCTTTTTCATTCAAAGAAAACATTTTTATGTACCTATAATTTAGTAGGCTTTTAAAACTTGTTATTGATAAGTAGACTATTTTCCTAATTATAAAATTAATGCCTGCTTATTATAAAACCTTTAGAAAATACAAAAGAGCATAAAGAAGAAAATAGGTATTATCCATAATCCTTACAGTCAAAATTAAAAACCACTGACCTTCTGGTGTAATTCTACCCAAATATATACATACATATATATACATATATGCATATATATATATACATATATATACATATACATATATACATATACATATATGCATATATATGTATATATATACAGATTTTATATATATACAGATTTTAAAAACAAAATTGACCTTATATTGTATATAGAATTTTGTCTATATATTTTTAAAAATTCTCTAATTATATAAGTGATGAATACACTTTCACCAGAACAACTTTAAAGGATACTGAGGTAAAATGCTTCCTCAGCTCGTCCTCCCCCCCACTCCTCCTTCTCCCCAGAGACCACCATGCAAGTTTTTCTTCTATCCTCTCACTTTCCTGTGCGTTCCCATTATGCAGGAATTCACTGTCTAGCTTTCTATTAAAACATCCAGCAGAGGGAACTGTTAGACTGTTTTCTCCTTTGATATGTAAATCACACCTCTTTTTGATTTACAAAAATCTAAGCGTCCTGGATATCATTTACACAATGCAGAATGATACATCAGTTTATAAATATATTATTCCTACTGACTAATTTCTAACCTAAATAAAAATCTTAAATCTTATTTTCTCCCTTCAACTTTCTTGTTGGTTGGTTTTTGTTTCCGTTGACCTTGAAATTATGTGATTTTAAAGGATACTGCTACTGGGTATATTTATGGGGGAAAAATCCTTTCTGTTGGCAGAAATATGTGTTTTTTTTCCTTTGAGAAGATAAATCAGATACAATAAAAAAGAGGTGTAGATGCAACTGTTATTTAATGTGGCAGTAATTCCATTTAAAATCCTAAATAGATTAGAATAATTGAATAGAAACTATTTACATTTAGGTACTCTGACAATGTTTTTTTTCCAAGATGATAAATTCTGTGTATGTATTCTAGTAATACTTTATGTAAATAATATTTGTATTTTTAATTTCACAGCAGTTCTCAAGAGAACCCAACAGAACTTGCAAGCATATTCCGTCTCTTGTGCTGATGCTGTGGGGTTTGTTTTCCCAGCTGTTGTTGATTTGCATATTAACTAAAATACCCTGAAAATGGTGGTTAGGCGATGAGGTGTCCTAGTTATGAGAAATTTCCAAATCACTGACTCTCCTTCAAATGCCACCACTTTTCGTTTTTAAGCATAGGAAGGGAACATTTCCAACGAGTATTTTATGGTTCACTCAGCTTTCTAAATAAAGGATTTTGAACCTAAGTTTTTTTATGGTTGACTACATTGTATTTTTAAACCCTATGTAGTCATCTCTGTGAACCTTTTTTTTTTTTTTAAGATTTTATTTATTTACTTGACAGAGAGAGAGACAGCCAGTGAGAGAGCAAACACAAGCAGGGGGAATGGGAGAGGAAGAAGCAGGCTCCCAATGGAGCAGGGAGCCCGATACGGGGCTCGACCCCACGACCCTGGGATCACACCCTGAGCAGAAGGCAGACGCTTAACGACTGAGCCACCCAGTCACCCCATCTCTGTGAGCCTTGATTCGTTTTTCTCTGCTAGCCAGCTAGGCGTATCTTCAGACTGCTAGTACATATCATATGCTTCATTAATATTTGATGAAAAAAAAAGAATGATCTGAGTGTCCTTCTCCTGTCATCTTGCATGTAACTAACAACCCCTGTCTCAGGTCTCAGCCGTTCATCCTGTGTCCTCCCCACCCCTCGCCCCCGCCACCACTCCCATGATTCTCTCACCCCTACCTGCCCCTTCAGCTTGCACCTCTAATCTGCTTGTATAAAAACAAAATAGGCAAGTCTAATTCTTAAAATTGTGGTAAGTAACAGAGAATTAACAGCCAGTGGAGCTCAGAATGAAAGCCTAAGGAACTTGACTTTGGAGCTTTCTGTCAGCCACTGCCCTCTTTATTTATTTATTTTTTTAAAGATTTTGTTTATTTATTCGACAGAGATAGAGACAGCCAGCGAGAGAGGGAACACAAGCAGGGGGAGTGGGAGAGGAAGAAGCAGGCTCATAGCTGAGGAGCCTGATGTGGGGCTCGATCCCACAACGCCGGGATCACGCCCTGAGCCGAAGGCAGATGCTTAACCGCTGTGCCACCCAGGCACCCCGAGCCACTGCCCTCTTTAAAACACAGATTCATCCTTCTGAAGTAATCGGCCTAAGACTGGAGCATTTTGTGAAATCCATGTGTAACTTAGCCTACAAAAGTACAAGACTTATTTATAACAATGAAAACTTGAAAACAAATGAAATTGGAGATTGGTTAAAGGTAAAGTTGGGGACATCTATAAGATAAATATCAGCTACCACTTAAAAATGGTCTTAGACAGTAGTTCACAGTGATCTGATATGAAGAACAAAGGCAAAAGAAATTTAGAAAAAAAATTAAATCTCCTTAAAACTTACAGCCCATCGACAAGTCCTTGAGAAGGGCAGAGTGACTTTCCCCCTAGGAACTCAACTGCCTCGATGTTAATACTTTAGCAACATTAGCCCGACCTCCAGGATCCTGTGAGTCTCCTTTAACATTTAGAAATTCCTTTGGAGGGGCGCCTGGGTGGCATAGTCGTTAAGTGTCTGCCTTCATACTCATGATCCTGGGTGGCGTAGTCGTTAAGTGTCTGCCTTCATACTCGTGATCCCGGCGTTCTGGGATCGAGCCCCGCATCAGGCTCCTCTGCTAGGAGCCTGCTTCTTCCTCTCCCGCTCCCCCTGCCTGTGTTCCCTCTCTTGCTGGCTGTCTCTCTCTCTCTCTGTGTCAAATAAATAAATAAATAAATAAATAAATAAATAAAATCTTATAGTTAAAAAAAAAAAGAAAAGAAAAAAAAGAAATTCCTTTGGAAACTTCCCTTATCTCTACCCCACCAAGATATATGTGCGATCATCCACCAAGCATGTGGCCCACTGATATAAAACTGAAGGGACTCGTGACTAAGGTTTTACTAAAACAGTAGTAAATGACCTTTTCCTAACAACAGCTAGCCCCTCAAGGTCCTGGACACCTTGCTTCCAAATTCCTTACAGACTTTCACTATCCCTAACCCACTTCCAACTTAAAAGTCACAAGCCCAGTGCAACTTTGTCTACCTACAGGTCCCGTCCCTGTGCTTTAATAAAACCACCCTGTTTGCATCAGAGACACCGCAAGAATTCTTTCCCCACCATTCGCTCCAAACCCCAACATTGTCACATCTATCTACATGGAGAAACCCATGGGAATCTGTTGGAAATGATGTATCTATGAAATGAGTGTTTATTTTTATCATTTATCTCGAATTTTGATGAACCTCTATAAATTTCTTTAACCACAAAAAAAAGTAATGGAAAAATATTTAATGATTTGAAACCATGTTCACTTAACCATATGGTTAAATAAATGCAATGGGTTACAAAACACTCTTTATCCTATAATCTCAGTTTAGGGGGAGGAAAGACGTGTCCATGCATAGCAAAAAGATGGGACTGCTCTTTACCAAAATGCTAGCAGCAGTTACTTATGGGTGATTTTTAAATTTTCTTCTGTTTGTTTACCCACAAAGCCTAAATGTTCTGGGGTTAACATATTGTTCTTTTGAAATAACGGGGAGAAATATTATCTCAGACTACTTTGAGTCAGAGCACTTTAGTGCCTGAGCCAATAGGGGGCGTCCTCAACATCAGGCCCACGAGTTCAGCCACCACTCACAAAGGAACCAGGTTCCTATAGGTAGCTGGTTGCTGAAATCAACTTGATGTTGTCATTGTTTCAATATTGTTCACTAAATAGCAGCAGGTACGTGTCCTTTCCATATTTCTTTTTTGAGTCGGGCTATGGTATCCTCTTCATAATCAAAAGAAGGCAAAATTTTCCAAATTTATTCTAGGAGAATTGGCATTTCAAGGGAATAAAGCAGGACAATTTCAATGAAAGGGATAATAATTTAGGGGAAAAATTTGAAGTGAGTGAGATTGCCCAGGAAGCAGGTTGTAATGTAATCATACATTTACTCAACCTGTGGTAAAATGTCTCCAAGACGAGAGGATGAGGCCAGAAGTACAGCAAATAGAACATGCTTTGTGTGTTTCGACTTATGAATAAATCATTTCAGATCATTTGCATTGCAAATAGGGTTTAGAACAGTTGATGTTTATCAATATATATTTGAAATGATAGAGATTTTTAAAAATTCAATATTTAGTATCTTCAGTCTCAAGGCTTAAAATTCTATCTACATGCTGCTGGTACTCAAATTTATATTTCCAGCTCAGTTTCTCCCCAGAACTCTAAATGTAAACATCTAAGTGCCTACTCAGTGTGCCAAACTCATGGCGTGTAGGAGATCCCTTGGCTTCACTGCATCTAAAACCAAATTGCCACCATCCTGGTCAAACCTGTACCTTACCATTCTTCTCTACCTCCACTAACATCACTGGCTTCCTCCAGTTGCTTAGGCAAAACACCTGGGCACCTTTCCTGTCTCTTGCCTTTCACAAATGCACGTCCTATCAGTAATCCCTGTAGGCTTCCCTTTCACCATATCTAGGACTGACCACGGCTCACCATCTTCACCATCCCCTGCTGTAAGTCACCATCATCTTTTATCAGAAGAATTGTCTCTTTGTCCCAACTTACCCATCTGTCCTCTGTTCTCCTGCCAGGGATCCCCAAAGGCTAAACTCCAGTCTGAGTGGCCCCCTGGGAGCAAGACAGGGCAGAGAATGGTGGACAGTGGGCCTGCAGGCACTAATAGACACGGTGGGGCTGGTCGCTTCATACATAAAGAGGGTAACTTAGCCCACTGAGTGATTTTCAACTTAAAAAGTATTGTAGGAGAGGAGAACCCATTTTCCCTCTACCCTTCTAGGTTCCTGGCTGAGGAACACTCCTCCCAATAATAAAAGATTAACAAGACAAAAATAAACAATTTAAATTACATATGAACATATGTGCATACAAGAGCACCACCTCATATACCTTTTAAACAAAGAAACAATAGATCAGTGAAGAATGGACCAGACAAAGGGGTTTGGGCAAGGGTTATTAATATGGTGAAGATGTCACAAGTTTTGTTTGTACAGTCTTCTTCTCCCTAAACTCCCTGTCTCTGGTGATAAGGATGCCTTCTACCCTCTTGGTACAGGAAGATTATCTTTCACGTGAAAGATTTATCTTCTGCTTTCAATGAGACAAGGAAGGATCAGAGTGTCTTTTTTGCACCACCTGTTTCTCAAGCATGTTTAATTCAAAATAATCCATATGCCAAAGTGACATATGCCATATGCCAAAATTTCTAAATGACATATTCTGGACTCCAACAGTATCGTTGTTGGTCAGACTCTTATTACTTTAGTTATTTATAAAACTTGAATAGTGCTATTCATTTGAGGGATACGACATCATTTCCCACTTAAAATGATGCTGGGTATATAGTAACATTACCGGACACACTTGAGGTATTTAAATGTACTGTGGCACCAGGGAAAGGGGAGAAGTTGGTGGAGAGAAGTGGGCTCGGTACCCAGTGATGACAAGGCAATTAGTGGAGTCAGCTCTCTTACAAGTTCATACTGGGGTGGCAAAAGGACCTGCCAAGAAAGGAATCATGGCTGGCATTCATGACATCCATTGCCCAGGGCTAGGAAAACAACCGCATGTCCCATGGGTGGCAATGAGCAGGCAGCATCTATATGTGGGCAGACTGTTCTTATTTAAAAGGAGTGAGGGGTGCCTGGGTGGCTCAATCATGATTTCAGGGTCCTGGGACCGAGCTGCACATCAGGATCTCTGCTCAGCAGGGGACCTGCTTCTCCCTCTGCTTCTGCCGCCTGCTCCCCCTACCTGTGCTCTCTCTCTCTCTAATAAATAAATTTTAAAAAAAGAAGGGATGTGTGCTTTCATGTGAGCATGTGTGTGTACACACTTTCTTAGAGTTCAAATGTAAGATGATACACTTAACTATTTGTATTTAGGCATTTTTTTTCTCTTTTTAAATTAAGTTTTTAATTTTAACTCCAGTTAGTTAAAATACAGTGTTGTATTAGTTTCAGATGTACAATTTAGTGATTAAACACTTCCATACAACACCCTATTGTTGGGTGTTTGGTGTTGGACAAGTGTACTCTTTAGTTCCCATCACCTATTTTCACCCATCCCCCCCCACCCAACTCCCCTCTAGTAACCATCCATTTGTTCTCTACATTTAAGAGTATGTTTCTTTGTTTGCCTCTCTCTTTTTCTTTCCCTTTGCTCATTTGCTTTCTTAAATTCTACATATGAGTGAAATCATCTGATATTTGTCTTTCTCTGACTTATTTTGCTTAGCATTATACTTTCTAGCTCTATCCATATCATTGCAAATAACAAGATTTCATTCTTTGCTATGGCTGAGTAACATTCCATAGTGTATCTATACCACATCTTCTTTATCCATTCATCTACTGATGGACTGGACACTTGGGCTCAATTTATTTTTTATTAATTTATTTTATTGAATTAATTTTTCTGTATGGTGAAAAAAAATGGTCCAGTTTCATTCTTTTGTATATAGCTGACCAATTTTCCCACTCCATTTGTTGAAGAGACTGTCCTTTTCCATTGTATATTCTTTCCTCCTTTGTCAAATATTAGTTGACCATATAACCGTGGCTTTATTTCCAGGTTTTCTATTCTGTTCCATTGATTTCTGTGTCTATTTTTATGCCAGTACCATACTATTTTGATTACTACAGCTTTCTAGTATAACTTGAAGTCTGAAATTGTGATACTTGCAGTTTTGTTTTTCTTTCTCAAGATTACCTTGGCTTTTTTTTGTGGTTCCATACAAATTTTAGGGCTTTTGTTCCAGTTCTGTGAAAAATGCTGCTGGTATTTTGATAGGGCTGCATTAAATCTGTAGATTGCTTTGGGTGGTATAGACGTTTTAACAATATTTGTTCTTCCAGCCCATGAGCATGGAATATTTTTCCATTTCTTTGTGTCTTCAATTTCTTTCATTAGTGTTTTACCCTTTCCAGAATACAGGTCTTTTACTACTTTGGTTAGGTTTATTTTTAGGTATTTTATTATTTTTGGTGTATTTGAAAATGAAGTTGTTTTCTTAATTTCTTTCTGATGCTTCATTATTAATGTATAGAAACGCAACAGATTTCTGTATTTTGATTTTGTATCCTGCCACCTCACTGAATTCTTTTATCAGTTCTAGCAGGTTTTTTTTGTGGAATCCCTAGGGTTTTCTCTATATAGTATCTTGTCGTTTGCAAATAGTGGAAGTTTTACTTCTTTAGCAGTTTGGATGCCTTTTGTTTCTTTTTGTTGTCTCATTGCTGTGGCTAGGACTCCTAGTACTATGTTGAATAAAAGTGGTGAGAGTGGACATCCTTGTCTTGTTCCTGACCTTAGGGGAAAAGCTCTCTGTTTTTCCCCATTGAGTGTGATGTTTGCTGTGGATTTTTCATATAAGGCCTTTATTATGTTAAGGTATGTTCCCCTCTAAACTTACTTTTTTGAGGATTTTTATCATGACCGGGTGTTGTACTTTGTCAAATGCTTTTTCTGCATCTATTAAAATGATCATATGGTTTTTATCCTTTTTCTTGTTGTTGTGATACATCATGTTGATTGATTTGTGAATATAGAACAACACTTGCATTCCAGGAATAAATCCCACTTAATAGTGGTGAATGATTTTTTAATGTATTGTTGGATTCAGTTTGCTAGTATTTTGTTGAGGATTTTTGCATCTATCTTCTTCAGAGATGTTGGCCTGTAGTTCTCTTTTTTGGTGGTGTCTTCATCTGGTTTTGTTATTAGAGTAAGGCTAGCCTCATAGAATGAATTTGGAAGTTTTCCTTCCTCTTCTGTATTTTGGAATAGTTTGAGAAGAACAGGTATTAACGGGTCTTTAAATGTTTGATAGAATTTTCCTGTGAAGGCTTCTCGTCCTGGACTTTTGTTTCCTGGGAGCTTTTTGATTACTGATTCACTTTTATTGCTGGCGATCAGTCTGCTCAAATTTTCTATTTCTCCCTGCTTCTGTTTTGGTAGGTTACATGCTTCTAGGAATTTAACATTTAGGCATTTTTTTAAAAGATTTTATTTATTTATTAGACAGAGAGAGACAGCCAGCAAGCGAGGGAACACAAGCAGGGGGAGTGGGAGAGGAAGAAGCAGGCTCCCAGAGGAGGAGCCTGATGTGGGGCTCGATCCCATAACACCGGGATCACGCCCTGAGCCAAAGGCAGGTGCTTAACCACTGTGCCACCCAGGCGCCCCCATTTAGGCATGTTTTAAGGCTATTTTATATAGTGCTGAATGACCAGTGTTCCCAACTAAATTCAATATGCTGAGTGACAATTCTTCATTGAATATTTATTTGGGGGAAGATAATTAGTGGCCCTTACATTGAAGCCAACACAGTGATCTCTTCCAACTCCTACTCCCTTCCACCCACAGCATGGTTTCCCACTTCCCTTCCAGTGTAAAATGATTCCTCCCAACATTGCTGTGACCAGCATTTTCCCAACCAAACCACTGTTTTCTCTGTCATGGCTTTTTAAAAAAAAGTCAGGCAGATGAGTTTCATAGAGAGAAATTCCCTCTTACTTTTCAATATCTCACTTTTCAGTATTTGACATTTTGAACATTTTTGTTCTTGAGACAAATTTGAAAATAGTAATTACTCAGTAAATATTTATGGAGGACCTACTATGTGCCAGGCACTGTTCTAGACACAGCAGACCCTTGCCCTCTTGGGAAACTAACATTCTAGATCAGCAATAAGTAAGAAGCATAGTAAAAATGTACTCTGCACAACATGTTGAAAGGTAATAAGTACTATGAAAAAAGTAAATTAGTCTGTCACCAATGCCAGATCATTTTTTTATGTCACTGTCTTGCTCAGAAATATCTAATGCTGCCCTCGGTGTGTTACCCAAGCCTTTCTGTCTGCTCCCAGCCCACCTTCCCACCTCATTTGGTACTGGGCCATCTACAAAAACTCAGGCTTGGGCCCTCACTGTCTCCCACCACCCTCCCAGCTCCAAGTCATTGTTCGGATTGTCTCCTGACTCTTGGAATGTGTGTGGATGTGGCCTATGAAAAATGGTGGTCCGCTCCCCAAAGTCTTTGGGACCTCTGCAGCACACACCCTGAACACATTGACCTCTGAACTTCCTGGTGTTTGTTCTCTGTCCCTGACATTCAGACCCTTAATCAAATGCTTCCTTGAATTGCTACTTAATGATTACTGAACCATGCGTAGGGATTATCTCCTTGTGGAGATTATTGACTCCTGGGGTGGGGGGTGGGGGCAGGCATCATCCTCAGGATTTAACTCAACTGCTTTCTATGTACATGATAGGTACTCAGAAAAATTCCTATTGTTGAATAAATGATGGATAAACTACTAAATAGAGACATTTGTATACAACTTCTGAGTTGATGGACCAGACCTCTTTCCCTGCTCTTGAAGGACAAGAAAAGATGAGTGCTGATTTTGCCATTCTATCTCCCAAACACCAGTTTTCAATCTTTACACAGTTGTTTATAAAACTGATTTGACATAAAACGTAGTATTTTCAAGCCACTTATATTTTCTGATTACTCTCTGGAAGCATTCTGTAAAGGATTTTTTGGTTGCTTGCTTCTAAAGTTCTAACTAACGTATGACCTGCTTGGTTGTTAAGCAATTAGAATCTCATTCAGTTAAGTCCCTGTCGTGGCTGTCCAACAAGTCTCACTGAATTCAGTTTACCTTGCACAGCCATACCCAGGGCTGTAACAAGAAACTCTGAATGCCGTTACAATTCAGATCTGGAGAAGCTCTTTTTCAAGAGGCAGTAAACGTCAACATCTTTGAGGACATTTCTTCCAGGAATTGCTTTTCAGTGACCGTGCACACAAAAGATGGAGAGGAGAAACCACAAAAGACAGCAGACGTCTTGGCAAAGTCAGCAGGCTGCTCTGGGGGACTTAGGGGTTTGCACGAAGAAAACCTAGCCACAGCCATAGGTTTTATTGACAGCACCCTCTTGAAACTGCTCTGATCTTGAACACACAAGCCAAAAATAATTAAAGCACCAATTGACGAGCTTTTTAAAAAAGGTTAAAAACGCTCATTTGAAAGCCCCTGGGACAAAGAGTATACTACAGAGAAGTACAGTGGTCAGCTCAATACTCTAAGTACAGGCAAACTCGGGGCTGTCGCAAATGATGTATGGAACCTTTGAGACTTTGGAAAACCTACAAACAAGGCCATGCACATAAAGAGACAGAGCTGTCCTCGGTGGCTTCAGTTTCCATGTCTGATTTATCAGCCTCTTTTTTTTCTTGAAAACTCCTATCTTCTTCTCCTTCTAGATTTCAGGAAAATCCAGGATATCAGCCATGCTTTTACATAGAGTTGTTGCTTATTGCAGGAGAATTTGGAGACTGGACTTTGGGGCAAAACGTGAAGCCTTAAACATGGAGTTCAGGGAAAGTCCTCATGTTAATGGCATGAGTGCTTCCCTGGTCAGCCTTTGGGTCTTTCTTCCCCTTTGCTCTGGGAGCACTGGATTTGGACCTCCAGCCATAAGAGATGCTGCTCACTTCCTGAACTCTTCCAAATGCTTCCTCCCCGTGGGGAGTTCCCAGTTACAATGGAGTCTAATGGAATAGAGAATCTGAATCCATACTCATGTATAGGTGTTTGGGAGAACAAAAGAATCTAATGGAATCGATCATCAATTGGCAATTAAGACAAACATTCAAAAATGGTTAGCCAACCATGTAACAGCTTACACTTTAAAAAAGTGAAGCCCCATAATTCTGCCCTTACACTCACTAAAAAAATGTGTTGGGCCCACTGCTAGGGACATGTGGTATTCCCAGGCTAAAACAAGCCCAAGATGGAACTCTGTAAGAGGAACTGCTTGCCCAGTTTTGCCCACCCACCTTGCGCTCCAGAACCACAGGAAAATAGAGACCACGCGCCAAACCCACATGGAGGGATTCTTTAACTTGGGAATGAATACATACAACAAGGAGATTTGTTAAGAACGACTGACTCCAAATTCAAGAATGACGTTGTGTGTAGTTTCCTGTATTTTAACTTTGGAATGTGTGTGTGTGTGTGTGTGTGTGTGTGTGTGTGTAGTATAACAGAGTATAGTATAGGGTAGTAGAAATATGACTCTTTGGTTGTGACAGAACCTCAAAATGGCTTAAACAGAAAAAAAGCAACATTTTTTGGACTCAATAATAGTGGAGAGAAGCAGTTTGCTTCAGGCACACTGATGCTGTCACCTGGGCTTGGTCCCTGTCCATTTCTTAGCCCTGTTTTCTGCTATGTTGGACTTGCTCTTGGTCAGGTCCTCTCTGGGGGGCATCCTAGCAACGTCAGGCTTATACCCCCCAGGACTCACGTCCAGTGAACATACTTCCCTTCTCCAAGGGTCCTACTCAACCTGGGAACACAGGCCAGGACCTGCACCAATGACCATAGCTGGCATTGGCCAGGTAGTGCACTTGAGTGATGGGAAGTGGTGGCAGTCAACCCACCAAAATGCAAATACTGAGCATGCAGGAGGAAGATAAAGAGCGATATCAGGGGAACCTGACTGGCTCAGTAGGTAGAGTATGCAACTCTTGATCTTGGGGTTGTGAGTTTGAGCCCCATGTTGGGTATAGAGATTACTTAAAAATTATAAAATCTTTTAAAAAAAAAAAAGTCATACCAGTCAGAAAGAAGTGGTAAGCTGCTGAACTGGCAGAGATAGTGGGATCACCATCTAGTATAGCTCTAAGTGCCACTAAGATGGGTTCAAGATCTCTTCCTGGGATTTTGCCCTCTCTGGATGAGGACACATGCAGCACTGGCCACCTGATAACCTCAGAGGGTGTTGGCCTCAGGATGAGTCAAGGCTGTGGACAGGATCACAGAACCAATCTAGAGCCCCATGTATTAAGACAGAGTTATAATTAACTTGGATCCTGCCCTACTTCTGGACCATTCTATAAGATAATATAGTTCTCTTATTATTTAAGGAAGTTTGTGTTGAGTGTGTTGCTCACAGTCAAGAATGTCCTAACTCATGGATCTATAATCAAAAAGGTAAAAGACGAAAGCACATTAATTTTTTAACAGTGATATTTTTGTTATATCACGAGTTTTCTGAACCTGAATATTGGGCTGTGTCTCCTACATGGCAGTCAATTTGGGGACACATTGAAAATTCTCCTACTTTACCTCAGCTCATCAATGGAAAACATTTAGAGCAATCTTGGACTCTGAAAACAACTTATGGATATCTGAAATAATTCAATCAAAAGTTAAAATCCATGTAAGTATTTTTGCAATGGGGAGATCAGCTCACACCACCTTGAAGGAGTGATTTAGCCTCAACTGCGGAGAAACCAGGTATGGTATGCAGTAACTGGAATGCAATAGGAAGCATACAGCATCACTCATGAGGACTTGTCAAAAGTATTTAGCCTGAATTTAACCCTTTAGATCTAAATTCTGATATGTGGGAAACATAGGAGCTAGAGAAGTAAGTTAAACACCACCATGCGGAAACAGTTGAATCTAAAAGGCAGACAATTTATAGGACGGTAGTTGTATTAGTTAGCTCAGGTGCCATAACAAGATACTACAGACCGGAGGGCTTAAACAATGACATTTATTTTCTCCCAGCTTTGGAGGCTGGAAGTCCAAGGTCAAAGTGCCAGCAAGGTAAGTTTCGGGTGAGGCCTCTCCTCCTAATTCAAAGACAGTCACCTTCTTGCTGCGTCCTCACATGGCCTTTCCTCTGTGTGTGTGAGGGGAGAGAGAGGGAGGCTTCATGTCTCTTCCTCTTCTTATAAGAACACCAGTCCTACCAAATCAGGGCCCCAACCTCATGAGCTCATTTAACCTTGATCACCCCCCTAAAGGCTCTGCCTCCAGATATAAGTAGGTGTTAGGGCATCAACATATGAGTTTTAGGGAGACACAATTCATTGTTCAGTCTCTCCAACAATCAACAACATTAACAAAAAAGGTGAGGAGACCAATGAAAAGACACCTAGAGACATGACAGCCAAATACAATGTGTGGTCCTTGATTGGATCCTAGTTTAAACAAACCAGTTATAAAAGATGTTTTGGGGACAAAATTGAAGAAATTTGAATATAGATGGGATTAAGGAATTTTTAATCTTGTTAGATATTATAATGGTGTTGTGACTATGTGGGACATTTTCTGCATTTTTCCAGAGTTGTATCATGAAGCATTTAGGAGTACATGTATGATATATGTAATTTATTTTACAATGCTTTACAAACAACAGACATAGCAAATATGGGAAAAATGATTCTCTTTCCATCTTTTTTTTTTTTTTTTAGTACTTTCTTCACCCAACATGGGGCTTGAACTCATGACTCCGAAATCAAGTCATATGCTCTTCTGACTGAGCCAGCCAGGTGGCCCAGAGGAAAAGTAATTCTTAAATCTAGCTGATGGGTACTTTTCTCTATACTTGACATTTCTATAACTTAAAAAAATACACACAATTCTTTCAAAAATAATTTTCTTATAAAATGCTACCATATCATTTCCGTATGAAGTTCTGCTAAAATTATAAGGTATCTTATATAGATTTATTAATACTTTTACAATTAAAAAACAGACATTATACATTTGTTTTCTAGAGTGCTGAATCAAATTGCCACAACTGATTGGCTTAAAACAACACAAATGTGTCCCCTTACAGCTCTAGGGGTGAAAGTCCAAAAAGTGTGAGTGGGGTCACGTCTCTCTGAAGGCTCTAGAGGACGACATTCCCCTGCTCTTCCAGCCTGTGGCGGTGGCTTTCAGTCCTTGGTGTTCCTCAGTGTATAGCGTCATCACATGGCCCTCACCCTGCGTGTCTGGGTATCTGTGTCTTTTCTTTTTATAAGGACACCAGTCATACTGGATTAAGGGCCCACCAACCGGTATGACTTCACCTTCACTTAACCAATAACATCGGCAGTGACCTTACTTCTAATTAAGATTCTGGCAAGAATGTGATTTTTTTTTTTTTAAGAACATGATTTTTGGTGGACACTATTCAACCCAGTACATATTACCTCAGGGATTCTTGCACATCTTCCTGGACCTATTTGGCCAGGTTGTCCCACCAGGTCATTCCCGGTTATATTTAAAATTCCTGAAGGGCAAATTTGTCCCCAGAAGTATTGAAATAAGATGTAAATGGATGGCTTAATACAGGACCAGAGATGCGGATTCCGGGTTTGTGTCAGGGGTACCATGAGGATAATCTCTGAATACACTTCTTTACCTCTTCATATCATACTGTGCTTTATTTTTATTTATTTATTTATTTTCCAATTTAAAAGTCAGAATCTATTTTGCTGAAAACATGTGTACGCGTGTGCCAGGCCAGCACAGCTATAACTCATCCATCATGGCGAGCAGATCGTCCCCCTTGCTGGTGCTCTGCCTCGACTGGTCCGTGACCTCAAACTCCCCCATGATGCGAGCCAGCTCCTCGTTCTTTTGCTGGTCCTGAGTAGCTTGCATGTTGATAACCTCATAGGATAACTCTTCTGGCCTGGTTAGCGCTGCTTTTTCCTTCTCTTCATTGGTGGTGAAGAGATTCAACCAGAATCCTGGCTCAGGGCCACTGGGTTTCTTAATCTCCATTCCTCCCATTTGCCTGGCCAAGAAATTCAGCTCTTCTTTAGCAAGCGGGTTTGGAGCAATGCTTTCCTGTGTCCGGGAAGCTAAGCTTTTGGATGCTCCAGACATGTGGGTTTCCACGGGCCGGTTCATACTGTACCTATTGGTTCCCAGTTTCAGGACTCGGTCTCCATAAAGTTCAAAAGAACCTTTTTTTGGTGCAGTGACATAGTGCCCACCGCGCTTGAATTCTACCTTCTTCACTTCTTTGCCTTTGTTGTTGAACATTCTGATGAGTCCAGGAACTTCAGTTCCCCAGGGAACGGGCCGGACACCGGCAACACAAAGCGACCATTAGAATTCTGGACTTTGTCCTTTAGAAATATGGACTTTGTCCTTTAGAAATATGGATGTGCGGGTCCTGGAAGAAGATGAGGAGGGTCTGGCAAATCAGCTGGAACTCCCCCGCAGGGAGTCCTCCATATACCTCAGTCAGCTGCCGGAAAGTCTCCTCCACCTGATGCTGGATGGCTGGGGAGTCTTGGATGAAACCCTTGATGGTGTCTAAATGATTGGAAGTGACCAACAACACATCCTTGGGGCGGGGACACAGCAGTACTTGGTATTTGAAAGCCATAGTCATCAGGTCATAGAGCTTATCCATGCTGGCCTGGTTCAGCCTCATAATGGAGGCATGAGCCAGGCGGTCATAGACAGTCCTCAGGGCCTTCTTGGAGTAGAGCTCTTGGGGTTTGAACAATTCCTCCATAAACTTTCAATTGAACATGGTTGAAAGGATGTCATTCAGAACTTTGTGGGCCTTGTCTCTCAGGATGTTTTGGGCCCGCAGCCACTGGTCCAGGATGTAAAGCATCTCCCCACCCAAGTTCAAGAAGAGCAGCGGTAGTGTCCACACTAACATGGTGTCAGATGCTGGCGGGGCAGGCGAAGGGCCACGGGGCTGGGTAGCCCCATACTGTGCTTTAAAACAAGAAAGTTTAGAGATTTCTGGGTTTTTTTTAAGATTTTATTTATTTATTTATTTATTTATTTGACAGAGAGACAGCCAGCAAGAGAGGGAACGCAAGCAGGGGGAGTGGGAGAGGAAGAAGCAGGCTCCCAGTGGAGGAGCCTGATGTGGGGCTTGATCCCAGAACGCTGGGATCACGCCTTGAGCTGAAGCAGATGCTTAGTTTAGAGATTTCTATAACTTTTAAATATGAAGCATTTTGGTTTTAGAATTTATTTGCTTAGGGGCGCCTGGGTGGCACAGCGGTTAAGCGCCTGCCTTCGGCTCAGGGCATGATCCCGGCGTTATGGGATCGAGCCCCACATCAGGCTCCTCCACTGGGAGCCTGCTTCTTCCTCTCCCACTCCCCCTGCTTGTGTTCCCTCTCTCGCTGGCTGTCTCTATCTCTGTCAAATAAATAAATAAAATCTTTAAAAAAAAATTTTATTTGCTTAGCTGCTTGGAAAGGAATTAACATCATGTTATCCCTGGAACCAGGTAAGAGAGAGCAGATTACACATTACACAAATATTTGGTTTTAGGATCAGGAAAAATGTGTCCAATTGTGAAACTGAATATGAAATGATTTGTACTCAAATACACAAATGTCCTCTGTGAAATAAGACTGTATGAGGCTATGCTTAGGCCATGATAATTAGAAAATTCTTTCCCTGGATTTGGTATTTGTCACTGACTTTTTCAGTTACGTATTTTATACCAGATTTATAAGGTCCTGGAATTTTACTTAATGCAAAGGATTATCTCTGGTTTCATTTAAGTCAAACAAAGCTGAATGATAACACGAATACACTATCAGAAATGTACATAGCAATTAGCAAAAGTTCCCACCTCTTCTCACCTCACCCTCCCCAATGAGTTCCTCTCAATAGAGGAAACCACTGCTAACATTTTGAGTTCTCTCCTTTAAGACCTTTAACAGGAATATAAAAAATTACTTATACGTTTCCGTGTATGAATGAATGTGTGTAGTTTATTTATTTACATAAAAGTTGAATTATATCATATATATTTTGGAACAACTTGTTAATCTTCTTAACCAAGCAATATGTCACAAACACTGTTTCATGTCAGTATGTAGTATTCCATCGTGCATATAACAGTTTATTTAATCCAAGCCTCTCTTGATGAATGTTTAAGTAGTCTCCAATTTTGGAAAGCCTCATTTTAGCAGAGAATTCTCAGCTGACAATACCTTCTCATTAGTAGTAGCTTTAATTCAAGCTTCTTAAAGGAATCTGGAAAAATAAGATTGGAATGTAGCAATCAAGGACTTAGCTAAAGGAACATTTAAAACTTTTAGTAGTTTTTCATTCTTCAGTTCTATTATTGACACTAAAAAAAATATTAAGGAGGAAAAAGCGAAGGGGACTTATGATCTCAGGTCCAGCATGTAAGGAGCTTGAAGGTTGTCACTGTGTCCCAACAAATAGAAAGCTGAACAAACTGAAAAATCAACTCTTTCTACATCCATCAGAGAATTGGGGGTCATGGGGCAAACTGCTGCCCTCAAAATTAGGAGATAATAAGAATCACAAGTTACCAGAGCAGAATCCCATGTATAGAAATCCTTGGGGAAACCTATTGCCAGGATAGGAAAACATGAATTATAACTGAAAAACTGCTGGAGGCTCATTGTGGGCAAGTCTGAGAGTTAAACACTTCAGGAGACTCCACACATGGGGAGCGGTAGACACACTTTTGTGAGTTTTACCTCCAAGAGTTCTACCAGTTGTTCACAGTGAATACTGGAGAGAAATATTCTCCTGTTTCTGACAGAGGAAGGGGAAAAGTAATCATTTTAAAATTCCCCAGAGCATTCCATTCTTTTTAACAAGGTCTGTTCTCAGAAGAAACTATTTGCCAGAGCCAAATCTGCTAGGATTTTATCAGAACCTAAACCACCCGGGAGAAGGGAAATATCCAATTCCAGCCCATTCTAGCCATCCTGTTCTAGGAAAGGTGGTGGAGGTGGGGGTGGGGAATGAGAAGCACTTGGAAAGTTCACTGAAAGACTGAGGTACAATTGTTAGGTCTATAGAATGCTTTCCCTCCCCCCACACCTTACCATCACGTTATTAAAGAACTACTGGTAGCAGTTCCTTTTACTCAGTATACCATATACGGTTATAAAGAAAAAACTAGAAGACATTCTAAAGGCAAAAAACACAATTGAAGAGACAAAGCAAACATTAGAAGTAGACATGGCAGGTATGTTTGAGTTATGAGATGAGAAATTTAAAACAACTATAATTAATATAATAATGTCTCTAAGGAAAAAGTAGACTGCATCAAAGAACAGATGGGTGATGTAAGTAGAGAGTTGAAAATTCTAAGAAAGGAACAAAAAGAAACTCTAAAGATCAACAACACTGTAAGGGAAATGAAGAATGCTTTTGCCGGGCTCATTGGTAGACTAGAAACAGCAAAGGAAGAATCTCTGAAGTTGAGGATATGTCAATAGAAACTTCCCAAACTGAAAAGCAAAGAGAAAAAAAATGACTGAAACCGCCCCCCCAAAACAGAACAGAGTATCCAATAACTGTGGGACAACCAGAAAAGGTACAACATAGGCATAATGGGAATACCAGAAAGGAAAAAAAAAAGTACAGAAAGGAACAGAAAAAAGATTTAAGCAATAATAAATGAGAATTTCCTCCCAAATTAATGTTAGATACCAAACTATAGATCCAGGAATCTCAGAAAACACCAAGTATGGTAAATGCCAAAACAAACAAACAAAATAAACCCCCCTACTACACCTAGGCATATCATTTTCAAACCACAGAAAATCAAAGATAAAGAGAAAATCCTTAAAGAACTCAGAGGAGGAAACACCTTCTTTATAAAGAAGCAAATACAAAATTTACATGTGATGTCTCCTTAGGAAGCACACAAGGAAGAAGAGGGTGGAATGAAATATGTAAAGTACTGAGAGAAAAAAAAAATAACTACTGATTAGAATTCTGTAACCTGTTGAATTATCCTTCAAAAGTGAAGGGGAAAAGGATTCTGGGAAGATGGTGGAGTAGGAAGCACCAGGAATCTGTCTCACTATGTAGACAGCAATTACACTGGTAAAATCTGTCTGATGTAATGATTTTGGAACTCTAGACTGTATTTTTTTCTTAAGATTTTATTTATTGATTTGAGAGAGAGAGACCACAAGCAGGGCGAGGGGCAGAGGGGAAAGCAGACTCCCACCTGAGCAGAGAACCTGATGCAGGGCTTAATCCCAGGACCCTGGGATCATGACCTGACCTGAAGGCAGACATTTAACTGACTGAGCCACCCAGGTGCCCCTGGAACTCTAGACTGTACTGAAGGCTTGAAACTTCCACTGGATGACTTGAATGGTAAGTTGTGTTTAATTTCTGCTCTTAGCACAACAGCTAACCCAGGGGTGCCTGGGTGGCTCAGTCAGTTAAATGTCTCCCTTTGGTTTAGGTCATGATCCCAGGGGCCTGGGATAGTCCCACATCTGTCACCCTGCTCAGTGGGGTGTCTGCTTCTCCCTCTCCCTCTGTCCCTCTTCTCTGCTTGTGCACTCTCTCTCTCTCAAATAAATAAATAAAATCTTAAAAACAACAATGACAACAACAATAATAGCTACTCATGCCCCAGCATGTAGCAGACAGCTATGCACTTGTTTCTAGGAGCAGCTTGCACATGGTCTGTGGGAGCCAGGGTAGTAAAAAAACACAACAAAACAAAAAACAAAAAATATCTCCTCCAATTATCAGTGATCTGTGCTCTGATTTATGATTGCTTTTTCTGATCACAGAGGTACACTCAAAGAAGTGGGTAAAATTTTGTTGCAAATGAAACTCAGGGGATTTAATAGGCCATTGGATTTCTCCCCTTTTAATTTTATTCTTTCCTCCCTTTTGGGAGCCAGACATTAAAGACTAGAACAATCAGGAGCAACTGCATATATGGGAAATCACTGTGAATGCCAAGAGAAAGGTGCAGGCTCAGAAAAGACCTGAAAATACTCATTTACACTTCAGGCTCCTCCTTGGTACAGGAACAACTGACAATAATAGAAAAGGAAGAAGAAGGAGATGGAGATGGAGGAGGAGGAGAGAGGAGAAGGAGGGAGCAAAGGAAGGAGAAAGAGAGAGAGAGAAAGAGGAGGAAGAGCAGGAAGAGGGAGAATTGGAGGAGGAAGAGAAAAGGGAATAAAGGGAAAAAAAAGAAAATGAAAATCCTGGAGAAAGGGGAAGAATCTAATATCCAGAATTATTATTATTAGATTCAGATGTCTAGTGTTCAACAACAACAAAAAAAGACATATAGAAAAACATAAATTATGGCCCATTCAAATAAACAAGGAAACCAATAGAAACTGTCCTTAAGAAAGACATGATGGCAGATCTACTACATAAAGACTTTAAAACAATTATCTTAAGAAGCCAAGGAACTAAAGGAAGTTGTGGATAGAGTCAAGAAAATGACATATGGACAAAATGGAAATAATCAATGAAGAAATAGAAAGCCTAAAATAGAAACAAATAAAGAAAATAAATTCTGGAGTTGAAAAGTACGATAACCAAAATAAGAATGCACCAGATGATTCAAAGGGATAATTGAAAAGACAGAAGAAAGAGTCAGTGAACTTGAAGATAGGACAATTAAAATTATTGGGTCTGAATAACAGAAAGAAAAAAAGATTGAAGAAAAGTGAATAGAGCTTAAAGGACTTGTGGGATGCCATCAAGTGGACCAACATACACGTTATGGGAGTCTCAGAAGAAGAAGAGAAAAAAAGGCAGAGACTATTTGAAGAAATAATTGTCAAAATTTCCCCAAATTTGATGAAAGACATGAATATAAACATCCATGAAGCTCAACAAACTCTGAGATGAACTTAAAGAGACACACAAGATATATTATAATTAAATTGTTGAGAAACAAAAAATAAATTTAAGTGTGACAAGAGAAGAGAATTGTCACATACAAGGGGTCCTTAACAAGATTTTCGCATATTTTTTTTTAAAGATTATTTATTTATTTATTTGACAGAGAGCCAGCAAGAGAGGGAACACAAGCAGGGGGAGTGGGAGAGGAAAAAGCAGGCTCCCAGTAGAGGAGCCTGATGTGGGGCTCGATCCCAGAATGCTGGGATCGCGCCCTGAGCCGAAGGCAGACGCTTAACGACAGAGCCACTCAGGCGCCCCAGATTTTTTTTTTTAATCAGAAACTTTGGTGGCCAGGAGGCAGTGGACTGTAATATATAAGGTACTAAAGGAAGGGCAGTAGCTGAGAGCAAAGAATCCTGTACCTGGCAAAACTATCCTTCAAAAGTGAGGGAGAAATGAGGACATTCCCAGATAAGCCAAAGCTGAAGAAGTTCATTACTAGTAGATCTTCCTTGCAAGAAATGCTAACCACAAAGAAAAAGGTTACAGAATAAAGACACCCACGAGAGAGAGAGAAGGAAATTAAAACATTCTACTACCAAAAATCAATAAACACGAAAATAGACAGTAATGCAGAAAATTAAGGACAAAAACCTATATGGCATATAGAAAACAAATGACACAATGACAGAAGTAAGTACCTTCTTAATAAAAATTATTTTAAATATAAATGGGTTAAATATTCAATCAAAAGACACAGATTGGCAGAAAGGATAAACAAACATGATCCAAGCATATGCTATCTACAAGAGGCACTTTAGATCCAAAAATACAGGGGCGCCTGGGTGGCTCAGTCGTTAGGCCTCTGCCTTCAGCTCAGGGTGTGATCCTAGGGTCCTGGGATTGTGCCCCGCATTGGGTTCCTCTGCTATGAGCCTGCTTCTTCCTTTCCCACTCCCCCTGCTTGTGTTCCCTCTCTCGCTGGCTGTCTCTATCTCTGTCAAATACATAAATAAATAAAATCTTAAAAAAAAATACACATAGGTTGAAAGTGAAAGAATGGAAAAGGATATTCCAAACAAATAATAATCAAAAGACAGTGGGGGTGACTGTACTAATATCAAACAACATAGGCTTTAAATTTTAGAAGCTTATAAGAAACAAAGAAGAACATCATATATTGATAAAAGTTTCAATGCAGCAAGAAGATAGAACAGTTATAGATAATTACACACCTAATGACAGACCATCAAAATATGTGAAACAAAATTAACATTTGAAGGGAAAAACACACAATTCTAAAATAATTGTTGTAAACTCCAATATTCCGTTCTCAGTGGATAGAACAACCAGACATGAAATAAGTAAGTAAGAAAATAGAGAACTTAACAAAATAAACCAACTAGGTCTAACAGACATATGCAGAACACCCCACCCAACAAGAACACATTCTTCTCAAGGGCACATGGGACATTTTCCAGGATACACCATTTGTTCTGTCACAAACTAAGTCACAATGCATTTAAAAAGACACATAATAGCTTGTCTGATCACAGTGGGAGAAAGTTAGTAATCAATTACAGAAAGAAACTGGAAATTTCACAATTGTGGAAATTAAATAACATATTTTCAACAACTAATAGATCAAAGAATAAATCACAAGAGAATTTAGAAAATAAACAAAAATAAATGAAAGTAAAAGATAATATACCACAACCAATGTGACACAGTGAAAGAAGTGCTAAGGTGGAAATTTACAGCTCCGAATGCTTATATTAAAAAACAAGAAAGATCTCAAATGAGCAAATGTATCCAGGTAACAGAAAAAGAAGAACAAAACCCAAAGCTACCAGGAGAAAGAGGAAATAATAAGATTAGAGCAGAGATAAACAAAGTTGAGAATAACAAAACAACAGAGAAAATCAATGAAATTCGAAGTTGGTTCTTTCAAAAAGATGAAGAAAATCGACAAACGTTTAGTGGACTAAGAAAAGAAGACTCAAATCACTAAAATTAGAAATGAAAGTGGGGACATTAATACCAATTCTAAAGAAATAAAAGATTATATGAGAGTCCTATGAATGATTGTATGCCATCAAATTGTATAACCCTAGAAATTCCTAGAAACACAAAACCTATCAGACTAAATCTGAAGAGATAGAAAATCTGAATAAAATAACCTGTAACTAGTAAGGAGACAGAATCAGTAATCAAGACTCTCTCAATGAAGAAAAATCCCTGGACACAATGGCTTCACTAGTGAATTCTACCAAACATTAAAGAAGAACTAACTTCAGTTTTTCTCTAGCTTTTCCAGAAAATTAATGAAGGAGGGAACAACTTCCTAATTCATTCTATGAAGGCAGCCTTATTCTGTACCAAAGCCAGAAAACACTACAAAAAAGCTGCAGACCAATATCCCTTATGAACACTGATGCAAAAATCCTCAACAAAGTACAAATGAGCAAATAGATATCAGCAGCATATTTAAAGGATCATACACCATGATCAAATGGGATTTTTTTTTTCTGGAATGCAAGAATGGTTCACCATAAGAAAATCAATCAATGTAATATACCACATTACAGAACAAAGAACAATAGCCACACGATCATCTCAATTGATGCAGTAAAAGCATTTGACAAAATTCAACACCCTTTAATGATAAAAATATTCAACAAACTAGGAATAGGAGGAAACTACCTCAATATAATAAAAGCCATATATGAAAAACCCACAGCAAACATCATACTCAGTAGTTAAAGACTGAAAGCTTTTTCTCTAAGATCAGGAACAAGGCAAGAACACCAGCTTTCACGACTTCTATTCAACACATTAATGGAAGTTCTAGCCAGAGTGATTAGGCAAGAAAAAGAAATGAAAGGCACCCAAATTAAAAAGGAAGAAATGGAATTATCTCTGTCTGCAGATGATATGATCGTCTATGTACAAAACCCTAAAGACTGCACAAAAATTGTTAGAACTAATAAAAAAAAACTCAGCAAAGTAGCAGGGTTCAAAGTCAACACACAAAAATCAAATGTATTTCTATGCACCAATAAAGAACAATTCTAAAAGGAAATTAAGAAGACAATTCCGTTACGTTAGGATCAAATAGAATAAAGTACTTAGGTATAAACTGAATCAAGGAAGTGAAAGACTTGCACACTGAAAACTATAAAACATTGCTGAAAAATTAAAGAAGAGATAAATAAATGGAAAGACATCCATGTTCATGGATTGGAAGACTTAATATTATTTAAAATGTCAATACTATCCAAAGCAATCTACAGAGTCAGTTCAATCCCTACCAAAATCCCAAGGATGATTTTTGCAAAAATACAAAAACTCATCTTAAAATTCATGTGGAATCACAAGGGACCTTAAATAGCCCCCCCCCCCCCAAATCCTGAAAAAGAACAAAGCTGGAGGTCTTACACTTCCTGGTTTCCAAACTTACTACAAAGCTACAGTAATTAAAACAGTGTGACACTGGCATAGGAGAGACGTGTAAACCAATGGAATAGAACAGAGATCACTGAAGTAAAAGTTTGCATGCATGGACAAATGACTTTTGCCAAGGAGGCCAAGACCAAGCAATGGGGAAAGGACAGTCCTTTCAACAAAAAGTGAAGACTGACTATCCACATGTGAAGAAATGAACTTGAACTCTTACCTAACACCATAAATAAAAAGTAATTCAAAGTGGATCAAAGACCTAAACTTAGACCTAAAACTATAAAGCTCTTACACAAAAACATCAGACAAATCTTCATGACATTGGATTTGGCATGATTTCTTGGATATGACACCAAAGTCAGAGGCGACGAAATTAAAAATAGACAAATTGGACCTCATGAATATTAAAAAGAATTATGCATCGAAAGACAGCATCAGCAGAGTAAAAAGATAACACATGGAATGAGAAAAAATATTTACGAGTCATATCTCTGATAACAGAGTAACATTCAGAATATAGAGAGAACCCCTAAAACTCAGCAACAAAAAAACCAAACAACCCAATTTAAAATGTGGGCAAAGAACTTGAATAGACATTTTCCAAAGAAGATATACAAACGGCCAATAAGCACATGAAAAGACGCTCCATATCATTAATCATTAGGGAAATGCAAATAAAAAGTACACTCATTAGGATGGCTACCTTAAAAAAAATTAAGCAGAACATAACAAGTGTTGGCAAGGTTGTTGAAATTGGAGCCCTTGAGCACTGTTGATGGGAATATAAAATGGTACAGTTCATCTGGAAAACAGTATGGTGGCTCCTCAAAAAATGAAAAATAGTATTACCACATGATCCAACCATTCTACTTCTGGGTATAGATGCAAAAGAATTGAAAACCGTGTCTTGAGATATTGGTACACCCGTGTTTACAGGAGCATTCTTCACAACTGCTAACATGTGGATGCAACCCAAGTGTCCACGGATGGACAGCTGGATGAGCAAAATGTGTATGTATATACAATGGAATATTACTCAGGGTTAAACCGGAAGGATATTCTGACATATGTTACAACATAGATGAAACTTGAGGACATTCTGCCAAGTGAAATAAGCCAGTCATGAAAAGACAAATACTGCATGATTCTACTCATATGAAGTACTAAAAGCAGTCCCAATTACGCAGGCAGAAAGTGAGATGTTGATTGCAGGGGCTAGCACAGGGGGGCTGGGGGATTATTGTTTAATGGGGACAGAGTTTCAGTTTTGTAAGATGAAGGTGGAATTGGTGATGGTTGCACAGCAGTGTGAATGCACTTGGTACCACCGAAATGTACACTGAGAAATGGTTAACACTGGGAAATTTTATGTATTGTGTATTTTACCGCAATAAAAATTTTGGAAAAAATGGAGATATAAAGACTTTTTCAGACAGACATAAATTGAGGGGACTTGTTGCCAGGAGACCTGCCTTGCAAGAAATGTCAAGAGAAGCTCCTCAGAGAGAAGGAAAACGATGTATGTCAGAAGCTCAGACCTACCTACAGAAAGGAAAAACCTTAGAGAAGGAATAAGCGAAAGCAAACCAAAAAAAACCTCAAACAGAATAACGTTCTCTTTCTTTCCCTCTCCCCCTTTCCTACAAATACAGCTAAAGAGGAGTCGTAATTGTTTCTGATGATTTGAATGCATTCTTATAAAAATGAAATTACTTTATATACATTATAGGCATATATATTCCTAGAGTATTGTTTAAACGATAATTTTTATTTAATTCTGGTGAAATAAAGAGGTTAATTTTAATCTAGAAAACGAAAATTATTTTTGCTCCTTTTCCACATAGTCTTTATTGTTAGAAATAATTATATGCTCTTAATTCAACAACGATATTTGAAGTCGGGAGAACCTTCATAGAAGGTTTTGGATTGTCCTCTTTGCATCAAGAAAAACCTTTTCTTTGTGTTTGAAGTTCTGCAAAACCGTCTCTCAACTTCATCTAAGCTGAAAGATAGTTTAATACTCTCCTTTCTTTTTTGGTATGCCGATTTCCTCCTCAAATATAAATGGGGCTAGAGATGCTAGTACTGGCCTTTTTAACAAGCTACAGAAATTGTATTACATTACAAAAGAGCAGAATACACCAGGTCAGCTGCTCATTCTTCTCTCTGCTAGCACCGCACTCAGGAATGTGTGCTGGTAAAACGGATCGCGCACATGTCCTTTTGTCTCCCAGTGCCATCCCTGCGCAGACAGCTGGTTAGAGCACGTGGCTGTCTCTGAAGATGGGAAGAAATGTCACCTTGGTTGCAGCCTGTAAACCTCTAGCCCAATGTCACATCACCAAAACAATAAAAGATGACAGAAAACTATTAGTGCGGTATAAGATGTGGCCTCCAAATGCACAATGGATTGATAGCAATGAGAAAGAATAATGAAAGAATATAACACCATGAAATGTTAAGAAATAGCCTCAGTGTCAATAATTCTGAGCCAAGGCATCAAAATAGATAATATTTTTTCTTTTAAAAATCTGCTTTATAAAAAAAATAAAAATCCACTTTATATCTTATAAAGATTTCAATAGTTTTCCTTTAAAATGTGTGTGTCCCCACAGCCTAAATCTGGTATAAAAAAATTTCTCTGGGGGCGCCTGGGTGGCACAGTGGTTAAGCGTCTGCCTTCGGCTCAGGGCGTGATCCCGGCGTTATGGGATCAAGCCCCACATCAGGCTCCTCCGCTATGAGCCTGCTTCTTCCTCTCCCACTCCCCCTGCTTGTGTTCCCTCTCTCACTGGCTGTCTCTATCTCTGTCGAATAAATAAATAAAATCTTTAAAAAATAAAATAAAAAATAAAAAAATAAAAAAATAAAACTGAGTAATAACATACAAAGAGTGAGGCACACAAATCTTAAGTTTAGAGCTTGATTAATTTTAAAATTAACTCCCATGTAACCCCCTCCATAGTTAAGATGAGAAACATCCCCAGCCTCCCAGAAAGGAGTTGGGCTTTTGAGGAAGAAATAGAGGTTTTGAGTACCAAAAAGGCTAAGAACCCGAAGAGATTAAAGCATAGAGTTGATACACTAAAATGTCCTCAAAAATGAAATCAGGGAGATGAACCATAAGAGACTCTTAATCGTAGGAAACGAACCAAGGGTTGCTGGAGGGGGGTGGGGTGGGGGATGGGGTAACTGGGTGATGGACGTTAAGGCAGGCACGTGATGTAATGAGCACTGGGTGTTATGTAAGACTGATGAATGACCGAATTGTACCTCTGAAACTAATAATACTGTATATGTTAATTAACTGAACTTAAATTTTTTTTTTTAAAGGAGAAAAATGTCTTCAAAAAGAGATGACATGTTCTAGGAGAAAAATATGTGTCTCTCAGAAGACAACCTGCACTCTGCTTCCCATTAAAGCCAAGAATGGGGTGTTATGGATTGAATTATGTCCCCCCCAAATTTACATGTCAAAGCCCTAACCTCCAATGTGACTGTTTTTGGAGACGGCCTTGAAGGAGGTAACTGAGTTTAGATGAGGTCATTAGAATGGGGCCCTAATCCAACAGGGCTGGTGCCTTTACAAGAAGAGGGAGAGACTCCAGAAGGTTTGCTGTGTCTGCAGTCCCCCAGGAAAGGCCGCGTGAGGACACAGGGAGAAGGCGGAAGCCTGCAGGCCAGGCAGAGAGCTCCGGCCAGAAAGTGAATTCGCAGGCACCTTCATCATGGTGCCTCCAGAATTGCGAGAAAATGCTGTCTAAGCCACCGTCTGGTGTTTTGTAATACTGTGGGCAAGGAATAACAGAAACCCCAGAGAGATGCTGTGGAGTTTGAGAGCAAAAGAGGCCGGGGCCCTCGTTTCAGGGTGCAGCCTGTGGAGACTGCCAGCCTCCCAGATGTTCGGTACCATCGGCCACCGCAGCAGCGCAGACGTACCAGGAGATGGTACGAGACAGCCCTCTGAGCCTCCCAGCCCCTGCTCAAGCTTCCTGAGAGGAAGGGCTGCAGGGGCCTCTGGGCTGGGGCTCCAGCCAATGCACCCCAGTCTGCACAAACCGGAGGCTGTGCAGGACCACTGAGTCCCGCAGAAGATGCACCTGGACCGCGATCCCACCCTTCTCCACCCTCTGGGGGAGATGCAAGTGAGGACTCAGATGCCGCTGTAGACGGAAGGGGGGGCAGCACCTCGGTCTCACATCTTCACCTGCCTCGACTGACCACGTTTACCTGGAAAAGATTACCTTGATTTTCTCATTAAGCAGACTGATTACTCAAGGCAAAAATTACGTGCGATTACAGGAAAATATGAACAGCTTTCTATACCCAAGCTGTGATCTGTGAAATGTGTACTAACAACAAAGCCATTTATGTGGATGTGGTTTATACACGTACGTGCTCCCGTGTGTGTGTGTGTGTGCGTGTGTGTGTGTGTGTACACCTATATATATATCCCCACCTACCTATCTTCAGTTTTCCTAGTTTACAAGTCATTTAGATTGAGTTCTGGGAAACCCAGGACAGGGGGTTAGTTAACCGATCGGTGTTGGTTAGTAGACCATTAAAAGTCAAAGCACTTCTTTCCCTGCAGACTGGAGGACCGTCAGGGCAAGGACTATTTAACAGGAGAGGCACCAAGACAAACTGCACTGCACACCAGAATCCTATTCCTTCCCCCTGGAATAAGATTCGTTTTAATTGAAGGTGGCATGACTTGCAGATTCATACCACCAGGGTTAGCAGTTTGGGGAAGAGCTTGACCAGTTACAGACAGAAATTGCTTACAGTAAATACCATTGCAAGGAAGGATTCAGAATAAGTTATTTCCAGTCTCTCTAGAGAGTGGTCTCTTTCAGCAGTTCCGTTGATCTGGCTCTGGAAATCCTTTGTGATATCTATCCTAGTATACAAATATTAGCCATGTGGTGCCTTTGGAACATGTCCAATTCTGCTAGGCTGAACTACATTTCCCAGAACTCACCTCCTTGTACATTTCCCGTTAAGGCGGCCGTAAGAGACCTACCTACGGGAGATTTGGAGGGTTGGCACGAAGCAGTAGGCGTTATATGACTTGTACACACGGTGGATGTAGAAAAACAGTGGGCTGCGCTGTTCCACCTTCCCTGAGCCGAGCCCTGGGTCACATATGGATGTCAGCTTTGTGACGGGTGGTGCCAGCTTCTCCTGCAGGACACCTGTACCTTTCGAGGCTGTCAGAGCTGTCATAGCTTTCAGTCCACCCTCATGGGTCCAGCTCATGCTCGTGGGTCCCAACTTGTCCTTGCTTTCCCATTTTACAGCCCTTTATAACCACTGCCCGCCCCACTCATTTTGGGTTCTAGCTGCAGATGCTAAGACAACAGCCTTAAAGAGTCCCCTTAACTGGCTCCGACAGTTGCATGAGACCAAATCAATTCCTTCACAAATAGTTTCACTGATACCTACATATACCCTTACCTCTGACTGATCCCTGACAGCAGAATTTGGTACTGGATGTGGAGCGGTTCCAGGGAATGGAATCTTAAAGCCGAATTCTTTCAATTGATTCTGGGCTTTCTGAAATTGGTTGTCTGTTCTGATTAAAGATATTAATGACTCTATTTCCAGTATTCACAGGAACACGGACAGTTGGTGGCATGCTCCGGCAAAACAGGTTACTCAGATTATCATCTGTAGATACGTGTAATCAGATACCTAGAGAAGGCAAGGCTCTAGCTGACCAAGTACTTGTGGCCACAGATGCCTTGAGTAAAAATAAAGACTAAAATGGAGGTAGTGCCTTGTTTCTAAGTGTGCTGGAGAACTTGGAAAAAAGAGAATGATAACCTCAAGGCTTTAAATTCCCAGCTCAAAGTCCACATAAGGAATTTGAACATTCTATGGCTTCCCAAAACAAAACCCCGATCTCCTGTATACACAGGGAGGGCTAAGATTTCTGAAAAGCACACCCCAAGTCTCACTTGAGTGTGGCTGAATTGCAGTGCAGATTGAATTGCCTCCCAGGGTCTCTTGTGGGCACTGACGAGAGAGGAATGGGATGCAGACGACTGGGATGGTACCATATGGGCTGGTTCTAAGGAAGCACGTCAAGAACGACACTTCCTAGAATCTTCCTCCCAGCGTAGCTCCAGTTTGGAGACGGCCAACGAGAGCCATATCCACAGTTTTGCGTGTGGATGTGACTATCCCAAACAAGCAAATTAAGAATTATTTGGATACTTTAGTGACTTAAAAAAAATTCAGTGGGAATAACTCCTTTGGATTCATATAACTTACAAACCATGAAGTCTGCATCCTACAAGAATCAATTCGTGAGCGATCCCGGCACATCTTGATAAGGATACGCATCAGTTGCGTTATCGCGTTTCCCATACGTCTGTTTACTACCCTCCACCAAAATCCCGCCTAGAGAATGATATTAAGTTTTTATTAGAGAAAGTACAGGTCCTAGAAAACTCAATGCCGAAATATGAATTCTTACGTGAGGAAATGGGGCTACGTTCATTCTTCCAATTTTCCAGTCTGTATTGCTTGAGCGCCACAGACATGACCTATAAAGACACTTTCCATGTGGACCCAGAAACGTACCGAGTGATGTTCCCCAAAACCAAACACCTTTACCAGGCATTCAGCTTCCTGCTTGGAGGTCAGCCCCTTTCTAGGGCAACGGATTTATTTAGGAAAGATTTATCTATTTATCTCAGAAAGAGTGTGCACAGGCTGGAGAGGCAGGGAGAGGGAGAGAGAATCTCAAGCTGAGTGACGAGCCAGGCGCCGGGCTCCATCTCACCACCCTGAGATCACAACCCGAGCTGAAAGAAACCGAGACGCGGACGCTTGGCTGTTGGGCCAGCGAGGCGCTCCAGCGATGGATTTATTTGTAATGCCTACGCTAGGTTGTGCGTGGGTGGCTGAACTCTATTTACACAGAGCAGCAATACGCCCAGATGAAATACTTAGACGCCCTGCAACTAAGTGCATGCATGTGGCCAAATTCTGGCAACTGAGATGAGAGTGGACACGGCCTACCAGCTTCAGGGAAACCCGCTTAATGCGAGCTGACTGAGCCAGCAGGGCTACTGCTCTTCTGGAATGCGAATGTGATAACTGGAACTCAAGCAGCTATCTTAGACCTTCAGATAGTATTGAGAATAAGACCCATATATGGTAGAGTAGAAAAATAGCACATGAATCCCTAAGTTGCTCACCAGTCCCGAACTACGTGTATCTGCTTTTTGTTTTTTTTTTTAAAGATTTCATTTATTTATTTGACAGAGACAGCCAGCGAGAGAGGGAACACAAGCAGGGGGAGTGGGAGAGGAAGAAGCAGGCTCCCAGTGGAGGAGCCTGATGTGGGGCTCGATCCCAGATCGCCGGGATCACACCCTGAGCCGAAGGCAGACACCCAACGACTGCGCTACCCAGGCGCCCCTGTATCTGAATTTCTATCCTGTGTAGGCCGTTCTTCTTTCCAATCTGTTAGTAGCCACAACATCTCTTAACTGATATACTGTGACCCGGAGGTATTTCCATATTCCAGGTGAACTAACTGCATTGGACCTGTTATATTTAATGGGACAGTCCAAACCCATTCTACTGTCACCTTCGCAAATGGCCACTGATTTCCTGGGGTGAGAAGGTTATGAGAACTTGGTCTCCTCTCAGGGAGTAACTGCCACCTCCATCTGGAGGCTCATTATTCTGAGCAACAGCACATCTAAACCTGATTCCCTTTCTCTTCACTTGGCAGTGGGGGAGTGCGGTTCCCCCCACATCTTAGTTTACTTCCTGCCGTCATGACTCTTTCAGCCCACTGAGTCGTGCCTAGGCAGGCACTGTAAGCTGCTTCCAAGGACAAAAAGGGCAGCATGGCTTGGCCGGGAGCTCCAGGATGACGGTCTTCCAAGGCTCAGGGAGCCTCCCGGGTCACGAGGCCGCTCCGTACACCTGCTCCTTTCTCCTGAGCTCTAAGAGGTGGTGTGGCCCCTCTATTTCCACTTCTCCCAGTGCTTTGGTTTGGTCTCTTCAAAAGGTACTCATTTTTCCTGATTACACTAACTTTACACATTCTTACTAATGAACACCTGTAATTTTTTCTTCTCCAGGACAATTGATTTCCTTTGTTTGACAATGTCCATAACATTCTTCCACATCTGTAATAGTTCTAGTGTGTATGTCCACACTTAATGTATCTTTTAAAATTTCTATCTCCCTGTAGAAGGAAGTCCATCTCTGCACTTTAAAGCTAGGTGACAGCTTAACTGTAGAATTCACTTAATTTGAATAGATCAATATCGATTTTTGGTAGAAAGAAGAACTTCCTGACCACATTACAACAATCTTTTCTTAAGAGTGGGGTAGCCTCTCTTCCTCGATTAAAAGCCCTGGACCCCAGCAAAGTTGCCATAAAAATGCAATATATGCATCTCCCCTCCCAACCCCCAACACTTCTAGTGTGTTACCATCCTTCTGTATCTCAGTTGTCTATGTTATGGATAAGCAATCCCAAAATATCAGTGGCTTGACACTACCGTTCATTTCTCACTCTCATTACATGTCCCCTGAAGGCTAGCAAGACACTCCATTTGGCCTTACCACTTGTAGGGACTTAGGCCAGCAGACTCCACCATCTTTTAACTAAACCATCGGAACCCCTGGCCTCAGTTGCCTGGGCAGGGGAAGTGCCAGGAGAATTGTGCGTGAGCTCTCCCCACCTCACTGCTTTTCACATTTCACTGTCAGAACTAGTCACATGCCCCATGCAGCTGCTGGGGTGGGGCCGGGAAATGGGAAACACAGATGAGTAAACAGAATATTTGGTAAGGAGTAAAGGTTCCTGCCATAAATTCTACACAGAACTGGACTGAAATCAGATTTAACACTTAAATTGAATCATCTTACAGTCATCTGAATTTTTAGTTTTCTACTTAAACACTATTATTTTCCAAGCATATTAGTTTTCATTCCTTGCTTTAATGTCAATTTCTTCTATTGTTTTTTGCCTCACTCATTTACTGTGCACAATTTACAGAGCTCTAGCACAGATTTTTCCAGTCTCACCCATAAGAACACAACAGGCCAACGTAATTACTACTTAGAGGAATTCTGATTTCTTTCCCCCTTCTTGCAATTTGCTTCTGTAACCCATGGCACATTTTACCCTCAAAGACATGTAAAGTTACAGCATTTCTCAGTTCCATTCTCCCCTCCACACCTAAAATGGTAGTTTGTTGCTGTTTTTGTTAAGATCATTTGACAGAGTGAGCGAGTGCATGAGTGAGCACAAGCAGGGGAGAGGGGGACAGGGAGAAGCAGGCTCCCGGGTGAGCAGCGAGCCCAATTCAGGACTTGATCCCAGGACTCTGGGATCATGACCTGAGCTGAAGGCAGCCGCTTAACCAACGGAGCCACCCAAGTGCCCCCTAAAATGGTAGTTATCCAACTTCTGCTTGGAATGCCACTGCATGGCAGCGAGAGAGTGTCCCTGGGACCTCTCTTACCCACTGGTCAACTTCTGGGGGCAGCCTTGAGTATTTCTACAGCCCAGTTGTACATTGGGCTACCTTGCTGTTATCTCGACTTCCTTAAACTGTTCACTGGGCCGGGCAATCTGACGTACTGGAACAGCAGGCGAATTTTGCTGTTTGGTTTGGTCTTAGAATCCCTCAACCGCCCAGATGTCTCATGCCATAAGCCATCCAGTCTCCACCTGGGAAGAGTCAGCTCACTGCTCACCCCTTGGGGTTCCCAATACTCCGTCCAAAGTACAATCGCGGCGGTGGGGCTTTCACATCAATTTCATTTTGAAAGTAGCTGCAGCATTTCAGGTGGGGTAAGAACTGCTGGGAAAAGATCCACCGAAAGACCCAGCAGGTTACATTAAATCCCTAATTCAATTAAGATAAACTTTTATCAAAAGTAAGGTGATCACACAGGGCAGTGGGAGATATAGCTTCTGTTAATTTCCCTTAGACCCCAGAAACCTCAGGAGTCATGTGTCCACGAGTCTCAAAGACAAGAGGGTAGGGTCTCACCAGGTCTGAAAACGGATTCTTGCCTTGCCACTGCCCTTTTCAAACTGGAGGCTTCCAAAAGAACAGACAGTAGCAATCCATGCACTTTCCTTTAACCTAATGCCTTTAAACACTGGCCTCTCCTTTTCCTGAGCCAGACTTCTTGTAAAGCCCTATCCTTATCCAAGGAAAGCAGCGGAGTGTCCCAGTATCCCTGAATAATAACTCTGCTTCTGATTTCCCAAGTCTGGAAAGCCCATTTCTCCACATCTAAGTAGGTACCTTTGTTCATCACAGCACTTTATGGCTAGTTTTAGTCACGTATTTGCTTATTTACATGGTGACTGTTTAGCTCTCCCACAAGACTGTAGCAGACCACAAACGTGTTCTCCCCCCAGTCACTGAATATGCAAGGCCTAGTATTGTGCTTAGCACAAAGGGTTCAATAAATATTCATTCAACAAATTAATGAGCAAGGAATATTGCACTAATTCCAAATGGTTTAACATAGCTGCCCCTTAGGGTGCCCATTACGGACAGCAGTCACACTTAAAGCATAAGCAACAAAAGCAAAAATAAACTACATCAAACTAAAAAGCTTCTGCACAGCAAAAGAAACCATCGACAAAGTGAAAAGACAATCTACGAAGTGGGAAAAAAAATATTTGCAAACCGTGTATCTGACAAAGGGTTAATGTCCAAAATATATCAAGAACTCACACAACTCAACAGCAAAATAATCCAAATAATTCAATTAAAAAATGGGCAAGGTACCTGAACATTTTTCCAAAGAAGATATACAAATGACCAACAGGAACATGAAAAGACATTCAACATCACAAATCATTAAGGAAATACAAACTAAAACCCCCATGATATCACCTTATGCTTGTTAGAACGGCCATCACCAAAAAGACAAGAGGACAGATGTGGAGAAAGGGAACCCTTGTGCACTGTTTGTGGGAATGTAAGTTGGTACAGTGACTAAGGAAAACAGTATGGAGGCACCTCAGAAAATTAAGAATAGGGGGCGCCTGGGTGGCACAGTCGTTAAGTGTCTGCCTTCAGCTCAGGGCGAGATCCCGGCATTCTGGGATCGAGCCCCACATCAGGCTCCTCCGCTATGAGCCTGCTTCTCCCTCTCCCACTCCCCCTGCTTGTGTTCCCTCTCTCGCTGGCTGTCTCTCTCTCTGTCAAATAAATAAATAAAATCTTAAAAAAAAAAAATTAAGAATAGAACTACTTGTCATCCAGCAATTCCATTTCTGGGAATATACTGAAAAATAAAAAATACTAACTCAAAAAGGTATCTGCACTCCCATGTTCATAGCAACATTATTTACAACAGGCAAAACATGGAAACAACCTAGGTGCTCATGAATGGATGACTGGATGAGGAGTGGAACATCATTCAATCATAAAAAAAAATAACAGGAAATCCTACCATTTGTGGCATGGATGGACCTATGCTAAGTGAAAGAAGAGAAACACAACTACTGTATGATCTCACTTAATATGTGTAATCCACTCATGTGTAAACAAAACAGTAAACTCACAGAAAAAGAGATCAAATTTGTGGTTAGTAGAGGTGGATGGTTGGGGGTGATGAGGGAGAACCGGAAAAAGGTACAAGTTTCCAGTTATAAGTACTAGGGATGTAACGCACAGCATGATGACTCTAGTTAGCACTGCCGTGTGATACACACATGAAAGTTAAGAGAATAGATCCTTAGAGTTCCCATCACAAGAATTCTTTTCTGTTTACCTATATAAGAAGGTAGATGGGTATTAACTAAACCTACTGTGGGGATCATTTCACAATATATGGATATCACACCACCATGCTGTACACCTTAAACTTATACAGTAACAATGTCAATTATTTTGCGGTAAAAGGATAAAACAAAAAAAGCAAAAAAAAAAAAAAGGAGGACGTCAGGTAACAGCCCAAAGATGAAATGGTGCACACAGCATGCGAGGCTTCGGGATTTAAAACAAAGGCAAGTTTTTCTAAGGTGCCATTAGCTAATTTTAAGGAGGGTAACACTCAGATCTTTATTTTCAATCACTTGGGAGGCTGTGCAGAGCGGATTGGTGCAAACAGGTGTGTCACAGGAGGCAGGAGAGTCTACTGCTGTGGTCCCCATCTGTAATGAAAATGTGAGTAGGATTAACAGAACTTTGTGACCGACTGGACGTGGAGCCTAAGTAGAGGAATTCAGAATAAATCTCAGGTTTCTGATGGGTGCCCCAAATTAATTAGAAAAGAGCAGGAAGGGGAGTTCGGGATGAGGGAAATTAACATTCCATTTTGGGGTTTAAGAAATTTATGCCGTTACCATTTGTGGAATTGGATATATGGGTTTTAACTCAGAGCTAACACCGGGGCAGCACTGGAGGAAGTTGCGTATCATCAGCACAGAGGAATCAGAGAAAGACTTGGGCCAAGATAGATCCATCAAAGTAAGTATGTTGAAGGCCCAAAGAGAGAGTCCTTGGGAGCTCCAATGTTCAAGAGTCAGAAAAGAAACCATCAGAGTGGAAAGACAACCTACTAAATGGGAGAAAATATTTACAAACCATGTACCCGACAAAAGGTTAGTCTCCAAAACATATATAAGGAACTCCTACAACTCAATGGTAGAAAAGCTAATAAACCAGTTAAAAGGCAAAGAATAGACAGTTATGCAAAGACATATAAATGACCAACAGGTATATAAAAAAATGCTCTAATCAGGGAAAAGCGTGCGTGTGCGCGCGCGCACACACACACACACACACACACACACACACACACACACAGATATCACCTTATACCTGTCATGGTTGTATTATCAAAAACAAGTGTTGAAGATGTGGAGAAATTGGAACCCTTGTGCTCTGCTGGTGAAAATGAGAAATGGTGCAGCCACTATGGTGAATGGAGGTTCCTTCAAAAATTAAAAATACAACTACCACATGATCCAGCAACCCCACTCCTGGGTATTTATCCTCAAGAATTAAAAGTCAGGATTTTGAGGGGCACCTGGGTGGCTCAGATGGTTGGGCGTCTGCCTTCGGCTCAGGTGATGATCCCAGGGTCCTGGGATCGAGCCCCGCATTGGGTTCCCCGCTCGGCGGGGAGCCTGCTTCTCCCTCTGCCACTACTGTTCCCCCTGTTCCCCCTGCTCGTGCTCTCTCACTCTGTCAAAAAAATAAATAAAAAATCTTAAAAAAAAAAAGTCAGGACTTTGAAGAGATATTAGCACTCCCATGTTCACTGCAGCACCATTCATGAGAGTCAAGACGTGGAAACAACCTAACGCACTGACAGATGAATGGATAAAGAAAATGTGACATATACAGGTGATCCTTGAGCAACACAGGTTTGAACTGTATGGGTCCACTTATTTGCAGATTTTTTTTCAAAAATACATAGGACATTTTTTTTGGAGATTTGCAACAATTTGAAAAAACTCACAGATGAACCATGTTGCCTAGATGTATCACGTTAATGTTTCCAATACTGTATTATGATGGACTGTATTACTGTATGCCATAAAAATTTTATAACGATTCATTCATTAACGTAATGCTAGGCTACCTGGAAGCCATCATATTGATTACACTAAGCCACTGTGAAGCAACTGTGTTGATTACACTAGGTTACCATAAAGCAATCATATTGCTTTTTTGTTATCAACTCATGAATCATTATTCCTATAAAGAAATCTGAATTTTTCAGATTACCTTTTCATTTCTGATGTCTAGTGTCAGTAATATGTATCACATCTACAGTATTTTGTATCATATAAGACAATACTAATACAGGTAGATGATTAATCTTATAAACGGAGAACATAAACTTATGGTATAACATAGTACAGTACTTTAAATGTATTTTCTTTTCCTTACGTTTTTCTGAATAACATCTTTTCTTTAGCCAACTTTACTGTAAGAATACAGTATAGAATACACAGGACATACAAAACAGGTGCCAGCTGTTTATGTTATTGGTAAGCCTTCCAGTCAACAGCAGGCTTTTACTAGTTAGGTTTTGGAGGAGTCAAAAGTTACACACAAACTTTTGACTGTGTGGGGGTCAGTGTTCCGAACCCATGTTGGTCAAGAGTCAAATGTATGCATATAATGGGATACTATTCAGCCTTAAAAAAGGAAATTCTGTGATTTGCAGAAACATGGATAAACCTTGAGAGCATTATGCTAGGTAAAACAAACGCGTCACAATAAGCCAAATACGGGGGGATTCCACTTACATCAAGTGTCTAAAATAGTCTAATTCATAGAATCAGAGTGGAATGGTGGTCGCCAATGGCTGGGGATGGGGCAGGAGGAAATGGGAATTATATTCAACAAGCATAAAATTTCAGTTAAGCAAGATGAAAAAACTCTACAGAGATCTGCTATATAACACTTGTAACTACTGTCGATAATAATGTATTATACACTTAAACATTTGTTAAGACAGATCTCATGTTAAGTGTTCTTACCACAAAAAATCAAGAGTCAGGCAGAAAAACGGAGGCAATGAAAGCAAAGAAAGGTCTTACTGAGTTTAAGGAGAAAGCTTACAAGAAGGAGTTCTTAACGTTGTTGTCAAGAAGTCATATAAGGTTGGGGCGCCTGGGTGGCACAGCGGTTAAGCGTCTGCCTTCGGCTCAGGGCGTGATCCCGGCGTTCTGGGATCGAGCCCCACATCAGGCTCCTCCGCTATGAGCCTGCTTCTTCCTCTCCCACTCCCCCTGCTTGTGTTCCCTCTCTCGCTGGCTGTCTCTATCTCTGTCGAATAAATAAATAAAATCTTTAAAAAAAAAAAAAAGAAGTCATATAAGGTAAAAACTGCAGAGTAAACTCTCTCTGGCTACAGTACGGGCTAAGACGACTGTCCTGGGTCACTTCTGGAGTGATACAAGAGAGTCAGACACTAGTTGGGTAAAGGGTAGATGGGAAATGGGAAACAGAAGTAGTTAGTTGAGTGTAGATGACCTTGGAGAACTTTGTTGACCTAAAAAGAGGATTACCTTGCTGTACTATTTTGTGGTATAATGACCTTTTCATGCATTCTTTATGAAAGATTTACTAGGGGTTAAGAGTTTGCTTACTCCTAAAATAAACCAAAAATGCCGGAAAACGAGGCAAAAGAAACATAGGTGAGTCACTGCATTTTTAAAAGATGAAAGAGACGTATTCAGTGAACGGTATTATCAAACTTTCACAGTTGGCAAAACAAAAACAATTACGAGTTTGTCGGACTGTTAAACTGATGCTCACATGACACAGAGGCTTGAGTGTCTCGTCTAGACAACAAGAATATCACCGGCAACCTGACGACTGACTGGGTATGTAGCCCAAACTCAAAACTTAGTTGGGAAATTAGATGGTAAAGAAGCCAAAAGCCTCACTCAGGAAGGAACTCTTGATCTCTTATAACAGGAAATGTCTGAGAAAAGCATGATGTCCAACACAAGAACAACAGTGATTTTAAAAATTGCACTGAATTACTGTACGTATTTGAAAATAATTTAATACCGTTATCCACATTCATAACTTTTCTAAGTAACAAAAGGAATATTATAACTTTTCTTTTGTGCTTCCACCTAACCTGTTTTGATAGGAAGACTATTTGAGAGGTAACTAAAAAAGATCTTAAAAAGTGACCAGCGTTTTGAACCAATTTCGATTTAAATGTCAACTGCAGGTTATAAAAAAGTGGAGTTAAACCCTTTAAGGAAACATTCATTATCTGAAGCAGAACTGTCCTAAGATAACGCACACAAACCAACATAGTCTATTTAATAAAAATATTTAATGCTGCCAAAAAGTATAAAAATACAGTAGGAATGGCAGAACAATACAAAGTAGTCTCTCCTAATTTATTTCTTTTACATCTTTCTACATTTCATACACGTATTAAAAAACTTAACAATCCATCAAATTAGGGGTTCTGCAAAGTCTTCTGCTGGTGGTTCTCTTCGTTCCCTGGATGTAAAGTTTACTTTGTAAACAGACATATGTGAGGCAATCTACAGGTTTATCAAGCCTCACTTTAGTTTCCGGAGTGGGCTTCAGGTCTTGCTTTGCACATCAATGGTTCAAAATTTATAGCTGCAGAATATTCTCAAGTCATGAATATTTAGGTGTCTGTCAATCTTGGCCTAAAACATAAAATAAGAAGTCATCTATTCAATTCATATTGACCAAACACGCAGACGTACATAGATAGAGACAAACATAAAAGGACTAACAATGAACTAAAAAGGCAACTAAAAAACATTCCAACATGTCACATTCAACCACACTAAGTGCTTCACTGTTATCTTGGTAAATCTGTTTATGTGCTCGATTTTCAAACAGAACTGGTGGTGTGAGGTAGACTCATGTTAAAGCACCATAACTCATATGGCTTTTTCAAGGATTACCAATGAATTTCTCAGGTCATCCTGTATTACTTAAGAAATGACCTCCATGTGAGATACTGACAGACAGACAGGTTTAAAAAACTGTACCCACAACAGTTTCGCAAGATTATATGGTATGCGCTAGACTTACCAATACTTTGGGATTCAATGCAAAAGTCTAATCCAATTTGGACCTCCACTGTATCATACTGCTAAAAATATTAGGAATGTAATGTTTCAACATAAAGTTGACTTAAATCTTTAAATCACAGACTATTAGCAGCATGCTTTTTTTTTTTGTCCCGAAGGATAATACTAATGATTATAGCAATACAGAACCAAAGTGACATGATTTAAATTATTATCAATATAAAAAAAAAAGACATAAAATAACTGACAGATTTATTGTATTTTAATGTCAAAAAGTGAAGATTAATGAGAACTTAAGTAACAGATGAAATAGCTATTTTAAGGGCAGTTTTTGATGGTATTTCATAATATTTGCAAATAACTGAACTTTTGAGACGGTATTTTTCTTCCCGACTTCCTTATCACAAAAAAACCCCAAATCTAAATACTTGTCATTGTTGTGTCTCCACATAAAATAGGAATATAAACCATGTCCACACATTCTCCCAAAACATTTAGTCAAAAACCCTCAAGATACTGTGAGCTGAGCTTCCTCCTGACTACTGACTCTACTGAAGAGTAACAATCCCGAGCACCTTGTGTTCTGAACAGCTCTATCTCCTTGTTGTCCAGCACGGACACAGAAATGTCAAGTCATTAAGAAAACATTCTCAACAGATGTCTGTGAGTCACAAAACCTACCACAGGTGCTTACTGCAGGGCCCTGCCGAACCCTACACCATGCTGGATGGAAGTAAGGAAAGGTACTTCCTACTGACTCTGATCGCTGCAAAATATGGATTTATTTCCTACACGTGCAGAAAATCTGCTCATCAAAACAAAGTAACTCAATCCAATCAATCAAGGTGAATGAAATAATGGTTTGGTTTAGAGAATATTCTGATGTTCCAGTATTTCTCTGGTTCAGTGTTAATTCAGACTGTTTTCACAAATTCTTTTGGAGATAAAAACTTTGTTTCACTTAAAAAATAAAGAGCGTTACTTTGGATTTTAACAGGTAAAAGGAGTTGTCTAATTTTTTTCATTTAGAAACAGAGTCCATGTGTCATAATGGAAGCAGCATGAGGTTTGGAGTTACTGGAATTCTACAGACAGGAGTCTGAATTTCAACTGTCATGTACTAGCTGTGCAATCATGGGCAAGTTACTTATTCTCTGACTCGGTTTCCTTATTTTAAAATAGGGGAATGTAGCTAGAAGAGGTGTTAAGCAGATTAAATCTAGATGGTGTATTTAAGCTGACTGGCAGAACAGCATGTGTCCAACAAACACTGTTGTTTTCCCCAGCACGGTGTTAGAGATTCACTTATCAAGGAGAAGCTATCGTGTGTAACAACAACTAAAAGAACCTGACAACGTTTTAAAAAATTCACTCTTTTTTCTTTGTAGATATTATTCTGGGGGACAAGAAAATAAGATAAAATCATTGGGAGCGTTAACTGTTTTTAAAGAACGTATTTATTTGCAAGACTGAAGACAAATGGGCTGTATTTTAGGAAAAAATATGTTCACTTGAATCATGTGTTCAACAAGTCAAAATAAAATGGGTTCAAAGAAATTAAGTGGAATAATTAGCCATGCTTCACATACTGCCCACTGCCCTTACTCTGGCACACGGCCAGGTTTACAGACAGAGAACGATCTTCCCAAGCTGGTTCCACACCTGAAGTAATGGAAAGTCAAAACTGCTTCCGAAGTATTTTTTGCCACCAGATATTTGCACTATTTTTTATTTTTTTTATTGAAAAGAATCATAAAACCTTCTGTAAGGTGAGCAAAGCATTGCCTTCTAGACAAAACAAACTTATCTAGTTTCCTTCTCTTGAATTCACCAAACCCCCCAAAACTTGGTTTTTTTAATAGTAATTTGAAATACCAACCTCATTGTGTCTACAAAATCTATGTCAAATTAGAGCAACAATAAAGAATTGGTGCTTTTCTTTAAAAAAATGGTCTCCATAAAGAAAAAAAGATACCCATGCAATTCTCCTTATAGCTCCCCAAAATACGCTATGTAACGAAAAGCCAGAGAGTACTGGACTCCATAAGTAAGGTTGCCACTATATCCTATAATTTCCATATTCCACTGTACATTGTAACACCAAAAGAGAGAGTTCAAGGGACTGAGCTTTTCATTCTCCCAGTGGACTTCACAGAGATGGTCAGAGCTCTTTAAAACTTTTTGTCAGGTTGTCACTGATAAAGACAAAGCCTTTCAACCCAAGTAAAAGCTTCTCTTCTGATGCACTGCTTCCACTTAGCAACGCTCTGCGATGGAATAACTGACAGTGAGGAAAAATTCTCCCCAAATAAATTTAGTAGCCAAAGGAGACAACCATTTCTCTGAAGAGTGTTGAGGAAAAGCACTGTGCAGAATTGGCTGTTCTTGGAGCAATCTGAATGTGGTAAATATTGAGAAACTTCCTGTTGGTAAGGGAAAAATGACATGGCCCAACTCATACCATTTCCTAGAAGTCTATTCTTTCAGACACTACCCAAGAAAGTGAGTAGCTTAAAATTCCTCAATTAAAAGCTTAAGTTGTCAAATCTGGATGAACAGCGAAATGGCTATATTATGGTGAGTACATGGAATTTAGCCTAAAGGGCGCAGTATCTGACGGGGGATCCCGGGCACCTGCTTACACAACCCATTTCTTCCCATGAAAGCACGTCATCACTTACACGTAACATATCGGATGGAATGAGAGAGCGGAAGTTCTAAAATATTCATTCACTCTTGGAGGGGCTGTTGGTGATATTGTCCTATAAACACTGCTTTGAAAAGAAGTGTAAGAAAAAAATGGAATCAAATCCAAACAAATGAACTAGGGAAAAAGATGAAGGAAACAGGTCCACTCCAGAATAAATCATCCAGGGAATGACCAAGACCTGCATATTAAGTCAGGAGAACTTAGTTTTGTCATGTGGAAGAGTATTACCTTCAAATTTTTTATTTGTAAGATTTTGTGCCCTAAACAAGTCAAGGCCAAATTAAAGGTTTCTTAAAGTAAGAGAGACTTAAATTAGCCACCGACGTAGAAATAAGAACACAGAACAGACGCACTTAGTTTCAGACCAGGATCACTGCACCAAGACTGACCTCGGCTTCCCCCACCCTGGGGTGCAGCAGATTCGGAGATCCGCACCCTTGCTCCTTACTCCCCGCCCCCCTAACAAACCCACGTGGACCGCTGTACGAAAAAATACATCGATGTTTACAGAAGGCGTGATTCTTAGACTTCTGCCTGAGCACGGGAAGAAGTGGATGATACATAATGGAGTTAGGCTTATAACAGACTACATTAAAATACAACCTCTGTAAGTTCTGTGTCTGAAAGTAAAAAGTACGGCAGGCTAGGTTTTAAAATCTGTACAATAGCCAGGCAGGCACTCTGGAGATGTAGGTACGTGCTGAAATGGAGTACGAAAAGGTTAATGACGGTATTTCTAATATAATCAGGTTCTGGCCTGTGTCTATTTACATAGAATCTAGTCGGATGTGTTTTTCTAAGAGGGAGATGACTCGCAGAGGGTAAGTCTTTCGTTGAGAATAATCTAATTCTAAACTACACTACATATAGGGGACTGTTCAAAGACAGCAGCATAAAACAATGTAGAAATGTCCAGTCTCAGGCTGATCATGGCTTCATAACACCACCACCTACCCCAGAAGCTTGTTGTAAGGATTAAATAGGCTAAACTACGACAGTGCTCATTAGCACAGTGCCTGGCACCTAGTAAACAATCGATACACGGCAGCAACCACCACTGTGAACCGACACTGAAAGCAAAGGACCTGATTTGAAGAGTAGAGCTCTGCTCTGTATCATAAACTACTTTTCAAACCAATACCTATTTTTTTATTCATACCATCAATTCTAGTTTATTTAAAATGAAGGGGATAAGCACAAGTATACATAAAATTAAGAGTTACAGTCCCTTCTTATGACATGCCTGTTAAGCAGAGCTATTTAAAAAAGCAACAACACACTTTATCTCCTTTCTCTTGTTCATTTCATGGTTGAAATATTAATACACAGTCAGTATTAATTTGAAGATAGAATAGGAAAAGGACAGAGCACATATATAAAATACCCCTAAACATGAGGAATGGTCTTTACATTGTTCTAAAGTTCTCTATACACTTTTACACATTACTTTTTTTTTTAACTGTGTAAGAATTCAAGAAAAGGTATTATTTTTATATGTGGACAAACTGAAGAATGGAGAATTATATTTGTACACGTTATATATATGCAAGCATAGATAAAAGCTGCTCATAGGCCAGCATAAAATACTTAGTTAAACCTGCAGACCAATACATAACCAGCTGGTATAGCCAGAGAAGATGGCGTTAAATCAAAGACGGCTATCAGTTTATCGGTAGAGACAGGTAGGAACACAAATGCTTTTTGTGTCCATATCCTCTGGCTTTTTAAAATATCTCTTCTTCCTTAACCTATTCAAAAAATACTACCTGATTAAAATGAACTACACACCTGACTTTCAAAATCTGTTATATTTAGAAAATATTAGGAAGACCTAAGGATACACATATTTTGTAAAATGTAGACTCTATTGTGGATGGCTAACTTTGTCCCCTGGCTGTTCCCTGAGAAGGCAGGAGCCCTTGTCTGTGTCCTTCCCTCGGACTAGCACGCCTCCTTTCATAAAGGGTCAGTCTGATGACCCTGGGCACCACAGCACATGGCCATGTATTTTTAATAATCAGTATATGGAACCCACCAAAAATATTATTACTGGCAAAAACTTAACACACTATCAGCATCTGTTTGAAAGGAGGAAAGATGGGTAACCCTTGCAGAAGTTTCTCAACCAATGTTTCCTTCACTGATTATGACTGTTAAGATATATTACAACAAACACCGCGTGAAGGACAGAATGCAGACAAAAAGCAAACTAAAATCCTGAACCCAGCGAAGCGTATTTACCCTGCAAAGCAGCAATGTGCATCATGACCAGAATTCGCTTCCTTTTTGTTTAAGGCAAGGCTATCTTCAACTGGAAATTTCGTATCATCTATCCATATTTGACTTGCAGAGTAACATACTGTATTTTAGCAAATATAAACCAAGGCAAATTAAAAACGCTGGAAACCAACAATGACGGGTCCTGGTACCTGAACACAGGCTTAATACAGACAGACATTAAAAAATATATATATCCCTCTTACCTCCTCTCCATTTAAAGGTTACAGGACACAGTAATACTGAATTAGGACACAGGCACAAGTTACACAAATCTGATTTAATATGTAGTACCACCTACATCCTGCTTTCAGACTTTCAGCATAATTTAATACATTCGAGAAGGCTACTCAAATCAATACAAAATACTTATCTATACAAATGGTTTTCAAACTGTTTTTAAAATCGTAACTGTCCCCTTAAAATAAATACACCTCAGACAGAGATCATACATAGCATATAAAACAGATAAAGCAGAGATGGTCTGGCTGAAAGTAAAGGCGGGTAGCTTGGAGTCCTTCCAACCACCTCTCGGAGACCCCTCAGAAATCCAATGAGCATAGCTTGAAAACCACCGAAATAATGTGATTTTGCTATATCAGCAATTAAATTTATAATAACTATTTAAAGTTTAAGTTAAACAAGTCAAACACTGAATGGAATGTTGGGATCTGAAGAAGGCTAGCACTCAAATGAGCAGTGAAGTTCATCAAACAATATGTTTTAAAAATACCCATTAAGAAGTTAAAGGGACAAGGTCAGGTTTGTACATCATCACGCTATTTATTGAAGTAGAAAGAACTTGAAAAAATTTTACTTCAAAACTTCAGTCTAGTAAACTGAAAATATGGATAATAAAATGCTGCTCCTTATTTTTATTTCCTAAGTCATGATTTACCCCAATTATAAATAAGGGTAATTACACTGAAATTTTCATGAAAATTAAACAGTATTCACCATGGGCTTTACAGAAACCAATTTCTTTACAAAGTCTTGACCAAATGTTACCTGACTATGCCAGTAAGGAGAATTTTCCTTCAAAGATATTTTTAGGGAAAATTTTTGTTTCTTTGTTTGCTTTTCTTTTTAAAATTGGGAAAACTGTAAAACATAAAAGAAATGCAAATATATAGTAAAAATTGCTTATTCAGAGTTAGTTCTAACTGCTTGTATCAAACTTCTCTTTAGGAAAAGGTATTCAGTACAATTGAATCAACACACAATTTATTTTTTCATGGTAACAGATTTTTCAAATTGAGCTTTTAAAAAGTACATTTAACTACAAAAGTAAGATTAAATAGATACTTATAAAATATATTTACCCTGAAATGGTTAAGAATATAAAATGTTGATGCCCATGTCAACAGTACATTATACATTACACGCATTATTTAAAGGTCATTTTCTTTCCAGTAATAATGTAGATAAAACCACAATATTTATTGCTTGTATCTAGTGCAGGTTAAAATCCAGAAAGCCTCCAAAAACAAACCCTTGTGGTAAAGGATTTCTCAATCTGGTCAGGTGAAATATTACGCTTAACATGTATGAATACAGTTGCAAAATGTACCAGTTTTCAACAAGCATTCAAGTCTTTATTTCAGATAGCCGTTTACAGTTTGGGGACAGCGCCCTGAGATGTTGGGCTGGGGACTGAATATGTCACTTATCTGGTTGGTGTCTATCCTACCGCACTGTTTCTGGGGTGCGAGGAGTTTGCTAACAAACCCTTGTGACTAACGTAACACTGTCAGCTACGAGTGCAGCAGCTTGCTGGGCAGAACTGTTTATTTATAGGACATTCTGCTGAAACAACAGCGTCCAGCCAACGAAAGCACCCACCAGTATGAATGACACAAACCCCATCTTAGTGAGAATAGGTTGCCAATATAACCACCTTTTCCTTTTTCGTTCAGTCTCATTTAGCCTCTGTTTCATCTCCTGCACCTTCTGAGCCGTGTTAGCTTTTCTGTCCTCTCGAATTCGTTTCCGTAGAACGCTGGAAAAAACAAAAACAGATAAAAGGAAGTGCATGGCAGGACTTATCACTCTTAATACAGAGGACTGAAGCCCAAATACCCACCCCCCGAGCCCCATGTTTTTAAACTCATTAAAACACTGGAATAAAAAAAAGAGGGGGATTTTCAATATTCTAAGTGGTCCACAGATGTACTCTTGATAATTCAGCAACAATTTCTGGTACAATATTCTATTAATAAATACTTTCAGCAGGACCTGAAAATAATAAGCATGGTGCTTTCTTTGTTGAATTGGGAGCTGGTGGCTATCAGCTTTCTTTCTTGGTAAACCGCTGGAAGAGGTGCGGGACAAGAGACCCTGGCATCCGAGCCCCTTTCGTGTTTACACGTGATTTGTCACAAAGGCCACTGGTAAAAGCTATCTACTTAATACTTCTGTAAAGACTCTATCATGGGATGCCTATTGCTGTCTGTCCACACATTGTTTCTAGCTTCCATTTTCCTATTCAATACAGAATATTTGTTCCAATGGAAGCTCTCCAACTCCCAAGACACATGGTCCTATAATACTGTAAAGAAGAATGGCCAATGACAACATGTACATTACTATTTCTTCCCTTTAAAACTTTTTTTACAAAATCCATCTACTCTTTTTTCACTTATTGCCTAGAATATAGCAAAAATCTAACTTTTGCCTCTGAATTAAATATTACCACCACAGCAATTTTTCTGAAGTATAGCTCTCGGGTTGTGTAGCTTGATTAAAATCTTGAGTGCCTTTCAGTCTACTACATTGAGAGCCAACTTTTCTCCCAGCCAAAACGTTTAACCTGAATCAAGTAATGAGAAACAATCAGAGGAATCCAGATTGTGGAGTGTTCTAAAAGGCAACTGGTACAGGAGCTGCAAAAATGTCAAAGTCAGGGCAAGGAAAAAAAAGAAAGTGGTGAACAATTTCAGATTAATGGAGACCAAAGAATCGTATCAACCAAACACAATCAATGATCCTTGATTAGGTCTTGGATTATTTCTTTAAATAGCTAAAGAGATTGGGATCACAAAAATATTCTGAAATTAGATTAGGGTGATGGTTTCACGACTCTATAAATATACTAAATCCACTGAATTGTATGCTTAAATGAGTGAACTTTATAGTATCTAAATTATATCTCAAATAAAGTTACTTTTTAAAAAAAAACTATACGGTAGTTTTTTAGACAACCAAAGAAATTTGAATGTAGACTACATATTAGGATTTTTTATCAATGCTCAACTTGTTTGGACTCCTGGAACCTTCAGACAGTGCTGGTGGGAATGTACAATGATGCAGACACTATATAAAACTGGCAGGTCCTCAAAATGTGAAAAGTAGGGTTCCCTTATGTCCCAGCAACTGCATTCCTAGGTATGTATTCGAGGCAACTGAAAACACATGTCCACACAGAAACTATCCAGTGTTCGCCTGCTGTACACAACTTCATTCTTGCCCAAATGGTTTTTGGCTATTCTCCAAACCTGCTCCCTTCTAAACTAGGTATCTTCTCTCTGGTCCTCTCCTTTCAATTCTGTTCAATTTCTCCCTCCACTCAACCCCTACAGCCCCTCTATTCTTATCTTACAGCATTTAATTTACAGTAAATAATGGATGTTGCTAATTTGAGTTCTTATTTTACCCCCTAAATATATTTGCAACTCAGGGTCTCTATTTTGCCTACCTCTGTGTGCCCTATGATTTCCAATGTCTTCTTCACTTTACCTATCATATAATACCCGGGTATCTTTGGCTGTCTGAACTCTCTGAATATTTGCTATAATGACTTGCAAAAATTATTACTCAAAATTCGCTCTTTGAATTTAAATTCACTATTAACAAATACGTGTGTACCCGTCAGTGAAAAAAATTTAAGTTGTATTCAAGTGCAGGCAAAGCATATATGAAACAGGCAAAAGAATACAGAGCTCCCATCCGAGGGGCCAGCCTTCCACAGATCCCTGGATTTGCTTCTGTCGGGAGCCTGCGGCCACCAAACAACCTGGTTCCAACCTAGATGGAATCTTTAACAGATCGTTCCATTTAAAACTTTCATCGCAATACAGAAGATGATTACAATTTTTATTCAGTGTTGATATTTACCATGTAAACCCAATATGAATTCACTGAGTGTTATGTGATTCTGTAATTAGTGCTTTAAATATTACATAGCAGTTTAAGAGGATTTTTTAAAGAGGATATTTATATTTAGAGAAACTGGTTATGGTTTTGGTTGGGCTGAGAACACAATTTTTCCCATTTAAAATCAGTAACGGAAGAGAGGCTCTTGCTTTCCAAAACTGTACTACCCACATGTTTTCAGGAATGGGAAGAAAACAAGTACCAAGAGACGCCATCACTTAGTTTAAGAACGCCAATTCCAAAGAAGTAAAAACTATTCTCAAGTTGTGATACAATAAAATCTTTATTTACCTAGTTGGGCCTAAGGAAATTACATCCATGTAATAACCTGCCCAGGTTTTCCTACACAGTTATCTAATTCAGAAGCCACAAACTGGCACGGAAGGACTCCTGTGGACCTCTGCCTATGGAGGATCATGTGGAATTCCTCACCATGGCACACCCAGCAGGCTATAGCCGATACGTGTTTCAAGAGGCATACTTCACACCATGAAAACGCACAGGATCCAAATAACCTGACTTCTCATTTATCCAAACTGTTCTCCACTCAGTGATCTGGGTTTATGGATTGCACCGTAATTGCAAACATTGGCTTTTAAACTTTGATGGTAAACCTTAACAGCAAGAAGTATCTTACCATCACAACAATGTAACTGCACACACAGACATATTTATACAGGCACACAATATATATATCAATATACAGAATTTATATATTATATATACATATATAAAAATGTTAAAATAGTTATTATCTGTGATACTCTCATCTATTTTATTCTCTAAACTCCAATTTCTATTTTATCGTATTCTATTATTTTAAAAATGCTTTTTTTTATAACTCACTAAATTGATTTCGTGACTATGGGAATGCGACCTTCAATATGAAAAAACTGACTTGAAGGATATTTAATAATGAAAGAAAACAAAGTATTGTATCCTACTCCCTTCAAACGGAAATTCTTTCAATAAGATTTTGATTTATTTTATCAGCCTCCCTAATGCAAAGCTATAGATCAGTATGAAAATTTATTAGGACTGAACAATACAATTTTTCACAGCAATCTTTATTTTATGCTCTTTTACTTTTCTACAACCTGCTCCCTCAAATAGTTCTCTCTGCTTACAATCCTTACTTTCCTACTGGGGCTTTGCTTCTGCTTTCAAGCATGGTCTGGTCTCCTCTCTCCTGGGGGAAGGCTGCGGGGAGACAGCAAACAATATATACACCCACCACCTCCCCGCCCCCAATAAAACCACCTCTGCAATCACTCTGTAACTCCTGAGTGGTTTTCCGGATCTCCTCGGAACTGTGAAATTTGGACAACTCGTGGTTTACCTTGTTGGGTCTGTGTCCTTAAAGATTAAAACCCAACACCTCTGAAATACTAAGGACACCAATTCAATCATCGAGCCTATTTTCCATTTAATTCTGCACATGGTACTAGCCAAAACACCATTAGGAACCTGAGAATCTTATCACTGAGAAAGATAACGTAATTGAAAACCTGATTTCTTCATTTCAAAATATTATACTTAAGGTGAAAGAAGGAATAAGCAAATTAATGCTTTAACTTGCAGTTTAAAACCAGTAGAGCCATAAATAAGGGAGTAACACTGCTAAGTCGTAACAAACTCTTCAGTATAATACGTAACACATATTTCAGGTAATTTTTATATTGGGAAATACAGAAGTGAAGCTACTATAATATACAGGGGACCTCAACGACTTCCACGGTGCCACAACATCCCAATGTAACAAACAGGACTAAAACATAAAATGTGCCACTTAAATAAAAACTATATTCGACAAAAAGAAAACATCACTGAGAGACGCTGAAGAGGTGAAGTGAACACGCTCATTCCCTCACACCTCAGGATACCAGCTTCCTAATGGGTGGGAGAGAACTAGAGCCTTAGAAATGTAAATGTTTTAATTTAAAAACTTAGAACGTTTACACATTCATACGGATTCAAAACTCGAAAAATATAAAAAGGCATTTTGGGTTTTTTTTTTTTTTTTTTTTAAAGACTTCTCCCCTTCCAATAATGTAATTAAGTTTAAATACTCACTAAATTATTTTATAACTCCATTAAAGGCACATTGTCCATTAGATTACAACTACAGCACGAACGCTGATACTTGTACAAATGGCAGGTATTCATACCACTTATCTTCTGTATCATACTATATGTTCTAGCATCTAATTATATTAACTTTAGCACTCGAATTAGTATTGAGTTAAACCATTTTCCAACTGGTTGCAGTCTGTAAGTACTGGCTTCTTAATAGGGCTGAAAGCCCTTTGAGATCAATGATGTCACCACATACTACTTAAATACCCTTAGGTAACAAATAAATGAATAGCTCCATAAATTCAATTTAAACAAAGGGCCTACACGAGTTCATATCCACTGAACTGATTAAAATAAAAAAGTCTCATCTTTTCAAGCACGTTATTGCCGTAAGCTTACCTCTCGCTGCTCTCCTCCGAAGTATCTTGCATTTTAGAGGACAGTCCTGTGTATCTGTCCCCTGTCAGTTTTTCTTCTTCTAGGCCTATCCTATTACCATTGTATTTTTCAGTCATTATTTTGGTTGGTGAGTGATCAAAAGCAGGACATAAGTCTTCCTTAGAAAGTTCTTTCCACCGTTTCTAGGTAGGGAAGAGAAGTGACAAACAGATGCAAACACTGAAATTTTACTTTTCTTTAAATAAAAAGGATATGCAAATTGAAATTATATAGTCAACTTTATGAGAACCCTGTGATGCTAACAGAAGAATGAAAAAGGTATTTTACCAAAACCTCTTCCAGGTGTGCCTATTTTAAGCTTAAAACTTAAACATAATAAAGCATTTAATATTTATGTACATCACTATACAGCTGAATATAATAATCTTAATGAAATCAAGTGGACTTCAACCTACTTGAGACAAACCATATTAGGACCTCACCAAAACATTAGGCACAGTAAGTGAGATTTTAGCCAGAGCCAGACTCTGCTAACACCGGAAACAGTGACCAACATGGCACTTGGATATATGATCTAGCACCTCCTCGTTCCTTGCCAGGCTGGTCTCACCGAGGAACAGCAGTGAGATCTCCAGGCAGGTCTCTCTGGCCAGAGGACCATGATTCGTTTTTTTTCCAGCTCCAGGTAAGCTAGCCCACCACCAGGTCGGACAAAACTGCTCGCATGCCTAGACTTCAGGAGGCAGGATTTAGACCAAGATGAAGGGAATTCCATTTCCTTCCTCTACGCAACAGGCTGTCATCACCCACCCTGAGAGCCTATTGTGATTAATGACATAACATGCCCAGCATCGTCTGGCAAATGTTAGATTCCTTTGCCCTCACTGCCACCATCCCTAGCGAAAGGAGAGGTGCGAAGTATATCTGGGCCCCTGGAAGATGAAGGCAGTGACAGAGTGCTAGCCAGAGAGGGAGAAGGCAAGTATAACCTGGGCACGAGGGACCTCTAGCTCCTCAAGTCCTTCAGGGGCTGCGAACACAACCATCCATCTCCCAGCTAATAACAAGAGTAGGAAACGTGGCAGTGAGAGCCAGTGGTTTTGATTATGCATGACTCTGACACTGGTGCAGAATGACTTGCTATGGACAGGGATGGCCCTCTTTGAAGATCTTACCACAGAAGCAAGGAGTCTAGAACCTAATGAATAAGAGACTCTGTAACTTATTGCCTGAGGATTTTAATGATTTCGAACACAGATGTAACACTGCAATTTACACGTGTCTGGAACTTAATGAAACACGCTTTCCCTGGAGTTGCTCTGGTTACAAAATGGCGCTGTTAAAAACAACGCGCGTATATTAAGATTGTAAAAAAAAAAAAAAAATCTTTGGAAAATTCATTGATACCCTGATAAATTCGTTTCTAAGTTATTTCACTATCCTACAACACAGGGATTAAAAAAGAAAAAGGCATTTTACCACACTCTACCCTTCCCATATAGAGCTATTTTACTAAGATGCATAATTAATGTATCTTTTTTATAACAGTTGATTTACAAAAAATTTAGAGAATATAACATTCTGTAATTTGCTACATTTGGAGGACAGTTTGATCTATCTGACTAGAAGATGAAGAACATGCAGAGCCTGACTCTGAGAGATGAGGCCAGAAAGGAAGCAGACCTCAAGGAAAGAAATCTCTCAACTTATTTAAGAAACAATGGATTGGAACCCACCTTTGCTGAGCAAGGACCTAAGAGGATGCAAACCATACCCAGAAAGTGTTTTGCCCATACCTGAGAAAGTGCCATGATGGAACATAAGAGCAAGATGTTCTCACTTTAGAGGACCACGTCAGTTTTCTTTCTTCCCGTTTAACCTTTTTGTTACTCAGTCCAGACAGCATTTTGTATATTGAAGATGCATGTGGGGAAACTCCTCAAGCGCTTACTATACCCACACTGCCCTAACTCTTCAGATGCACCAGCTCTCAATCCTCAGAAGAACCTCAGGACGTAGGAGCTACTACTGTTATATTATCATCCCCCTTCTACAGAGGAGACGGGTTGAGAGAACAGAGGTAACCTGCCCAGGCTATTCAGCTAATTAACAGAAGGGCCAAAATTTTCATGCTACAATCCCTCATGATTATTTGTATCTCTGAAAAGCTCATCGATTTCAGATACCAGATCATTTAAGAAAGTACCCAATAAAAATTGCTAAATTGTCTCCAGAATTTAGGCTGATTTTTTTTTTTTTTTAATTTTGATTCTTTCCTGGGGACCCAGTTATAACAACTTGGCCTTATACTTGGACAAAACTCAACAACATCAATAAACAAAAGACAATAACAAAAATCAAATCTTACTGGACCACTTCCCAGAATATGCAACAAATCTGGAATCTGTCAACAAGAAAAGGACTCAGCAAAAGGGGCGGGGGGGGGGTTGGAGAAAAGGAGGTATTTAATGCTAGTGAATTAAAAAAAAAAAAAAAAGGCAGTGTCATTTTGCCCTGTCTCTGGGCAGCAAACTCACTCAGCTTTGCCTTCCCTGTAACCCACAAGCAAGCAGGCACTCCAAAGTCACCTGCCTGCTTGTCACTGCTGCCTGGGGAAGCCAAGGAATCCATCAGCTACAACTTCATTCAAGCTCTCTCATCTTGAGGCCTGGAGTACAGAGTTTCTGGACTGAGAGTTTCTTATCTTTCTATATCTATGCTCATGCTGAACCACACTCCCGCATGTCACATGCTGCTATGAGCAACACCCTGCACACCACCTGCAACCCCACCCATTTCTCACTGAAGAAAGTCCCTTGAAGGAGCACTTAAAGTGACGTCATTAAACTCAAAACCCGCTATAATTACTTTATTAGTAGTGCCAAATTACCAGTTAGAGATCTTACAACATCAGTTCTGAATTGCCAATCTAGACGTCATCATGGATACTGGGAGTGATGTCTTTTTATGCCCAGCCTTGTGATATATTTTCAGAGCCAACTAGAAATTATCTGTATTTATCTGGGTAGGTCAAGATCATTGGCAACTTCCAAAAATAAATGCATGTTGTAGGATTATAAGCACATACATGTTATTTACTGATTTCAGAAACAACTGCTTTAGTTGTGAATATTAACCACTCTCCTTTATCCCAACAGGTTCTAAATCACTTTATTTCTACATAAGTCAGAAATCTTCACAGAAAAATTAACATAAAACTGTATCCAATAATGAAAATACCACTCATATAATATAAAATCCAAATGAAGACTGAAGGTTGTGAAGACAGAGGTCCCCTTTAGGAAAAAGTATCAGAAACACAGAAATATGGCTCAGGTACTGCTGAACAGACAGTTCCCTGAGATACACAGGTTCAAGAAGCATCAGCCTCCCACACCCCTGGCCACAAGGTTCACACCAGAAAGAAGCTCCCTTCTTTCTTCTTACAAATAGTAACTTCTTCCAAAATTCAGAGTAAAGAGGAGGAGGTAGCCATATGGAGAGAAAGAAGAGTCTTTTTATAAATTGGTTACCTTATCCTTCTATGTCAAAAAAGATACTTTTATGGATCAGTTATATTCATGCAGTTTGAGGTTTCTACATTAACTTTAGATCTTATGGTTTAGGATTTCAGAGAGCTTTACTTCTCTTAAATTTTTATTTTAAGCAAAGGTTCCACAACAGTACTGTCCAGTGAAATATAATGGGAGTCACACACACAATTTGCAAATGTCTAGTAGTTGTGTTTAAAAAAAAGATGAATTTTAACAATATGTTTTATTTAACTCAATATAAGAAATATTGTCATTTGAACATATAATATTTTAAAAATTATTGAGGTATTTTATACTTTATTTCCCTGTACTTAATCTTCAAAATCTGGTGTGTATTTTATACTTTAAACAGATCTCGATTCAGACTAGCCATATTTCAAGTAGTCAATAACACATACGGTTAATGGCTACAGTACTGGATAGCAAAGTTCCAGAGAAAAATATCTACGTAAAAGAAACAAATCCATATACATTTACTCATTAATTATCCTTATAATAAAAAAAATTATAGCATCGCACAGGAACCCTTAGACCATTTCTGTGGAAACTGACCCCTCCAAATGGGTAACAGGCTTTTCTGATCCTGAGTACCTGAAAAATACAGAGACATTTCCAACATCCTACCTGAAGAAGGGGCAGAGAATGCTTTGGGTTTGCATGAAGTGCTGGCTGAAACTATATGGAAACTCTGATGGCTATAACATACCAGATAAACTGAGACAGAAAAAACTCTCCCAAGCCAAAAACTACACTGTTGTAATAATAATAAAGACCACAAAAAAGTATGTTCATGAAGTTCATCTCTGGAGTGAAAAAGATCCTCGAAGTGAGTGAGTATATATTCTGAAACTAAGGAAATTTCAAAAAATTCTAAAGTGGAGGGAGGGATACTATCCAAAGGACAGCACACTTTCCCTACAATTAGTCTGTAAGAACGTCCAGGAAATAAGCAATGAACAACTAGGGAAGCTACAAGTGTGTGAAAAAAGTTTGGTTTAACTATTTAACTTTTCTCCAACTCCAGATTGGAGTTTTTCAACTTCAAACTGGAGAGAAGTTCACAGAGATTAAAAATAAAAAAGACATTTTCCTAATCTTAAACATTTGAGGTATCTTTTACTTCTTCTGAATCACTGTTCACTGCCAAGCAAACCCAGTGTTCCCAAAGTCTCACTTCTGAAGAAGGGTCTCAGTGTTTTGTGGGCCTAATCTACATACTGAGTACTTTATGGACAGATGGCCATGTTTCTCTTCATTAAAGATTTACTCTTGTTTCTTGGTTTGCCTCTCTCTCTCTTTTTTTCCCTTTGGTTATTTGTTTCTTAAATTCCACATATGAATGAAGTCATATGGTAACTGTCTTTCTCTGACTTATTTTGCTTAGCATAATACTTTAGCTCCATCCATCTTGTTGCAAGTGGCAAGATTATAAGACCTTAAAATTGTACTGATAATAGTTTCTCTTGAATAGTTACAATAATACTAATGATCAGAACAAAAGTTAGCTGAGAAACAGAATTGCTTAAGAATATTTTGTCTTTGAAATTTACATATATAATTCCATTATCACAGGTGGTCTGATCTGAGTTATAAAGGAGGCTTAGTCAGAATATTTCTGTCTTGCCCAGTAATCACAGAAATTAAAGGGCCAGTGTATGTGTTCATAAGAGAAATATAAAGAGATTTAATCTATTTATATCCAATACTATGTGACCAGATCAGACAAGAAATGCGGGTCTGTTGTTACTTCTGTTTCTATTTTATATTTTATGTTAGTACATAACAATTTCTGATAATCAGTCTTCCAACTTAGTTTTTGCAAACGTGGAATAAAAACGTCTTCATGAAAGCATAGCCAACAATCAGAGAAATATAACTTTCTACTGGAATTTCGTTATGTCTGCCATAAGTACTCGAGCTGCTCACTGTTAACAAAATTAAGTATCTATTACATAAATTAAGTATTCTATAACTGCAGGTCAAGCTTTTATGTACTAAAATTACCAAAATTCTCTGGTTTATTTTAATGCTTGAATGCTCAAACTAACCTCCTTACATGAAAATTCCATTTTCTTTAATAAAATCTTGTTCCCACTAGGGCTTTTGAGTAACAGGCAAAATTTAAAATGAGGCTGAGGTATGTATGAGGAAGTGAGCTTAGGCTTTACAATTTTAAGATGGCCAGCTGGGTTTTCCGCATGAATGTAAACATGCTTTTTGGAAGGAAGGGAGAAAACAAGTGCTTCAATGGAGTGCAGTTAAATATATTTGATGCTAATCATATATAATACACAGGTATTATTTATTTCCCTAAAAAAGTTTACCTGTATATTTGAATCTCCCTTTATAAATTTTGCTCCTTCTATTATAGTCATATATGAAAATCTGAGTTGATCTGGCGTCTGAATAAGTCCCATTCGATATTTCCTCATATTCAGTAACAGTTGTTTAATGTTAATATCATCTCCTTTTTCCATCTGCAAGAAAGGTAAAAATTATTCAAGCCTTTTGTTGTTAGAGCCCAGGAAAGAGAAGCAATACAGGATAGCTAGCTGCTAAGCATTTTGCAATGTGCAGTGTGTCTCCCCCAAGAACAAGTTACCACTGCAGCTATAACTCTTTCTGTATAAAACAGCTACCCCATTCCAACACCTTCCCCACACTTCAACTGTTCAAGCAGTAGATGGAAGCTGTTAGCAGATATACAACTGATTCCAAACCAATCATACTAATCTTATTTACTTTGGCCAGTGTTTGTCTAAGTTAGAACTTATGACCAGTTCTGGCTTAATGTAAAGATAAATCCACTGAGATTAGTGTTCTTTTTTTTAAAGGTCTTGACAGAAGTAAATCTTTTTTGCCCAGCGCCCTTCCGCCTTCATGTCTGTGTCCAGCAGCCATCTAAAGATGGTGGAGAAGAAAGACAGTAAGAGCCTAGATCCACAATGACACTGTTAAGTCACTGCACCAGCTCCGGACTATCGATCTCGTATTATAACCAGCATAACCCTCACCCCAACTGAAAAAGAAAAAAGGTGGAAGTTACGTCTGGCAGGGAATAGGCACAAACACACAATCTGGTTTTTAATAATCATTCACCATTAAGTGAATAGACAGTAGAATTTTTTTAAAACGTGTCAAAGTTCACTTTAATAGAACAATCAGTTTTAAGAATTTATTTATTTGAGAGAGAGTGAGTGAGTGTGGGGCAGGAGGGGGAGAGGGAGAGGGAGAGAATCTCAAGCAGACTCTGCACTGACTGCACGACCAAGATCACGACCTGAGCCCAAACCAAGAGTCAGGCGCCTAACTGAGCCACCCCGGTGTCCCAACCCGGTTTTCTTTTAAACTTTTTTGTTTTTTAATTTTAATTTTAAATTAAGTATGCTCTATGCCTGACATGGGGCTTCAACTCATGACTCCAAGATCAAGAGTTGCATGCTCTACCGATTACGCCACCCAGGCACCCTGTAACAATCCAGTTTTTGATTGAAGTATATTACTTACAGGCAGAGTAGTTAAGTAATACAGTGAGTGTGTTAAGACTCAATCACTCCTATACTCTAGAGATGCCTTATGCCCCATGTAAGGAAAAATGGACGTTCTAAGAAGAAAAGGCACAGGCCTGTATCCAGGCTGGGAATGGGTTGGTGGAGAAAGGATACAGCCCTTGGGGGGCAGAGATCGGAATCTCAGGGGAATAATAATACTAACATTTATTGAGTGCTTAGAAAATACCAGGGACTGTTCTAAGTGTTCTAAATCTATTAATTCATGTAATTCTTGAAACAGCCCTGTGAGGAAAATCGTATCATTATCCTTAGTTTGTAAATAAGGAAACTCAGGGCAAGAGAAATGTCGTGCTTGTTTGAGTTGGAAGGAATTCAGTATTATACATATCATTTATATTCGAAAAACAAGGAAAGGGGAAGACGTACTATTTTTGTAATATAAAGCTACCAGGGGAAAAAAAGTCTTCTTGGAGATCTCTAGAATCATCTTGGACAGAGCCTCACCACTCACAAATAAGAGGCAGTTAAAAGGGTATAAGTGAAATTTTTTAGATTTTTCTGAAGAAGGCAGAAGTTTGAGTTTGAATATCACAGTTCTGGGATACCGACATTAGAGTTTACTTCTGCCAGGGAAAACAATAAAAAATTAAACAAGACTAAAGTTAGAGCATAAGAAGCACTTACCAGAACAAGACAGGTATCTACTAGAGAAAAGGTGCCTGACCGCCCAATGCCTGCACTACAGTGGATCACTGCAGGCCCATGTTCAGGATTCAAGGAACCAGACTCTCTCACTTTAAATAAGAAATTGAGAAATGAAGCTGGTGATTCAGGGACTCCGAAATCTGGCCAGGTAGTATAATGAAAGTGAGATATTGTTCTGGTTTCACCACTCTAAAAAGTGAAAATCAAGGGAAAAGTTAGTTCTAATTTCTTTTCTTTGAAAAAACTACTTCAGAAAGAATATGTGTTTTGTGTAATGCTTTTAGTCCTTATGGACTTTTGTACCACGATTTTTTTTTTTTGTTTGGCTTTTGATTATCACTCACACCAGTTTGGAGTTCTTCAGGAGAATTTGGAATTTATTAATAATAGCTAACATTTCTAAAATATTATTTTGCAGTCATGTCCTAAGCTTTTTATGTATTAACTCAACCCATACAACAATCCTAATAAAACTCCTTTTCCAGATGAGATAACAGAGGCCAAAGGTTAAGCAATTTACCCACGGCGACACACTGAGAAAATGGCGGAGCCTGACTGGGAAGCTCTTAACCACCGACCTATACCATCCATGTGGCCAACATTTTAATTCATACATCATGATAAGTGTTCCTTTTTCTTCCTATTAAAAAAAAAAAATCCTACCAGTGTAATTTTACGTGTATTAATGGTTTCCTTTTTAAGAAGGCCCAACACTTTTACATACAATTTTTCTCATTATATGAGTTATCTTGTAGACTCTGCTACACAGGCTCAGAGGAGCAACTCAAGAATTAATTTAAAGAAACAATCTTTACGTTTTTAATTGAAATTGCTCTCTAATTGCCGCTTTTCCCCACGGTAATAATTTCCAATCTTAAAACTGTTTATATGACTTTGCTGATGTGCTAAAATGGTTTACCAATATGCTAAATGCTTCCTGTCTCTTAAAGCCTGCCTGGCATTCACTATCACTTCCTGGATATTCCTGATGAGCTTTATTTCTGACTAACTCATTATGAAAATGTTCCTAAGCTTTTGCCAGCTGCCTTTTGCCCCAAGAAGCATTCTGATGCCTTCTAGTCTTCATTTTTGCAAACCGAAACAATAACCCTCTAACATATCTCCGTGCAATTTCAGTTTCATTGCAGGATGTTTTTGGAGGGAGAAGCCATACAAGCAACATTAGGGGGGAAAAAAGAAACCCCACATAATAATTTTAATGGTTAACAGCTAAAGATTATTATTACAACATCCTGCTTTTGGTACAAGTTTTCAAAATTCACTTTCATTTTTTTAAAAATAAACTTTCCCCTTTTTTTAGTAGAAAGAAACTCCTAAGTCCCAGACTTGGTTATATGAGGTATAACAGTGATAAAATACAGTGCAGAAATTCTTTTAAAAATTTCACATTATATACTTTCAGTGACTAATTTTCTTAAAATTCAGCTTTCACAATTCCAAATACACTGATCCACAGGTTCTCAACATACTAAAGGTACTAGCAGATAGAATTAAAATGATCACTGGGATTGCTAAATTTCAAAACATTTCCTTCTAAAATTATAGCTACTGTATGTAAAAAAAAGGGGGGGGGAGTAAATCTAAAATTAAATTTACTGTATTAAAAATAGGTACTGAAAACATTGCAAAATAAGACAGGTAAATTTTAGTTTCTTCTTACAAAGCCATAAATGGACAGGTAACAACATCATACCAGCACGGGAATGGGCTAAAGTGGCTACTCTTGCTGTAGCCCAGGGGCATGGAGAACTCCAAGTCACATCTTCCTTTAAACAGGGTCTAAGATTCCAGGGGGAGTGTTTACCCCCTTCCACCCCACCCCCAACAACTGCTGTGTTGTGGTCCCACCCCATCCCCAACGACTGCCCTGTTGTGGTCATCTGCCACCATGCAGTGCTGACCTTGCACAGCAGGGCCAGAGTTTGCTTTGTGAGCCTAAATCAGGTCCCCTGGGTGCTCCCAGGTCTGGGAGGGGTGGTGCTAGAACCCTGCTCACCTGTGAGCTGTGCTCTGCAAGGGATGGCTCAGTCTTCCCATACAGTTTTTTACTCCCTTATGCTCACTTACGGCATCACCTCCTGGCTTAAAATCTAGAATTAACCCACAGTCCTGAACAACTGCTTGCTTTTTTTGCGCCTGTATGATTTTGGCTCAAGACTAGCAGTCTCTTGATATTTTTCGAATTCAGGTCACGCTGTCTGGGATACTCAAAGCCAGTTCCCAGAAACGTTCACGACTGTTTGTATAATGCAGTCTTCCCCACTAATAGATTTTTGAGAATCAGTCTTTTTCTTCCCCTAACAGGACCAGACTAAAGAACTTCTTAAGAAGTTAATTTTTATTAATGTGTCCCTACTGAAACAAGATTCAAAATCACAGCTCACAAAAATCATACAATTTCCAAAGGAACACTTCATGAAGCAGTAAGATCCATATGTTTACTACTGAGAACTGTTTATATGCTTGACTGGGCCTCTTCTCTCTCTTTTCTGTGCTGGAAAAAAAATGAGAGGGGAAAAAAGGATTGCCAAAGGCTAGAGAGCTAAATCAAAATTCATCTTTATTCCAAACAAGGTCTACATGCAGACTTTACACTTTTTGACAAACTCCTTACTTCAAAACTGGCTGAAGGCCCCTTTCCTTCTCCCAGATCATTAAATCACATCAGTCCTCCTGTGATGCCCAGTTGTCCTCTTCCATCCCCTCCCACTGCTGACCTCACACCCCGTGCACACCTGGTTGCACCCATGCACACCTGGTTGCATTCGCAATTACATGGCTGTCCCCATCTGCACATGCCTGCCAAATCTTCTTTGTAAAACACTGCATTATATATACCACACTCTGCACAAAGTGTCAGTGGTTCACTGTTCTTTTTAAGGTGAATCTTATTTATATATTTTGAAGGAGAATTCTATCCTTGAATAAGGATATCTAATTCAATATATATGGAGGCCAGGAAGATAAGCTAGGAACTGAGTAGGTATAAGACCATGGGCAACAGCAGGCTTATAGCAATTTCAGTGTATGCCACCTAAAGCCATTCAAATTCAAAGTTAACTCTTATTTTATACAGATAGATAAGATTATAAATTTTCTAATTCTTACAAAGAAATCTATGCAGCTCTTTGGTCCTAGGCCCAATTATTTTCACACTTCGGGCATTTACAGAAGTAGTAAGATTATATTTCCAAGACTTTCATCATAAGGCCAATTTTGTCACCTGTAAATGGTTAAAAACAGTACTTACCTTATAAGGCTATTGTGAGGAATAAATGAAACAGTGAATGTAAAGTGCCTAACCTATGCCTGCATATGGTAAATACTTAACAAATACCTTTTCTGAAACAATTATACTAATCGTCTCTATCGTAGCCTCTAATAAGCTCCAATCAATTGTAAACCTCTCCACATTTTCAGCTGCTTCACTTAGTATTTCCTCTACACCAAGGAGCAGCAAAGTTTGTGAACCCTATTTCCTAAATACAAATTTATACGAGATCTGTAGGTCACCGTCAGTGCCTCAGTTCGGTCCCTCAACAATTTTTTGCCAGGATCATTATATGGTCTGTATTAAATAATTAGTTATTGTAATTCATTTTGAAAGATGAACAAAACTCACCAGATCAGGAGGAGAGGAGAGTGACAGAAACAGGTAGGCATGGGGCTTGCCGTCTAAGCAGAGAGAAAAGCAATACACAGAGGTGTCGGGCCCCCAAGGATCAGCCTATTTGAGAAGTGTAGGACTGTCAGCAAGAACAAACCCCGAGTGCCTGTGGTGGCAGACAAGGAGGAAGGACCAGTCTGGGCTGGGTCTTGGACTTCTGCATCGGCCACAGAGAAAGATATTTTAGGGCAGGGTGGAAGGATCACGCCTGTGTTTTAGAATAACCACTCACTCGGTGCAATGGCAGAGGGAAGCACAAACGTAACAGGTAAGGACTACCCATGGGGAGCTGAGAACCTTGTTATGGAGTCAAAGTACATACATGCGCAAGTACTAAATAAGCCAGTAAAATGGTAAAATTTAAACTATGGCGAGAAGTGTAAGATCACAGCGATTAGGAATGAATGCGTCAGGGACACCTGGGTGACTCAGTCGTTAAGCGTCTGCCTTCGGCTCAGGTCATGATCCCAGGGTCCTGGGATCCAGTCCCATGTCTGGCTCCCTGCTCAGCGGGAAGCCTGCTTCTCCCTCTCCCCCTCCCCCTGCTTATGTTCTTCTCTCTCTCACTGTCTGTCAAATAAATAAATTCTTAAAAAAAAAAAAAAAAAGGAATGAATGCATCATAGATGAATTAAGAAAGACCTGAGTAAGAAATGGGCCAAGAGGTGGTCCTGAAGGCTGCACAGGATATAAAGAGGTAGAGAAGAGAGGATGACACTCCAGGTAGGATAAACTGTTTAAACTATTTTGAATCAAATCCCAGCTGAGCATGATAATAATTAGGCACTCATCCTGTTTTGGGCAAATCTACAGGGACAGAGAAATAGAAGGCAGCCAGCATTACAACAGTATTCCTGGAACTAGAGAAACACAAAGCTGGCCAACAATATTATGGAAAATAGTGAAGAGCAACTAAAAAGAAAATCCTGAAAGACAAATAAGCACTCTAGATGACCTTACACTTTAAAAGCCCTGCAAAACCTTCCCCGTAGCTTAAGTCACCGGGCCACTTTAAAAGCGGAGATGGAACCTCTTCATTCAGGGGCAAGAGTTCAAACTCTTAGCTCTAATGAAGACACTGCAAAGGGCTGCTGGTGTGCAGCTTTCCTGCTCCCTTAGACCAGAGGTCTGTAAAAGAGCAGGGCCCACACAGCTCACAGCTTTGGCCCCAGACCTGTTAATACATACAAGTTAGACTCCTTTAGCAGCAAACCAGTTCTCTGCAGCTCCCCGTGAGGCTGGTGACTACCCCCCACCTGCAGCATCACCTCTCTCCCTCATTTGGTATTTCTTTCTCCCTCAACTTGTTCAACTGCCTTTGTTCCTGCAGTCCTTCCCAATTCATTGATATGACAAAGGTAACAGATGCGCACAACTAAAGCTAATAATTGTGAATCCCGCAAGGAGTCTCAGGCCTGTTTCAGCATCAATTCACTTGATCCTTATAGCAACTCTTTGAGGTACGGGTGTCCTTATCCTCATTCTGTAGATGAGAAACTAGGCACAGAGGGTAAATAGTGGGACAGTCACACAGCCAGAAGGCGTACAGTTGGGATTTAAACTCAGGAAATCTGGATCCAGAATGGAAATACTTAACCAAATGCAATTCTGCTTCTTATGCTGAAATGCTATTTTGTTCTTCTAACATTCCTAGTTCTTACTAAAGATTCTAAGGTAGAACGTAAACAGACCGTTGCTATTAATTATGGTGGACTCTGAACCCAGGCCAATAAGAAATCACAGTTGCTAACAACTAAAACAGTGGTTGGCCAGTTCACATGCTTCAATTCAGAAAGATGCTTTAGAACCAAGAATCTTCCTTTACTAGGACAATTAGCACTTTTTTCAAAAGACTTAGCCCCATGTCATTCCAAGTCAGGAGATCTGGATTTGAGTTCTGGCCTGTCACTTATTAGCTGAGTAATCTATTTACAGGAAAAATCTTATAACCTAATGGATTTTAGGTTTTTAAAAAATACAGGAAATATGGAAATATTAAGACTATTTACTCTATCACATTATAGGAAGGCTGTGGGTCAAATAATATATATGTAAAAGTGCTTTGCAAAATGAGAAACAAAATAACAAAATTCATTTGATTTTATTATTAAGGTATGGATCAACTCTGAATTAGGATAGGTTTCAGAAACAGGGAAAAACATCTATGCCCTTCTCCATTCAAATCAGTTTTAATGCCAGAAGCAGATGAGGTACCTGGGATAAATACCAAGAGAAGATGATTCGAAGAACCATGAGAAGTTTATAGAAAAGCAGTTCTGTTTCTGGGAATAAGGAACGCACGATCTAGTATCAAACAGTTGTTGAGGTATCCCGGGGCGGCTTAAGACATATGTAAATGGAATAGTTGGTGCAAAAAACTACAATAAGGGAAATTCATAAATAAATCTAAGTCCTGTAATTCCCAACCTTGAGGCTTCTTAGATAACCTAAGAGATCACATAAAAAGCTTACTTATGGACGTCATGGGAAGCTGGGCCTGGGCCTCAACAGTATGCACCTGTGCTTGCAGTCGGCCGCAAAAAACAGAGGTGTTCGAAGAGATCCACCATAAAATGTATTTCTACATTTCTGAGAGAGAGAGAGTGTGTGTGTGTGTGTGTGTGAGAGAGAGATGCACTTTCTATATCCCTTCTCTAGAAAACTTCTTTTGGTCAATGATCCCATGTTAATCATTTCATTCAGTTAATGGTTAACTAAAACAGTATCTCACTATATAGACTAGATACATTCCTGAAATCATTTTTTCGCAAATATTTTTCCTATTTTCTAGTTTTCTTATCTCATTTCATATTTCCCAGTTACCCTGATTCCAACACAAAGAAGACAAAACAGGTAGGTGGTAAAAGGGGGAGCAATGCTTTGATCCCCAACCTGACAACAGCAGGTTCACAACCCACCATGTCCATGTATCTCAACCAAGAAATAAAGAACAATTCTTGTATTTCTGGCAAAGGCCCAGTAAACGTTCTTGGGACCATGTGCTAAATTATTTCACCATTTTCCTCAATTCAGTAAGGACAAATGTCTCTGTGGTGAATCATCTGAATTAACAACATTCCAGTAAGTTATTTTCTTGACTCGCCTGCCACCCTCAGAAGCACCAATTATGTGCAACTGTTCTACACCCCGTGTTCCGCATACACATCTTCATCTGATCTCCATGACAGCCCTGAGGGGGCGCTATTACAATCTCTGCTTTACAGATGAGCAAAGGACGAGGGACGTTGAGGAACAGGTCCCAAGGGCATTTCTACTAAACAACAGAGCTGGGATTTTAATCCACGTTAGCCTGATTATAAAGCTCTCTCTCCTCATCCCCAAGTAATCTTAATAAATTATCTTCAATCCTCATCTATCAACCTGAACTTCAAAATCCTTAGTTTCTAGGTCTTCTCAAGAGTCCTCAGAGAGCTACTGCATATAGGAAACGCAATGTAAACACCATGGTCATGGCTATGTACTACTGTAGATACTATCGAAATGTACGTGCAGCCTCAAACTTCAAATCTAATGACAAAAAGTAATTCTGGAAATCAGCAATATAAAGTCCAATCTTTTGGGCATGAAAAGTCTTACACTGATATTTTCTAACTGTAGTAGATGTACTGTATAATATGACTTCACATCTTCTGACAAGAACTTGACAGTGAATCCTGTTTCTTTAAACAGCATCTCTTGATCGTCTTTTGTTGGCCAGTACTGTGCACATTTAACCTAAATTTAAGAATATGTAGATATTAGTTCATAGACATTATGAAACCCTAAAAAGCGGGGAAAGGAAGACAAACCATACACATATATGCTATATTTTTTCAAGTACCCAAATCTATGAACAATTGCACTGTAATTTGAGGCTCAATGTATTTTAATAAGATTGACATTTTATAAAAGGTTTGTAAAATGTTCCTATAACTTATACTAAAAAAGCCATAAACAGATATGTTCATAAAAGTGAATCTGTCATTTCCAAAGCATGATAACCTATATTTTAACATCATACTGGCATTCACTTTACATTTCTAAAATTATCAACCTCTTGTAAGAATCTTTTCTTCAAATAGTATGGAAAGGGCTTTATTTTACAAGTATTTTCTACAAATACCTATGAATCTGCTACCAAATACTATTTATCTAGAAATAACATTGTATATTCACTTACTAAAATTAAGTCAGGGGAACGAATCAGAAGATAAGCCCCCTTTGGGGCGCCTGGGTGGCTCAGTCAGTTAAGCATCTGACTTCGTTCAGCTTGGTGTCATAATCTCAGGGTCCTGGGATGGAGCCCCATGTCAGGCTCCCCACTCAGCAGGGAGCCTGCTTATCTCTCTCCCTCTACCCCTCTCCCTGCTTACGCTTTCTCTCCCTCTCTCTCCCTCTAATAAATAACATCTTTAAATGAAGAAGAAGATAAGCCCCCTTTATCTAGGTACATTCTGGCAGAACTACTAATATGGAATTCCTATTTGTGACAATAAAAGCATCTTCCCAAAAGCCAAATTATGAGGCCAACAGACCGTGGCAAGGTGAGATGAAGAGCCACTTCTTTAGGAAAAAAAACACCACAAAAATGTCGTATAAAATATGGTCATTTCTTCTTTTCCAAATCACGAACAGCTATAAATCACCAACAGTAACACCACCACCAAACAAATAATTACTACGAGCGGATACTTCCAAAGGTGCTAAAAGACATTTTAAATATGATACAAGAAGTGAAAGAGCATAAATGAGAATGAGAACAACTCAGAAATGAGGTGATAGGAGACAGAAAAAAATTACAAATCAATATCTGAAATATCATTTCAGAAATGAAGACTAAACTAAAAGGAACAGAGAGGCATGAATAAACACAACAGAAGATGTCCTAGGAAAAAAAGAAGAGGAAAAGGAAGACATTTCTTAAATAAAAAACGAATGGAGATACAGGACTTAAGAGAAAGTGACAAATACAAAAATAAGCAAAGACAATCTAACGTGTATAATAGGCGGACCCAAAGAAGAACACTAAAGCAAGCCAACAGTAAACACTAACAAGAATAATCAATACATTTTTCTTTAAAAAAAAAAAAAAAATCACGTATTGAAAGAGCATACTACGCGTCCGGAAAAACTGACCCAGAATGACCAACGCTAAGACATATTTTGGTAAAATTAATGGGATTTGGGAGGGAAAAAAAGCCTTTGGGTAACCTAGATAAAAAGAACACATGACTTACAAGGGAAATAAAATGAGATGTCCAACTGACTTTGTCAGTAATCTGTTATGCCAAAAGGAAATGGAGTAATGTATTTAAGTTGCTCAAAGAAAAGCAAATGTCAGCCAAGATTTTATATCCTGCCCAAGTGACTTTTAAGAATGAAGACAGCAGATTAAACTCTCACCGACAGGTAAGACATCAGGAACTATAATGCCTATGAGGCCCTTTTTAAGGATGTGCTACAGAATGAGCTGTCTACAGAACAACGGGAGAGACATCAGTAAGACCAACAGTGTAAATTAAATATATATTTACATGTAGAACTAAGATTTCGCAAGGGACATAAAAGAGAGACTATAGTATGTTATATACTCGAACAAGGCAGGTAAAGTACAACTTAAAAACAGAGACAGGAAAAACAAAAAATTTGAAACTTTTTCAGTAATTATTTTGGTGATGGAGTCGATACTCTTATTATGAGTATTTTTGGTGTGTAATATGGGACAAAGTAAATGAGTCATCATAAGATATTCTTTATCCGTAGTGTCTTTGAGAAGCAGGATTCATGGTATGGAAAAAGGAGGCAACAGATATAAGATAGAAAGGGTTAAGCCAACCACCTACAGTTCTAAATTTGAACTGGAAGTATCATTATGAACACTTGAAGTATGTTATCTAACGCACAAACATATTTTTTCCTTAGCTCTATTCACCAAAAACCTCTAAAAACAATGATCAACCCAGCATCAGTAAACATCCTTATTTTTATTGACATCTTGAAATACCATTGCCCAATAAAAGAAACCAAGGTTCCTTACAGAAATGGCTAATTCTATGGATTCTATGGAGTAGAGATTAAGTAGTCATTCCAGATAGTAAGAAAATTATTAGAGACTAAAGACTAAAGAAAATTATTAAAGACTCTTTGGTTTTATGTCTTAGGTTTCTGATTCAGAGCCCAACTTGAAGAGATTCCTTCTAGCCAACAGAGGAATAATTCAATTACTAAGATGGATAATAACTGCGATGGAATGAAGTACATCAAATATGTTTAAATCTATGAGTTCATAACAATTGATCCCCTCCTGCCGCTGCCCCCACACCAAAAAATCCTAACTGGTCACCTGCTGAGGACGCTAGGCAATCAACTATTTTGAAAACTGCTTTTCCTATATAAAAGTGGTCAGCTAATTAGAAGGGAAGTTTCTTTTCTTTTTAAGATTTATTAAAGAGAGAAAGAGAGGGGGAGGCAGAGGGAGAGGGAGAGAGAAACTCAAGCAGAAACTTAAGCAGACTCCATGCTGTGTGTGGAGCCCAACGTGGGCTTGATATCAAAACCCTGAGATCATGACATAAGCCTAAACCAAGAGTCAGGCAGGCGCTTAACTGACTCTGCCCCCAGGCGCTACGAAAGTTTCTTTCTATAGAAGTATTCCAACAAAAATGTAAGAAGGAATGATAAAATTGGAATATCACTATTCTGTAACCCCTAATTAGTTAAGGAACTAAGCACTGACCAGCAATGGCTGCTAACACCATAAAAAGAAAGATAATCAGACCTTATGGGCCTCTTCATAAACAAAGCAGTATCACCCATGAAGTCATCTTCCCCAAAATAATTAAACCTGAATCTTATTAAGCATCTAGATCCAGCCACCATAAATATGACTTCTAATTTCTAGTGGCGGTCTTATCTTACTCATATAGTAATTATACAACAAAAGGAGCGATGAAACTTATAAACCATCTACTTTGTAAAGCTGCTCAAAGTGTTCAAACAATGTCACCATCACTTAATTTTTAAGTAATGAAAAAGCCACTGTAAATAACTATGCTAACATTGCTGGACATTCTGGTATGTGAATGCCACTGAGGATTTGAAAGAGAGTAGAATAATTCGCAAAACCATCGAAAGCCACCAAATATGAATTTAGAAAAAAGTAAGAATCAGGAATCTGAAGATCTTGGGCTGAAGAGACCTTACTGACAATACCTTCCAATTTGCTTCTTTGACAGAAAAAGAATCTAAAGGTACAAAAGTTAAAAGACTCAACTAATTAGCACTGTGTTTAGACTTTACCTCAAGTTTCGATAAATTTATACATTTCCAAACTCACGGTCTCATGACCGAAGAGTCCATAAAAACTCATATACGCTAACAAAAACCTTTCACTTTAATCTTTTACAAACTTTTCAAGATTTTGATAATAATAAATTGTAAAAATTCTAATGAAGCCTAGGGATTCCAAAGATCTGTGTCACCACTGGTCAATATTTGTTTCATTATATTTACATCTTGGAGGGTAGTGATGTACAACTATTATTTAAATACTTAAGGCAAGAGAGGAAAAGGATATACTACTTCTGGTCAGAAACAGCCTGACCGCTAGCCTTTAGCAATTCAAGGCCAAAACCAGTGACTGAATGAATATCCCAAAAGAAATATGAGAACATTTATAAGCTAATGATATAGGCAGTACACTAAGTTGCAAATATTAAGTGTTACTCACCGATTCCTTCTCCACAACTCGATTTAGCATGACAACTGCTTTGGTGTTTTGCTGCCAAACCATGAGCCAGAAATGGCAACCTGTATTAGGAAGTGGACCCTGTGAGAACAGAGAAGAAAAAGTAGGTAAGAGAAAGGAGATGGAACAAGGTTCAAGGAAAATTCCTTCAAGTATGCTTCTGGTTTAAGAACAATGTATATACGGGGCGCCTGGGTAGCGCAGTCGTTAAGCGTCTGCCTTTAGCTCAGGGCGTGATCCTGGTGTTCCGGGATCGATTCCCACATCGGGCTCCTCGGCTGGGAGCCTGCTTCTTCCTCTCCCACTCCCCTGCTGTGTTCCCTCTCTCACTGGCTGTCTCTCTGTCACATAAATAAATAAAATCTTAAAAAAAAAAAAGAACAATGTATATATAATAAGTAAATCATGACTTTAAATCCACTTGAGTTAAAAAATAGGTCTGTACTAGTTGCTTATAAATGATCAAAACTGACTTTTATTGACTTAGGCAGAAAAGGAATTTTTCAGGCTATCAGATGACTCAGAGTTGAGGGCTGGAAAGCCAGGCTTCAGTGGGAACCAATGTCAAGGCAAGATTCTGCTCAAAGGAGTCAGCTGGGACAGCGCTCCTGACGCTGGCACTACTATCACCTCACTTTGCTGGCACTGCCACACGAAGGGGGCTATAGCAATCACACATAACCTATAAACAAACCAGAGTCAAAATCATGGGCAGAAATGTCTGACTGGTCGTGTTCTAGCCGCAAAGGAAATTTCTGTCCCTTTCGGCTTCCGCAGCAGGAAGAGAGGCCCTGCCTGCCATGGATCACGGCAGTCCTACAAAAGAGGAAATCTGTGCCATCACTGGCCAACCGACCACCCCAAGTGAACCAGAAAAAGATTTCCAGAAAAAGCGGAAATTTCAAAGTGCCTGAACCACTACAAAGCTGTTAATTTGCAAAAACCACAACAAGTGCGACCTCAATAGAAGACTTATAAGGGGCAATGGTTCATATTACAATACTGCCACAGGGGAAAAAAAAATCAAATCCAATTATCTTCACGTGTTGCTTAGCTGTAGCACAAGGCTTAGGGCAAGTAAGACATGAAAAGGCCATGATCAAATTATAACTAATTTTAAAGGTGGAAATGAACGAGGCTGTACTGCAGCTAACACAAGTCAGCAGCATTCTCCTCCCAGGACAGAGGGAGGGGAAGCTTCGGGGGCTGCAGGCCAGGTCTCCGGAACTTCAGCTTCCCATGTCGAACAGGATGATTCATGTGGTTTGAGGGTGAAAGCATCTTTTGGGCAGCTGTATTCCCTGGTTCGTAGCAGATGCTCTATTAATATTATTTAAATTAATAAACTCTAAGCTTCTAAATTATAAAAAGGCCAGAAATCTACTTAGAATCCTGAGTAATGACAACCAAATGTTTGAAGATACTGTTTTCCTCACTCAGTGTATGTTATCTATTACTTGATCTACTTCTAAGACAAAACAAAGTATGAAAATCCCCAGTAAAATGAATGCCTTTTCTTTCATCTAAAAAAATGGATCTCCTGATTCACCAGAGAAGTCACTCCTTAGTGTGTATACATGCAGAAACACAAAACACATTCTGTCAGTGGTTCTAAGGTGGTTGGGGGGGGGGGGTTCTCTCAGCTCTTCCAACCTACAAGCAATACTAACAATTTTTTTCTTAGAAATGGAGATTGAGGGGCGCCTGGGTGGCACAGCGGTTAATCGTCTGCCTTCAGCTCAGGGCGTGATCCCGGCATTACGGGATCGAGCCCCACATCAGGCTCTTTTGCTGGGAGCCTGCTTCTTCCTCTCCCACTCCCCCTGCTTGTGTTCCCTCTCTCGCTGGCTGTCTTTCTCTGTCGAATAAATAAATAAAATCTTTAAAAAAAAAAAAAAAAAGAAATGGAGATTGATAGCAAGGACTGATATATATGTTTTTTTTTAATTCAGAGGGAAAAGGTGACAAAAAGAAGAACAAAGGACAATTAGAACAGCTAAGGTTTTAATAAACATTCAGCATCTCTAGTTTTCTCTGTCCTGTAAAATATTCTCAGACTTCAAAGAGCTTACTAAGAGGCAAGGAGAAGTCCTTGTCCTACTAACTGAAACATATCAAGTGCCACAAGAGTAAGGGGAAAACCATCAGATCTTTGGGAGTAGGAAGGATGCTACAGCAAGCCTTACAAATGAGGAGGGTCACTGATAACAGGGAGACATTGTGGAAGGACAGGGAGCAGGTAAGGGTCCATTCGAAGCATAGGGCAAGGCAGGTACAAGTATAAGGTACATTTGAGAGACAAAGAAATCAATGAGTGCAAAGTAGAGGTATGCATGCAGTAGGAAACCACAATACAGGAAACAGTCACAAAACTCTTTAAGAAGTAAAGTGATATGACGAGATTTGTATGTTACAAAAATAATATGTATGTTACACAAATAATTTAGGCATTGCTAAAGATGGATTAGGAAGGAAGGGACTGATAGCAAAGAAACAATTAAAAAGCAACTGCATTAGGACTCTGGATGATGAGCATAGGTTTAACCCAGGTGAGAAAAACAGGAAGGGGGCTGGCTGGGTTAAAAAAAAAAAAACAGTTAGATGTAGAAAATGCAGAATTTGCAATGTAAATGGGTCATCTGGGTAATAATATCCAGTGAAGACCTGGAAGATATAGGGGGAAAATTCAGGAAAGAATAAAAAGCTAAAGACAGCCTTCTGAGTCCTCCAACTGTAAATGCATGGAGCTCTGACAGGACACATAGAGCAGTCTAATAGGGACAGTGCACTGAAACACAATTAGTAAAAATCTTCATTATCATGATGGGTTTACAATACTTTATAAGAGGATTATTATTACTACTATTACTACTACTAATAAAAAGCAGTAACAAATGCCACAACAAATAATCCATGGAGGGCTTACCACAGTACCAGGAACTATAAGAGCTTCGCTCAGCATGGTTTCACAGATAAGTATGTATCTATAATATAGATATATATACATATATATATATATAGGCTTGGGGAGTTAGGTAGCTTGTCCAAGGTCACACAGCAATCTTATGGTAGTAGAACCGAATGATTAAGAGCATGACCCATGGAGTCAATGGGGCTTCAAATTCTGGCTTCAACTCACTTGTTGTATGGGCTTGATAAAGTTGTTTAATGTTCCTGGTCTCTTTAGATAATTCCTCCTGCATAAAACCAGGGTGATGACAGTTTTTACCAGAGAGAGTTATCCTGAGCCTTAAATTATACAAAACACATAAAGTACAGAATAAGGTTACAAAACTGCTGTTAATTTTATTTCCTACTATGATGTAAAGTTCATAATAACAGGGTTTTACTTAATGTCTATTTAATTTTTTCAAAAAATTTTTAAGGGGGGGAGGGGCACTTGGAGAGGGAAAGAGAGAGAATTCAAGCAGATTCCACACCCTGCATGGAGCCCAGTACGGAGCTGGATCTTACAACCCTGAGATCATGACCTGAGCTGAAACCAAGAGTCAGATGCTTAACTTCCTTGAGCTACTCAGGTGCCCCACTGTCTGTTTTATTTAAACAATGCCTACCATACAGTAGGTACTCAATAAATCTTTGTCAGACAAATGAGTATCCAATGAAGTAGTTAGACCAGGATTTGGGCACAGATGCTGTGACTCCAGTGTCTATACCCTCTTAAGACATAAAGGTTGAACATATGGTTCCAGAGAGCTGAAGTCTCGAGGGTAGACTGAAAAAGGGGGAAAGCTCCTAAATCAGAATCCTGAGAAGCACCTACAAAATTTAGGATTATGATGAGAAAAAAGAACCAATAAACGAGACTGGGGAAAAAGGGACAGAGAGAGGATGAAAGGAGCGTGTAAGGGATTTAGGGTAATCAGTCTTTTCTATTTTTGAACATTAGAGTTATTTCAAATAGAAAGTAAACTGAAATTCTAAAAGTCAATTTATTAAAAATGTCATGAACGCTAGTACGAAAAACTCCAAATATTACAAAAAGGCAGAGAAGAGCAATTCAAGTCTGATTATTGCTAATTCTTAGAAATAACCAATATTAATGGTATATGTGTAATTTATTTAGCCAGTCCCTCACAGATTACTTCTGTCCTATTATTTCTGGTCCTGTGCTATTAAAATTAAGTTGCAATCAACACCCTCACATATATGTTTATGTCTGTACATATTTAACCACTGAGTATTATAAACTTTTAAGTCTCTGCTATTTTCACTGGTGAAAAGTGATACCAGATCACTGGTTTAAAATTATATTCCCTAATGACTAGAAAAACTGAGTATCTTTTCATAGGTGTATTGTTTACCTTTATATTTTTCTTTGAACTGTGAATTTATGTTCCTTGCCAGTTTTTTTTTACAGTTTCTCTTTTTCTTTTTTTTTTAACATATAACAGCTACTTTAAGTAAAATGAAGTAATTATTTTTCATTTCCTGCCAATTAGAAATAATCTAATAGAATATCTTTTTACTATATGAGACTTGTCTCTTTTATGAGACTATATGTTGTCTCTTTCAATAACAGGTTATTCTGATACAAATTTTTAAAAAGCTCAAATATTAACATACAGCTTATCTTTTGAATTTAAAAATCATTTACTGGGGGATATAACAGCACTGTTCATTAAGTCTCTGTCATTTGATAAAGGGTAGCTGGTGTGGATAAACCAAAATAATTTCTATTATCAAAGAACGAAAGAATAGTAGTGCTGGAATACGGGTGTGGCCAATGTGCCAAGAAGCAATCGGGCAGAATACCACAAAGAATCCTCACACTTGGGGCGCCTGGGTGGCACAGCGGTGGAGCGTCTGCCTTCAGCTCAGGGCGTGATCCCGGCGTTGTGGGATCGAGCCCCACATCAGGCTCTTCCGCTATGAACCTGCTTCTTCCTCTCCCACTCCCCCTGCTTGTGTTCCCTCTCTCGCTGGCTGTCTCTCTCTCTGCCGAATAAGTAAATAAAATCTTTAAAAAAAAAAAAAAGAATCCTCACACTTTGTGGCCTCCCAGCCAGTATTCTGGGCACCTGGTCTTACCACCCTCACTCTGAACAAAGGCCAGATATCATCAAAGGCATGTTCATATTCTCTGAAAATACTAGCCAGAGAAGGGGGTTGAGAAGGGCTTTCAAAGGGCCTCTCGTTATGATACAGATTATGTGAAGAGAACTTAACAAAGCATTAACAAACATTTTGTATCAATATAAAGCAAGGAAGATAATTTGCCTTAGAAGAACTGGCCTAAGCCACTCCTTAAAAATTTCCCTTTTTCAACTTTAATTTCTGTTCACATACAAAAACGTCCACATTTTACTACATAGCAACAGAAAAAACTGAAATGGCATTTCATTTCCAAAAGAAGACATCCTTTTAGCTGTTTCAAAGCAGACCAACCACGACAGCTGCCGTGCAAGGCATTTGCCTGCATCACATCACTTGCCTGTGTTAAGATGTAACTCCTTTGCGCTTCTTCTATATCCACTAAACTGGCATTTATATAATCGTTGTCAGCATTTTGCAGCTTAACACGACTGTGATCATCTGAAACAGAGAATGATAAACCAGAATTGTCACTTCGAACCTCTCATTTCTTTTTTACTTTAATATTAAAGTTCTATGTATTCATAAAATGATAGAAGAAACAAAACAAACAAAATTAAATTAGCACCACAAGAGAGTTGAGTCAAGTTCTAAATTATTCCCTTTTTCTTGAAGGAAGTATAAAAAATGAAATCTTGGGGGCGCCTGGGTGGCACAGCGGTTAAGCGTCTGCCTTCGGCTCAGGGCGTGATCCCGGCGTTCTGGGATCGAGCCCCACATCAGGCTCCTCCGCTATGAGCCTGCTTCTTCCTCTCCCACTCCCCCTGCTTGTGTTCCCTCTCTCGCTGGCTGTGTCTTTATCTCTGTCAAATAAATAAAAAGTCTTAAAAAAAAAAATAGAGTAACAGGTGTAAATCATTTAAAATCCAAGGCTCCCATTTCTGTGAATGAAACCAATGCATATAGACAGAGACAGGCACAGGGATTAACAGTAACACACAAAAGGGGAAATAACACAAATTTCCAAAATGTCCAACAACAGTTAAAATACAGCATATATGAAAGATATACTACTTGAATGGAGCCATTAAAAATCATCCTTCGGGGTTAGAAAAAAGTAAAAATCTCACAGATTTAGAATTTATGCTGATCTAAATATGTAGACTACAAAACGTTACCTTGTATCATTTTGATGGAAAAGGAGTTTTCTCAAGGAGAGAAGGCATGTGCATAATAACAAAGTTAACACTGGCTTAGTATCCGAAATATGCAACTGTCAGAAGAGTGTAACTGATTTATAAACCAAATACATGTTTGATATTTAATTCTGGACACCACATTAGATTTAAACTGCTCCCCTGAAGGAACTTTATACTAACTATTCTTTTTCTCCCCACTTTTAAACCAAAAAAACAAAAACAAAAACCTGTGCACATTATCTCCGAAAGAAAGAAAATGTTAAATGGCTACAGTTTCACACATCAATTTATCTGAGATGTTTCTGCTGGACTGAACCCAAGACCTCTGTAAACATTACATGTCATTTGCCAACAGGAAAAACTAAGACCTTGTTATAGTAAATCACTTATACTAGTGTTCTCGGAAAGATGATGTCAGCAAGCACTTTTTTTTTTTTAAACAGTAACTTTTTTTTTTTTTTTTAAACAGCTTAATCATCCTTTAACTGTTAAACTACGTGCGCCGGTAAAAGGTCAGCTACCTAATCAGCAAAACAAAGACCATATATCTCCTAGATAACACTGACGTATCAGGAGAATGTCCGCTTTTAGAATGGTACACCATCCCTAAAATTCGCGTTCCACGAGAATATAATGCCAAAGGAATGTATTTCCTCCTGTTGTAATTACAGAAAGAACACAAACCCCAAAGGTTAATCATATCTATTGCACAAGTGAAAAAAAAAGCAATTTGGCCAACAGAAGCAAGAATCCATAAAAACTGGGAAGGTTTCTCTCCAGGGCACTGGGAACTGAGTTACCTTGCAGGTTGCCATCCAAAGTTCTGGAGGAAATAAGCCCAGAGAAAGACCTTCAGCAGTTTGTTTTTAAGAGTATTTGACACCCTGCCCTCAGGACCTTGAAGAAGAATTCAGTTATTTTCCCTCTAGCTTTAAAATCTACACCAGCTGTCACTCCAATACATTGAAAACTCCGAATCACACAATGGTAAAAGCACAAATATATTTTCTAGAATCCCAGGGTCTGACCGAAGGGGAGCAGGGTGCTACTTAAAGGACACCCAGGTCCTCCAGAGTCTGGCCCCAAATGGTGACCCTGCTTCCCTCTAACATTTATTTATAGAGTCAACAAAAGCAAAGGAACACTGAATTTTCTCGGGAAAAAAAATTTTTTTTTTAAATTTTGCTAGCAGGTTAAGACTAAAAAAGGAAGGTAATCCTTGGGAAAACTCTCTAGCTATTTGGAACTGGCTACAAATGTTGGTTGAACCCATATTTTCTCCTCAGGACTAATTAAAAACAAAACTCTAGGGGCGCCTGGGTGACTCAGTTAAGTGTCTGCCTTTGGCTCAGGTCAGGATCCCAGGGTCCTGCTCAGCAGGCAGTCCGCTTCTCCTTCTGCCTACCCCCCCCCAAATAAATAAATAAAATCTTAAAAAAAAAAAAAAAAACACCTCTGAATTTCACCTACATTATTAGAAATTTATATTAATTCTGCTTTATCAAGAAGATTAATAAAAACTTTAAAGTGTATTTAACATTGATTACGTAAGGAAAAAAAGAGTTTCTAGTGATAAGTAAAATATATCATGTTAAAACTATCTACAAAGATAGTAACTATACAGTACATTTCAGGAAGTGAAACTATCAATGCCTTTTTATGAGCAAATATGACTTTATGATTTATATTCTCTAGCAAAAATAACAGACAATGCCTCTTCTCCAATTAAGAACCACTTCATGTATGGTTTAAAATATCTGTGAGAGTGGACACAGGTCCCCTCACAATCTGGGAGTCAAAGGTCCCTTTCTCTGCCCCGTTGCTATCAGTCAGCCCCAAATCTGTGAAGTGTTCGTTCCAAACCAAACTTCTGACTTCTGAATTAGTACAAAAAAACAAAAACACCAGAAAGTTAAATGCTTTCTCCTCTCCCAGAGTTTATTCTGCCCAGAAACCTCTGAAATGAGATTATCGAATAGACAGAGTCCTATAACCCCTGGGCTCTAAATATTAAGCCCCAAAGCCCCCAGTACTTTATCATCTTTCTAAATAAGTATATGGTTATCTCCCTCTTTCTTATGTTTAAAAAAACCCAGCAAAGGGAGAAAAATGAAGACAGTTCAAACTACACTGCATGAGAAACCAAAAAGCAATCACAGGAAATCTTACTTCTCAACATCTAGTAACAGCAAAAGCTAAACTATCAAGAATATGTGTGTGTGTGTATGTGTATGTGTATATTATATATTAAAAATATATATATATTTAAAAATATATATATATACATAAATATATACATACATATATTTAATGGGGGCACCATCTGTTCTTAATTCTTGTCCCAAAGTGAATGAAGAAATGCAATATCCAATAGAATTGCAGCTTGTAAACTGGATAAAAATTGAGCAAACTTCTGATGAATATTCCCTTCACCTCCCACCCTCAAACAGTATGTTTTCTGAGAAATGGTTTCATCTGTCAAGAAATGACGCTCTAGCTGTGGCCTGAGCTGACAATACAGATTAGCTTCCTCTTTCAATAATGTCACAATAAGCCTTTTTTTTTTTAACACCCCCTACCCCCCTTCACTGGTTCACCTTTTATCATTATTGTAAAAAGATCTCCTTTTCGAAAGTCTTCCAGGTCAAACAGGAAAAAGGATTCACACTCATCATAACCATCCTCCAAGGCAGAGATAAACAATCATTATCATCAACTGGGCAAGGAGAAGACTGGCTCCATTACTACAGCACTGAAAGGCTTTCCCCTTTAATTCTCCTATTCTCAACCAGAGGGAAACCGTAAGTTTTCAAATACTGATGTCTATATTTGTAGGTTACCTCCCTGCAAGAATGCAAACCATTTCATAGATATGTTGACCCTCTTTTTTTTTTTTTTTAAAGATTTTATTTATTTATTTGACAGAGATAGAGACAGCCAGCGAGAGAGGGAACACAAGCAGGGGGAGTGGGACAGGAAGAAACAGGCTCATAGCGGAAGAGCCTGACGTGGGGCTCGATCCCATAACGCCGGGATCACGCCCTGAGCCGAAGGCAGACGCTTAACCGCTGTGCCACCCAGGCGCCCCTGTTGACCCTCTTTGACTCTACAAGCTAAATACCTGAGGCATAAATACTATTAATTTCTCTCTTGAATCAAGCAATGAGCCAAAAGCAAAGTTAGAACTAAAATCCAAGTCACCATAAAAGCACTACCGTATTAATGAAGAAACACACACCTTAGTAAACACAGATTATTAACATTTCAATAGTTTCTTCTGAAAATAAAACTAGATTTGACGACTGGTTCCTTTATTAACGACATAACCAACTACACCCACTGTACAGAATTTTGTGCCTAGGATGTCAGGTACTGTATGACACACCTTACTATATTTCTGCTCTCAATCCTTACAACCCTATGAAGTTGACATTATCATGCTCATTGTACTGACACTCGGGGAATCAAGTCATTACCATACACACACTAGAGATGCACAAGAGGAGATTCAAACTAGGTTCGTAGGACTTAAGAGACTATGTATTTCCCACACTACGTTGTCTCTGATATGTCCAAATTGGTTCCTGTACCATTCCTTCCGCACACCCTAAATTCTTACTGGCATCACCTTTCACACTGTTCTTTGCATCAAGGATGACTTCCGTCTTCACTTCTGTCACACAAACCTCACTTCAATGAAGATCCAGACTATGACTTACCTGCTCAAACAGCCTCTCTGAAGGAACCCTCACCTTCACTTCTGTCACACAAACCTCACTTCAATGAAGATCCAGACTATGACTTATCTGCTCAAACAGCCTCTCTGAAGGAACCCTCACCGCGAAGGTCCATTCTTTACATTTAAATCCTTCAACAACTTTATATACAATTTTCATTCAACAAATAAATTTTAGGAGCCAGGCAACAATGATATAAAAATAACACATAATTTATTTATAAAGCTTTTTAAAAAAGAAAAAATTTTAGAAGAAAAAATTCTAGAGGTGGCTCAGTTGGTTGGGTGATCAACTCTTCATCTTGGCTCAGGTCTTGATCTCAGGGTCATGAGTTCAAGCCCTTCATTGGGCTTAAATTTTTTTTAATTAAAAATTACTTTAAAAATTAATTTTAAAAAGAAGAAAAAGAGAAAAAATTCTATTAAGTAGTAATTTCTAGTACCATCTTTATTGGGCTATGTGTTGTGGGAAGAAAGCTGACCAACTGATGCCTGAGGAGTCCGAGTGAGATGAGAAGGCTTCATTATGAAGATGAAGGAGCACACACACAAAAAGAAGTAAAAGGGAATGGTATATCATGAAGGACCAGCAAATTCAAAAAGCCTGAAGAGGTCCCAAAACATGTTAAGGCCAGACTCTGAAGAGCCTTGTGTGCTGTACTCCAGGCACAGGCTACCTCAATGAAACTCTTTGAAGGACTGATACAAGCACGTCTGATTTCAAGACAGTAACTACCAGCACTATGGAGGACAGATTGGAACAAAAGGAAGACAACTTAACACATTGATACACTAACAGTTTAATCAAGAGATGAGTACAGAACCAAATAGTGGCAGGAATGGAGACAGTTACAATGAAGCATGTCCCAGGGGCACACCATCACCAACTTGCTAACCAAGCAGGTGCTGTTCTAGAAACAGCCAGAAGGCTCAATCTTTTTCAAACAATAGGTTGACTTATCTGTGACTTCAATCTATTTCAATCCATCAAGATTCTAATTTCCTAAACTTGATAGGACAATGTTAAGTGATTAAATCTCACTTCCACACATCTCCCAATTGAAAATCGATATTTATTTTTTTTTTTAAAGATTTTATTTATTCATTCAACAGAGCCAGAGACAGCCAGCGAGAGAGGGAACACAAGCAGGGGGAGTGGGAGAGGAAGAAGCAGGCTCCCAGTGGAGAAGCCTGATGTGGGGCTCGATCCCACAACACCGGGATCACGCCCTGAGCCGAAGGCAGACGCTTAACCGCTGTGCCACCCAGGCGCCTCTGAAAATCGATATTTAATCTATCCCTAAGAGTCTCTGCAATGGAAAGAACACCTGGGAAGTATCCTTTAAAAATGCATAAAAATCAATTTATCCATTAATGTACATTGGAACATGGATATCTTTCCTCTTTAATAGTTTGTATAAAATAAGATATACTAAATTTCAATTTATCAATAAGCACCTCACCATTTTCCCTGAAACTCAGAATCCCTCCTTTAAGAAAAGACAGAGCCTAAAACATGGAGGGTAGAGGGAGTTGGGGGGAAAGTACTTTCCTTACATCCAAAAGTCCATGGGACACCACAGAAACAAAGTAGACCAAATATTTATTAAATTCTTTCTACATTCAAGGACTGTTTTAGGCACTAAGGACCCATCCATACCCTTGTGGAGCTTACCTTCTCAGAAAGGAAGATAGCAATAAGCGAAACAACTAAGTAAATTATATTTTATACAGTAACAAATGCTATGGGGGGGAGCAGGGTGAAGGGGAACAGTCGTGCTAGGGAGTGGGGCAGACTGCAATTCTAAATAGGGTGGGCAGGGTGGGCCTCACTGAGACAGTGACATTTAAGCAAAGACGTGGAGGAGAGCAATCATATGACTATTTTGGTTAGGAGTGTTCCAAGCATGGAGTAAATACCTTAAGGTGGGTGGCTATGTGCCTAAAATGTCCGAGGGACACAAGTAATGGAGCTCGAGCCCAGCGAACAAAGGGAAGAGAAGCAGCCTGCAATTCAGGTTCAGAGATCAAGAAAATCTGTACTGATTCATTCGTCTCACCTTGTAAATTCATCTTAGAGAAAAAGAGTTTGTACTTCCATCTTCTTAGAGTTTACCTGGAAGAGTGTCCTAAACAATTTAGCTTGGCAAGTGTTCAACACTGTTTATACAATAAAGTCCAGAAATTTTTCATATTCAAATTATTAAACTATGGTAGAATTTTGTTAGAACGACAAATCACTATTAAACCGTTCTGAAACCAACACAGGAGATGAGATTACGTTAACTGACTTGAAGAGTGACCTAATTCACAAAAAAGAAAGAGCTCAGACACCTCCAAAACTTTTCAGTATAGATATCTGGAACTCCAGCACAGATGAAAGAAAACGGGTGAGGGAATGCTAAGGGGCCTAAAGACGTAGATTCCGATGACTGTCCTGGCTCTACCGATTTTTTTTTTTTTTAAGATTTTATTTATTCATTTGACAGAGAGACAGCCAGTGAGAGAGGGAACACAAGCAGGGGGAGTGGGAGAGGAAGAAGCAGGCTTCCAGAAGAGGAGCCTGATGTGGGGCTCCATCCCAGAACGCCGGGATCACGCCCTGAGCCGAAGGCAGACGCTTAAGGACTGCGCCACCCAGGCGCCCCACCTGGCTCTACCCATCTATGTGACCACAGACACAGCTGTGATTTATATAGAAAGGAGTAACGTGCTACTTGAGAAACATTATTAGCATCCAAGTTAGTGAGCCACTACACCCGGTGATACCAAGAGGTCGCGAAGTCTCAGTTCTCTTGTAAGATGAAATGGCTAGACTAGACCAACCCTTCTCAATTATTTTTAATGAATGACCCTCACTTAATATCCTAAAAGTACCTAACACAAAACTCTTTGAAAAGTCTTATTTCATCTGAAAAATTTATAGGAACTTAAAAATTTTACTTCATTGTCCATCTGTATTTTAACGTAAGCAACCACACCTTCCTTCCCTTCCCATGTTCCGAGCATAATCAGTGGTCCTGGAAGATGTGCCACGTTTCCCCAGGACACTAAGTTCCCTCCCTACACACTTCTGCTCCTCCCTCCAATCCCCAGCGTAAGTACCCTACAGCAGAGCTGCCCAAGTGATGAGCTGTGGCCACAGCGGGGCCCTCTGTTAGAAGGCTACATTATGGCAAGATTTTGGTCTACTCAGCGCACAGGGCAGCAGCAGCAGCGCCAACACCTTCAGCCATCTGCAGCCTTCTGTTAGAGTTAAGCTCTCTGTAGCCGGGGACCCTGTCATGTTCACCATGTATTCCCACTGCCTAGCACAGTACCCTTACAAGTACCCAATTCAAGAAGGCATCAAATGCAGAAACCTGGAAAGATGCTGGTATAACCCAGACTGTACTCCAATTTCCTGTTTTACAGGCACCCATTTGTGTGGGTGTGCACAGTTCTATGCCATTTTATCACATGTGGAGATTGTGTAACCACCACCACAATCAAGATACAGCCCTGTTCCATTACCACAAAGATCCTCTGTGCAACCCCTACAGAGTCGCACTCTCCCCCAGCCCTGTCCCTAACCCATTAATCTTCTCTCCATCTCTACAATTTTATCATTTCAAGAATGCTGTAAAAATGGAATCATACAATATGTAACCTTTGAGATTGGATTTTTTGACTCAGCATGAGTCCTCTGATGAGATCCACCCAACTTGTTGCATGTTATCAATAGCTCATTTCTTTTTATTGCTGAGTAGTATGCCATGGTATGAATACACCAGTTTGCAAACGACTCACCAGCTGATGGACATTTGAGCTGTTTCCAATTTGGAACTATTACAAATAAAGTTGCTATACACATTCATGAATGCATTTCTGTATGGACAGAAGGTTGCAATTCTCCGGGATAAATGCCCAGAAGTGCAATGGCTGGGTTATACAAGGTATGTTTAGCCTTTTAAGAAACTGCCAAACAATTTTCCAAAGTGGCCATACATTTTATGTTCTCACTAGCCTTATATGAGATCCAGTTTCTATATTCTTGGAATATTGTAGCCTCATTATTTTAGCTGTTAAAGTGGGTATGCAGTGATTCCTCACCAATATGGTTTTAATTTTCATTTCCCTAATGGTTAATGATATTTCCCTAACAGTTAATGATGCTTTTCATATGCTTATGTGCTTATCTGCCATCTGTGCTCATAATCTTTTGCCCATTTGCTAACTGGACTTCTTTTGGTTTTATGGTTTAGTCTTTTACTGTTGAATTTTGAGAGTTCTGTATATTTCTAGGTATGAATTCTTTGTGGTTTATAATTTCTCCCAGTCTGTCCTCATCTTTTCATCCTCAACACCCTAAAAGGGTCTTCAGCAGAGCAAAAGCTTTTAGTTCTGGTTTACTCCAACTTACTGATTTTTTTCTTTCATGGACTGTGCTTTTCGTGTCACATTAAGAACTCTTCACCTAGCCTTAGGTCCTGAATGTTCTGTTTCTTCCAAAAGTTTTACACTTTATATTGAAGTCTATGATCCACTTTAATTTTTGTATAAGGAAGTTTAGGTTGAGCGTTTTTTTCCCCCTGTGGATGTCCAATTGCTCCAGTAATGACTGTTGAAAAAAATCATCCTTCTGCCATTGAATTGCTTTGCACCTCTATCAAAAATCAGTTCACCACACCTGTGTGAGTCTACTTCTAGGCCTCCTGTTCTGGTTTACCAATCTCTGGTTCTATTCCTCTGCCGATACCACATCATCTTGATACCATAGTTATACAATAAGTCTTAAAATTGAGCAGACTGTTCGGTTTAGATGTCATATTTCTTTAGTCTCCAACATAGAAGCATTTCTCAGTTTTCCCTTGGGAGGGTTTTTATAACCTTTTGAAGACTACAGAGTGTCAATCCATTTGAGTTGTCTGATATTCCCCACGAATGAGTTCAGGTTGCGCACTTGGCAAGTTCAGCAGAGTGATACTCTGTACTCACTGCATTCGACAGGGCAGTTCAGGATTTCAATGTGATGTGTCCCATTATTGGTCATGATTACTTGTTTAAGGTTGGTGTCTGCCAAACTCCTCCTCTGCACATTTACTATTCCCCTCTTGTATTTAGTAAGTATTATTATATAAGGGCACTTTAAGATTATGTAAATCTTTTGTTCTTCATCAAAGTTTCACCCACCAAGTTTACCATCTATTTCAACATTTATTACTTGCCATCCTACACTAAGGTAGATCTTTCCTTTCTCCCCATTTATTAATTCACATTTCTTTACATCAGTGCAAACTCATTGATTCCTATTTTATTCAGCAGGTTATATTATCTATTTAAAATGCTCAAATCACCCCCAGATTTGGCCCATGGGCTTCAAGATGGTTTCTGTGTCCTTCTGACATAGCCTCATCATTTCTTGACCATCCTTACCTTCTGGGGCTACAAGACATTCCAGGCTACTCTTATACTTTCCCTGCCCCAGCCCTAGGGTCAGACGTTTCTTCAAGGAGCCCCTTTCCTCTTAGTGGAGAATGAAATTTGGATATCAAAAGCCAGGTATGTCCAACACTAAGAGGGTGTCATTGTTCCCAAGACTTCTCAGTGGTCAGGGCTAGGAAATATAAGCATGCTCACACACACACATCTACATTTCTACATATCCGTATATCCATATTCACTGAAAACCACGAGTTCATACACTAATTCTAATCTAACATCACAGGGTTCATTCTACCTTTCCTCCACTCTTCAAACATGCCCCCCCCCACCTTTAAGCATGCCTTCCCCCTTATTTACAAGCCTTCCACATGCTGATCCCCAACCCCAAGGGCTTTTAGATTGAATTATTCAGAGGAGAGAGGGGAGCTTAATGATGTCTTTAACGGCTCCTTTACTAGCCTACTATTAGAGATAACAGAAACTATATATAATTTTTTAAATATCAATAATGCCCTAACTGAAATATAGAAGAAAATAAATGGAAAGTAGTTTATAATAAGATAATATCTATTTTAATATATATAAAGAGTTGAACAGAAATACACCAGAGGAAAAAAACCCCTATAAATTTCTAAAATGTCTTCTAGGGGATGGTAAACACCCTTATTGAGTGTCACTCCTCTACAGGGTAAACTTAATAAATAAAATTATAAGGCAGTAAGATTGTGCCAGAATACAGAAATAAAATGCTATAGAAGCAAACTAGTAACTTCCAGTGGGTACCTCTCAGAGGAATGATAGCTTTGTCTTGAAAGATGAACAAAACTTTACTGGGAAACAGGTGGTCCAGTTTAAAAAAAAAAAAAAAGGCTGCACCTGTTAAGGAATCAACAGTGTAAGAGGAGAGAAAGGTGAATGGGGGAAGTGAGGAACAGACGAGGAATGAGGCAACAAGTGAAGCATATCAGACATATTTCAAAATTATCTAACCAACCCTCTATGATTCAAAAAGCTGGTGACCTGAATTCATCAACTGTGTCATTCATTCGTGACCTGTAGTTCTATTGTTCAAGCTTAACAGAGGACAATGAATTCCTTTTGCCATGTGCAGCTCAAGTACCTGAAGTCAGGTACCAGGTTGTTCAGTTACAGTTCTCGTTCCCCACCTCATCAATTCTAGCTTCTTCACTAAGAATTCTTACTCCTTGGATCCACTCCAGTGCATCAGTGACCTGCAGAAATCAATTATTAAAAGTCCAGAACAGGGGCACCCGGGTTGTTCAGTCTGTTAAGAGTCGGCCTTCGGCTCAGGTCACGATTTCAGGGTCCTGGGATGGAGCCCTGCATCGGGCTCTCCTCTCAGCCATGAGTCTGCTTCTCCCTTGCCCTCTGTGATCTCTCTCACTTCCACTCTCTCTCAAATAAACACAACCTTTAAAAAAAAAGGTCCCAAATAGCTTTGATTTAGACTTAATTAAAACTGAAGATTAAAAACAACAACAACAAAAAAATCAAAATTAAAGACAGAACCAAAGGTCAAAGTCCTAACAAAACTGAAAAAACCTTTAGGTAAAAAAGTTGACAATAGAATGGATTTGAGAATGTGAAGTGCACTTGGTCTTTATTTCTAAACTTTAGATGGAATAAGGAAGAATGTTAGCAAATATTCACATAAGAGTTACCATAAAATTTAAGTTCTATCTGTACTTGTTCGGATTACTATTATACAACAACTTTTATCCAAATCTGCTTACTAAGAAAGATGACAAGCAGATTCCTGTCATGTATAAAGGTCTGTTTTAATAATTCAGAGATCTGTTGTCTTATAATTCTGAGACTACCAAAATGTTTCTTCACAATTCTTTGACTTGTCTGCATATTTTCTGGATTATAAAGAAAACAGTATCATCTGTAACTGTGATGGTTTTAAAACATGTCCACAATTCTTTGAGAATTCTTCCATCTGATGGTAGAGCATCAGTCCTCTCCCCTAGAACCTGGATGGCCACTAATGGAAAGAATGTGATGGAAATGATGGGACTTCTAAGTCTAGGCAGTACAAGGCAATGCAGTTTCCAGCCAGCTCTCTCAGAATGCTCACTCCTGAAACCCAGCTACTATTTGCAAGGAAGCTCAGGTCATACGGTCTTGCTCCATGTAGGTGTTCCTGCTGACAGCCCACAACTAAGTAAGGAAGGCCTCAAGGTGACTCTAGCCCCACCTACCATCTGAACTACAACCTCATGAAAGACCCTGAGCAAGAATCTCCTGAGTCCAATTAGCCCCCAGATTTGCATAGATGATAAATGACTGCTGTTGTTTTAAGCCACTGTTTTGGGGTGGTTTGTTATATAGCACCAGATAAAATAGCAGCTTTGTTTCTTTTTTTTTTTTTTTAAACTAATCTGTATGCCTTTTATTTCTTATTTTTTTTTCTGTAGAGGCTAGGCCCTAAAGCATGAGGTTAAGTAGAAGCGGTAATAGTGGGCATCCTTGTCTTGTTCTTTCATTTTTGTTTAGAAAAAAAAAAAGGGGTTCTCACATGTTATCATTCAGACTTATGTTATTGTAGGCGTCTCTTAGATAGCTTATATTAGGTTACAGAAGTTCCCCTCTCTTTCCAGTTTGCAATGTGTTTTGTTTTTAATCATGAGCAAGACCGACTTTTTTTTTTAAGTATTTATTTATATATTTGACAGAGACAGCCAGCGAGAGAGGGAACACAAGCAGGGGGAGTGGGAGAGGAAGAAGCAGGCTCCCAATGGAGGAGCCTGATGTGGGGCTCGATCCCAGAACGCCGGGATCACGCTCTGAGCCGAAGGCAGATGCTTAATGACTGCGCCACCCAGGCGCCCCACAAGCACTGACTTTAAATAATCTTTCTGCATCTACTGAAATATTCATATGACTTTTTCTCCTTTACCTCGTTGTTGTGGTGAACCAACATTTTTAAGATTTTTTTAATGTTAAAAAAAAAAAGATTTTATGTTAAGCCACCCTTATATTCCTAAAATAAACTTACAGACTGCTGTATTCAGTCTGCTAATCTTTACATCTATATTCATGAGGGAGATATGCCTCTAACTTTTATTCTTATTAAACTTTTCAGGTTTGGTTGTCAAAGTTCTATAACAAGCTCACAGAAAGAACTGGGGCCTATTCTTAGCACATTAATTCTTATTCTGTTTTAAAACAGTTAAGACAACATATTTTTTTCCTTTTTTTTTTTAAGATTTACTTATTTATTTTACAAAGAAAGTGTGCGAGCGAGTGAGTCGGGGGGAGAGGTAGAGGGAGAGAGAATCCTGAAGCAGAGTCCCCACTGAGTGCAGAGCCTGACCTGGGGCTCAATCCCAGGACCTTGAGATCTTGACTTCAGCAGAAATCAAGAGCCAGACATTAACCAACTGATCCACCCAGGCACCCCAAGTCAACGTATTTTCTTCGCACTGTTTTTGCTGCTTTATGAAAGTTTTGGTAAGTAGTATTTTACATAGTCACTTTTAAGCATTTTAAAATGTCTTTTATGATTTCTTCTTGACCCATTAATTACTTAGAAATCTTTAAATCTCCAAATTTATGTGACTTTTTATCTTTTTATTAATAATCTATAATTGAATTGCATTCTGGTCAAAGAACACGGTCTGTAAGACAGCAATTCTTAAATTGTTAAGATTTACTTTGCAGCCAAGTCGATGGCCCATTTTTATAAATATTCCGAAGTCCTAGAAGAAAATGTATTCTACAATTTTTGGACATAAGGTTCTATATATTTTTCTTATTAAATTAAGCTTAATTGTGTGGTTAAATCTTCTATTTTTTTACTAATATTCTGCCTTGTTAAAAGGCCAAGAACATGGACTTGTCTATTTCTTCCTATAATTCTGTTTGGTTTTGCTTAATATATCTTGAGGCTATTTTATTCTTACACAAATTAATTTATTATACAAATCTCAGAGCTAATACTGGCATTTGCATTCAGAGTAGCTATGCCATTTGGGCAGGCAAAGGAGGTCTGGACGTTTTCTTTACTTTCTCCCCACCTACTAACTTTTTATTTTATTTTTTTTAAAGATTTAGTTTATTTATTTATTTCAGAGAGAAAACCTCAAACAGACTCCCCACTGAGCAGGGAACCAGCCCAACATGGGGCTCAATCTCACCGGCCCTGAGATCAGGATCCTGAGATCAGGATCTGAGCCGAAATCGGGAGTCGGACGCTTAACCGACTGAACCACCCAGGAGCCCCACACCGGCAAACTTTTTATAAAGTATGTTTATTGAAAATCTCATTTTGTAGCACCAATCTTATTTTGTATCTAACCTGCCATACTACCAGAATCAAAAGTCTCTGTGTTACTTTCCTTTAAAAACTGACAGTTTCACATGGATGAACCTCGAGGATATTGTTACGTGAAATAAGCCAGTCATAAAAAGACAAATATGGGATGATTCTACTTATACGACGTATCTAAAGAAATCAAACTGATAAACGGAAAGTAGAATGGTGGTTGCCAGGGGCTGGAGCGAGGGGAAACGGATGTTGTCGTTCAATGGGTACAGAGTTTTAGTCACACAAGATGAAAAGATCAGTCGTACATTAACATGCATATAGTTAACAATACTACAGTGTACGCCTAAAAATTGTTAAGAGGGTAAATTTATGTTATGTGCTTTTTTACCACAATTAAAAAAAACTGTTTCAGAGTCAGTGAAAACAAATAACAGTTTATTAAAGACTTGCTGGCACTTCCTTATAGACCAAACATAGGATTTATAGAATTTCTACCTGTAAAGCACAAAGTAAGGAAAATTTCACAATTTAGCACTAGTCTCTAGTAGTATAAGCATAATTCTCAGAGATTATTAAACTCTTTTACTCTCTTCTCAACCAACCAAGTTCTTGCCTGTCTCTTTCACAACTGTCTCACAGTTAACTGAGACAACTGAGGCATCTTTCGGTCATAGCAATTGTAAGAAGATTGTGGACTTCTTCAAATTCTTTCTATTTCAAAATATCCCTGCTTATGTTTCTCATATTCATACCTCCAAATGTAGTTTCGATATGTCAATCTTAGGACCGGGGCCAGACTGGATATGTAAGAATCATGTAAGGAGATTGTTTAAAAACACAGATTCCCAGACCTACTGATGCAAAATCTAGAAAAAACCTGGGACTCATAAAAAAGTAATTTATGTTCAGTTCCCCTTTACCTAGCTGGTTACCACGTATTCTCTTAAAAGCTATCCCTAACTCCTTAGGCACAGCTCCACCAATACACACGGTCCTATCTCATGATACATAAAACAGCACGACAGGTTTGTCGCTCCCTCATTATAATGTGAATTATCAGAGGGCAGGGTACATATATTCGTGGTATTCTCAGTGCATAGCATAGTGTGAGTCAGCTGTGCAGCTGGTTTTCAATACATGTTTTCTGAACCAAACCAACAACTGTGAAGTATTATGTATGGAAATACATTTTTAAATTTTATAATGACTATCCATAAGTAAAGGTATATCCGCATAATCCAGGGAGCTTTTTAAAAAATACACATTCCTGGGTCCATCAATATTTAATGAGAGTGGTCACCTCCATGACCTCCTCCAGTGTGTGAGAACAATACCCAAGGGGAAGTCGTGGTGAAGATATTTGGAAGAAGAGGATTTTGACTAATGTGGGTCAGAAAGAGGAAGATGTTTCAAAAAGGGAATGATATAGTCAAAGACACTGAGTTACTAGTAACTGGTCACACTGGGGGGTGTCTTGCTGCCTCAGTTGGTGGGGGATCTGATGCTTGCTTTCCAGGTTGTGAGTTCAATTAAGCCCCATACTGGGTGTAGAGATTACTTAAAAATAAAATGAAAAATAAGCAAATAAATAAATAAATAAATAAATAAATAAAAATAAAAATCTTAGAAACTGGTCACACTGGGAGAACTCTAAGTGATTCACGTTTACCAAAATCAATAATTTGTAAGCAGGGCACCTGGGTGGCTCAGTCAGTTAAGCATCTGCCTTCAGCTCAGGTCATGATTCCAGGATCCTGGGATCGAGTCCGATATCAGGCTCTTTGCTCAAGTGGGGAGCCTGCTTCTCCCTCTGCCTGCCGCTTCCTCTGTTTGTGCTCGCTCTCTCTCTCTCCGATAGATAAATAAATAAAATATTTAATAGTAATAATAATAATAATTTGTGAGAAAATGGCCAGAAAAAATCAGAAGGTAGGTGAAAGGTCAGTCTCTAAAAGGTCTTGTATGATAATGCTACAAAACTAATTTCTCATAAAACTTGTGGAATGTTACTGGAGGGGAGAGTGGAAAACATGCCCATTTTACAAAGATTACCCTGGATACCGCATGGAGAATGGACTAAATGGGAACAGAATAGAGACAAGGAGACAAATTAAGAGGCCACTGTAATAATCCAGAAGAGCAAGAGTGAGGGCCTGAACCAAGCCAGTACAAACAGTGAAGAAGAAATTTAAAACGCATTGTGGGGGCACCTGGGTGGCTCAGTTGGTTGAGAATTTGACTCTTGATTTTGGCTCAGGTCATGATCTCAGGGTTGTGAGATCGAGCCCTGCACGCGAAGCCTGCTTGGGCTTCTCTCTCTCTCTCTCCCTCTGCTCCCCCTCCCACCAGTGCACATGCATGCTCTTTCTCAAACAACTTTAATTTAAAAATAAAACACATTGTGGAAATGGAATTATAATTACTTAGTTATCAAGCAGATATGGGAGCTGCATGAGAGAGGAGTCTGAGTTTCTAGCCGCAGCAAATGTGTCAATTGCAGTACCATTTATGAATATGGGGAATAAAGCAGAAACAGCAGGTCTCAGGGTTGGGACCGACGGACTGCGTGGGGAGGAATGCTAGATCTGCATCTAGACGTACCGAGTCTGAGGCAGCTACAGGACATCCACAAAGAGACAAGTGCCTTGCATAAATGGGTCTATAGCTAAGAGAGACCTAAGCTACAGATGAGATTTAGGATGACAAGCACATGGTAACCAAACACACCAAACCCACAGAAGATGAGACCATTCACAGAAGTGTTAAGAGTGAGGAGGGGGAGACAGAACCCTTAAGAAGATAGTCGACTGAGGAAGAGAAGCTCTGAAAATGCCTGACTAACCAGAGAAATAATAGCAAAATAGGAAAAAAATGGCTTTAGGGAAGGAAGGCAGAGTCAACAATGTCAAAAGTCAGAGGGATAAGAAAAGAAACCAATGGAAAGTCCCTCATTGCATTTGAAAACTAGAAAGCTTGAAAACAGTACTTCAGAATAAAAGTTTCAGTGGGGAGTTTGGGGCAGAACCATGGACTGAAAAATGCAGAGGTGATGAGGATGGAGAGACAAATAATATGGTGTCTTTTTTTTAAGACTCCGTGCAAACACGTGCACGTGCTCACGTCCGCACGGGTCACAGAGTAAGTGGAGCTGAAGTGGGATAAGGTGGTTGCGATGAGAAGAGGCTGAAGCGCATTTGCATAGTAAGGGAAAGGAGCTATTAGAAAGAGGCTGAAGACAGGAGTCAGAATGGTGATGACAGAGAATGAGGCCCTTGAGGAGGAATGAGGCATCAGGATACAAACCTAGGACAGGAGGGGGAAGGCTTTTTTTCCTGGGACTTCAGGAAAACATGAGTGCAGAGAGAAAGAAGTTTCCGGGTGGCAGACCATGAAGTTGAAGAGTATTTCCAGATTTTTAAAATGTTTCTCTGCAGAACTGAAGGCAGATCACATTCTGCAAGTGGTGGGCGTGGGGGTGGGTTGAGAGCCGTTTTCCTTTGGGACAAGCCAGAGCAGAGGACCAGTGGGAGTGACAAGGGCACAGAAGAGGATATCAGGGCACCCAGGCCCAGCCAGTAACTGAGCCCACCCAAGGCACACACATGAGCCCAAAGGTTACAGAAGCTGAACGACTATCTGACGCTAGGTTTCTCAGGGTAGATAGAATTAAAGAGCCACAGAGATTATCTTTGTCACATATTAGAACAGCAAGAAAGTCATTAAGTAATAAGTAGGGTGGGGGAGGAAGTAATGCACGGTAATAAATGAAAAAGTCAATAAACTAAAGATCCTGATGCAGTCAAAGGGCTGGGAAGACAGAAAGTAGCCAAGGAGCCCTCAGGGTAGCACATTTAAGATTTCGGGTTGAGAGCTGACGAGGTCCAGAACTGTAAGGCTACGGCATCACGTGGTTCCTTCTCAGAGACACAATCCCATCCAGGCACAAAGAAAGAGGTACTGAGAGAAGAGGGCAAAGAGGAAGATAGTGAATGGGTTGTGAGCATTCAAACCTGTGAGAGGAGGCTGCAGCCAGGGGCTGTGAAGTCAGGTGAGGACAGACGCAAGAGCGGTAATGTGATGTGTCTGGGTGGCACAAGCCTCAGAGCGGATCGTTTTAATTTGCAAGCTGGAGACTCAGGGCTTAGTTAGGAAACTCTGGTTACGGGGGAAGCAAGAACAAGCAGCCTCTACCTGAGAGAGACAGAAAGGTACTTTACTCAGGGGAGCGCCAGACTTCAACGAGGAGAAGATAGAGGGAGAGGGTTCGCTGAGTGACAGGCTCCCAGAAGAGCGCAGCTCCAGGGCACACCACAGATACAGCGTCCAGAAAGACAGCAGGGGGCACTGGGCCGCATCTCCTCTGAGGCATACTAGCTACCTACGCCAGGCCAACGGCCCTCTTCCTCAGAAGACATACAGAAAAAAAGAGCCCAAGCTAGTGAGGATGGAGGTGGGGTTAGTAAGGACACTGTAAACGGAGCTCTCCTTGCAGCCTTCAACCTGATATGTCCAACAGGCAGTGGGGTACATGAGTCTAACATTTAAGAGACAAATCACAAGAGTTTCACTGACTTGTACACTTGAGAAGAATTTAGGTTGCAAATGTCTTACTTTTTTTTTTTTTAAGATTTTATTTATTTATTCGACAGAGATAGACAGCCAGCGAGAGAGGGAACACAAGCAGGGGGAGTGGGAGAGGAAGAAGCAGGCTCCCAGAGGAGGAGCCTGATGTGGGGCTTGATCCCATAACGCCGGGATCACGCCCTGAGCCGAAGGCAGACGCTCAACCGCTGTGCCACCCAGGCGCCCCGCAAATGTCTTACTTTTAAGTCTCAGTTCCAATTTTTAACAATTCCTCATTTAGGTCAATTTGATCAAACTAATGAGGGGATTCAAACATAATTTATCACATCCAAAGATTGCAATTACAACAGATTTATGTAAAAATCAAAGACAACTCAGGGCATGGCACAGGAGGAAGGGAGCGGGTTGGCTGGGGCCACAGAAGGGAGGGATCTTGAGGCGGAGCTGTTCCACTGGTCTGTACCCAGACTGTGGTGGAGACCCCACATCCTACCATGTAACCGAGCTGAGCAGAACTGAACACAGCCACAAATGAGTGCAGGTAAGACTGTGGAGATGTGGATGGATCTCATCCATGTCAATTTCCTGGTTGCAATTATGCAAAGATGCTACCACTGGGGAAAACCAGGGGAAGGGTACGCGGGATCTCTGAGTGCTATTTCTCACAACTGCATACAGATCTACGATTATCAAAATATGAAGCTTGGTGTTTTGTGTTTTTTTTTAAATTAGAGGCAACAAAGCAAGTGTACAACTGGGACACAATGTCTTCAAAACTCATGGCAAACACTAGAGATTAGCGTTCTAGCTCAATGATACTCAACAGAAATGTGGAGAGGGTGAAGGGGCACCTAAGTATCAGAACCACTGCCCACACCCCATCCCCTGCACACACACCGACACCAGAACTGTTGCCATGGTGAGCTAGACTTCAGAGGAAGTTTGTCCTATCTTCAAGCGTGCTGCAAGTGAAGAAGAACAGAAAACCCCTCCCTGCTGGTGACTGACCCTTACAAACACTACTGACTGGTAAGGAAAACATGCTTAATAAGTAATTTATAATAAACATGAAATATTTTAAGAGATTACTTCTCATTTGATTTGTCCAAAACCAGCCAATACCCTTTTCATGAAGTGTACTTGGTCAACAGAAAGAAGAATGTTCTGTTCCTTTAAGAAAAGAAAGTATGGATCTTTCCCCCGGTAATCAGATTTTCAGTGGCATATCCATACCCTCCTAGCAAGGAATACAACATATATAAGGGTATACAATCTGTGGCCTTGAGGGAGATTATTCAGCCGACACAGGAGGCCTCAGCACACGAGCACCATACCCTCGTTGACTAGAGGAAAGAACCACAAACAAGCAGGAACCGAAATGGGACAGATTCAATATTTTTTTTAATATCCCTACTAACAGTCAGCCCTAAAGAAAATACCTATGCCCACTAAAATCAAACATGGGCTAACATGCAGAATAGCAAGGCAGCCTAATTTAGTATTTGAACAAATGGTATCAATCAGAACAAAAAATCACCTCAGGATAAACACATTTTTAAAACCGTGGTATGACACCTGTTCACAGAATTGTGCATAGACATCAGAATCCAAATGTTCAACCACAAGGGAACTGTTACAGAAAAGAATGGCATGTCCAAAGCCACTACCAAAGCCACTGAAAGACTTATGAGAGGAAAATGCTTACAAGATATTGTGAGGTAGGGAAAAGAACTACAATTAATATGTGAAGGATTCTAATTTTAAATTTAAAAGAATGTGTATAGGGGCGTCTGGGTGGCTCAGTCGGTTAAGCATCCGACTCTTAGTTGAGTCTTGGTTTCGGCACAGGTCATGCTCTTAGGATCAAGAGATCAAGCCCCACGTCAGGCTTGGAGCTCAATATGGAGCCTGCTTGAGATTCCCTCTCCCTACACTCCCCCTGCTCACATGCGCACTCACGCTCTCTCTCAAATAAATATTTAAAAAATAAAAATAAATAAAAGAATGTGTATATATGTTTATTCAGAAAAAATACAAAAATGATATAAATCCAAAAGTTTTTAATTTGTTTTTAAATAATGGGGTTTCTTCCTTTACATACTTCTGTATTAAAAGTTTCTTACTGTGAGTACATACTACTTTTATAATTTGGGGAAAAAAGCAAACTACACTGATAAATATTTTAAGAATTTTTAAAAGGTTATGGAATAATATTAACATATACATATACGAACACACATAAAAAACATGTATGATTACAATTAATGTTAAAGAAAGAAAATTATGCTTAAGGAAAAAAAGTCAGTAGGAAATACACCAAAATAACAATAGCTGTGTTTGAAGGATGCAATAAATATGAGCAATTTTCCTTCCTTCTACTATTCTGTGCCTTGGAGTTTTTCTTTAAAGAATGTGTATTATATTAATATGAAGAAAACCACTGTACTTATCAACCCTGATCCCAAACCTTTTTCATTGTATTCTGCCTCCTGGAACAAACCAACACACACGCACGTGCACACAAACCCACAAGTACTTACATGGGCTTACATCTCTGTATCTGTTTCGATTTCTGTTTTCTGGAAACTTGGCCACTCTATGAGGATAGTCATGGGACTCATTGCGAATTTCCTTAAAATAACAAAAATACATTTTAATATTCCTCTTAAATTGTATATAGCAAAACAGATACTTTACCAGCCAGTATAAAGTAACATTTATCAAGCCAAGTGTAACACAAAGCTCATTGTCTACGTTCTCTCATTCAATTCTTGAAACACCAATAGGAAAAACTGTCATCCTGTTTTATACGTGAGGGATGACAGGTTTGAGAGGTTCAACAATCTGCCAAAGATCATAAAGCCAGTAAGTGGCAGACCCCAGAACTGAACAAGGTCCTTCAGGCACAAGCACTCTGGATGTATTTACATATTGCCATGCAATATTCAACACCTACAAGCAACATTAAACACTTTATGTAACACAGAACTAACGCAATGGGGGTATCTCAGGCTAACCACATCATACTCAGATTTCTCACTAAACTCTCGATAATATCTACCTCTATTTTGGAGTTTCCATCTTAAAACTTTCGTCTATTTCTTCATGTTCACACCATATTACTGTGCCTTTGAGTCCAGAAATATCCTCAAATTTTATTTCTAGAGCCATAAATGCTTAGCAACCACCACTAGGCCAGAAGCTCATTTTAGGACCCTTACAGTTCTCTGTGTTCCACGGTGGAAGAAATCCCGTGAGGACATGGCTGCACTAAGCACTCAGCTATTTGGTGTATCTAGCATGAAGAGCTTTTTTTTACCCAAACAGAACACATTATTCTGAGAATGCAGGTAAAAACAGAAACACTACAAAAAAAAGGGTGCATCAACAGCAAAAATTAATTTGGTTTTTGCTCACCCTATCACATGTAAGAATAAGCATTTTAAAAGTGAAGTACCACATAATTGTATAAATTAAGCATAAATAAATTATTCAAGTTACTTCTTGACAAATGCTCCTCCTATGGGTTCCCCGCCCTCTTGTATACCACCAGCCCTAGAAGAGGTAAGTTTCTAATTTTCACCCACTGGGCCTTCTAAGATGAAAAGAGTAGGGAACACAGACCATCTCTCACTCGGGAGGAATGTCAGTCACACTGTGTGTGCAAAGAGCATGTGGAACACAACCTGTGTTGGCAGAGCTACTTTGGAAAATGCAATCTGCCACAAACATGCAATAGAAACACATTCATATACACACTGCAATTGTTGCTACTGACTTTTTAATGCTTCTCTCTCATCCAGCAATCTCGCTGTGCTAATATTTTGTAGTGGCTCTGAATTTCTCGATATTACCAAACAGTGGTAATTCTCTTTCCTATATTTTGTATTTCTTATTTATTCATACTTATTTCTTTTTCTTATCTAATTCCATTGGCTAGAATTGCCTATTCAATATCAAATAGATATATTTTTTTCTCGATTTTGAAAAAACTGCTTGTAAGGTTTAACCACTAAGCATAATATTTGCTTTGGGTTTCTGATCGATAGACACCCTTCTCAAATTAAAATGGTTCTCCTCAATTTCTAGTTGGCTAAACATTTTTTATCATGAGGGGGTGTTGAATTTTATTCATTGTTTTCCCTGCATTTATGGAAGTGATCTTATAGCTGTTCTCCTTTACTCAGGTATGTGTTGAATTACAATTTACACATTTTCCTTTTAAGTTCCTCCACGTCCTTTCATGGCTTGATAGCTCATTTCTTTTTAGTGCTGATTAAAAAAGTGCTGGGCACTTTTTAGTGCCCATTGTCTAGATGTACCACCATTATTTTATGTAAGATGTATGCATCTATGTTTTTAAGTTAAATTGACCTCTAATTTTCTATTTTCATATGATTTATTCAGTTTTAGTATCAAAGTTATACAGCATCATATATTAATTTGGACAGAAATATTACCTTTCAGGTTCAAATACTTTTCAATGAAAGCATACATAACAAATGTAATTAGCTGAAAAAATGAAAAAGTGTCAACTATTTCCACATATTACTTCTATTAAGTTTTTAAATGTTAAGTAATAAATTTCATATGTAAAATTAAACACATTCAGGTCTAGGCTTATATTTATTTGCATAACTTCACACTTTATAGAGCTGAAACACTACAAAGTACAAGGAATTTTATATTGCAAGTTAGTAACTGATATAAAAGAAAAATATTTATTTAAAATAATACTAAAACAGGGACACCTGGGTGGCTCAGATGGTTAAGCATCTGCCTTCAGCTCAGGTCATGATTCTGGAGTCCTGAGATCCAGCCCCACACTGGGTTCTTTGCTCAGCGGGGAGCCTGCTTCTCCTTCTACCCCTCCCCCCACTCATGCTCTCTCTCTAAAATAAAATCTTTTTAAAAAAATTTAAAAATTACAAAGAATACTAAAACAGTTTTCTGTTAATAGCTTTTCTGTATTAAGTGTAGAGAAAACAGATTGACAAGAATAAAAAATTCTGATAACACTACGCAGATAGTAGTATTCTCATATATTACTGCAAAATGTAAACAATGTTTGAGAACGACTTAATAAGATCATAAATTTGACATGCCAATTTTATCCTCTAGGAATTTATATCATGTAGCCACACACCTGTGTGCAAAGATTTATGCACAAGGATGTCCACTGTACATGAGAGTGAAAAATTAGCAAGAATGTAAATGATCTTAGGAGTGAACTGGTGAGATAAATTATAAAGCACCAATGCAGGAGAATACATGGGAACAAGGAAAAAGGACAAGTGCTACATACAGTGATATGAAAAAATTTCAGAGAAACAACGAATGAACAATTACGCTGCACAGTGGAAAAAAATACAAAAGAATATGCACTCATGTTGGGGAGGGAACAATCCACTCAAACATAAACACGCCTAGAATACAGTGAATAATTCTAGAAGGACATGAGAAATTAGTAACTTTGGGGGGGGGGGGAGACTGAACATCTAGGGATAAATAAATCTAGTACAGATTTATGTAACTAAAAATTTGTTTTCATTATGAAATACTTCACACAGAAAAACATAGATAATATCACACTCGTGTTACCATAAGTGAGATTAAACACTTACTGCCACTTTTGAATATCTCCTTCAAATTTTTAATTTTTTTTTTTAATTTTAAAGATTTTTATTTATTTATTTGACAGAGATAGAGACAGCCAGCGAGAGAGGGAACACAAGCAGGGGGAGTGGGAGAGGAAGAAGCAGGCTCATAGGGGAGGAGCCTGATGTGGGGCTCGATCCCAGAACGCCAGGATCACGCCCTGAGCCGAAGGCAGACGCTTAACCGCTGTGCCACCCAGGCACCCCTCAAATTTTTAATTTTTTAAAATCTATTTACTTTAGAGAGACAGTGTGCATGCACAAGCGAGGCAAGGGGGAGAGGGAGAGAATCCTCAAACAGATTACACATTAACCATGGAGCCTTCATGGGGCTCAATCCCACGACCCTGAGATCATGACCTGAGCAGAAATCAAGAGTCAGATGCTCAACCAAGTGAGCCACCCAGGTGCCCCCAAATCTCTTTTTTTTTAGGAAAGAAAGAAAACACATCATTGCAGCATTATTTATAACAGCCAAAATGTGGGAACAACTTAAGTGTCCATTTATAGATGAAAGGATAAAGATGTAATTCACACACACACACACACACACACACACACACACAAAACAATGGACTACTACTCAGCCACGAACAAGAATGAAACCTTGCCATCTGTTACAGCATGGGTGGACCTTGAGGTATGCCAAATGAAATAAATCACAGCAGAACGACAAATACTGCATGATTCACTCATATGTGAAATCCAAAACAACAAACAAAATAAAAACAAACTCACAGATATAGAAAACAAACTAGTGGTTACCTATGGGGAAGGGGGTTTGGAGGGTGGATGAAATGGGTGAAGAATGCCAACTGCATGGCGATGGACGGTAACTAGTCTTGTGGTGGTGATCACTTTGTCGTGTATACAGATATCAAATTATAAAGCTGTACACCTGAAACTTATATAACTAAAAAAACAAAAACAAAAACAAACCTCCACGTATCAGATATAGCTAAAGGCTTTCCCCTACCTTGCCCTCCCCCCAACTGCTTTCCAAAGTAACCGGCCCTTTTAACTCCTTTTAATTGGACACTTTTTGTGCTCTTGGGATTTCAAACCATATATTCATATATTACTTTAAAATAAACTAGCTAAAATACTAATAAATACTAGTATAATATCAATCTTAATGCTACATAGTTTTAAAAATCACACTGAAAAGTTGTTGCAACCCACAGAATGGGAGATATTTAAATAGTTGCAAATCATATAGCTGACAAGGGATTGCTATCCAGATTATATAAAAAATTCCAATTAAAAACAATTTTTTAATGGGCAAAGAGGGTTCTTATATTACACTAGCCCTTCTTTAATGCTTGTGTTACACATATACACCTATTTTCCACACTTAAGTCCATCTCTCAGCTGCTGATTCCCATTTTTAGCTTACAGAAACAGTCATTTGTGTACACTATAACAAGTCATTACTGATGTTGTAAAAAAAAAAAGGGGGCGGTTGAGCATCAAGTATGGGGTAGTGAAGAGATTTTAATTTCCAAAACACCATAAAACAGCCAAGTTCTCAGGATTAAGAAATACATTCATAAGAAATACGTTCTATTTTCTCAGTTAATTCAAAAACAACCCACATAGCTCTGTAAGAGTCCATGCTCTCAAATTTCTAATGTTTGCTCCTCTTTATGTTTCTTTAATTTCAGGGCATTTAGGAAGACCAGAAGCCCCGACACCTTTTTTCCTTCACCGTGCCATACTAGAGTCAACACAGAACCCCCCGATACTTTAAAAAGCAGCTCCAGAGGTACATACTAGTTGCCCATCCCAATATCCATTCTTTCTTACTCAAAGTTTCTAATTTTTACTTTCTAATTTACAGTTAATCCAACTAAAATCCTGTATTTCCCAGCCTCCCATACAGGTAATGACAGTCATGAGACATAGTTCCAGCTAATGAGAACAAGCAGAAATCACTGGATTGGACTGCAGGAAAGCTTGTATCCAAAGGGCTGGCTTTGCTGATTGTCCTCACTTCTGCCTGCCCTGGGAACAAGTTTTGATGTTGGGGGTAAGGGGTGGGAATGGGGAGGAGACACCCTGTGCCAACAAGGTTAAAAAAGCACATTCTAAGGAAGGCTAAGCAGAAATAGAGGAAACCAGGTCACTGAGGACATCAGGGAGCCATAGTAACAACTCTGGACTCCTTTCTCCAGAACTGTCACTGCAGCAGAAAAATAAGCCTCTGTTAAGTCAGCTACTGCCTGATTTTCTTCCTCACGCAGCTAAATGCAGATCTCTAGTACACACAGTATGGCCAAATCTCAACAGTAACTAGGTCCGACACCAAAAGAGTCATTTTCAAGAATACCTAGTACACAAAAATAAATAATTTTATTACGTACTTTGTATAAACAATAAAACACATGGTGTTTCTCAAAACAGGAATGGGAAGATAGGTGTTGAATTTACTAGGTCTGCATTGTATTTGGCAAAATCAGCCTCTACTGGTGTTTGATGCTAAAACATTCCCCTCCTAGAGCAAAGAAAACCCATAAACAGTAGCCCGAAAGACTACAAGAATGTCTCCTGTCAGCAGCAAAACCTGCAAACCCAAGGTTTCTCAAACTCGGCACTACTGAGATTTGGGGCTGGATGATTCTCTGTTATGGGGACTGTCTTGTGCACTGTACGATGTGTCGCAACAGTGAACACTGGCCTCTACTCATTAGACGTCACGTCGTAGCACCCCTTCTTCCAGCTGTGACAAACCTCTTCAGACACTGCCAAATTTCCATGGACAAAAAACCCCACCACAAATATAAGCCACCGATATCCAGTTGAAAACCACTGTTCTGGGCTCCTGGGTGGCTCAGCTGGTTAAGCGTCTGAGATCGGCTCAGGTCATCATCCCAGAGTCCTGGGATCGACTCCTGCACCTGGCTCCCTGCTGGGGCGGGGGGAGCCTACTTCTCCCTCTGCCTCTCTCTCTGTCTCTCATGAATATAAATAAATAAAATCTTAAAAAAAAAGAAACGAAAACCACTGTTCTAATCTGATACCAACTCTTACCTAATTAAAGCTAATTTAAATGAGATCTTGTTTTAAAGAGTAATTTAATCAAAAATTTTAAAAAATCCAATTTATTTTGTGATTTTTGCTCAAAAAAGGCTAGGACTAATTGGCTCCCTAGTTATTTCTCTTTTAGTGGCAATAATCCAGAATGTGGGTAACTCATGTAACAAAGATCGCTTTCATGGAGTTATTTATAATGTTGAAAAGCTAGAAATAACCTGAATGTCCAATGACAGGGGAAAGATTGGTTGAAAAAACAGTGGTCCATCCAACTGAGTATAATGTAGCCGTTTAAAAGTCGGGCCCTCGTACCATCTCAGCAGTAGCATAAACTCAGAGAGTCTCCTGGAATGATAATACAGGACAGAAACAAAGAAATAACAAAATCAATAAGTGGAACGGAGCCACTATTTGCTATTTGGGAGAAAAATTCATTTAGCTCCTCAGCATATTTGTAATTTACATGTGTGTGTGTGTGTGTGTGTGTGTGTGTGTGTGTGTGGTTGACTGTATTAAGATTACCCATCATCTCCTTTTCCAAAGAAGCCTAATTTCGGGAACATAAAATAATCCACTTCAACCAATGGCCTTATAACTTATATCCAGGCAGAAGATTCTAAACTTTAAATTCTGAAGATATTTACTTTCAACACACCGACTTTCTCTTATTATTTCACCTAATATTTTTATACGCATAACATTTAATCTCTTGATATTTACTTTGACATTTGGTTTGAGTGAGGAGTTAAACTGACTCTGCTAACAGACTCTAATTTGCCAATGCTCAAGTAAGGCTAGCCTGATATGGAGTAAGGCACTTGCTCGTTAATCATCTAAGTACTCTTCACTTCATAAACAGCCACGCCTATCCCGGACATACACCCTTAAATGCCATTCACGGCAATGAAGAGCAAACTATGGCTCTTATTTTTTTTAGCACAGTCGACACACAATGTTACATTAGTTTCAGATGTATAGCTTAGTGACTGGACAAGTATACATCACGCTATGTTCGCCATAAGCATAGCTACCATCGGTCCCTTTACATTGCTATTACGATATCACTGACTGTATTACTCTGGCTCTTATTTTGACAGAAATTGAATGTCAAGCTTTTACAAACCATTCAGCTCAATAAAAAGTTTGTTTTCTTGGATATAAGACAGTAACAAGTCTTGAACAAAAAGGGAAAAAATGGTTTTAAAAACTATTCATTTTGACCCTGCAACCACCCCCCCTGGGTGGGACATGTGTGACATTCTTCCCAGAATCTTCCAACTATCTTAATGCCCTGCTAGAGGAGAAAACCACCTTAACTTAAAGGTCCTCTTTAGGATATGAAAGTTCTTTTGAAATCTCCCTTTTTCCTTACCTCCCTCAACCCCAAAGTATATAATCAGGCACCCCTCACAACCCCGGTGCAGCAGCTCTTTCTGCCCGCGGGTCCTGTCTCCGTGCTTTAATAAACCATCATTGTGCACCAAACACATATACGCACACGTTTTGTAAGATTAATAAGAAATTCTGGACCAAGCAGGGTTTGATATTTTATCTCTTCATTTCTTCTAAGAGAAACTATAAACCTATTAATCTAAGTAAAGTCTAAATTACAAACTCTTCGGGGAAAAAAATTCATTATAGTGCCTATAGTTACTAGAACTGAAATAGGAAGAAATTTTCTGCTACATGTCTTTATGAATGATTTAAGTTACATATTTTAAAATATTTAGTTTCAAGTGGATGCGCCCATAAAAATGTTAGTCTCCTAAATGGACTGAAAATTTCCTTTATAATTTTGTTAACTCTAACAGGCTAAGATTTCATTCATCTTGCTTTATCTGGCATACTTTTAAAAGTAAAATTTCAAAATAACTGGTAACTTATTTTTAAAAATGCAAAATATTTATTTATTGTTTTCAAAGACTATTTATTTGAGAAAGAGACAGTGAACACAGAGCGGAGGTAGGGGCAGAGGGATGAGGGAGGGAGATAATCTTAAGCAGGCTCTATGCTTAGCATGGAGCCTGATGCAGGGCTTGATCTCACTCACAACCCTGAGATTATGACCTGAGATGAAATCAAGAGTCAGACGCTTAACTGACTGAGCCACCCAGATGCCCAAACCCAACACATTTCTTAAGTTTATTCTTAAGTATTTTTAAAAATTTTGTTATTTCAACTGATCTCAATATGACCACTTTTTTCCTCCTTTAATCAACGAGGATGAATTACACAGTATTACACTCCCTTGTGCTGACCATCTTTATAGTTCCAGAATAAATTTGGGAATGGTGTTCTGTATCTCTAGATAATATCTGTCGATGACACATTAGAATTTTAGGGCTATAATCATAGGTAAAATTAAATTGCCTACTTGGAAGGGGAAGAGAAGATGCTAACTCATTTATTTTTACCTTTCCTTTGTATCTGTCCTTTTAAAACTTTATTTCATTTTATTGTTTTTCTAGCTTGGATGAAATGCTTAGCCCATTAATACCCTTTTCTTTCCTCCTTGCTTTAAAGACCGGTCAAATCCTGTTAAGTTTAGAAGAGTGTCATGCCATTATTTTCTAGGTTTCTAATGGCATACTGATTTCTTCTTTTACCCAAAAATGATTCGTAACGGCTGCTGTTTTCTATATGTTATGCTTCCTTATTTCCTTTTCCCCCCGTTTTTTCTGTATTAATCAAGTTTTATTTGTTCCTCTTTCCCTCTAGTAATTTAGAAGTAAAAGTACCATTCCTATTCTACGGGGGATTAGTCTTAAATTTTGTAAAAGCATGTCTGAACTTGTATTTTTCTGCTAATGTGAAAGCATCTATCAATAAATCTCTACTGGGAGGAGAGCATGGGTGGCTCAGCTGGTTAACTGTCTGCCTTCAGCTCAGATCATGATCTCAGGGTCCTGGGTCCCTCTGTGCTCTCTCCCCCTCTGTCTCTCAAATAAATAAATAAATAAAATCTTTTAAAAAAAAAATCCCTACTGCAAAATCTATGGCACAATTATCATAGGTTTCACTACCCTCTTCCTACAGCCCAATCCCCCATATTTTCTTGAAATAATCTAGAACTCCGGATCCCTATTTTTTACATTCTCAATTATTTCAAAATTAATTTCTTATCATTTGCAGTAAGGTTTACAACAATAATTATTTAGCGTTAACTCTAGATTTTACTTGGCTTCACTGCCCAAACCTTGATTCTATAACTACTTCATTTCTCTCAGCTCTTGAGTGACATTTCTCCATTCTCTTCCGGCATCCGATGTCAGAGTGCGTAAGTCTGATGCAAATCTGACTGGTTCTTCTCTAAACGTAACTTGTTTTTCTACCTTACAGGGTTTTTTCTTTTATCCTGAATACTTAGAAAATTCATCAAGACACACCTAGGTTTTTATGTTTTTTAATATACTCTTGGTGAAGACTTTGTGGTCCCCTTTAATATTGAAACTCAAGGCTTTCTTCAGCTCAGAGACACTCTTCCATTATTTCTTTGGTCACTGCTTCATCTCAGGGTCCTCTGTTCTCTCTCTCAGAACCATGTAACACAGAGATTTGAGACATTTACGTGTTTTAAATATAATCTCATAAATTTCACCTTAAGTATCTTTTCCCTGAATTCAGAGATTTTTCTCACACTAACTTGGTATTCTGCATTATTTTGCGAGTGAGTCTTAAATTTTTTTAACAATTATGTTTTATAAGTTTAAGAACTCTTTCCTGTTCTCGGTTTATTTTCATAACCTGATCTTGTTTTGGGAATCTGAATTCCAGTTTTCCCTATTTCTTACACTATTTCACGTGCTCTAAATGACCCAACTAGTCTCACTTTCTTGAAGTGCTGAATTTTCCATATGCCTAACATTTGTTTGTTCATTCTCACAGGAAGTGCAGGCATCAACTCTTACCCAAGCTTTTGTGGATGCTCACACTATTTAATATCAAAATCCCCTAAGTTTTGGAATTGGAGGATGCTGGTCAAAAGACAAAATTTTCAGTTATAAGATAAATAAGTATACGGAGGTAATGTACAACATGATGGCTATAGCTTAACACTACTGTGTGATACAGAGAAAAGTTACTCAGATTCAATCCTAAAAGTTCTCATCACAAGGAGAAAATCGTTTTCCTTCCTGTCTTCTTCCTATTCTATTTGTATGAGAAGATGGATGTTAGCAGGACCTATGTGGTAATCATTTTATAATACATATAAATCAAACCATCATGCTGTATGCCTTAAATGTATACAGTGACATGTATCAATCATTTCTCAATAAAACTGCAAAAAAAAGTCCTCTAAGTCTCAAATATATGGGTAAGACCCTTCTCTAGTGCCAAATAATAATGTAGATTTTTTTTTATCACTGCATTTTGGTCATTTCGGTGATAAATAAGAACAACAAAAAAGCCTCTATTGCATGGGACTAAGGACCTGAAAAGTTATATCCATTTCTCATGATCTATCATTACTCTTGTTGTCAATGTTTACTGCTATTTATACAACTGTATCTAACGACCTTCTCTTTTTTGGTAATCAGACCTCAGAATTTTCCTTGAGACTATCATAAGTGCCATAAGAAAAGTACGCTCACATTTAAAATAAACACAGAGGGGCGCATGCATGGCTCAGATGGTTAAGCATCTACCTTTGGCTCAAGTCATGATCTCAGGGACCTGGTATGGAACCCCACATTCCTGCTCAGCATAGAGCCTGCTTCTCCCTCTCCTGCTCCCCCTGCTTGTGCACTCTATCAAATAAATAAATAAAATCTCAAATAAATAAATACACACACACACACAAATATAAAATAGACACGGAAGTGGATTTACTTTCACCTGGGAAAGTTAAGAGCATTGTGCACGAATAGACTTAAAAAGTGACCAGGAGGGGTGCCCAGCTGGCTCAGTTGGTGGAGCTTGCGACTCTTGATCTCAGGATTTAAAGTTTCAGCCCCACACTGGGTATAGAGGTTACTTAAAAGAAAATCTTAGGGGCGCCTGGGTGGCACAGCGGTTAAGCATCTGCCTTCGGCTCAGGGTGTGATCCGGCGTTATGGGATCGAGCCCCACATCAGGCTCCTCCGCTATGAGCCTGCTTCTTCCTCTCCCACTCCCCCTGCTTGTGTTCCCTCTCTCGCTAGCTGTCTCTATCTCTGTCGAATAAATAAATAAAATCTTTAAAAAAAAAAATCTTAAAAAAAAAAAAAAAAAAGAACGACCAGGAGTATGCCCCCCAAAACAAATAGAGAATGACAGGTCTAAGCAGACAAAACAGCTTGTGCAAAGTCATTAAGATGTGAAAGTACATGAAAATAAACAAATAAAAAAAAATAAATAAATGAAAGAATGAATAACTGATGTCTTGCAAGAAGTATAAGCAGCACAAAACCCGTGGTGCACAAGAGAGGAAAATGCAAGAAATGAGGATGAAGAAGCATAGAGATGAAATTATACAGGCATTTATTCATGTTTCATTCGCCCAATACATGTATCGGAACTCTGCAAATTATATAGATGGTACTCTAAATGGCGGGAAGAGGGAGGAAAGACGGATGGGATACTCAGCAAACAGTATAATAAAAGCAGACAGTTATTTAGGGGAAAAAAACTGGTCAGGAACACGACAAGGATTCCTAATTTCACCACTTCTTTTTTTTCCCCCCAAGATTTTATTTATTTATTTTAAAGAGTTTATTTTTAAGTAATCTCCACACCCAACCTGGGGCTCAAACTCACAACCGCAAGAACAAAAATCTCCCGCTCTACCAAATGAGCCAGCCAGGCACCCCACACTTTTACTTCTACTCAACACAGTACTGAAATTCTAGCCAGAGCAACTGGGCTATAATAAATAAACAGGCATTCAAACTGGAAAGGAAGTTGTTAACCTATCTTTATTCACAAATGACATGACCTTATAGGTAGAAAATCCTAAAGAATCCACCCCCACAAAAAAAACCTGTTAGAGCTAATAAACAAATTCAGCAAAGCTGCAAACACAAAAATCAGTATTTCTATACACTCGCAATGAACCCAAAGAAGGAAATTAAGAAAACAACCCCATTTACAAGAGAATCATAAAGAATACTTCAGAATAAACTTAACCAAAAAGGTGAAAGATCTGTACACTGAAAACTACAAAACACAGATGAAATTAAAGACAACCTAAATAAATACAAAGAAATCCTGTATTCATGAATTGGAGATTTAAATACTAAGAATACAAAACTACCTAAAGTGATACACTGATTCAATGTAACCTCTACCAAAATTCCAGTGACAATTTTTGCGGAAATGGAAAACCTCATCGCAATATTTATATGGAATTTCACAGGACCCTGAATAGCCGAAACAATCTTGAAAAAGAATAAAAAAGTTGGAGGACTCACACTTACAATTACAAAACTTACTGTAAAGCTATAGTAATTGTATCAGTGTGGTATGGCATAGAAACAGTCACAGAGATCAATGGAATAGGATACAATGTTCAGAAATAAACTCAGATCTATGGTCATTTGATTTTCAACAAAAAAGCAACTTCATTCAACGTGCAAAGTCTTTCAACAAATGGTGCTGGGAAAACTGGATACCCACATTCAAAAAAATAAAGATGACTTTTACCAGACAAAAATTAACTAAAATTGATCAAAGACCAAATTTAAGAGCTAAAGCTATAAAATTTTTAGAAGAAAGCACAGGGACTGAAAATCATCATGATCTTGGATTTGGTAATGGATTCTTAAATTATGACACCAAAAACACAGGTGACAAAAAATACACTGGACTTCATCAAAATTAAAAACTTTTGTTCATCAAATGACACTATACAGTGAAAAGGAAACACAGAGATTGGGAAATAATATTTGCATATCATATACCTGACAAGGGATTAATAACCACAATATACAAAGAATTCCTACAGTTCAACAACAAAAGGACAAACAATGTAAAAATATGCAGACACACATTAGAATGGCCAAAATCTGGAACACTGCTAACACCAAATGCTGACAAGGATATAAAGCACAGTAACTCTCATTCATTGTTGCTGAGAATACAAAATGGTACAGCCACTTTGGAAAACAGTTTAGTGGCTCCTTACAAAACTACATATACTCTTACCATATGATCCAGTTATTGCACTCCTTGCAATTTACCCAAAGAAGTTGAAAACTTATGTCCACACAAAAACCGGATACATAGCAGCTTTACACACAACCGCCAAAACTAGGAAGCAACCAAGATGTCCTTCAGTAGATGAATGGATAAACAATGTTACATCCAGACAATGGAATATTATTCAGTGTTCAAAAGAAATGAACTATCAAGCCATGAAGACATGCAGGAACCTTAAATGCATATTACTAAGTGAAAGAAGCCAATCTGAAAAGGCTACTTACTATATGATTCCAACTATATGACATTTTGGAAAAGGTGAAACTATGTAGACAGTAAAAAGAACAATATGGTTGCTGGGGTTAGGGAAGGGGGCAGGGATGAATAGGGAGAACACTGAATTTTTATATATGATGCCATAATGATGGTTACGTGTACATCTGTCCAAACCCTCAGAATGTACACCACCAAAAAGGAACCCCAAGGTAAATTATGGACTTTGGGTATTTACAATATACCAACGTAGGTTCATCAATTATAACAAACATACCACCCTAGTGGGGGATTTTGATAATGTGGAAAGCTATACATGTGTGAGGGCAGGAGGTATATGAGAAATTTCTGCATCTCCTCCTCAATTTTGCCGTGAACCTAAAACTACTTTTAAAAAATGAAGTCCTGGGCACCTGGGTGGCTCAGTCGGTTAAGCGTCTGCCTTTGGCTCAGGTCATGATCTCAGGGTCCTAGGATCAAGTGCCACACTGGGCTCTCTGCTCAGCAGGGAGTCTGCTTCTCCCTCTCCCTCTGTGCTCGCCCTCTTTCTCAAATAAATAAAATCTTAAAAAAAAAAAAATTAAAAAAAAGTCGTTTTAGGAAAAATAGGGGAAGGATTTGAATAGACATTCCTCCTAAGATACCCAATTAGTCAATAAATGCAGGAAAAAGATACTCGACATCCTTATTCATTACAGAAATGCAAATCTAAACCACTTCATACCTACTAGCATGACTATAACTATAGAAATGGAAAACAACAAGTGCTTGTGAGGATATGAAGAAATTAGAATCCTCAAACACTGCTAGTGGGACATAAAATGTTGCAGCCACCACAGAAAAGTTTAGCAGTTACTCAAAAACTTAAACACAGAATTACTATATTATCCAGCAACTCCACTGCTAGGTCCAAATCCAAAAGAATTAAAAAACAAGGACTCCGGTGGCTATCTGCACAGCAATATTCACAGCAGCATTATTCACAGTAGTGAAAAGGTGGAAATAACCTCAGTATCCATTAACAGATGAATGGAGAAACAAAATGTGGTATATACATACAAAAAAATATTAGCCATAAAAAGGAATGAACTTGATAACAGGCTACAACACATAGCTCAGCCTTGACAACATGATGCTAAGTGAAATAAGCCAGACACAGAGGGACAAACATCGTACGGTTCCACTTGTATGAGGTATCTAGAATAGGCAAACTCACAGACAGAAAGTAGAGCAGAAGTTACCAGGGAGAGGGGGAAATAGAGTTATTGCTTAATGGGTACAGAGTTTCTATTTGGGGTGCTGAAAGGGTTTTGGAAACAGTGGTGATGGTTGCACAACATTATAAATGGAATCAATGACATTGAATCGTACACTTAAAAATGGCTAAAATGGAACATTTTCTTATATAATATTATACCACAAAAAAAATTAATTGGATGTCTACCTCATTCCTTTCATCAGAATAAAGCCCTGGTTGAGCAATTATTTAAACATTAAAAAAAAGAAACCATAAAATTGTATAAGAAAACACTGAAGAAAATTTTTTGTAATCATAGACTAGACAAGGTCTTCTAATTCATGGCACAAAAAACTAGAGAAGCCTGATAAATCTGATTTCTTAAAAATTAAATTTTCTATATGAAAAATACCATAAACAAGGTCAAAAGGTAACTTCCTTAATATGTAAAGAACTTTTTTTTTTTTTTAAAGATTTTATTTATTTATTTGACAGAGATAGAGACAGCCAGGTAGAGAGGGAACACAAGCAGGGGGAGTGGGAGAGGAAGAAGCAGGCTCATAGCGGAAGAGCCTGATGTGGGGCTCGATCCCATAACGCCGGGATCACGCCCTGAGCCGAAGGCAGACGCCCAACCGCTGTGCCACCCAGGCGCCCCTGTAAAGAACTCTTATACATCAAAAAGAGAAAGGAAATACAAATGGCTTTTTTTTTAAAAAGAGAAGCTGTTCAACTTCACTCATTACAACAAAATTGCAAATTGTAACTACAGTAAGACTATTTTTCACCTCTCAGATAAAGATCAGAAAGTTGTTACTATAACTGGGTATAGAAGTCAAAGGAAACAATCACTTTCCCATACCACTGACGGAAGTGTACACTGATATAACTTCTTCGGAAGGTTATTCATGGCAACATTGTTTTTAATAGCTAAAGACTAGAAATAACCTATAGGTCCACAGGTGAATGGTTAACAAATACTATTAAACTGTTAAAATGATCCAGATGGAAGGATTTCCCATAACAGATTAAGTGAAAAAATCAAGGTGTAGAACGGTGTGCTAATATTTGTTTCATAGGGGTGCAACAGACAGAGGGAGGGAAAAAAGGAAGCAGGCAATGATTAAAACATAGATGACTGCAGAAGCGGTTCTCACTGTCATGGAGTAACTGCAGTTTTCTAAGGTGACCCCAGCATACCAACCCCTGACTAGGAACAGAGTGATACGTACTCTGGGAGCCATACAACCTTAGCCCAACCCATCTAAAGAATTTCTGGAAGCACTATTAAGTACAGTTCACCCTTGAACAAAATGGGTATTTTCTCTTCCTTATGATTTTAATAACATTTTCTTTTCTCTAGCTTATATTATAAAAACACAGTATATAGGGGCGCCTGGGTGGCACAGCGGTTAAGCGTCTGCCTTCGGCTCAGGGCGTGATCCCAGCGTTCTGGGATCGAGCCCCACATCAGGCTCCTCCGCTATGAGCCTGCTTCTTCCTCTCCCACTCCCCCTGCTTGTGTTCCCTCTCTCGCTGGCTGTCTCTATCTCTGTCGAATAAATAAATAAAATCTTTAAAAAAAAAAACACAGTATATAATACACATAACATATAAAATATTTGGTGACTATGTCTTCTGTAAGGCTTCCAGTCAACAGTACGCTATTAATACCTGTTTTAGGGAGTCAAAAGTTACATGTGGATTTTTGACTATGTCCCTACCCCTGTATTGTTCAAGGGTCAACTAGATATTGCAAAGAGGAAATGACAGCTTTCAGAGTATAAAACTGTTCAAATACAGTGAAACAATAAAATAATTCAGTATGAGAATTTCTTCAAAGGAATGAAAGCAGTCTGAAACAAAGTTAGAAATGATCAGTGACATAAACCAAATTAAACTGACAGAACAAAGAGCACATTAAATCAGACATATTGGTTGCAAAAGGAGTAAGAAGAGTATTAAAACAAACATGAAAATACCACACTGAAAAAGTACCAGAAATCCACAGATAAAAGTGTCTAACCTAAAATCAGTTTCTTGACCAGGACTTCTTTCCCAGAGGTCATCAACCCCAACAGTTTGAAATCACATGCTAAATTTTAGAGGATTTTATGTATGCAGACATTCTTCTTGTTCACAGATTTCATTTTAAAGGTGTTTAAAGATGTTTAAGATCTTTATTTATTTATTTGACAAAGGCGGGGGGAGAGGCAGGGAGAAGGAGAAGCAGACTCCCTGCTGAGCAGAGACACGGACTGTGGCTCTATGCCAGGACTCTGGGATCATGACCTCAACTGGAGGCATACGCTTAACTGACTGAGCCACCCAGGTGCCCCGATGTTTAAAATCTTTAAAAGCAAGGATTTCACTGTTAAGCCAAAATAACTGAACATTACTACTATGATACCATAAACAGAACATTAAATTAGAACTACATTAAATACATTTAAAATAGCACTACATTCATTTTTAACAGCTATTTCAGACAACAGCCAGGCAAGCTACAACATCATTAATTAGTATTCTACCCAGAATAGCAGAGTCAGAATTTATATTTTTTAAAAGTATCCTGCTGAGCCATATTTCTTCCTCAGTTATCAGCCACTATGTTTTAATTTTACATGCTAAACTGAAACAGTGCATAGCTAAGCATGCCTCCCAAAATAATGGAGAGTATTATAAAAGTTCTAATATGCCAGTTGGTGCCAGTTGGTTTAAACAAGCCCCAACAAGAGCACCTGGGTGGCTCAGCTGATTGAGTGTCCAGCTCTTGATTTTGGCTCAGATCATGATCTCAGGGTCATGGGACCAAGCTCCGTATCTGGGTCTGTGCTCAGCACGGAGTCTGCTTCTTTCCCTCTCCCTCTGCTCCTCCCTGCTCATGCTATCTCATTCATTCATTCATACATACATACATAAAATCTTTTTTAAAAATGAAAAAAAATAAACAAGCCCTAACAGCTTACCAAGAAACAGCGACTTAACAGAGCACTAAGAGATCAAGCAGGGAAACAGAACGACAAGAGAACAGGAGACTGCAAGAGCTGTAACAGGTCTCTAACTGGGAACAGGTTATGAGCATAGTAGCAATCTGGGAGAAGTCAAAGAGTTCTTGGAGATTGCAGTTAAAATCAAGAAAGTGAGGGGCGCCTGGGTGGTTCAGCTGGTTGAGCGTCTGAATCTTGACCAGTTCATGATCTCAGAGTTGTGAGATGGAGATCCCCATCAAGCTCCATGCTGGGTATGCAGCCTGCGTAAGAGCCTCTCTCCTGCTCCCTCTGCCCTCCCTCAAAAATCAACCAATCAAGAAATTGAAAAAAGCAAGCTAGAAAGGCTAGAGGACAAACGTGACAGTCTGGATTTCCACAACTGCAGGCAGGTATCATAACTACAGAACATACATAAGAGGCAAAACTCAGTTATAATTTCTAGTTATATATTCTCTATTGGGCACCATTCCCAAGGCTGCTTTCCCTTAAAGTGGTAGTCCTTACCTATTGAAGAGTCACAGAGATCCACATAAGAACAAAAGCTATGGAATCACCTAGAAACAAAATACCCAAATACACTCACACATACACATAATTTAGCATACAGTTTCAATCCATGGATCCCAGATACTGTTTTAAACGCCTCCAATCCCAAAATGACCCCAACCTATCATAACACATTCCGTTCTCTCCTTGCTACGAAAAATTTAAATGATTCCCTCGGTGTCGTTAATCTCAAGTAGATCTTAAGGAGAAAGCAATATAAGCAGTCACACTGGCAAATTGGGATAACATAGAAATAAGAATCATAAAGACTAAATTTGGGTCCCATCTGTGTCACTGTCGGATATGGTGGTAACCTTATGCAAGTCCCAACTTCATGATGGACAGGCATCTCCTCAGCTGTGAATGAGGGGGCTGGAATAAACCAAGGTGCTGACATGTTATCTATTTAAAGATTTTTAAGTAATCTCTACACCCAACGTGGGGTTTGAACTCACAACCCTGAGATGGAGAGTCACATGCTCCACCAACTGAGCCAGCCAGGCACCCCAAGGTGCTGACATTTTAAAAGGGGAGCAGTGATTCATACTCTAATAAAAGAATATAGAGGGTTCAGGAATCACATAACTTTGCCTAAGGAGACCAGCGGCTAGTCTTGAAGAGGTTTCCTAGACAGATAAGGAAGGCTCAGAATATATCCAACATATATAAAGACTCCAAAGTGTGAGAAAGCAGGCTATTTTCAATGAAATTCAAGGAGTCTGTATAGCAAGAGCACATGCAACCATGTGAAACCCCAAACCGTAAGATTAAACAATTGTAGGACAATGTGCAGTAACCACTGCAAAGAAAGTGTTCTAGAATAAGAAAGCTTTGGTTTATCCTATGGCTATCCACTATAAATAGTAGAAAAATAGACTTCCCTTGATGCCCTACTCCTAAAATTTAGCTAACTCACAAGTGTCTCTTACTCCGACAGCATTTGAACTACAACTTTCTAATAAAGAAAAATGACCAGTTAAGAGTTTCATGGCTCCTAAACTGATTAGTCAACCAAATTCTTTCTGAGCCACCGTTTACTAGAAACATTATTCCATGGCTTAGTGGGGGTTTTTTGCCATTTCCCTACAGTTTTACTCCCTTCCCTGAAAGCTCACAAAACTTCATTCTTTTCTCTGCCCTTCTCATGCCCCAGCCTGATTCAGATAGCAATCAGCAGTGACTCAAGGCAAAAAAGCAGTCATGAACATTTCTCAAAAGGCAGTTAACCTGAGACCACATTAATGTCATTAGTTTGTCAGTCAAGCCAAATTAGACTTTTCCAGCAATCTCACTTCTGCCAGCTGTGCCCTTTCAAGGCCAGTTCTTCCATCTGTGTGCTTTTGCTCCCATCAAGTACCTGCTTTTCAAGGTTGCTGGCACCAACAGTAATCTCTTCTATTTCTTCAACTTCCAACCTCTCTTTAGGCTTATCCTCCCTGCCCCCCACCCAATGAAAACATATCAACTCAGCCTTCTCTGATAAGAAGTCATTATTCAACAAATATTTCTCATGTACCTAGTAAGTGCCTGATGCTGTCCAAGGCCTTGGCACTGCTACCATGAAGCTCTGATGATAGTGCAGAAGAGAAATTCATAGTCTGTTCTGCTCTAACCCCATAATTCATTCCCAAGAAACCTCCTATTACCAAACGCTCCGTTGTAAAAGCAACTGTTCAAAACTGGGTAAAACGGAATAAGGGGCCAAAGAGTTTCAGACTCAAAATAATCAATTCATTTTTCCTTTCCTGAAAGACTTTCAATAAGGTGTAAAGTGAAAGTTTTCACACCACTATGCAAGTCCAACGTTTAGTTGTATCCAGTGTTTGCCCAAGAGCGAAGCTTTTCTTTTCCTAATCCAATTAGCACTGCCAAAAAAAATTAACACAAATATCACCCAGTCTTGTGACAAAGCAGAGAGCCCACTTAAGCACTTTTTCCCTACTCAAGTAACAGTAATGCAAATTTGTGTTCCCTAAATAATCTGCTGTGCAGTACATTCAACACAATGCTATGAAAGGGGAAGTCGTGGAACACTACGGAGTATGTAACAGGGGATCATATCCTGCGGGGAGGGGCAGGAAGCCCCCCTCCCCCAAGGAAGTGAGACTTCAGGGATGAGTAGGAGGTAGTTAATGGGGAAAAAAGGGGGATAAGTTGTGGTAAGGCAAAGAGAGCTACAATTATGAAGACCCTCAGGGAAGAATGGACACATATTTCAAGGAATAGAACCCAGTGGCAAGAGGGAAGTCAGTCATATAGGGAGGCCGACCATGTGGTCTTGTGAGCCACAGAAGGATCTGAACTTTACATCATGAGAAGTGGGAAACCACTGAAGGTTTTCAGTAAGAAGGGACATAACTGTGCTTCATTTTAGCTACCTTCCCCACTCCATCAGTCAAGTTGGGCTTCCTAATAGAATGGTCTACACTTACCTGGTTATACTTCTTCCCACCTTCTCTTCTCAATGCCCAGCATCTGACTTCTGTACTCCACTGAAATTGTTCTCTTTAAAGGCGTCTAGGGGCACGTGGGTGGCTGAAGTGGGTCAGGCTTCGACTCTTGATTTTGGCTCAGGTCAAAATCTCAAGGGTTGTGAGATCAAGCCTCAGGTCACTCTTCACACTGGACACGGAACTTGCTTAAGGTTCTCTCTCTCCCTTCCTCCCTCTGCCCACCTCCTCCTTCCTTCCCTCTCTCTCCCTCTCTAAAAAAACAAGAACAAAACAAAAAAAAACAAATAAAAAATAAAGGTATCTGTTGATCACCCACTCCTTAAGTCAATGGGCCCTTTCAGTTTTGACTTTATTTGTCCCGTCTGCTGCATGTGGCCCTCCTGGCCATCAACTCCCTTCACACCCACAATCGATTATCTCCCTACTTCCATGGTTATTCCTCTCCAGTTTTTGCAAGCTCCTTTCTTTACCTATGCCCTTAATTGTTGGTGGTGGTAAAGATTTCTGCTGTTGGCATTTCCAAACCCTCCATATTTTCCCTAGATGATCTCATTCATATCTAGGACTTCAAACACCACCTATGTGCTCATGATTTCCAAAATCCTATTCACAGCTCAGACCTACCTTGAAGTCCATATTTATATATTAAACTATTTCTATTTTGACGTCTTACAGGCATCTCAAACTGAACAATTTCGAAACCAAACATATCTTATCCCCTTACCACTTCAAATCTGTATCTCCCCTTCATTCCTCCTGCCACTGCTTTAGTTCAGGAGGTCAACAGTCCTCTCCAGGTGTTTTCCAACAGACTACTTCCCTGTACTACCTGCCTAGGGATGGCCCCATCAATCACTAACTAGTAGAACGATCTTACTAAAAAGTAAATATAGTGAAGGTACGCCTGGGTGGCTCAGTCGGTTAAGCGTCTGCTCAGGTCATGATCCCAGAGTCCTGGGAGTGAGTCCCGCATCGGGCTCCTTGCTCAGCAGGGAGACTGCTCCTCCCTCTGCCTGATGCTCCCTCTGCTTGTGCACTTGCTCGCTCTGACAAAAAATAAGTAAAACCTTTAAAAAATAATAATAAAGTTAAATTAAAAATTTTTAAAAAAGTAAATATAGCATGAGCATGGTACTTCCAGGCTTACAATTCCTCAATGAGTCCTATCAACTAGCTCAAATTCCGTAGTCTGATCTACAGGTACCTAACAGGCTCTGTCTTACTCTCCAGCCTTATCCCTCCAGCACCTCAACTTCATTCCATACTCCTCACAAGGCTAACTTGTTGGTAGCCTCTACACACATTCCTTCCTTCTCTGGAACACTAATTCTTTCCCCCTCCCTTATTCTCCTCACCAAGCCAACTTGTCCTTCAATACTTAGGTAAGGCCATGCCTCCTGCAGGAAGCACCACCAGAACTCCCCGGTGCACCCCTTTGGGTGATCAGATAACACCCTGTGCTTAAAACTAGCTTTTGCATTTCTTACTTTTATGTTTCAATCTTCCTACCCATTTACTACTCCCATCAGGCTGGATCCTTGAGACCTGGGACTCAGTCTAACAATGGTACATAATAGATGTGTTAGGAGTGAATGAATGAAAATAGGGAATGGCGATGAGGCCATCAAAAGAACAAGTCCTAGAACTGTGAGCTCCTCAAGAGAAGAACTTTGCTGCATTCTCTGCCCAATCTCAAAGGCCCAGAGCAGGGACTGGCACAACACTGGTGCTCAGTACATATTTGTAGTATGGCTGAATGTATATTCTAGAGTCAAAGGAAAACCTTCTCCTAGACTTGCTTTCCATTTCTAACTTTCTTGGTTTGTGACCCACTTTTATTATAACACCAGTATGTTTTGCATGATTTCTACTGACCAAACTAATGCTCTCCTTCTTCCATTACGAAAAAATAATAAGAGCATTGACTAACCTACTAAAGGATTCCTTGGCATAAGTCCCTGGAAGGGTTTCCTGAATTCCTTGAAATTGAATGTGAAATTTTCAGTGGATATAAGAAAGTGCATTTTTCTGGTGAGAGGGATTACAGTTTTCATTAAATTTTCAAAGATATTAATGCTATCCTCACCCCCCCAATCAAACTGCTTACCCAAAATGTTAAGATGAAGTTGTAGCATTCACCTTTCTCTTCTCAAATCCGTATTTTGATATATCACTATCAACTTGGAGACCGTAGCTTCTGTTTAAACAAATGTAACTGGAGAAGACACAGCTAGCAGGCTCTCACATAAAGATTCCTACTAGAATGTGCATTTAAAATATTCTATAATCAGTAAAGCCATTACTAGCGTTCTTAAAAGTTAGTACTCTAACATACTCTGTACTCACGTGAATTATGTTATTATACTTCCTGCTAATGTGTTCAAGAAAAAAATGTTACATTCTGATCATAATGACAAAGAAACATTCTTTACTGTCCTTTAATTAAATGAATTTAAATGGGGAGAAGCCCAGGATCATCCAGATTTACGGGAAAACCTTTTTTTTCCTTTCTTTTTCTGTATAGTGACCCGAACAGCAGAAGCAACATTTAACTCACCAACCACTCAATTTAATCTTGGAAACAATATGCTAATAATTAAGCAGTACAGAGCAGGCAACTAAATCATTTTCAAAGAGATAAATTCCTTTATGAATTGAAAGGTTCTCCAGTTGATGTTAAGAAACTAGTCACAAAAGAACTCAACTACATGATTCCACTCATATGAGTTCGATAAAAGGCAGGATTATTGCATGGCGGTAAGAAATCAAAACAGTGGGTCTATGCAGGACGGCACCTTCGGGGTAATGAAAAGGTTCTTCATTTTGACCTGGCTGATGCTTACACAGGTGTATACATTCAGAAAACTCGCTTAACTCCATACAAAAAATCTGTGTTTTACTGTATGTTAAGTATTCCTCAGTAAAGAAGATTTAAAAGAGAACATCCTTATTCTTTCTCTTAACTAACACAACCAAAGCCAGATATTCTCGTTCCTGGAAGCTGTTTGTGGAGGCCGACCCACGCGCTGAGACACTGGGCTCTCTGAAAACATGAACACTGCCGATTCGCCGGGAGCTTCCGCCGTCACTATGGTTTAGGCACTGCCATTTCGAGAGGCCCCGGAGCCACCCGTAACAGCACGGCCAGAGCGGGCTGTGCCTTCGGAAATGGGTGCCGGCCGGCCTCAGCTCAGCCACAGAACACCTGGGCAGCGAAAAGGTGTCCGCGGGCAGAGTCCGCCACCAGGCCGTGCGAAAGACCGCAAGGGTGCAGCTGGATCTCCGCCACCCGCCCGCGCCCCCCTCGGCCTCACCGCCCTTCTCTCGGCCCCCCTCGGCCTCTCCGACAGCCCGCGGGTCTCACGGGTACCCCCCCGACCTCCCAGGTAGCCCCCCCGCCCGGGCGGCGGAATACGTCCTCGCCCGCCACCAGGCGCCGCTGTGGAGCCGCCTTCCAGAACTAACTCTGCGCTTGCGCGCACGAGGAGCACCCCCGCCCGCCCAAGGTCTTTTTTTCAGAAGGCCCCAGAGACTCGGTCGGCGCAGGCGCGGCCCTGACGCGGCCCGCGCGCCGCCACTTCCGCCCCGAGCAGGAGGCGGGGGAGGCGGGAGGGAGCCGGCGGGCGCGAGCCCGGGTCCTCGGTGAGGACTGTGGCTACTGCGCGAGCCCGCGACTCACCAAGTATAGCTGCTGCCAGCGATTCTGAGCATCCAACTCCTCAAACTCCCGCTCGACGGTGGCGGACATGGCGGCGGGAGCGAGCTGGCGCGAGCGGAGCCTGCGCCGGCGGAGAGGCTCAGGCCCCGCACGATCCGGGGAGAGCGCTGGCGCTGCGGCGCATGCGCGCTCCGCGCCCTGCCCCGCCCCCACGCCTCGCTCGGCCGGCCGCGGGGAAAGTACCTGGAGCGTCGGACGTCAGCGCGCCGATTCGCGCCGCCGAGAGTCGGACGGCGGCGGGGCGGGGCGCTCGGAGGAGGCGTGGTCCAGAGGGCGCTCAGGTGGAGAGAGGGCGGGGCCGAGGGACCACCCAGAGGCTGCTGTCTGGGGAAGTTCGGCGCTAGGTGACCGGCTTCCTGGGCGTGAGCGGACTGGCCCCGGGGAGGAGATAGAGTACCGCGAGTTTCCCGGGAATGGAGCGGACCGAGAAAGTCCTTTGGGAAGACCTCCTTAGTTCTTGCTATCCCATTTCTCTTTTTCTCTTTAGTCTTAATTTTTTTTAATGCAGTATTTTCGTTTGATTTAAAGGTCATCTAGGTCAGTTTACAGACCTGTGTCCAATTTTGAAACATATGTCTCAGCTCCCTCAGAGAGTATAAACCAGCCTAGATGCCAGCTCTTGTATGCCTGAGGGTTTTGTGCCAAATAAACCGGTATAGCACAAGAGGCAACCGCTCCTGGAGTTACGGCGAATACATGTTGTTAAGTAAACGTCATACAACTTAAAAATTAATGTTACCTATAAAAAGAACAATCTTTTACAGCACAAACACACTAGTTGCGGAAACCATCGCTCTTCAAATTGAGTTAATTCATTGCTGGTAAACCATTGCTTATAGTAGTATAGTATCTTGTTACATAATCTTCCTAAGAAATGTGAAGGGTTAGAAAAATTTTAGCGGTGCTACCCAATACTGACATTTAAATTTTATTTTTCTTTTTAAAGATATTTATTTTCAAAGATTTTATTTATTCATTTGAGAGAGAGACAGCACGAGCAGAGGGAGAAACAGACTCCCTGCTGAGCAGGGAGCCCAATACGGGGCTGGATCCCAAGACCCTAGGATCATGACCTGAGCTGAAGGTAGAGGCTTAACTGGCTGAGCCACCCGCTCAGCCCTATTTATTTAGAGAGAGAGAGTGCAGGGGGAGGGGCAGAGGGAAAGGGAGAAAATCTCCAGCAGACTCCCTGCTGAGCACAGGGCCCAATTTGGGGCTTGATCCCAAGACCCTGAGATTATGACTTAAGCCGAAATCAAGAGTTGGAGGCTTAACCGACTGAGCCACCGAGGTGCCTGGATGTTTAACTTTTAATTAAAATAATGAAATAACAAAAAGATTCACTCCTTGAACAAATTCTGCTCAGGTTCCTCTGAGCATTTTTTCAACTAGGCATTGACTTTTGGACTTCCCTGTTTCTTTGCATTGTCTAATTCTAGCAAGAATCTTACTAAGTTTATCCAGAATCCCCCATTTTTCAATATCTGATCACCCTCGATATTCAATCACATTCCTCATCTTTCACTGTAACCTAGTCATATCTGATCATCCTGGCCTGCCTGCTGCAGGAATCCTATTAGGTCAATTTAGTCAGAATGCCCCTGATATTTTCCGTGTTAAAAACAAGACAACACTCCTAAAATGGAGTTGCTTGCTAAGCCCCCTATTACCAAAACTACACTTACTGTTTCAGCTCTCCCAGAAATGGGATCTTAAATGAGTCAGGAGTCACCTGATCAGCACTAGTTAGGTAATCTGTTGATAGACCCCTGCCATCCTCTGAAGGAAAGTAACCTTGCAATAACCAATCTCCTTTTGCCTAGTATAAGTAACATATTCCTGCCCCCATATGCCTGTGGGTCTTTCAGTTTGTACAGCTCCTCAGATCATTTCTGTCTGCTAGGTTTGATGATGCCTGATTCATGAATCATTGAATATAAAGCCAATATTTTTAAAATTTACTCAATTGAATTTTGTTTTGTAATACCTCTTAGTAATTTTCTATCCACTGACCTTTTACCCTAGCTGTAAATTCCCGCTTGCCCTGTTTGTATTCAAAGCTGAGTTAATCCAAGTGTCCATCAACTGATGAATGGATAAAGAAGATGTGTGTGTGTATATAGATATACATATATGTGTGTATATATATACATATATGTGTATATATATGTATGTGTGTATATATACATAGATAATGGAATATTACTCAGCCATCAAAAAGAATGAACTCTTGCCATTTGCAGCAACATGGATGGAGCTAAAGTGTGTTAGCTAAGTGAAATAAGTCAGTCAGAGAAAGACAAATACCATATGATTTCACTCGTGGAATTTTGGAAACAAAACAGATAATGCTATAGGAAGAGAACAAGAGGAGAAGGGGGTGGCAAACCATAAGAGACTCTTAACGATAGAGAACAAGCAGGGTTGACGGAGAAAGGTGGGTGGGGGATAAGCTAAATGGGCGATTGGGTATTAAGGAGGGCACTTATTATGATGAGCACTGGGTGCTATATGTAAGTGATGAATCACTAAATTCTCCTGAAACCAATATTACCCTAGATATTAACTGGAATTTAAATAAAAATTTGGAAGGATAAAAAAAAGTTAAGCTCAATCTCTCCACCACTGCAAAACCCATTGCAGTGGTCCCTATTCCTATTGCAATAGCCCCCGTCACTATGAATAAAGCCTTCCTAAAATCATTTTCAACAAGTGTGAATAATTTTTTCTTTCACAGAAAGTAAGAATTCAGTTCCTCAGTTGCACTAGCCACATTTCAAATGCTCAATAGCCACATGTGGCTAGTGGCTAATGTATCACAGAGCACACATATCATCAAAGTTCTATGAGACAGAGCTGTCTGAAAGGATTAAAATACATGGATGAAAAAAAAAGTCCTTATATACATAGTGAACATTTTTACCAGTAAAGACAATAAGCTACATGAGGTAGAAGAAAGTGTAGTAACAGAAAATTAAGCAGCCAACCAGCCTTTCTCTTTACATAGTGTAATTTACAAATACATGGAACTCCTCCAGAAATATCTCCTGAGATTGTTGGGAAGGAAAAAGTTCTCCTTCAACCCTTCCAGATTCTTTGGCTGTTTCTAATAATCAAATTAACATAAAACATTAACAAGAGAAAAACAAAGTTGATTATATACATATGGGAGCCCCATAAGACTATGGTATTGAAGGATGAGCTCAGCAATTGAGGCTTATATGCCATCTTGAGCTAAGGAATAGGATAGGGGTCTAGGGCTTCAAAGAGGAGGAGGGTGAGTCACTGAACAGTAAGAAGAGCTGGTATTTGGTAATTAGATGTTTATTCTGCCACACAGAAAACGAAGTTATCTCTTGGTAAAAGCTCTCTTTCTGGACCAAGCCTTCTATCCAAATTCTTTTAGTTAGTTTAATGAGAAGTAAAAGTTTTTCTTGAGTCTGCTGGGTCTTGACTGCCTTCAGCTGAAAATAGTCCATACGTCAAAGTAGCATATTTGGGCGGACTTATTCTGAGCCCCTTCCCTCACACATTTGAAACTTCCCCAAGAAGTTTCACAGTCTACAAGTTAAGCTCCAGCTCAATGAACCAGGGTCTTAGTCCTGAGACTAGGCTAGTTTAGTTAACCAATTGTGTCTCATTTCAAGAGACCGTGATACAGGTGGGCTCCCAAAGTTAGGCCTATGGTGCAAGCAATCAAGTATTTAATAAGAGGCGTTTCTATGGGGAAAAAGAAAAAGAAAAACAAAGGTTAATAATTGGAGCAGCTTAGAGTCCCAGTTTCTGAATTCTGAAGGCAGCTGGTCAAGAAGATTTCTAGATGACCAGCCTGAAGCATCTTTGGATAGAGTGAGGGCAAGCAGTAACAATCCGATAGATTTTCCTGATATGCAGTTTGAATGGGTCTGGTGGTCTTTCTGAATGGCCTACACAGCAGCAGGCATGAAGACTGTCTATACATGAATGGCTGTGGTGATTTCTCTGAAGTTTATATCAAGTTGTCCAGCATTAGTTTGCATGGCTTCAGGAAAAGGGCAGTTTTAGTTCTCAATGATTCCAAGTCAAAAGAGTGGGAGAAAATTGGAAATGTTAGCTTGAAGAGTTATAGATGAATTTTGGAATAAATTAGAAGAATGCAGGATCTAGCCCAGTTTTTTGAGAAAGTAAAATCTCACAGACAGTTAATAGTGCTAGAATTTTATACCCAAAAAGGTATATTACTGAAACATAATTTTTCCTCTACAATTTTGCTCATTTTTATCAAAGATACCCACAGCAAGACTAATTCATCTGCAAACCAAATCTAATTTCAATAAAGTTGGCTTGATTATTTACGTAAGTGCATCAAGGGTAGTGATTGACCAGATAGGCTCTTTTAAATCTGGTTGGCTGGAATTTTTCATAAGGAATCTAAGATTGAATTTTTAAAAGCCTCTTGAAGCTAAGAAGACACATTGAGGACTCACCATCAGACTTTGCCTGCAATACCTATAGATTGGGGTGAATTCCTCTTTTCTCAAGGTACCCAAAATATCCTTAGGTTCCTGTGCCTGCAGGAAGCAACCTTTCTTACCTGATGCTGGGAACCCTATAACCAAGGTACCAAGCCAATTTTTCCAATGGGCTTTATTGGCTCCACGACGTCAACTTTAGTTCCGTAAAGCTATCCAGTTGTATCTAAATGTATTTGTATCTCTCTCAAATATAACATTTATTTAAAGCTTAGTATTACAACAATGTTTCCAATTGTGTTCTGTTACAAGAACAGATTCTTATTGAACTTATGTCAATAACTATATTGCCATGAAAATAAGAATACTCACTAAGAGTTTCTGAATTCTGGAGGGATCCAGTAGGGAGAAAAACATAAATATTTCAACTCTACTTATAAGGGGATAATTTACCAAATTTCTGTCAGTCGTAGTTAGCTTGAGAGGAAAGATTCCATTATATCTGGAAAGTACAAATTTTTAAATCAACAATATTTTCTTTTTTCAAGTTTGTTTGTTTGTTTGTTTATTTATTTATTTATTTATTTTTAAGTAATCTCTACACCCAGTGTGGGGCTAGAACTCACAACCCTGAGATCAAGAATCACATACTCTACCCACTGAGCCAGGAAGGTGCCCCAAGAATCAGCAATCTTTTAAATACAAACTCATAAATAATTGTAATTATCGTCCTTAGTTCATGTAGTCCCGTGTAATAAATACTTGTTTTGCTTGAATCCAGTTTTTTTTTTCCCCTGTTAATTCTGGAAATTCTTACCCAGTTCAGTTGTACAATCTTAAAGTTACCAGAAATCTGTATTAGTCAAAATCCTTTCAACAAATCTCCTTGGAGATGAAACATATTTGCAAAAGCATCAGTGTAAACAATAACTGTCCATAAATAACAAAAACTTAAAACTACCCATGGTTAAAGATCTGATGAGAGTTCATTATAATGTAATTTACAAGGAGATTGGGTTGTTTTTGTGACGTGTAACATTTTAAGATCATAACTACAATTATTATACAGGGACACAACAGAATTTTAGGAATTTTATATAATTTCCAGAATGCTTATATTAATAATATTCACACACATAAAAGAGGTTTATCATCACTTACTTGAAAATGCTTCCCATGTAGTTTAACATGCCAAGTAAGTTTAATTAGTTTAATATCTCTCTTTCATAAGGAGAGATAACAAATCTTTTAAGATGTTCTAGGGATCCTCTGGAATATCTCCTATCTCGAAGTTAGTTCTAAGTCAAAAAGCCTTTGATTAAAATTTGAATTATGGGGATTTGTCAAAAACATCAAAGCGTTTGAACATTTGATTAAATAGGATCACAGGTCGGGGCGCCTGGGAGGCTCAGTCGTTAGGCGTCTGCCTTCGGCTCAGGACGTGATCCCGGCATTCTGGGATCGAGCCCCACATCAGGCTCCTCCGCTATGAGTCTGCTTCTTCCTCTCCCACTCCCCCTGCTTGTGTTCCCTCTCTCGCTAGCTGTCTCTGTCTCTGTCAAATAAATAAATAAAATCTTTAAAAAAAAAAAAGGATCACAGGTCATTATGAAACGATACTTTATGTATTTAATCACAGTAACAAAACATTTTAAAAGCAAATATAAAATATTACATAGTTGTTAGCAAAGCTTAGCACTTTTAATATTGAGAAGATTCAGTTTTTTTAAGTAATCAAAGATCTAGTTGAGACAAAATGAGGAGTGGCTGGCTGGCTTATTTAGGAGGAGCATGCCACCCTTGATCTCGGGGTCATGAGTTCAAGCCCCATGTTGGGTACAGAGATGACTTAAATAAATAAACTTCAAAAAAAAAAAGATAAAATGAAGCACAGGGCATTGTGGATTTTTAAAAATATTTTGTTTATTTATTTGAGAGAGAGAGAAAATGTGTGAGCGAGGGGAGAGGCAGAGGGAGAGGGAAAGAGAGAATCCCAAGCACACTCCATGCTGATCATGGAGCCTCACGAGGGGCTCAGGCCCACAATCCCAAGATCATGACCTGAGCCAAAATCAAGAGTCAGAGGCTTAACCGACTGAGCCACCCAGGCACCTCGGGCACAGGACGTTATTTTGATAAAACATAGAATTTCTGTTTTCTGGGTAGATTACTTTAAGGACAAAGAAAATCCTTTCACAAGCTCTTATGATCAAGAGCAGACCAATAGTCCAAGAAAACTTTGTCCTTTTAACAGAGGAAAAAACAAATTTTAGTTGTGCATCGGCTTATTTTTGACATTGCAGCTCATTCACTTAATTAAATTTATTTCAAACTCAAACAGCCCTGACCATACCAAAGAAATAAAAGATTCCTTTCCAAAGATTCCTTTTCCACAAGTCTTTTACAATTTTCTTTTTTCTCAACAAAACACACATTTAACTTTCCTTGAACACAAAGATGTTTCCCTTGTTATTTCAGTAGCATTAATCACGCGTATTAATTAGAATTCTTAACCTTTAGAAACCTTAATTCCTAGTGAAAACGAAAAAGTAAGCAATTATGAACTGTGTCATACCAGCACTCTCTACATTGGCAAATTTATTAATACATTTCTTAATTTCTAGAAGCATGTGCTTCTTCACAGTATAATGTTTGAATGTGACACATGTTTACCAACAGGTCCAAATATCTTTATTTCCTCTGTAGTAGTGTTTTTAAAAACCCACAAAATTCAGCCGAGTAAATCTGAAGGCTCTTAGGTTCTAGAGAAAATGAGGGTAGAATTGGCAAAATTCATGAATCAAACAGAATCCTGTCTAGCAAATGTTGAGGAGACCCATGGAGCTAAACAAAATGGAAGACTTTTGGCAGAAGGGCCAGTAATAAATGTTCAATATTTTCTCTTATTTGGAAAGTATCTAGATATTTAATGATTATGCATCATCTAATTTAACTTAGCAAAATGTTTTAAGTTACCAAAATGATTTGAGGTATTTAAGTAGATATACCTTAAAACAAATTATTGCTGTCAAGTTCATTTATACATTTTTATCTTACTTAGATCTATTTAATTCACTTTTCCTTAACAACTATATTTAGATTAGTTATGAAAATTTCATGTGATATTAAACAGCTAAACATCATCTGAAGTTATCTTTCTTACTGACAAATTCTGTAACAGAGATAACATGAGCTTATATGACTTTTAGTAAACCTAGGTGGAATAAAAGTATTATATTTAATACTAAAGACACATCGGTATTAATTAAACCAACAAACTTAAACTTGCTTTTATTTTATTTTTAAGATTTTATTGATTTATTTGAGAGAGAGAGAGCACAAGTGGTGGGGAGTGGCAGAGGGAGAAGGAGAAGCAGACCCCCACTGAGCAGGGAGCCCCGCATGGGGCTCGATCCCAGGACCCTGATCATGAACTGAGCTGAAGGCAGACTCTTAACTACTGAGCCACCCAGGTGCCCCTAAACTAGCTTTTATTTACTTAAAATTATCCTAGATCACCAGAACTTGAGAAACATTTGGATTAATTTCTATTATATTTCTGAGACTTAGAAATGTTTAATTTTTAGGTGCTGAATTTTAAGCCAATTAAATAGAGCTCCTTTACAAATTAATTTTGGCAATACCATTCAGGGGCAGAAAAATATCACACATCTAAACATACGCACATAGAAATACATAGACATACAGACAGACACCGAGATCATGTAGTTACTAATATTTGCGGAGATTCTTCCTATGCCCAATTTCCAAAACTTACCCTCTCCCCCCCTTTTTTTTCCTTCTGTCGAGAAACGTCTCCCTAAAGTTTGCATTTCGAAGAGTGGCTCTTAGGTTCTAGAGAAAATGGGGGTAGAAAATCTTCACCACAAAGGCACAAAGAAAGTATCCAAGTTCCTCCAATAAAAATGCTGGGTCTTGAAGACAATACTTACAAGCCGTTTGAGATAAAGAGGGGAGGTTTGGGGAATGGTGAAAAGGAAAGATTGACTTTGAATTGTTCCTGGAGCCATGTTTCTAGTTTTGCAAGGATTTCTAAAACAAGGACAGTTGTGTTTAATCCCTCAAGGAATTGGGTTGCAACATAAATGACATCATAGCTTGATCTACCCATCCAATTACATTATCCTTAACTTGCTTCTTTCCCTCTGAGTACATAGGTTTACTTTAGCTGAGGGGAGAAGGCCTTTAAAAGATTTCTATCAGGCTGAATATCAGCTTCCAATCCGGCCAACTTATGACTACAGAGCTACATTAAAAAAAAAAAATTCTTTTAACTATCTTCTCAGTTTTTAGCCAGGACAAACAGCAAACATTTTCAGGGTTTAATGCAATCTGCCTTTGTAAAGTCCGTATAAAGAGTTAACAAAGGCTTTTCCTTTTGAGTGTGCAAATCAACCTTGGATTGATTCGTCTCTATCAGCCCCTGAATATTGACCCTCAGCTAATCATTTGTAGGAGGGCCTAGGAGAAATTCTGGTCATCTGTTTCCTCTGGAGGGGGATATTCCAGAAGGTCATCTGGCTGGTCTGATAACTACAACATGATCATGGGTGAAAGAAATACCCCTTAGCGGCCAAACAAGTTCCTTATGAGTGGGGTTCTAAGTAGCTGTTAATCCTTTTTAAATTCAGTGGGATCCTCTGAAAGTGGGGATAAGGGGGTTTTATAGTTTAAAGGATCTGCTGCTGGTCAGGGGACATGGATTTTTGAGTGTGAGTCTAGGATATATCTGAAAGGACATTGCATAGGAAGACCCGAAGCTGGGAGAGCCGAATTACAGAACCCATCAAAGCAAGCGTTCTTGCCAGTTCAGGTGCTTCTGCTCAATCCACTTCTGACTTTCAGCTTGTACACAGTAACCTGTATTCCTGGGCCTGGAGATCAGGCCAGAGTGCTCTCTGTAAATCTTGTAGGGAAAGGGAAGTTAAAACAGGCAAATGGGGCTGGATTTTGAGAAGGGACATTTATGTTGGATTTAATTTTCGTTCTAAGTCTAACTTCTGTTTTTTCATCCTCTTAAGGGACTCCCTAAGGCTAGACCGTATATTTTTGGGTGTCCTCTATTTAATTTTGTCCTTCCACAAGTACCAATAAGATAGTTGTTTGGGATGAGAGCGCTCTAAAAAAAACTTTTTTCTTTCAGATATAGCCAATTCACAGGATCCATTGTCTGGCCACTGATGAGTAGGCTGTCATTAATCTCAATAGCAATTCAAACTAATAAGCCTTTTTATGGCTTAACCAAGGATGCAAGAGGCACCACATGAGAATGCAAAAGATGCAGCCCTCACAAGATCTAAAAAATTCACCCCAGACCTAGACCGAGAAAGCAAAGGACTTCATTGCATGGGCAATAAGGATAGTATAGTGGAAACAGTGTCTCCAGTTTCCCACAATAACACAAGACACCTCCAGTCACACCTGCTAATTTGTGACAGAAGGCAGGTGCTTTTGAAATGGCACTAATGAGACAATGAAGGTTGAGACAACAAAGGCCCCTTCTATACTGGGACCCCTTATAGCCATTTCCCCTGAGAGCTGGCACCGTCGAACAAAGAGAGCACTGCTTGTGACTTCATGTCTGGGAAACCCAGACTATTCAACTGGCCACTATTATGCATCCTGGTAAGCGCACCTTCCAGCTGACAGAGACCAGAGTCAAACAGCCAACCTCTTAGAACATCGGACAAGACAAAATAGAAAAGCCCCATCTGTTTTTTACATAGGGGACCCACAGTAAAGTTTGTCTAGACAAATATCAGTCTAGTGGGAACCATGAACTCACCAGTCTGTGAGGCTGGCTTGAACAGCAGGTTTATAGGACCTATGCCAGCATTCTGCCTTATGGTTTTTCCTCCCTAAGACAAACAACACAATGGACAGAGACAAAAGAAAACAACAACCATCTCTGAAAGGAAAAGAATCAATAAAACCAGGAGTGCTCATAACAAATATTTAGCAGGGTCGCCATACCCAAGGAAAAAGTTCCACAAATATTTTCTCTATCTAAATTTAGAAAAATAAAAAGGACTTTCACCACTCTAATTTCCGCCTGACTCTATAGGTAAAGATTCAGGAGACTAGCGAGGTAAGAATTTTTACCTTCTCTGGCACTTGTCAGAGGCCCCAGGATCTCTCTGCAGGGGCGAGCAGTGTCCAGCCAGCAAAGTATCCTGACAATTATGCCCACTGTTGGGGAGGAAAAAAATTTATTATACCCTTATAGGTTCTTTGGCTGGTCTAATAATCGAATTAACATAAAACAGATTGACAGGAGAAAAACAAATTTGATTACATACATATGGAAGCCCCATAAGAATATGAGATTCAAGGACAAGCCTGGCAATTGAGGCTTGCTAAGGAATGGGATAAGAGTCTGGGCTTCAGAGGGGGAGGAAGTGATCCATAGACAATAAAAAGAGCAGATGTTTGGTAGTTATACGTTTGTCCTGCCATACAATTAAAAAAATTATCTCCTGGGAATAGTTTCCTTTCTGGACCAGGCCCCCTATCTAAATTATTTTAGGGAGTTCAAGGGAGAGGTAAAAGGTTTTCTTGAGTCTGCTGTGTCTTGAGTGCCATCAGCTAAAAACAGTCCACATGCAAAAGTGGACTTTGGGGAGACTTGTTCTGAACATTTTCAGCATCCATCAGCTCATCAGATTGCTTTCCAACCTGAAAACATATACTGTTCTATAAGGAAAGGCCACTCATTTGTCCATTTCAGTCAACTGATTTTCTCCAAGGTTGGCATTAGTTGGGGTATTTCCCTAAAAGGAAGAGCATCTTGATCTAAAAGCAACAATTCTGTCACCAGATATTTACCATCCCTTTGGAACTCACTTGTCAACCCCCCTGGTTGGGGGAGTAGTGGTTGCCCCTCTAACAGTCTGCCTTAGTTTGCTGAGTGCAGCTAAGTTTCTAAGGCAGTGATTCTCCTCAGCATTATTTACCTCGACTGTGAGCCGGTTAGAAATGCAAATTTCAGTCGCCAGACCAGTCTACTGAATCAAAATATCTGGTGATGGAGTCCAGGAAACTATTTAACAAGCTCTCCAGGAGATTCTTACACTTGTCGAAGCTTGAAAGCTTGAAAATTATTGCTTTAGAAGACAGTAACTTGCTTCTGGATATTCTATATATACAATATGGCTCTCTCTGGCATATTATGCCCAACCCAACGAGGTCCTACCTTGACAATTCCAAGGGCTGCACACCTAGACCTTTGCCCAATCTGAAGTTGAGTTCAGAAGTTTTCAAGATTTTTAAGTATCAGATTCCTCTTTTGCCTCTAAATTATTGAAGTCCCCTTGATAGTAGCTATACTTTTATGTACATATTTTTATATATTTAAGAAAATACACATTGAACAACTCTGTTAATTTAGAAATTCTTTTTAAAATAAATATTAATTTGAAAAATCATCCATGCATATTTTAAATACATTTATGTGTGTATATGAGATATTTATTCATTTTACAGGTAATGCTTGATATGATTGTATATTTGAATCCATAGTAATGTCTTGGCCCCTTCAGCTTCTGCTGCCAGAGATTGGGAACAACTAATCTAGACCAAAAGAAAATGATGCATAGCAAGAATTTAGATTCCCTTCTTTCACTGGAATAAGGCCTACCTTCTGAATTTCAGTTTCCTAAGAAGTTCCTCTTCCCCAAATTAATACCAGAAATTTATACCCCTTTCAGTGCAAACCTTAGGCCCCTTAGCTAGAACTTCAAAAGGACAAACATATCAAAATATAACTCAAAAGCCTACTGTCTGTACAGAAGATGTACATTTACAGAGCTGGGCAGACATTTGTCATGTTGCATAGTTTCCAGTAAGAATGGAACTTCAATTAAGTACATACATATTTTTGAAATACAATTTTTATTGATTTGGGGTCTTTGTTTTGTTTTGTTTTAAAAAGGTCTAAAATGGAGTCACATGTGCTAGGCCTTACAGCAGCAAACCAAGACCTCATACCCAAACTACTTGCAATTTCAACCTCTCCCAGGAATGTAATCTCTAACCAATCAATCTAGAATCACCTGGTCAGCACTAGTACAATAACCCACCTGGTAGACCCCTACTCTCCCTGGTAGGAAGGTAACCTTGTCTGAAACAATCCACTCTGTTAGAATAACTTCCTTGCCCTGCTCCCTTCTGCCTGTAAGTCTTCCATTCTATACGAGCCTTTCTCCTGGCCAGATGGAATGCTGCCTGATTTATGAGTTGCTGAATATAGCCAATTAGATCTTCAGATTTACTCAGTTGAATTTCATCTGTTAACAAAATATACATACAGAAATATACACGAATCATAAATGCGTAACTCAGTGAGTTTATACAAAGTGAACATAGCTGTATACCAATACTCAGGTTAGGAACAGGAACTCCAGCTGATCTCCAGAAAAACCCCGTCTGCTCCATCCTAGATACCACATTAACCCTGGGTAACCAGCACCCTGCCCTTTAATACCACTGATTAGTTTTGCTCTTTTTGTACTTTATTTAATTATACAGAGAATACTTTTTTTGTGTCTAATTTCTTTGGCTCAACATGTTTGTAAGATTCATCCATATTATTGCAGGTAGAAATAGTTCAGTTATTCTCATTGCTAAAGAGTATTCAATTGTTTGATGTTTCCACAATTTATTTATTTATTCTAAATTTGGTTATTTTCAATTTGGGGTTCTCATAAAGAGCACCGTTTGTGTGTGTGTGCTTTTGTTTTGTTTTGTTTTTTTAAGATTTATTTATTTAAGAGAGAGAGAGAGCACAAGCAGGAGAGGCAGAGGAAGAGGGAGAGAGACTCTCAAGCAGACTCCACGCTGAGCATGGAGCCAGACATGAGGCTTAATCTCAGGACCCCGAGATCATGGCCTGAACTGAAACCAAGAGGCGGATGCCAAACTAACTGTGCCACCCAGGCGCCCCATGAAGAGTGCTGTTCTGAATATTCTCGCACTTGTCTTTCAGTGCATATACACACTCATTTCTCTCGGGCTCATGTCTAGGAGTGGGGTGCTGGATCATAGTATATGTGTGTGTTCAGCTTTGCCATATATTGCTGAACAGATTTGAGTGGCTGTACTCCCCTGAGATTGGACACAGGACAATGATGCCCACCATTATCACTTATGTTCAACATTATAAAGCCATAGCAACAGCTGATAAAAATTAAGAAATGGTATAATGAAGGCAAAAGATGAAACAAAGTTGATATTATTACAGCCAATATATTATACAAACAGAAAGCCCTAAGTAATCTAGAAACAAACTATTAGATTGATAAGTGAATTTAGCAATGTCATTGAATACAAAGTTAATATTTACAAAAATCAATTGTAATTTTATCTAACAACAAACAAATAGAAAATAAAAAAATTATAATATAAATTATTTGGGGAAAATATTTAACAGAAGATTACCAAAACCTCTAGTCTGAAAACCGCAAACTATTACCAAGAGAAATGAAAGAAGAACCACATAAATGGAAGGATATGTAATGCTCATGGCTTGGAAACTTTAGTGCTATAATCCCCAAATGAGTATGGAATCGATGAAATCGCAATCAAAATCCTGCCAGATCTTATCTGGTGGTGTTAAAAGAAAACTTTCCACAGATGATTTACAGATCGACTAGGCTTTTATTCAGCAATTCATGACCTGAGTAGCATCCACTCTGGCACGTAGAAAGGTGCCCTGAAGAGCTGTACAAAGTGAGAGATCTGTATAGACGAAAGTGAGCAAAAGCCCTTTTTTCACTCAATTTTTTTTTAATCTGGTGCAAAGGGAAGTTATATTGGGCATTTGCTGATTGGTTGAAGTGGGGTTATTTTCCCTGTATGGAGCCAAGGGAAGTCTTAGATCTGGGTCAGACAAGATGTGCTGAGTGGGCAAGTACTGACTGCTTGACCTAGGCCTTCCTTTTCTGGGAGAGCCAAGGGTAGAAAGTTAGGTGAATTCAGTGGGGCTTAGCAGGAACAACTCCATTTGGGACTAGACCAGACACTTTATTTTTATTTTTTTAAGATTATTTATTTATTTATTTATTTGAGAGAGCAGAGGGAGAGAGCAGAGGCAGAGTGAGAAGTAGGCTTCCCCCTGAGTGGGGAGCCCAACATGGGGCTCAATCCCAGGACCCTGGGATCACAACCCGAGCAGAAGGCAGACGCTTAACCAGCTGAGTCACCCAGGTGTCCCTAGCCTGGATACTTTAGCAGTGGAAATTGATAAGTTGAATCTAACATTTATATAAACATGCAAGGGGCCAAAACTAGCCAAAATAATCTTGAGGAAGAGGAAACTGGAGGTTTTGCTCTGCCAGATGTTAATGCATATTCTAAAATTACAATACTTAAAATAGTGCAAAGATAGACAAATAGAATGAAACAGAATAGAATCCAGAAACAAACTCTAGGTTCCAAGAGTAGATGAGAAGAAGAATGGATCTGGAGGACTTCATCCCTCCAGATATCAGGATCTATTATAAAGATAGTATGATCTTAATGCAAGGGTTGACAAGCTGACCAGTAGATCTAAAAGAAAGTCCCAAAACAGGCTCATGCATATACAGTTGTGTGTGTGTGTGTGTGTGTGTGTGTGTGTGTGTGTGTATTCCACAGAGGCTGACACTGGTACAATTAAGAAATGAAGGTGTCTTCAAATGGTGCTGGTTCTAAAAAAGGAGATACTATATGATTCCATTTATATGAAATTCAAACATAGGCAGCAGACACTTAAATGAAGATCATATAAAGTTCAAGAAGAAGCAGCAGAATAGTGCTTACCTATGGAGCAGCCAGGGTGGGATGGAGGTGTTGACTATGAAGGAGCATGAGAGAACCTTCTGGGATTCTGGAAATATTCTATATCTTAATCTGGGTTGCATATAATATGCATATATTTGTGTATGTGTGTATAAAATTTATTGAGCTATACATTTAAGATTTTTGTACTTTATTGTATGCATGCTAATCTCAATAAACATTTAAAAATTTAAATAAATAAAAGTAAATGGTGCTTTCATTTTCTTTGGGTAAATACCCAGTAGTGGAATTATTGGATCATATGGTATTTCTATTTTTAACTTTTTGAGAAACTTCCTTACTGTTTTCCACAGTGTACTGATTCCACTGTACTGATTTATTTACATACTCACCAACATAAGAATTCCTTTTTCTCCACATCATCACCAACACTTGTCATTTCTTGTCTTGTTTTGTAGAGAAAATACTTGTACCTCTATATTTATTGCAGCTTTACTTATAATAGCCAAGTTATGGAAGCAGCCCAAGTGCCATTTATAGATGAATGGATAAAGAAAATGTGAGAATATATTTCTATTACATAATAGAAATATATATAGAAATATATATATTATATTTCTATTATATATATATCTTACTATATATATGTATATATATACATATATATATAATGAAATATTACTAAGCCATAAAAAAGGATGAGATCTTGTCATTTGTGGTGACAACATGGGTGGACCTAGAAGTTTATGCAGTTTATGCTAACTGCAATAAGTCAGACAGAGAAAGACAAATACCATTTGATTTCACTTATATGTGTAATCTAAAAAACAAAACAAAAGAACAAACAGACAGCAGGATCAGACCTATATATACAGAGAACAAACTGATGGTTGCTAGAGGGGAGCAGGGTCAGGGGATGGGCAAAACAGGTGGAGGGGAATGGGAGATACAGGCTTTCAGTTATGGAATGTGTAAGTCAGGGGAATAAAAGGCACAGCATAGGGAATATAGTGAATGGTATTATAATAGCATTGTATGTGGATACACTACATCCCTACACTCATGGTGAACATAGCGTAACTTACAGAGTTCTTGAATCACGATGTTGCTTACTTGAAACTAGTGTAACAGTTTGTGTCAACCATACTCAAATTGTTTAAAAGGTAAATAGTGCTGCTATATTTAGAAACATATCTAACATGATATTTAACAGACTTATGTCATCTAGTGAACATAGCAAAGACTGTACACAGCTTCCAAAGGCACACAACACACTTCAATTTTCTCAAATTGCCAGCAACAGCAATGTATAGATATGAAGCTCGAGGGATTAAGATGAGAATTCACTCAATATGACTCCATATTTTGGAGTCATAAACTATATCTGCTGCCTAAGTTTGTACCAAATGCAATTAATGATTCTAACAAAAATGCTAATATTTATTCAACTTCATGTATAGCCTCCAAAATTGCTTTGGTAAAAGTCCAAATAAGTTATAGCTTTAAAAATATTTCATCAATAGCACAAGAAATAATAGGTGTTGGTGAGGATGTGGAGAAAGTCGAACCTTCTTGGACTGTTGGGGGGAATGCAAACTGGTGCAGCCACTCTGGAAAACAGCATGGGGCTCCTCAAGAAGTTAAAAATAAAACTATCCTATGACCCAGCAATCACACTACTGGGTATGTACGCAAAGAACACAAAAATGCTAATTCAGAGGTACACATGTACCCCAATGTTTATTGCAGCATGTTTTACAATAACCAAATTATGGAACAGCCCAAGTGTCCATCAACTGATGAATGAATAAAGAAGATGTGGTATATATAGATACAATGGAATATTACCAGGTCATAAAAAAAGAATGAAATCTTACCATATGCAACGATGTGGATGGGGGCTAGAGAGTATTACGCTGAGCAAAATAAGTCAGTCAAAGACAAATATCGTATGATTTCACTCCTATGTAAATTTAAGAAACAAAACAAACAAGCAAAGAGGAGAAAAGTGAGAGGCAAACTAAGAAACAGACTCTTAACTATAGAGAACAAACTGATGGTTACCAGAGGGGAGGGGGGCAGGGGGATGGATTAAATAGGTGGTGGGGATTGAGGAGTGCACTTGTTGTGATCAGCACCAGATGTTGTATGGAAGTGTTGAGTCAGGGGCGCCTGGGTGGCTCAGTCGTTAAGCGTCTGCCTTCGGCTCGGGGTGTGATCCTGGCGTTCTGGGATCGAGCCCCACATCGGGCTCCTCCGCTGGGAGCCTGCTTCCTCCTCTCCCACTCCCCCTGCTTGTGTTCCCTCTCTTGCTGGCTGTCTCTCTCTGTGTTAAATAAATAAATAAAATCTTTAAAAAAAAAAAAAAAAGGATGTGTTGAATCACTATATCGTACTCCTGAAATTAATACTACCTTGTATGTTAACTATACTGGAATTAAAATTAAAAATTAAAAATTTTTTCGAGGGGTGCCTGTGTGACTCAGTCGTTAAGCGTCTGCCTTCAGCTCAGGGTGTGATCCCGGGTCCCTAGGATCGAGCTCTGCATCGGGCTCCCTGCTCCGCTGGGAGCCTGCTTCTTCCTCTCCCGCTCCCCCTGCTTGTGTTCCCTCTCTCTCTGGCTGGCTCTCTCTCTGTCAAAAAATAAATAAATAAAATCTTACAAAAAAAAAATTTTTTTTTAAGTAATTATGTAACCGAACTATACAGCCTATGTGGTAGACTTCCAAATGAACTTTCATTGTATCTGAGTGTTCTGGTTATCAATTTACTGCCTTTAAGCTCCAAAATCTCTGTTTTTGTCTTCTCTGTGAAAATAGATCTGGGCCCTTTAATCATTTCCCCCCTGCAGGCTGACACAGTGTTAATTGACAGTAGAGATTGGTAAAGAGACATTGCAAGAGAGAAGGATTTGCTTTCTGACTCCAGGGAGCTTGCTCAGCAGGATCCCGTAGCTCAGGAGGCTTCTCCAACACTTAGCTCCTGGGGTGGTTTATGTACCAGAGTACCTTCAGTGAGACACCTCCCATGATCAGCTTTCCTCTCCCGCCCCCCCGCCCTGCCCTGCCCCAGACAGCTGATTTCCAGCAGCCTCCAGAAAGCAGTGTAGTGGGTTGAATTGTGGCCTTCCAAAAATATATCTCCTCCAAGCCTGTGAGTGTGGCCCTATGCAGACCAAGGATCTCTGTGGATGTAATTACAGTAAGGGTCTCAAGATGAAATCATTCTAGGGTATCTGGGTAGGCCCTAAATCCAATGACAGGTGTCCTTAGAAGGGCAGAGAGAGATTCGAAACAGGAAACAGCAACATGCATATGGAGGTGGAGGTGGAGCAACGGAGACACAGGAACCCCTGTGGCCACCGGAAGCCAGCAGAGGCAAGGAAAGATTCCCCCCAGTGTGTTCAGAAAAGGAATAGCCCCACAGACACTTTGATTTCTGACTTCTGGCCTCCAGAACTGGGAAAGAATGAATCGCTGTTGTCTTAAGCTCCCAGATTTGTGGTGATTTATTTTGGCAGTCCGCTGTACAGGATTTCCAGCAAGTTCCACTGCTGTAGCTCCATGGGGACTTCTCTGCCATTCAGTATGTCAGAGTCACGGCTTCTCAAGGAGGTCTGGCTCTCAGTCCCAAGAGGATGTCTGTGGTAGGGGTGAGTAGAGGGGGTGCTCTTCCTTGGACACTATCTCAGCTAGAGGGATGATGGCTGCTTCTTATACTTACTACTCTTTTTTTTTTTTTTTAAGATTTTATTTATTTATTTGAGAGAGAGCGAGCATGAGTGGGGGCTGGGTGGGGGAGAGCCAGAGGGACAAGCAGACTCCCTGCTGAGCAGGGAGCCGGATGTGGGGCTCAATCCCAGGACCCCAAGATCATGACCTGAGTTGAAGGCAGACACTTAACTGACTAAGCCACCCGGACGCCTCTATACCGATTACTCTTATATTCTTTTTCTAGTAAATCCTTTGTTACTCCAGTGTCCTATTATAGTTAATAAATCTTTACATTAAATGTTCTCTGTTCAAACTACTGTGTGATTTCTCTCTTCTGATTAGACCTAGACTGATGCTCTGAGAAATAAGAAAACTCAAAAGATTATGTTTCTAAATTTAACTTCTTTTTTCTTTTAAAGATTTTATTTATTTATTTGACAGAGAGAGAGTGTGTGTGCGAGTACAAGCAGGGGGAGCGAGTACAAGCAGGGAGAGGGAGAAGCAGGCTTCCCACGAAGCAGGGAGCCTGACTTGGGGCTCTATCCCAGGACCCTGAGATCAAGACCTGAGCCAAAAGCAGTTGCTTCACTGATTGAGCCACCCAGGTGCCCCAAAATTTAACGTCCTGAATGAAGAAAAGTCTACACTTACTTCTTGATAGTTGGATATAATATTTAAGTACTGAATAAATGAATGAATGATACATATATCTATGGAATTCACCTACCCTGCCTTATGCACTCCCTACCCTAATAAATAATCATGCCGCAAAGGAGGATTAAAACAAAATTAATGAGGCTGAGTCGATTGGATAAGCATGTGGAAAAATGAATCTTGAGCCTCCACTGCAGACCATTCACAGTAATCAATTCTGATGGACTAGGGAGTGAAATACGGAAAGTAAATAATAAAGATTTGAGAGGGAAAAATATGAAAAAAGATATATTGCAGGCTTGGTGGGGCATAGAAAGCACTAAACATAACAAAGAAAAATATAAGTTGAGCTACTTTAAATTAAGAACTTCTGTTCAGCAAGAGACAGCATTAAGAAAGGGAAATGGTGAGCCACAGCCTGGAGAAGTGTTGCAACAGATATAGCTAACAGATGATGCAGGTCCAGAACGCATAGAGTGGCTACAAATCAGTATGTAAAAGACAACTGAATAGGAAAATGGACAAGAGATCTGAATAGGCATTTTTATGAAGAGGACATTCAGATGGCCAATAACCATTTGAAGATGTCACGAGAAAATGCAAAGTAAATTCACAATGACATAACTCCTCACCCCCACCAGAGTGGCGAGAACTAGAGAAACCACAGTTCTTCCACTGGAATGAATAAGTATATTTTGACTTGGGGGAAGTAAAGTTCTAGTGAGTCAAGCCTCAGTGAACCGTTCTAGAGGACAAAAGTTTGCATAAAAATCTGTTAAAAAGAGAAGTTGCCTGAGAGGGATAAATATGTAACTTGCCACATCATTTTGCCTTGAGCAGTTTTGGAAGGAAGTATGAATTATGGGTGAAGGAAGGCAAAAACTAGGTAATGGTGACCAGGATTCTGAAACGATTCATTTTTTAATACTTTATTACAACTATATTCTTTTGTATGTGCCAGATAGTTCTTAAGTCTCCTTAATTCTTGAAATCTAGAATGTATCCATTAATGTCCTAGGAAGAAATAGTTGGTACACTCAAAAAGGGTAATTGAAGAGTGTGGAAGGACAGAACAATTCACAAAGTTGTGAACAAGATTAAAGGAAATCAATAAAGTAGGGTGACACACCTTAGGTTAGCGATGGTGGAGAAATCCTACCCTGTATGGGTCTGAAGGCACAAAGGAAGGGAACAGTTACCAAACCCAGATGGCAGGCACGAGACGGCTGCCAGATGGGCACAGTGGCTTTCTTTAGAGGAACACACCTGCTGCAATCCAATGACTTCAGCAGGAAGACAAACTGTATTAGTCTCCTACTGCTGTTGTAACAAGTTACCACAAACTTTGTGGATTAAAAAAATTTCTTATATTAAAGTTCTGGAGTTCAGAGTCTGGAAATGTGTTTTACTGGTCTAAAATCAAAGTGTTGGTGGGGCTGTGTTCCTTCTGGAGACTCAAGGGGAAAATCTGATCCTTGCCTTCTCCAGCTTCTAAAGCCTCCCACATTCCTTGGCTCATGGCCCCTTCCAATAATGGCATCACTCTGACCTCTGCACCCATTGTCACATCAATTCTTTTATTCCGACCTTTCACTTCCTTCTTTCATCTTTCAAGAACCCTTGTAATTACATTGGACACACCCAGGTAATCTCCCCATCTTGAGATCTTTAACCACATCTGCAAAATCCTTTTTGCCAGGGGTTGGAGATTAAGACATGGACATTTTGGAGGACAATGGTTCTGTCTCCTACACACACCCTGCTTTCTCTCTCCTGACCCTGATATCCTGCTGGTGTCTCTCACGGCTGAGAAACAGAGAGCCAGAGGCAAGGAAACCATTGATGTCTCTAGAAGTCAACCTCTGGGGCACACAAGGGGAGAGAAGAGTGAAGTATGGATATGCAGTTGCAAATGTAGACTATCTGGCACAAAAGTAATTAAGGATTATACATGCTGACGAATAATTTCTTTGTTCTGATTAAGAAAGTAATATATGCGTAGCTGATTGGACCAGAGATAGATGCCAAACTCAAACTGATCCAATCAGAACCTCTCTCTCAGAAGTTTAGAATCAGGCCTATCAGTTTGCCTCTGGAGGTAAATGGAATGAAAATACTACATCAGGGGCGCCTGGGTGGCTCACTCGTTAAGCGTCTGCCTTCGGCTCAGGGTGTGATCCCAGGCTCCTGGGATTGAGCCCTGCATCGGGCTCCCTGCTCTGCTGTGAGCCTGCTTCTTCCTCTCCCGCTACCCCTGCTTATGTTCTCTTGCTGGCTGTCTCTCTGTCAAATAAATAAAATCTTAAAAAAAAAAAAGAAAATACTACACCATTATTACACCATTAAGGCCAGAGAAGCAGAGAAAGCATGTAGTTAGAAAGAAAGAATGACACACACATATAGAGGAAAGCAGAGATTTTCGAACTCTAAATTTTAGAGTTAGAATAAGTATATTTTCAGACATGTTAAAACATATGTATATATTACATATGAAAATTAAAAACGAACCAATCATTACCAATAATAATAATAATAATAATAATAATAATAATGTCAAAGAAAGGAAATAGATTCTTTTCCTGCAGTCTCTATCCCAGTTAATGGCATCACTCATTTGCACAAGCCACAAACCTGGAAGTTATCTTCAACATCTCCTTTTATCTTCTGTATTTAATGGGTCACTTGGTTCTGTTGATTCTTGCCTTCTAAGAAATTTCCCAAATCTATACTATATTCTCTATCTCCTCCTGCTACTATTTTAGTTCAGGTTTCATCATTTTCCTGTTTGTCTCCTGTCTTATCCAATTATATGACATTTCATTTGGATATCCTGGGTGCCAGCATAGTGCATGGAATATAACAGATGCAGAATGTATGTGGTTGAGAGAATGATTGAATGAATCTTTGATGGACTTTAAATTGTTTCCAGTTTTCCTACCATAATAAAAATGCTGTGGTATCTTTTTTAGACATAATTCCTCCCTCCTTTTTTAAAGGATTATTTCAATTAGATAAATACCCAGAAGGAAAATTATTGGCAGAAAAGTATCACTGTTATCTCCATTTAGTTTTTCGCAGAAACAAGACCTAAGGTGGAGATTTGAGTGTAAGTTGGCCATGTGGGAAGTGATGCCAAGAAACGTTGGCAAGAGAGTGTGGAAGGGAGGCAAAGCAAGGAAGGGAGCTAGTAAAAGGTTTGCTAACAATCAGTAACCACCATAGGCAACTGGACTTCAGTTCCACTGGGGAACCCTGAGAGGAATAATTCCTCCCTGGGTTGGAATTGGGAATGGCCCCGAAGTGCTGGGAATGGCCCAGAACCCCTGTACCGACAGATGAAAGATTACTCCAAACTTTGCTATGAAAGAGAGGAGAAGGCAAGGGGTCAACATTCAGAGAGGAAGACCCTTTTCTCTTCTTTGCTCCAGCTTTTATTGGTCCTTCAGGATAATCGTAAATCCTTATCATTGTTTCTCAAGCACGGGATGTGTAGCAAGGGGTCTTACTGGAACTAGGAGGATCTACTTACGGGGAAGGTATGGTATACTAATCTGCGTGTTCTACAAATTCTGCTGAACATAGCCTAGGGGGACAATGCATACAACTCTTAGATCACAGGGTGGGTGTTTGGGCTAAGAAAGCTTCAGGGAAGGCGACTCCCTGTGGCATTCCTACAGTAGAGTGGTCATGCAGGCTTTGGCATTCCAAAGGCCTATGACTTTTCCAAAACCCTCCCTGCCTCAGCGGCCTCCATGTTACATTTTAGCGAGCCAGGTATTATGGATGATTTCATGCTCTACATCAACCCCAACACTGAAGACTGCTTCTAGAGGTTATTGGCTCTTTGGCACTTCCAACTTGCTCTGTGTGTAAGCTGAGTGTGTTCCTGCACGAACCAAAATGTGTATGCTGAAGTCCCAACCCCCAATGTGATGGTATTAGGAGATGAGGCCTTTGGGGGTGATTAGGTCATGATGTTGGAGTCCTTATGAATGGAATGAGTGCCCTTATGAAAGAGGCCACAGAGAGCCCTCTTGATCCACTTCCACCATGTGAGGACACATTGAGAAGACGGAATATGGCCATCGGCGAATCAGAAAGTTGTCTCCTTCCAGACACTCGGGCTGCTGGCACCATGATCTTGGATTTCCCAGCCTCCAGAACTGTGAGAAATAAATGTTGTTTAAGCCATTCAGTCTATGATATTTTTGTTAAGGCAGACCAAAGGGACTAAGACAGTGCCCATGGCCAGAATGTCTTTAAGCAAATAGCCTCTGAGCGTGGAGGTGAATGTTGAGGGGATATGGGCAAGGCACTGACAGCATCTACTGAAGATGTTTTTATAGCTTTTTTAAAAAAATTTAATTTAATTTATTTATTTGACAGAGAGAGAGATAGCCAGCGAGAGAGGGAACACAAGCAGGGGGAGTGGGAGAAGAAGAAGCAGGCTCCCAGCAGAGGAGCCTGATGTGGGGCTCGATCCCAGAACGCTGGGATCATGCCCTGAGCCGAAGGCAGACGCCCAACGACTGCGCCACCCAGGCACCCCATTTTTATAGCTTTTGAAATGCACTGCTAAATTGCTTTATGAAAGAATAGAACCAATGTATACTACATGCAGAAATCTAAAACTATATGAGTTTACCCACACCCTTACTAACATTAGTAACCATAATTATTCTTAACAAGCTTAGGATATTTGAATGCACTGTGTTGTTTTCCTTTTGTTTTCTTTTTATCTGTAATTCTCCCCATTTCCTACTATTTTATGCTTATGCGTAAACTGAGCTGCTTCTGAAGCGAATTACAACTAAATTAATATAAAATCACAAAGAATTAATGTTGTTGCAAAAACACCTTTACACCTGGGTGGCACAGAGAATCTAAACAATTTTAATTAATATTTTTTGTTAGAAAAATTCACAGGAAGTATATTCTTGCTGTTGAATACACATTCAAATGCCCAAATCTTATTCAGCGGCACTCAGCATCATAGCGGTAGAAATTCTATCTCTGAGCACCTTTCACTTCCTGCCCTAGGGTCTGTCTGATGCTGTGGCATGGCAAACCTTAAAGTACACAGTATTCATCCAAACATACACAACTCAGAAGTGCAGGTGAGCTAGCACCAGCGGGGCCACCCTTGACAAATGATGATTTCCTCTTTCATCCCTCAGGCACACCATTCTCAGATATGTTTCTTAAAGTTTCTTATAAGGTCCTGGTAAGAATGGGCACCATTGTCCCTAGAGACGGCCACCATGAGAAGGCATTCTCCTCCTGTTAGCTTTTTCTCCTTACCTGTTCCATTGCCCTATCCTACACCATTGCTCTCTAGAAGCACTTTTGCAGGTGATGCACCTGCACATAAGCCCTTGTCTCAGACGGCTCTCAGGATATTCAAGCCAACTCAGAAGTTGCCGTAGATAGCAGACTCTCTGGATGGGATTTTGGAGCTGCGTCACACAGCAATACGGAGCTCATTGCTGGGGTTAACTGCATGCAGTCACATCACGATTGCTAAGGATCTCACCTGCGGTGGCTTGGGAGGAGGTGCTGGTGGAAGGTGAAACATTGGATCATGTGGTAGTTCTAACCCCTCAATGGTATTGGGGCATGGGTAATTATAAAGATTTTGGAGGTGGCTGGCCTTTGTCAAACACTTTAAAAGGCTTCAGCAAAGTAGAAGACAGGCTTTGGTCACCATCATTCAACATGAGTAAGGTTGTAGAAGCAAGGGGGCCGGAGGGCAGTGTTCAAGGTGACAGCTTCTTAACCACAGCTTGTGCTGAATGAAAATCAGGCGCAAAATCTTCTTATAAGGAAAACAAGGATGCAGAGGAGAATAAATGCATAGCCATAAAAGATCTCTTCATCAAAATCAAAGCCATTAGAATTATTGGGTGGGCAAGCCTGGGGATCTTGTAACTCTGGTGTCTTCTGGAACCTCCGGACACCAGATGCACACCTTCACTCTTGCGAGGCTTACTAAAGACCTCACCTGAAGAGGTGTCCAAAATGACACTTCTACTTCTCAAGATTTACCCCTGCTACCACTCATTACCTCTTGACTGATAATCAAGTCTCACTTTCAGCACAGCTTGAGTGGGGGAAAACTGTCTATACTCTAAGAAGAAAGCATAGACAATCAAAAGAATTATAGGACCTGACTAATACGCACAAATAGGAAGGAGAAGAAAATGGGCAACTGTAAAGGTATTGGATGAAGGAGGAAGCAAATACAAGGAGGGGTAGAAGAGAATTTTTTTTTTGAGAATTTATTGATATAGGAACATACTGATGACTCGGGAGTCTTGGTGAGAGCACCTGAATCCACTTCGACTTCACAGCTGAGATAGCTTCTTGAAGCATGGACAGGATTATGACCTGCAATGAAAGAAGCGAGGATGTTTGAATTTCCTTGGCAGAGTTCTAGAAAAACTCAGTGATGCTGAATGTTAGAATGGATCCACTATGTGAGAGCAGAGAACTCACCACCTGGCTGTTGTTCTTTAGGAGAACTCAGAAAAGGCACCCTTCACAAAGCGCAAGGACTACGTTGGTGAGCGAGGCATGGGCATCTTTGACAAGTTCGGTAGGACATGAGCTGGCTAGTGGGAGATATTGCCAATGGGCTGCCAAGTATCAATGTGGAGGGTAGGATTCTGAAATAGCAGAGGAGAGACATAGCACAAGGAGGGTGAAATTAGCAGCAAGGCCAGAATGGCAATTAGGGTGCAAGGATCTGTAATGGAGGCTAATAAATAATGGTGCTCTGTTCTAGTGGGTGAGCAAAAATGAATATGCCAGCCAACTAAGGTGTGTTTTGACTTGGATAATTTTTGAAAAGAAAAAATTGAGTATTGGAAGGCTGAAGTTTGAAATTAACCACAGCAACGGAAAATCACAATCCCTTATTCAATTTCCAAAACTAAATCGATTCATAGACCTAAAAGCACATTGATTGGAGGGAAGGCGGCCAGTTCTCCTTGATGAAGGACTCTGCAACGCCACTAAAAGTATAAATGATAAATATTACTCCAATCTTTCCCCAAAGAAACCTACATCCATATAGCAGGATAATGGTACCTAAGGAAATGGGCTGAGAATCTGGATTGATACAGATACCACAGGACCTGAAATACCATTAGGTCCCTCCAGTTAGAGTTGGGGCTTATGAAGGGCAGATGATACATGCAGCTTCATCCAAGTACACCTACAATGGATCCACTGGGTCCACAGATCTGCCCTGTGGTTGCTTTCCCACTTCCCACATGTGTAATAGGAATAGATACTTAGTAATTTGCAGAACCCTTTCGATGATTTCCTTATATGTAGAATAAGAGAGATAGGGAGAAATCACTGAAACTGCCCCCACTCAGCCAAGATAAAAATTAGACACAATCCAGTGTGCCTGGGTGATTTAGTCGGTTAAGCATCTGACTCTTGAAAGCTCATGCCATGATCCCGGGGTCCTGGGATTGAGCCCCAGGTCAGGCTCCACACTAGGCATGGAGCCTGCTAAAGATTCTCTCTCTCCCTCTGCCACCCCCCCCCCCATTTGCGTGCCTCTCTCTCTTTCAAAAAAAAATTAGAAGCAATTGTAGGAGGAATTGCAGAGTTTCTCACCACTGTAAGAGGCTTCAAGGATGGAGGGTGGTGGTCCCCATCAACTTACCTCACTGGCCCTTCCAAAACTCAGATGGATCATGGCAGACAAGGGTGGCACACTGCAAACTTAACTAAATAATAGCCCCCTGTCACAGGTGCCGTGCTCCATGTGGTATGGACTGAACAATCAACCCAGTTTCCAGAACTCGTTATGTGGCTATTGAGCTGTTAGTATTGTTCTTCTCAATATCCATCAATAAAAAGGACCAAAAGTAGTTAGCTTTTACTTGGAATGAACAGTAATAACACCTTCAGTTTGGCCCCAAGACTCTACTTGGTGTCATAATATAGTCCTCTGGGATCCCGTTCTGCTTGGCATCTACAGAATATCACACTGGCTCACTCTTTCAGTTGTTCATTCCAAGTAAATGATAACTGCTTTTGATCCTCTTTATTGATGACCTCCTCATTTGCATAGATGGTCTTACTTTGAAACATGGGACTCATTGGCATATGTTTTCTTGGGGCCCATTTGAAGTTAGGGCTTCAGTTTCATTTTTTAATGAATGGGGCTCCAATTTCATTTTTTTAATTGGTAATATTTTATTTTTAAAATTTAGATTAAATATAATATGACATGATATTAATATTTGTTCATTCCAGGGGGTAGCTATATGGGTATTTGCCTTATTTTTTTCTTTTATATTTAAGTTTTTTTTACTATAGTAAAATACACATAACACAAAATTTACCATTTTATTTATTTATTTTTTAAAAGATTTTATTTATTTATTTGACAGATAGAGACAGCCAGCGAGAGAGGGAACACAAGCAAGGGTAGTGGGAGAGGAAGAAGCAGGCTCATAGCAGAGGAGCCTGATGTGGGGCTTGATCCCATAACGCTGGGATCACGCCCTGAGCCTAAGGCAGACGCTTAACCGCTATGCCACCCAGGCGCCCCAAAATTTACCATTTTAATGTGTACAGTTCAGTGGTGTAATTCCCAATGTTATGCAACCACCACCGCTATTCCCAGACTTTTTCATCGCCTTGAATGAAAACCTCGTACCTTAAATTATTTTTAAAAATAAGAAAATTATAGGACACCTGGGTGGCTCAGTTGGTTAAACATCTGACTGTTGATTTCAGCTCAGATCATAATCTCAGAGTCCTGAGATCAAGTTCTGCATTGGGCTCCACGCTCAGCAGGGAGTCTGCTTCTCTCTTTCTCTCTCCCTCTCCCTCTGCCTTTCCCCCGCTCATGCTTTCTCTCTAAAATAAATACATAAATCTTTAAAAAAAAATTTGGAAAGCATAACAGTTAATAAATAATTTTTAAAAACTAAAACCAGAGCAGAGTTTTCCTTTAAGGCTGTTAACAGGGTGTCAGTCATGATCATACAATGCTCAAAAGAGAGTGCAGTAGGCAAGGACACCACAGTGTGGACCTGCAAGACACAGTAATTGCCAGAAGCCTGAGCCCCTGAATGAGCTTCCTCTTCTTCCCGTTCCCTCCCTGGCTATTCCACACATCCTTCAGATCTCGGTTTAGATATTGTTTCCTCTGGGAATTCTAACCTGGTCCTTAAGACTGAGCTACATTACCCTCTTTCATTGCGAGCAGTGCAAGTGCGACCTCGTAGCATCTATCACTCTATTATAAATTCCTCCTTGTTCATCTCATCTCCTAGACTGTCAGTTTCTTGACGACAGGGGCTGTGTGGAGTCTGTCTTTACGGTTCCTGCCCAGTACAGTTCCCAGCCCTGAGCACATGCTTCATACATTTCTGCTGCATCACATAGATTCTTGGCCCAGAAAGGGTGCTGCAGTGGGAATCTATGTGGGCAGAGGGTATAATGCAGATGCCAATAAGAAATATTCAAGACAACCACCTACTGGAAAATGTATTGCCTTATGCCGATTCTCAGGAAAGGAAAGTAAACTCACTTAATTTTCATTAAAAATACAATAACTGATCTTCAGGTGTCATTTTCATTTTAACAGTTCCATTTAAATGTCCCATTACAATTTATGTAATCAGTCCTCTATTGTTGGACATTTTGATTGGTTCTAACTTTTCACTATTATAAATGACAGTAAAATAAAGAGCATTTTGATGCACGTTGCCAAATTTTCCTCTGGAGACACTATACTAATTCACTTCTCATCATCAGTGTGCTCTGTGTGACTGAGGCACGTTAGGCCAGAAATATGAACATGCTACGAAAAACCAGCAATGTCCCTAGGTTGTGCATGTCCTAGACAAATTCACACAACTTGTTTTAAAACAAATGCATACACAATTTGTTTTAAGAGTGTCTTACAAAATTCATAGGACCATGTGATGTATATGGCTTTATTGATACAGATTTAGAATAGTGAATTGAAAAGGCATATTTCCATATTTATTTATCACTCAGGTGGTACTTGTGAAGATCCGTCGTGGTGTCCAGGCACCAACTCTTCCCGTTCTGTATTGTCAAGTCACCATTCTGGCTCGTGTTAGAGTTCCCATTTTGAGAAAGAGAAGCCATGCGGTCATTACTTGCAATGCCATGGTGTTGACACCTGTTTGTGTTGACACAATGGAGACTTTCCTGACTCTGTGGCTCCCTGGAACCATATCTGTGGCACTGCTGCATCGTTGCTCAGGAGGCTGAGGCATGTTGCCCGCCCGATGCGATAAACACTAGCATCCATGAACTCTCTCCAAGTTGTTCTCTGTGGTTTGCTGATGTGGCCACCAATGCCAGGATTACAAGTGATGCAAGTGAAGAGTCATATTCCAGTCTTGGTAAGGGTACTGTTTGGAATTTTATAGCATAATGGTAGAACAACAACCTTCTAACCATGTTTTTTCTTTATCCCTTTAGGTTGTGGTTGCTGCAGTCTTAGAATGTGATCTCTTTCAACGTTGACCCCACCATGCTTTCCATACTACTACCAGCTGGAGTGAGGGGAACGCAAGGAGCCCATGGAATGAGCAAGAAGTTCATCCTGAAAGACTTAAGACTGGCAACGTAAAGCAATACATCATCACATTGAGTATAAGAGAGGACATCAACTGGAAGGTTCTGTTGGGGTCTGAGAGCAAAGATCACACAAACTCTCAGAAGAGATGACATATGGCATGGTGTCTGCAGGGAGGCCAATGTCACAACTTTGGGTATCAGAGGGGGTGTATAGGGTATAGACACCTGCTACCAGCCCTGCTGCCCTCAGGCGCTGTTGACCGCAGGCAACATCCAATCCAAATGGGCCATGTGGGTCCAGACACATGGACTATTAGCAACTCAGTGCCCTGAATCTGCCATGTGCCAAAGATGATTGAGAGTTAATAAAACCAGTGTGTTTGCACCACTATTGTGACCCAATCTCTCAAGATCCTGCGAAAGAAACACTGTACCAGTAAAAAGTTATGATCTACTCATGGTCCTCCAGGAACTGCCTTGGGCATGAGACCCTGGAACTACCCCATCAACAAAGAGTCCTCAGTCTCATCGCTCTCCTTCCCTTACACCCCTGCCTAGCTCATTGCTTGGCGGGGGGCAGTATAGAGAGTCAGAGTATGCACTGAAAAAGAGATGTGGGTTCTGAGCTCCTGGGGGATCTGGTTTGGGACCAGGGTGACCACCCGGATGGCCCAGCCTCAGGAGGAGACAGAAAACGTTGAGAAAGGCAGTACACAGTGGGCTTCTGGCCCCAGATCCTGAGAACACCATCATAGCAATAGCTGAATGATTGCTTTTACAGTATATTCACAGAGAGTGAAGATTATTTTTGTTGCCACTGTTGGTGGTGAGTCTAATACCAGTATCGAGCAAATGTGGGAAGTCTTATGCCCTCCAGCCAGGGGCGATCCGGTGCTGTTTAGCCAGATTGTTGGCAAATGTACAGGAACGGTTTATAGACTAAAGGAGGGAAAGTATGGGAGCACATAGTTCTCATCGACTAAAAATAACTTTTCATGCTTATTATTACTATTATTTAGTTATACTCTTTTAGCTATAAATTTGCTTCATAGGCTTTGGATCCTTTACTCTCTTTAGCTAAGCTCTGAGACTAACTTTTGTTAAAGTGTTATTGCAAGACAGGCTAATGTTTTCATAGAACTTGCCAAAATAGATAGGAATGACTTTAAAAAAAAAACAGTTCCAGGAAATATGTAATGACTTTTTTTAAACAAAGAACTCAGAATCTGGAATTGTGAAAAATGCTGTATTGATGCCCCCTATAACATTTTTGGGATCTTTTAAAGCAGAAGTAATAGTTTAATTAACAAAAATACATAGTTTGAAGGACTGTTTGTAGAGTTGCTAAAAACCTTTAAAATGAATTTTTGATCTTTTATAGGCTGGTTAAGACTTTCCCTTATATTGCAAGAGTGAATGATAATTGCTCCTTCATTACAGACTTTAAACTTGATAAAAATTTTAGTCCTTAACCATCCTGTGTTCTTTAGGCTCTAGCATCAGCTTTCAAATGAAAACTTTACATAAACAGTTTTGTCCTTTTGGTTTTCTTCCATGGAAAAAAGAAGAGAAGAAAGAAAGGGAAGGAGATAAGAAAGAAAGGAAGAAAGAAAGAAAGAAAAAAAGAAAGAAAGAAAGAAAGAAAGAAAGGAAGAAAGAAAGAAAGAAGAAAGAAAGAAAGAAAGAAAGAAAGAAAGAAAGAAAGAAAGAAAGAAAGAGAGAGAAAGAGGCAAAATAGAACATTCTGGATTCACAATTAATGGACCATCAATCCAATGACACCCATGTTATGCTGTGTTTGAAGGCCATTACCAACAGATGTTTCTTTAACCTGAATTCTCAGCATTGCCCCCTTGTTGTATTTCTTTTTGGTCTACACAACTAGGTTGTTGGGGGCAGGCAGGAATTGATGAGAATTATTTTGGAAAACAGACTTCTCTCATTCAGACATAGCTTTTCCGGAGCAGAGTATTTTCAGAACATTTACTGGCAGCATAACATAGATGATATCACAGAAGTAATTCCCGCACTGCTGAGCTGCCTAATTCCCCAGTTAAACACTGCTCTGATGTCAACAGCCTCACGGCCAAGAGGACTGCCAAAGTCATGTTGCACTTTAAAAGACTTCTCACCATCCTAGGAAGGCCACTTTCCACTAATATTAATTTCAAATAATAAGTTATTCTTTTCCCTAATCAATACTTGATTTATTTTAGTTATATAGATTTAAACATACTTTAGTTGGTTGTAGAGATTTGAAATTTTTAAAAAAGATTTTATTTTTTTATTTGAGAGAGAGGAAGAAAGAGAGGGAGAGCATGAACGGGGGAAGGGCAGAGGGAGAGTGTGAAACTGACTCCCCACTGAGCATGGAGCCCAATGCGGGGCTTGATCCCAGGACCCTGAGAACGTGACCTGAGCCAAAGGCAGACGCTTAACTAACTGAGCCACTCAGGTACTCCTGAGATCTGATTTTAAACAAAATTGGAAAGTTTCAGATGATTGAGGCTGATCCTATCACTACACCAACATCATGCAGAGTCAGGGATATGAAAAGACGTGAAGTTGTGGGTCTGCATGTTTGCTATACCTTTGTCCCAGGTAATACATCATGTAAAAATATGGAAGAATCAAGAATATTGGCATTTTGTAGGAATGCATATTCCTTGCCCACAGAAATATACCGAAAAAGGTATCTTATCCTCCTATATTTCTGGTCTCAGGTTTCAATATCTGTAAGACATAAAATGGCATTTTTGTAGATGACTTCTATGGTCCTTATTATTTTACGAATTCATTGCTTCATGAAAGCAGAGAAGAATTCATGCTTGAACAAAGGAAAGAATTTAGTGGCCAAGAAAGACCTTCACTACTAGTAACAACCTTGTTCACATTATGTTGTGATACAATCCCGGGATGCGTGAGTAGCTGGACTGAGAACGTACTCTGCTATCACAAGGTTGAAGAGTACCAGTTCAGTTTCGGTTAATCAACTTCCAGAAAGCATCATATTCACGTCTTTAGCAATCATAAAACAGAAGGCATCCATGGCTGGAATTTTAAGGAGGAGTTAATGTGGGGACTATTTTCAGAGCTGTGGGCAGTGTTCACGGCACCCACAAGGGATGTCGAGGCACCCAGGACTAGAAATAGCAGAAGTGTGTGTTACAGGAGCCCTGTGGGAGGTGGCCCCATCCCTGGCCACAGCCCGCAAGGCTGGGACTGACGCTTTTCACCCAGGGAGATCCAATCCACAGGCTCAGCTAAGCCAGTCAGGTATTCTTTCTCAAGAAATTGAACTTAATGGCCAGAGATCAAGCCAGTCATATGACGTGAGACCCTTTAGCTATAAGCTCTGGTGGGGTTGCAAGCAAGCAGCAAGAGCCATCGAAAGCAGAAATTAAAAGAATCACAGAGGAGTCTGGTCTGGAGAGAGAAAGGGATAGATAGAGATGCTGTAGAAATTAAAGACCATGTGACCCCAGAATCAAAGATAGAGAGATGTCCTCTCTGATATCTTTAAATCCCCAGTGTGGCCCAGCTAAGTTCATTTCTGTCCTTAGTCATCAATGACTCACAGCATTTACACCATTTGGTTACACTGACCTAGAGCAACCCAAATTTTCCTGAGGCACCATTAATATTCAACTAGTTTGTAATGGCTGTACCATAGTCCATTTTATGAAATAAACAAACCATAGTTTATTTATAAATATCTCATCATTTCCAATATTTTGCATTATAAACATCCTTGTAATCTGAGTACACCTCTCATTTTTTCTAGAGGTAAATCCCAAGAAGTGGAATTGTTGGGCTATTTGGATAGTTTGTGTACTGTTTATCGCCTTTGGTTCAACTAATTTATACTCGGACAAGCAGTGCATGGCAACCCCTGTTTCAACCTATTCTCTAAAAACTGTCATTTTAATTTTTTTCATACATGCCAATGTGTTAGGTTGAAAACAAGTATTTCATTGTTAATTTTTATTTTATTGATTGAACTTTTTCTCAAATATTGATGGACACTTATATTTGTATGTGTGTCTTGCGTTTATGACCTTTGCTTACTTTCTATTGCTGTAGTCAATTTTTCTTATTGATTTGTAAGAGACTTGAATTAACCCGTTGTCTGTTACCATGGTTTAAATATTTTTCTGGTTTATTGTTTGATTTTAAAATTTTGTTTGTGGGGCGCCTGGGTGGCTCAGTAGGTTAAGTGGCTGCCTTCAGCTCAGGTTGTGATCCCAGGGTCTGGGATCCAGCCCTGCACCTCCCTCTCCCTCTGCCCCACCCCCAGCATATGCTTTCTCTCTCTCTCTCTCTCTCTTTCTCTCTCTCATGAATAAATAAAAATCTTTAAAATAAAATTTTGTTTGTGTTTTTTGACACACAGAGGTCTTACAATGTTTTCCCCCAAAGAGATGGTCCCCATGTCTGGATTTAGTGCCTAGAAATGTTGTAGACATCTTGTGATTTTGAGAACATCTGAGGCCATGTGCTTGTCCTTGGAAGCTGACAGAGTGGAGAGAAAGAAACCTCAGGTCTTGCTAACATTGCTGAGCCACTGGATTAACCAAGGTAGAAGCCAGTTACCTCTCAAATTTGTTTTCCTCTTGATTTTTTTTGTTATGTGAAATATCACATGCCATTTCATCTAAAACACCATTGATTACAAGATACAACAACTTTTTATGTACCACTAAGAAAAGAAAATGCTGCCAATTAAGCCACAGCATGCCATCAGCTAGAAGACTTGTCCTGACTTCAGAGATTTTAAAACGTAAAAGCCTGGATTTTAGAATCGATAAAACATGATTATACATTTCTTCATTGTTTCAGCCAAACGAGTCAAGAGATTGCTGTTACTTGCTGTTGTAAGTATCCTATCTAATCCATCCAAAACTTATCTACTTCTCACAGGTGTCCTAGCACATATATATGAAGACATATGACAAGAAAATTCACAGGAGCAAAATACTGATAAAATTAAATGTTTATCATTGGGAATAGGTCAAATACATTATAGAAAAGCATGCAATGAATATTGAGCAGATGTTAAAAAAGAGAAAGAAGAAAGCCAAATATTGCTGTAGAGAACAATTTTCTGAGACTTATTGTGAAGTAAAAATAAATGCATGCTTTATGTGTTTGGAGAAGTGAAGATAGTATGCCACCATTTGTGTAAATATATATATTGAACATAAATATATACTTTTACATATGCATATATGTTAATCATACGTTTGCTTCAAATGGTATTAAAGAACTAGTAAACATGGTTGCTTCTCGGGAAAAAAAAACCAGGAATTTAGAAAATGGGGAGGGAGAACTTTTTATTATACACACCTTTCTGCTATTTGATTTTTAAAATGTAAGTATGTGTTGTTTATATAAAATTGCATACATTAAAGAGAAAAGTTCTTTCTCATGCCAGGACTATATATTATTTTTATTCTGTCATATTACACTTTCATGGTTCTCTTCCAATTTCAATGCTATTCTTTTTCAATCTATAAATGCCCTCAGGGGCCAGTTTTGGGTCCTCTTTTCATCTATGTCTACACTTAACCCCTAGTGCTTTCATTTAAATGCTTGCCTGTACGTACTATTTATACTACTAAAATAATATTTATTACTTAAATACTACTTATACTATACATGCAAGTTTCCATCTCCTACCACTGGTTCTCCTCTGGATTCCAGACTCAAATATCCAACTGCCTGGTTGACATCTCCATTCAGTTATCCAAAATGCATCTCAAACTTAACATGTCTGAATCAGACAGAATGCTTTGGGCACCATGTAATATAACTCAGACTCCAGGATTTGTTGGAAAAGCCCTCTGTTAGATTGTTGACCAGCAGTTGTTCAATGAGCATGACTCTTCACTCTTAGCACTGCCCTCCTGTAAGGCTGGCTTCATCCTCAAGCTGGATTCAAGATGATTGCCACAGTACCAGCCTCCCTTCTCCCTACTACGCTGTCCAGAGGAAAAACGGACATTGCTTTTATTGGTAGATCCCTCTTAAAAAAGAATAAACTTTGTTCTCATACAGCTCCCCAAAACCCCTCACCTGAACCCATTCCTAAATCTTCCCTCTGGCCAATGGAATGCTTTACAATGATTGACTTAGGCCCGGACTCCTTAATTATTCAATAACAAGGAGAGAATGAAATTATCCTTAGACCAATTAGGCCAACTCTGGAGAAGAAGGAGAAACCAGCTTTTCCTGTATCACTTGGGGTTTATGAAAAACTGGTAAGTACGTGAAAGAAATCAGAATGCTATTAGGCAGAGTGAAATGGACAATGACTAGGGAAGTTGACAGTGTCCAAATGAGTTTTTGGAATTTTTTTTTTTTTTTACTTCCTCCCTCCCAGTCTATATCTTCATGGTTCTCCCAAACTTAGCAAATGGCACTGTCATAATCACAACTGTCTAGGACAAAACTTTAGGAGTCATATTTCATTCTTTCACTTACCTACCCTTCTCATCATCTGTACTATTATTGTCATACATTTTATTTCAATGTATCTCATAAAAGCCAAGATATATTATTATTTTTCTTAAGCAGTAAATTAACTTTTGAATAAATTAAGGAAAGAGAAAATATATATTTTATGTTTACTAATTTCTTCACTATTTTCTAGCACTCTTTTTTTTTTTAGGATTTTATTTATTTATTTGACTGAGAGAGAGAGCACAAGCAGGGGGAGTGGCAGGCAGAGGGAGAGGGAGAAGCAGGCTCCCTGCTGAGCAGGGAGCTGGATGCATGCGAGGCTTGATCCCAGGACCCCGAGATCATGACCTGAGCCAAAGGCAGACACCTAACTGACTCAGCCACCCAGGTGCTCTGCACTCTTCATATATTTTGTATAGATCTGGGTTTCCATCAAATATAATTTCCCTTCAGCTTTTGTTTAACTGAAAATGTCTTTATTTTACCTATGTTTTTTGAAGAATAGTCTCACTGGATATAGAATTCTAAGTTGAGAGTTTTTTTCCCTTTCTCTACTTTAAAAATGTCATCTAATTGTCTTTTGGCTTACCTTATTTCCAATGAGAACTCTGCTACCATTCTTATCACTGTTCGCATGCAATCCGTCTTTTTTCCTTTGACTACTCTTAAGATTTTCTCTTTATCTCTGGATTTCAAATTTAGGCTATGCTGTGTCTAGGTGTGGTTTTATTTATATTTTTTCCTGCTGTGTTTGTTCATATTTTTGAAATTATGGTTTTGTTTCTCACCGAAATCGAGAGATTTATGACCATTATTTTTCAAAATATTTTCTGCCCCATTCTTTTTTCCTCTCTTTCTGGGCCATCAATTACATTAGGTCCATAGAAGAGTATGCTGGACTGCTTGATATTGTCCCAGAGGTCACGGATGCTCTCTTTATTTTTTTCAATTAAATTCTCTCTCTTGCTTCAGCCTGAATAATTTCCAGTGAATTTAAGTTCACTGAATCTTTCTTCTGTAGTGTCAATCTGATGTTAAAAGTATCCAGTGAATTTTAAATTTTTATATGTTATATATTTTTTAGAAATTTTTAAATAGAATTTCCATTTGGCTTTTTACAAAGTTTCCGTTTCTACCTTGAAACGCTCATCTTTTCACCTATATGTATATTTTTTATAAACCTTTTAACATATTTATAAAAGTTTTTTTAAAGTTCTTGTTTGCTAATTTCAATGAGTTCTCTGTGGATCTGCTTTTATTGATTGCGTTTTCTCCTGATTATGGGTCATATTTTCTTTTTTCATGTGTGTCATAATTTTTTTGTCTTATTCTTTACATAGTGCAAAAAAGAACAGTAGAGACTAAAGTATAGATTCTGTGCTTATATTTTGCTTATTTCTGAAAAAATACAAGTCATTTCCTTTGTCTGATTGCTAGGGTGGGGAGCTGATCATTTATAATTCTCATAGAGTTGGATTGAGTTGGTGTTGGGCCACAACTTCAATTAGGCTGAGTGTATTTGTGATTAGTTTGCCCCTAATATCCTATATAGCAGTTACCTTGTTGATCTTCTCAGACTTTGATATGGAAGGGAGTTGGACTACAACTCTAAGTATTTTTGATTCATCTTTGGATTCAATTCCATCAGGATTTCAGAACCCAAAAGCTATAACGGATGCGTGGGACTATATGATTACTCTCCGCTTACCAGCTTCTCTTCCACTACCCCTTTTCAAAATTTGGAGACAAATAGGGGATTATTCAGTCAAGTGGTTTGTACTTGTGTTTGTACTTCTAGATTCTAATCAATCCTACTAGTCTTCACTTTCATCTAAGGCTTAGCCAATTTTTCCTTCTCTTCATTGATGGCAGGCTGGTTACTCTTGCCCATATGTGCTTGCCTCCAGATATGAAAGCTGGTGCAACTCTATTCGCCTATGAAGGTCTTCCTTCTCTCTAAATTCAGTTAATTGGACCTTATTTCTCCCACTATTCATTAGGTCCATAGAAAAGTATGATAAATCCTATATTATTATTTTATTCAGGTTTTTCTTCCTTACTATGGCAGGGAAGAATTTTCATGTCCTTTCACATCCTAACTGAAATCAGACGTCAAGATGTCTTAAATTTCCTTTATTTCTTTTTTTTCCTTCCTCACATCCAATTTCTCGGCAATTCCAGCAGCTACATCTACAGTATAAATTTTGAATCCAGAGCCGAGCTGTCCTTCAACAGACGAATGGATAAAGAAGATGTGGTCCATATATACAATGGAATATTACTCAGCCACCAGAAAGGATGATTACCCAACATTTGCATCAACATGGATGGAATTGGAGGAGATGATGTTAAGTGAAATAAGTCAAGCAGAGAAAGACAATTATATGGTTTCACTTATTTGTGGAACATAAGGAGTAGCAGGGAGATCGTTAGAAGAAGGAAGGGAAAATGAAGGGGGCGGGAACAGAGGGGGAGCAAAACCATGAGAGACTATGGACTATGGGAAACAAACCGAGGGTTTTAGAGGGGAGGGTTGTGGGGGGATGGGTTAGCCTGGTGAAGGGTATTAAGGAGGGCACGTATTGCAAGGAACACTGGGTGTTATATGCAAACAACGAATCATGGAACACTACATCAAAAGCTAATGATATACTGTATGGTGACTAACATATAATTAAAAAAAAATCATAGAAAAAAAATTTTTTTTAATCCATCCACTACTCTCTGGCTCCAGTGATTCTACCAATGCTGGTAGCTTCAGCGGCTCACCGAGGTAGACTGCTAATTCATTTCCATGCTTGTATCCTTGACAACCTCTATATTCCATTTTCCATGAGAAGACAGAATGCTCATTTAAATGAAAAATCAGATTCCCTTTTGCAAAATCAACAATTGTTTCTTATTTTATCTGGACTAAAATCCAAATTCCTTATCACAGCCAACAGTGCTCTACAACACGTGATTCTTACTTACTTCTTCAATTGCATCTCATACCACACTTTTTCTCACTAACCAAATTTCTACCCACACTGATTTCCTTACTTTCCTACCACATGCCAGGATCTGTTTTTCTTTTTGCTTCCCACTTACTGGCCTTTGCATTGCTACTGCTTGCCAGGAAAGCTCTCCCAAATCATCACAACTTTTGGCTGTTACACCGATCCTCTCTGCATTGCATGGTACCAAAATCTGCAAACACATTTCCTGAGATTCCCTTGCCTACCAGGTTTTGCCTAGCTTCGGCTAAAGAAGAGCACCTACAAGAGGTTAAACGTTAGGGAAAGGGAGAGCTTATGGTATTCCCCGCACGTCTCTGTGAGGAAGTATCTTCAGCAGTGAGTGCATCTTCTCTGTGGTTCCAGCTGTGGCCTGGCAGCCCCTGCCACAGTAATCCTATGCTCATTTGCATAGAACTAGGAGTGGGTTTCCTTCCTGCTCATCTCTGGGTTGCCTTACCACACCCTGTTTGACTTAACAACTGTTCTGACACCTATAGTAAGTGACCTCTATTTAACTGCCTGCTGTAATTGTTTTGTGTTGGTTTTGTTTCCAATGTACTTCAGCTGATGCATTTGGCTATGTTATCATTCAGTTCTGAGCTCAGATGATATCTCTTCAAAAAAGTATTCCCTGACCATCTTATGTACAGTAGTGTCCTAGTAACTCTCATTATATCACTCTTTTTACTTGATTGCCTGTTTTTGGTTTTGTTTTTTTTTTTTTTTAGATTTTTTATTTATTCATTTGACAGAGAGACAGCCAGCGAGAGAGGGAACACAGCAGGGGGAGTGGGAGAGGAAGAAGCAGACTCCCAGCCGAGGAGCCTGATGTGGGGCTCGATCCCGGAACGCCGGGATCGCGCCCTGAGCTGAAGGCAGACACTTAACGACTGCGCTACCCAGGCGCCCCACCTGTTTTTCCCAATAGGATGTAGGCTTTAAGAGAGCACAGACCTCATTAATCTTGTTCAGTGCTGTCTCCCTGTGCCTAGAATGGTATCTGGAACATAGTAACACCTCAGTAAATATTTGTGGAATAAATGAAAGAACATTTCTAGTACCTTTATGATTTTAAGCTTCGTGTTTACATTTTAATCCAGCTAAAATTTATTTTTGTATAGATGTATAGATAAAATGTTTGTGTTATATAGCCACTAGCATAAACACATTTATTGAAAAACTATTCCATCTGCCCTGTGTCATACTGATCCCCTTTATTATTTACTGTATCTTTACGTATGTCGTATTTATATTTGTTATTGGACTTTCTATACTGTTTCATTGTTCAACCCATGCAAGTAATACACTCTTTTATATCTTTATAATACATTGTAATAACTGGTGGGCCAAAATCTCCCCTCTTTTAAAAAAATTGTAGCAAATATATAACATTTTTATTGATCTAGATACACTTGAGAATAAAATTTAAAGACCCACAAAAATCTTATTTGTGTTTGGTTGAAACTGTTTTAAATACATGGATTATTTTGAGGGAAAAATGACTTTACAATATTGAACCTTCCCATACAGAAAAATAGTGTTTCTTTCCATTTTTTCAATTCACTTGTGTCTAGTGCAGCACTTCAGTAAAGTTTTAGAACTCCTTTTCTATAAATCCTTATGATATAAAATTATATAAATTATTATATAAATCCTACATAATTTTTCTTCTTAATATTAGCAGTGAATATTTATTGAGTTCTTATTATGGAACAGGAAGTGTTCCAGCTACTTTAAATGTATTAATATTATTTAATGCACACAATCATATAGATAGGCACATTTACTACCATTATTCCTAAATAATTTATACTTTACCATTATGTTGAATGGGATGATATCATTTTGCTTTTTCTAATACTTTACATATAGGAAAGCTATTGATTTTTATAAATATATCTTGTAACTGGGGATGTCTGGTTTTTAAAAACGAGTCAAAGTAATTACTAGTTCAACAGGCACTTAAGGATGCTGTTCTATGATAAATAACATAATTATGCACACCCATATTCACATGGAATTTTTAGTAAACTTTATTTGAGTATTTGTCACTAAGCATATTTAGCAATAAGAATTACTACTTTCGGGGCACCTGGGTGGCTCAGGTCATGATCCCTGCTCAGTGGGGAGTCCGCTTCTCCCTCTCCCTCTGCCCCTCCCCCCTGCTTGAGCTCTCTCTCTCTCTCTCTTGCTCTCTCTCTTGGGTGCTCTTTTTTTCTCTCTCTCTCAAATAAATAAATAGAATCTTTTAAACAAAAAGAATTACTACTATCTAAGAAGATCCCACTATGTGACAAACACTATGCTTCACAATTTACATATATGATCTCTTTGAATCCCTGGCACAACACTCTATAGTAAGAATTATTATATCCATCTTACAGATGAGAAAAACAGACTCAGAGAGAGTAAGTAATTTCTCCAAACTCACATATTTCTACTCTGCTGCTCTAGATGTAACTTATACATTAAAAAAATTGTTTTCAATTTTAAAAGTTAATTATATAAAACTGGGACACCAGGGTGACTCAGTCGGTTGAGCATCTGACTCTTGGTTTCAGCTCAGATCATGATCTCAGGGTCCTGGGATCAAACCCCATCTTGGGCTCTGTGCTCAGTGAGAAGTCTGCTTGGGATTCTCTCTCCCTTTCCCTCTGGCCCTACCACCACTCACTCACACACACTCCTCTAAAATGAATAATTAAATCTTTTTTAAAAAGTTAATTATATGAAACTGTAATTATTTTTTGATAGTATAAGACAAAAATAAGTGAGAAAAGTCCAATATGGTATGACTTTCTGTAGCACTGAACTCTTAAAACTTTTATTTTGGAGTGAGGGTCTTCATCTCTTTATGTAATTTTATTACAGTTTGAGGCAGGGAGATGTGGTGTTGTCCGAAGGTGGCTTGATTCCATTCCCCAATTAATGTTTTGTTTGATTCTCAAAAAGTTTTAATTTCTCAGTGTAGTGAGAAAAAAATTTCAAAAGAAAATTATGTGTAATAAGGTACCTAGGAATAAACTTAACCAGAGAAGTGAAAGACTTGCACTCTGAAAACAATAAAACATTGATGAAAGAAATTGAAAAAGATACAAAGAAATGGAAAGACATTCCAAGCTCATGGTTTGGAAGAACAAATATTGTTAAAATGTCTATACCACCCAAAACAATCTACAGATGTAATGCAATCCCTATCAAAATACCAATAACATTTTTCACAGAACTAAAACAAAAAATTCTAAAATTTCTGTGGAACCACAATAGACCCCAAATAACCAAAGCAATTTTGAAAAACAAAAACAAAACCAAAAAACCAAAAAAATCCCCAACAAAGATGGAAGTATCACAATTCTAGACTTCGATTATATTATAAAGCAATAGTAATCAAAACAGTATGTTACTGTCATAAAAATAGACATATAGATCGATGGAACAGAATAGAAAACCAGAAATAAACCCATGATTATATGGTCAATTAATCTTTGACAAAGCAGGAAAAAATATCCAATGGAAAAAAGATAGTCTCTTCAACAAATGGTGTTGGGAAAATTAGTCATCTACATGCAAAAGAATGAAATTGGACCACTTTCTTAACACCATACACAAAAATAAACTCAAAATGGATGAAAGACCTAAATGTGAGAAGCGAAACCATAAAAATCCTAGAAGAGAGCACAGGCAATAATTTCCCTGAGATGGGCCTTAGCGACATTTTTCTAGATATGACTCCTGAGGCAAGGGAGACAAAAGCAAAAATGAACTATTGGGACTTGTCATCAAGATAAAAGGCTTTTGCACAGTGAAGAAAATAATCACCAAAACTAAAGGCAGCCTATGGAATGGGAGACGATGTTTGCAAATGACATATTGGATAAAGGGTTAGTAACCAAAATATATAAAGAACTTATAAAACTCAAGGCCCAAAAAACAAATAATCCAATTTTTAAAAAATGGGCAGAAGACATAAACAGACATTTCTCCAAGGAAGACATACAACAGACACATGAAAAGATGCTCAACATCACTCATCACCAGAGAAATGCAGACCAAAACTGCAGCGAGATGTCAAATCACACCCGTCAGAATGGCTAAAATAAAAAACATAAGAAAAATAAATGTTAGCGATGATATAGAGAAAAAGGAACCCTTGTACTATTGGTGGGAATGCAAACTGGTGCAGCCACTCTGGAAAACAGTATGGAGATTCCTCAAAAAGTTAAAAATAAAACTACCCTAAGACCCAGTAATCACACTACTGCGTATTTACCCCCCAAATACAAAAACACTAATTCAGGGGGATAAATGTACCCCTATGTTTATAGTAGCAATGTCCACTTTAGCCAAACTATGGAAAGAGCCCAGATGTCCATTGACAGATGAATAGATAAAGAAGATGTGAGATACACACACACACACACACACACACACACACACACACACAGAGGAATATTATGCAGCCATCAAAGAATTGAAATCTTGCCATTTGCAAAAATATGGATGGAACTAAAGGGTATTATGCTAAGCAAAATAAGTCAACCAGAGAAAGACAATTATCATATGATCTCACTCATATGTGGAATTTAAGAAACAAAACAAGATCATAGGGGAAGAAAGGAAAAAATAAAACAAGATGAAATCAGAAAGGAAGACAAACCATAAGAGACTCTTGATCATAGGGAATAAACTGAGGGTTGCTGGAGGGGAGAGGGCTTGGAGGATGGGGATACTGGGTGATGGACATTAAGGAGGGCACATGATGTAATGAGCACTAGGTATTATTTAAGACTGATGAATCACTGACCTCTATCTCAGAAATAATAATACATTATATGTTAATTAATTGAACTTAAATTTTTAAAATGAGAAGGAAAAAATCCCAAAGTGTTTATTATTCATGAAAGTGTTCCCTTGGTTAAATGCCTTTTTCTTAAGCAGCTAAAATGTGGGCTTTCACGTGCTTATAGGAGCTTTTTGGTAAATTCCTACCTATTTTGCAATTAAAATGTTTAAGAGATTATTCTAAAAAGGGCAACTTGATGGTACAAATGGAGTCTTTTCCTCCTTTCCTAATCAATGCTATCCACTTGGAAAGTAATAAACTGTTATGCATCAAGTGCCTGATGAATGTGATTTGGCAAAGTTGCTTGGGGGGTTAGTTACTTTGGATGATCTCTGTCCATAATACAGAGACCACTAGAGCCAACAGGGAGACTCTCTGGGTGCCAACACGGAGAGGAGAGGCAACAAAGACCGCTCACAGCCATGAATACGCTCTATCCTCACTTAGCATCCACTGAGAGGGGAAATGATGGGGTTGAGGCCCCAAGATGGCAGCTGGCTGGACCCAAACATCCCCACTGGCGACACTCCTCTACTATGACGATTCTGAGGCCGTGGAAAGGATAGTGTTTTTCTATGGTCTGTGGTTTCTTCTGGCTTCATAGAACCCTAGGCTTGTTTGTTTTTGTTTGACTTTTTACTTCTTTTCTTTTTTGCACTTTCTGAGCATAGTTTTTGGTTTGACAGTGAAACTTTTCTTTACAGTTCTTCTTAACATTTAGTTTGGCACAAAGCTTGCAAATGGGAATGAGGGACACAACACCTCTTTCATTATGAAGGAGTCTGAGTGATCTCAGGAGCTTTTACGAAAAGCCATTAAATTCATAAAATAATGATTCTTTAACGTAACATTTTATGAAACCATAGCTCATTGCACTTTTCTCTATGTTAGTAATGTGTGTGTGAATTTCCAGAACAAAGGAGTTCAATTTATTTATCTGAAACTAATAAATTTTACAAGCATAGATCATGCTGAAGGCTATTAACTAATTCTCAACAAAGGTGGATGGATTTAGGCTTTCTATCCACACAAAATGGCCTGCCTGAATTCAGTAAAATCATTTCCTATATATCTATATAAAGTCAAATAACTTTTATGACTGAGGGACTCCATTTATTTTAATATTTAACTTAAATTTTTAAAATTGTTTTAAAATATACATAACAACATTTACCATCTTAATCATTTTTCAATCCACCAAACTCTGGGTTATGGGCCCAGCATGCTTCCACTGCCCCACTCTGCTTGCTTATCTTAACCATTGTTAAGGTAACAGTTCAGTGTTTTTTTTGTTTTTAAGACTTATTTATTTATTTATTTATTTATTTATTTATTTATTCATTCATTCATTCATTTGAGAGAGAGAGAGAGAGTATGTGTGAGTGGGGAGGGGCAGAGGGAGAAATCTTCAAGCATGAGGGTGGAGCCCAACATGGGGCTCAGTCCTGCAACTCATGAGATTATGACCTGAGCTGAAACCAGAAGTCAGCCACTCAATGGACTGAGCCACCTAAGTGCCCCCAGTTCAGTGATTTTAAATACGTTTATATTTACATTTATATTCTTGTGCAACTATCACCACTATCTGACCCCATAATTCTTTTCATCTTGTAAATCTGAAACTCTACACTCCTTAACCAATAACTCCCCATTCTCCCCTCCTCTCCAGCCCCTGGCAACCAAAATTACACCTTCTGTTTTTATGATTTTCGTGTAAGTAGAATCATACAGTATTTGACTTTTTGTGATTGGTTTATTTCACTCAGTGTTATGTACTCAAGATTCATCCATATTGTAGCATATTGCAGAATTTCTTTCCTTTTTAGGACTGAATAACATTTTTTTAAAAAAAGATTTTATTTATTTATTTGACAGAGAGAGAGGGAATGCAAGCAGGGGGAGTGGGAGAGGAAGAAGCAGGCTCCCAGCGGAGGAGCCCGATGCGGGGCTCGATTCCAGGGACCTGGGATCACACCCTGAGCCTAAGGCAGAAGCCTAAGGACTAAGCCACCCAGGCGCCCCAAGGACTGAATAACATTTAATAGTATGAATATACCACATTTTGGTAATCTATTCATTTGTCGATTAACACTGGGGTTGCTTCTATGTTTTAGTATTGTGAATAATGCTGCTATGAATATGGGTGCATGAATATCTATTCAAGACCCCGCTTTTGATTCTTTTGGGTATATACCCAGAAGTGGAATTTCTGCATCATGTGGTAATATTTGAGGAACCTCCATACTGTTTCTCACAGTGACTATACCATTTTACATTGCCACCAACAGTGCAAAAGAGCTCCAATTTCTCCACATCCTCGCCAATACTTGTTTTCTGTTTTTTAATATAGTAACCACCCTACTGGGTGTGAGACAGTGTCTCATTATATTTATGATTTGCATTTCCCTAATGATTAGTAGGGTTATACTTCTATTTTGCCCTTAAGGGCAACTTTGAGTTGAGACTATCATAAAGTTATGTAAATCATAAAATAATCCTGGAAGATAGAGTTTTCTTTCCTTTTCTTTTTTTTTTTTTTTTAAAGATTTGTTTCTTTACTTTAGAGGGGGAGAGAAAGCGAGCAGGGGGAGGGGCAGAGGGAGAGGGAGAAAAGCAGACTCCCTGCTGAGTGGGGAGCCTGATGTGGGGCTTGATCCCACATCCCTGAGATCATGACCTGAGCCAAAACCAAGAGTCGGACACTTAACTGACTGAGCCACCCAGGCACCCCTGGGTTTTCTTAAAGAAAGAGATTATAGTTTCTTTTATTTTTTAAAAAGATTTTATTTATTTATTTATTTATTTATTTATTTATTTATTTATTTATTTTTGCAAGAGAGAGAGAGAGAGAGCAAATGCACAAGCAGGGGGAGCAGCAGGCAGAGGGAGAAGCAGGCACCCTGCTGAGCAGGGAGCAGAATGTGGGACTAGTTTTCAACTTTTTGAGTAACCTCCCTAATGTTTTCCAGAGTGGCTGCACCAGCTTGCATTCCCACCAACAGTGTAGGAGGGTTCCCCTTTCTCCACATCCTTGCCAACATCTGACTGGTATGAAGTGGTATCTCGTTGTAGTTTTGATTTGTATTTCCCTGACGCTGAGTGATGTTGAGCACTTTTTCATGTGTCTGTTGATCATTTGGGTGTCTTCTTTGCAGAAATGTCTGTCCATTTCTTCACTGGATTATTTGTTCCTTGGGTGTTGAGTTTGATAAGTTCTTTATAGATTTTGGATACTGGCCCTTTATCTGATAAGACATTTGCAAAAATCTTCTCCCATTTGTTCTGTCAGTTGTCTTTAGGTTTTGTCGACTCTTTCCTTTGCTGTGCAAAAGGTTTTTATCTTGATGAAGTCACAGTAGTTCATTTTTGCCTTTGTTTCCCTTACCTTTGGAGACATGTCTAGCAAGAAGTTGCTGTGGCGAAAGTCACAGAGATTGCTCCCTGTGTTCTCCTCTAGGATTTTGGTGAATTCCTGTCTCACATTTAGCTCTTTCATCCATTTTGAGTCTATTTTTGTGTATGGTGTAAGGAAATGGTCCAGTTTCATTCTTCTGCATGTGGCTGTCCAGTTTTCCCAGCACCATTTGTTGAAGAGACTGTCTTTTTTCCATTGGATATTCTTTCCTGCTTTGTCAAAGATTAATTGACCATAGAGTTGAGGGTCCATTTCTGGGTTCTCTATTCTGTTGCATTGATCTAGATGCCTGTTTTTGTGCAAGTAACATACTGTCTTGATGATTACAGCTTTGTAATAGAGCTTGAAGTCCAGAATTGTAATGCTACCAGCTTTGCTTCTCTCTTTAAACATTCCTTTGGCTATGCAGGTGTTTCCTGGTTTCATACAAATTTTAGGATTATTTGTTCCAGCTCTGTGAAAAAAGTTGATGGCATGTTGATAGGGATTGTATGGAATGTATAGATTGCTCTGGGTAGCATAGACATTTTAACAATATTTGTTCTTCGAATCCATGAGTGTGGACCGTTTTTCCATTTCTTTGTGTCTTCCTCAATTTTTTTCATGAGCGTTCTATAGTTTTCTGAATACAGATCCTTTGCCTCTTTGGTTAGGATTATTCCTAGGTATCTTATGGTTTTTGGCGCAATTGTAAATGGAATGGACTCCTTAATTTTTCTTTCTTCTGTCTCAGTGTTAGTGTATAGATCACAACTGATTTCTATGCATTGATTTTAAATCCTGCCACTTTGTTGAATTCCTGTATGAGTTCTAGCAATTTTGGGGTGGAGTCTTTTGGGTTTTCCACATACAGTATCATGTCATCTGTGAAGAGTGAGAGTTTGACTTCTTCTTTGCTGTTTCAGATGCCTTTTATTTCTTTTTGTTGTCTGATTGCTGAGGCTAGGAGTTCTAGTACTATGTTGAACAATAGTGGTGATAGTGGATATCCCTGCTGTGTTCCTGACCTTAGGGGAAAAGGTCTCAGTTTTTCCCCATTTAGAATGATATTCACTGTGGGCTTTCCGTATACGGCTTTTTTGATATTGAGGTATGTTCCCTCTATCCCTACACTGTGAAGAGTTTTAACCAAGAACAGATGCTGTACTTTGTCAAATGCTTTTTCTGCATCTATTGAGAGGATGGCATAGTTCTTGTCCTTTTTTTTTTATTAATGTACTGTATCACATTGATTTGTGCATGTTGAACCACCCTTGGTCATGGTGAATAACCCTTTCAATGTACTGTTAGATCCTATTGGCTAGTATCTTAGTAAGAATTTTTGCATCCATGTTCATCAGGGATATTGGTCTGTAATTCTCCTTTTTAGTGGGGTCTTTGTCTGGTTTTGGGATCAAGGTAATGCTGGCCTCATAAAATGAGTTTGGAAGTTTTCCTTCTATTCCTATTTTTTGAAACAGCTTCAGAAGAATAGGTGTTAATTCTTTTTTAAATGTTTGGTACAATTCCCCTGGGAGGCCATCCTGCCCTGGACTCCTGGTTTTTGGGAGATTTTTGATTACTGTTTCAATTTCCTTGTTGGTTATGGCTCTGTTCAGGTTTTCTATTTCTTCCAGTTTCAGTTTTGGTAGTTTATGTGTCCCTAGGAATGCATCCATTTCTTCCAGATTGCCTCATTTGTTGGCATATAAGTTGCTCATAATATGTTCTTATAATTGTTTGTATTTTTTTGGTGTTGGCTGTGATCTCTCATCTTTCATTTAGGATTTTATTTATTTGGGTCCTTTCTCTTTTCTTTTTGATAAGTCTGGACAGGTGTTTATCAATCTTTCCTCTAATGAGAAAAATTATATCAATAAGCTTAGTAGAGAGGCGTGCATTGAAAAAAATACACACCTATAAAATACATTTTAAAAAAAAATCTGACTCATTATTAAGGAAATATAAACTTTGTTCTTTCAGCTAAAGTAGAGTGTAACTCAGAATGTAATAGGGACCTAAAATGCAAAATGAAGGAACATCACATAGTCCAAAAACAGGTAGGATATTTCAACTGTAGTTGAGAACAAACTTTCAGGTGTTTGGTGAAATATTTATCAAATATTTCAAATACTTATATTAAATATTTGCCAAATATTTCAAACATATTTATCAAACATTTGGCATGCCTAGTTGGATCAAAGCATCTTACTCCATTGAATTTATTGGTTTACTTCCCCGGTGGGCCAATGTCCATACTCCTGTCTCCACTCACCTCTCAAAAGTGAGAGATGAGGCAACGGCGGGGCCAGGTCAATGAAAACCCATTGCCAAGGGCAGAGAAGTAACAAGTGTAGTTCCAACCGTTCACACAAGTGATCCACGTAATCACATTTGCATATAAACAGCAATATTATTATTATTGAAAACTGCTAAATTGCTACCATTGTACCCTGTTTTGTAGAAAGGAAAGAAATAAAAATCTTGTCTTTCTCTTAAATTGTGGACGGTCTGGCATCAAATAAGTCAAACACATATGAAACAACATGAGGAGAAACCACAAATCAATGTATCAACAACTGAAAAATGATAGAATGCAAATTCATGAGGATCATAAGTCCTTAGAATGTTAGAATATATGGTCCAGTGTTCCAGTTACTTTATTTTCCAGCAAAGCCAACTGAGACCCAGAAAGGGCCAACATGTAACCGCCAGAACTCAAACTCATAGAGATACATAAACAGATGCAGGGAAGTAGGGGAAAAGGCTATTTTAACCGGTATTGTCACCAGCTGGATCCCAAGACCTGCCTTTCACTCCCTATCTGCTGTTCCCACTGCCCTTTGTTCCACATTTTTCCTTAAGCTCTTCTTTCTAGTTTTTCTCTTCACTCAGACAAAAGACCCAACAGGCATAACATCCCGTGATGGAAACCGAAATAACAGCCAATTACTGGCTATTGTTGATACTCCTCAAGCAATGACAACTGCCCATATGAAGAGCTCTGGTGGCCCAGACCACCCAGACCAGTTTGAACTCAGCCCCTGACTCATACCTGCTCAGATGGACCATGCAGTGACCAACAGTTACCTTTACCTCCTTACAATACTACAATGTTCACCCAAAGAGGAGCCTCAGCTTTATTTACATAACATACAACATATGTATAGGCATGTTTCCTTAAGGTGCATGCATGGCCTTTAGAGGGTGAGACAAGGCTTCCCTATGTAAATATTCATCCTAACCCGTTCACCCTTTCTCAGGGAGTCATGGCTTTGGAATGCTTTTCTGCAATCTCTTTATTTGTTGAAAATAAAGTTCCCTTTGTGCAACAACTCCACCCAGTGTAGTTTCTATCTGAGACTCACCAAGGAGCAAACTCTCGTTAGTTTGTTTATAGTAGCACCAAAAAGCCTTCAGGTAAAGGCAAGACCTAAATACCTGGTCTACCGGAGGGAGCAGACCAAAGTGGCTAGGTGGGCTCTATAAGAAGTTAGCAGGAATTTCAAAAATAAAACTTTAATTTTAGAATAGTTTTAGATTTGAAAAATAATTGGGAAGATAATGCAGAAAGCCCCACATACCACACCTAGCTTTTCCTCTATTATTAACGTCTTACATTTGTATTGTGCATTTGTCACAACTAATGAGCCAATATTGACCCTTTATTATTAAAGTTCATATTTTACTCAGATTTCCTCAGTTTTGTTAAAAAAATAAAATTCAACTGAGTAAACTCTGAAGATCTTACTGGCTTTATTCAGTGATTTATGAATCAGGCAGCAACCCGCCTCTTAGAAAGTAAGGAGCTCAGAACTGAGCAAAATGGAGACTATTATAGGCAGAAGGGGGCAAGGACAAGGAAGGAGAAGGTTACCTTATCTTTCTTTGGGGGACAGAAAGGGTCTGTCAGATGGGTTACCTCACTACTGCTGACCAGGTGATTCCAGATTGACTGGTTACAGGTTACATTCCTGGGAAAGGTTGAAACTGTGATTAAGTCGGTTATTACGTCTTGGTTTGCTGATGTGGTACTGAGCGCAAGTGATTTCATTTTGGGCCTGTTGTCTCTCTTTTTTTTTGAGAACAGTTTTTATCTAGTATCACTTTTTTGTTCCAGGATCCCATCCAGGAAACCACATTACATTTGGTTTTCATGCCTCTTTAGGTTCCTTGACTGTGACAATTTCTCGGACTTTATAAGCTTTTGATGATCTTAGCAGTTTTGAGGAATACTGATGAGGTATTCTGTAGAATGTCCTTCTCTTGGGGCTTATCTGACATTTTTCTCATGAGTAGACTTATGTGTTAGCGGGGTGGAGAGGAAAGACCACAGAGGTGAAGTGCCCTTCTCATCACATTGTAACAAGGGAAGTGCTGTCAACATGACTTATCACTGTTGATGTTGACCTTGATCACCTGGCTGAGGTCTTGTCAGGGTTCTCTGCTATTAAATTACTCTTTTTCCTCCTGAATATATTGCTCTCTTCTAAAGAAGTCACCATATTCAGCCCACAATTATGGATTGGAGAGTGATGTTCCACATCCGTAAGGATGGAGTACCTACATAAATTATTAGGAATTCTTCAGCATGGGAGGGTTATCGATTCTTTCTCATTTATTTATTTTTCAATTATTTATTAATACTGTTATAGATGCATGGATTTTATACTTTCTTAGTTTCTAGTATCTAGTTATACTGTTATACTGTTTCTAGTATCTAGAAACATTTCTATGGGTAACTATTTGTATCTATATTAAGCTAAAGAGGAATTCATCCTGGGTCTCCAACTCTAATTCATTATCATATGAATCATGGTAATCTCTCCCTTTTTCTTATCTGTGACCCCCTACTTCAACAGTGAGAGACCTGTTTCATACCATATATCATCCATTTACTAAATTGTTCAATATATGTGTAGTGGTTTCAGAATTGTTAACCCCTACCCCTTGAGAGGAATTTTGAGGTACAGTAGAGCAACTAGAGAAAGAACAGAAGATTGGGGAGGAGCCAAAGTGGCCACCAATATGGCGGCAGTTGTAAGTGGGCATAAGGACCCCAGGAAAAAGTTTCTGGTGACAGAATGCCAGATTTATAAGAGCAAAGAGTTCTCCAGCAAACGTGGAGAGATGTACAACCTCACTTAGAAGTAGAGAAATGCAGAATTAAACAATAGGGCCATTGTTATTTATCACATGGGGAAAAAAATGAAGAAGCAAGATGATTTCCCAGTATTGTCTAGTGCCATGGGGATGCTGTTGGTGAGAGTGTGAAGTGATGTGAGCATTGTGAAAGATAATCTGTCAGTCCTATCACTTATGGTGTATGTGCTCTTTGACCCAGCAGTTTCACAATAATGTTCATAATTGCACTGTGTGTAATAGCGACAAACTGGAATTAAATGTGCATCAATAGGAGACTGGTTAAAATGCCTGGCACGTAGTAAATGCTCACTAAATGTTTATTGAAGGAATGATTGCATCTGTAAATGTATAAAATGAATCATATAGAGCAGTTTAAATATATATACATATACACATACACATATATATATACGTGTACATAAAGAGGGCCAAGACAAAGATGAGTGAAAAAAGCAAATCACAAAATAGTCCTATTCATAATAGGAGCCAAGTGTTGAAAATAATGTTTGTATACGCATAACAAATTTCTGGAAGGATACATAAAAAACAGTTCTGACTATTTCTGGAGAGTAGAGATGATAGAGGAGAAAGTGCTAAAGGGATATTTCCCTTTCCCTTTGTTGTTTGAATTCTTAAATCACATGCGTTTATTACTTTTACAATAAAAAGAACAAACAATCGGCCCAGTCAGTTATGTGGTTAAGTATCCAGCTCTTGATTTCATCTTGGGTCATGGGATGGAGCCCTGCATCAGGCTCTGTACTCACTGAGAAGTCCCCTCCGCCCCCTGCACTGTCTCTTCCTCTCTCATTGACATCAATAAATAAATCCTTAAAAAAAAAGAGGAACAAACAATCTCATTTCTATGTCACTTTTTTTGTGTTTATATCGCACTTTGTGATTAAACAGTTTATATAAAGGTTAAACAAAGAACAGGTCCACTGTTCCATTTTAAGTGGTATTTCTATGATGTAAATGTCTTCTGTAACCCCAAATCTTTGTTGAACTTGGCCACTCACTAAAATGCTTTGTGAGCATTTATTTTAGGGAAACCGAGGAAAAAGGGCTATGTTTCAATCCACATAGCAAAGAGCAGAACACACCAACGGAAGTGGGTATGAGAGAGGTTGAGGATCCAAGGCAGCAAAACTAAGAAATAAGGGGACTAGAAGAAATGTCAGCCTGTGGGGAACACTGAGACATGTAGGAAGATCCCAGCTTAGCTGTATCAGCCATCCTAAGTGGGATCTTGGTTTGAGCCTTATTTTATTTACATCTGAAAGAAAGGGTGAGCCCAGCTGAGACTTAGGTTGCAAGTTAAAAACCACAGGCTGTGCCTGGGGCCACATTAGAGACTGGAGCACCATGGCTTCCAGGAGCACCCAGGAGTGTGTCGCTGAAACGTCTGTTCATATCGCTAGGAAAACTCCACAAAGGACAAGGTGTTGAGGCTGAATGGTAAAAAGTGAATAGGAAAGTTTGGTAGGAGAAGGGGTGTTAGGGGAGCACTTCAGGAATAGGAAAAATCTCGTGGAGGTACACATTAATAGTGCTCACTGACTTCTGGTGACTGCCCTTCCCAGCAATCTTGCCGTTAGCCAGTGACCAATTATGTCCAATGGACCATGAAAGAAAGCGATGTGTGTCAGCTGCAGACTGAAGTAATGAAAAGTCCCTGAACAGCCCTCTAGCTTCTCTTATCCTGCTGAGGCTGCCTGGAAACCATGTGTTGACGCGACAGGGCCACGGGGCATAAGTGGACTGAATCCCTGAGTCCCTACATGGAAAAGAGCTGTCCTGAAGAGCGAGGAAGGCTGAATAAGCAAAAAAATGTAGACTGTAGTTTCATTCACTGTTTTGCAGGGTTAAAGTGTGACTGCAGCATAATTTGGGCTACCCTGTTTAATAGACACGTGCTATCTTTCCAGAGTTTGACTCCTCATTCTATAACACACACAGCCAAAGCAGTGGACAAGACCACTCCGATGGTGTGGTCTTTGCTACGGTTTCTGTTGCCTTTAAAGATCTGTTGGTTCCCATCTTTTCCAAGTCAGATCCTCCAGCCTCCTGTGGATTCTGTGAGCCCCAATATCTCTTCAATAAATTTTCCCCATGTTTAGACTGCCACCAAGAAATTTGATGGATATGTACATTAAATATGGTAAAACAAACAAATTCACTGTATACCAGATTCCATTTACAGCAAGCAGTATTACATTTCAGTTCTAGTATAATTATAAAGGTATAGCTTTTGAATTAGTTTGGTTATTTCCTGATAGACCAGATCTCACTTCAGCCCATAGGTGGTTTGGGAATAAAATGAGATCTCATCACTTGATATGGATGTCAGAATAGAGGTTGGTAATTAGAAAGGCTTCTGGAAGATCAGAGGTGTCAACTGAAAGAGATGACCCAAGTATTTCACAACATGAATAAAGGTATACCGATGACAATTAGTAAGATGCACAACGTTGCTGGTAGGCCTATTGATTTAGTTGCAGTGGATCAGGGAAGTAGGACACTGAACAAAGGAAACTGCAGAAACACAGGGGTCAAAAGCAAGTGGAGGCTGATTCTTTTCTGTGGTGCTTAGGACATAATGAGCTCTAGGGAAACCCAATTGATTGTGCTATTCAAAATCGGGCCTGAAGAAGAGAAACAACAGGGGAATAATTACATGCAGTAACATTACACTCCACAAAATACTGTCATGGAAGTAATAGTGTTTATTTATTTATTTACTTTTTTATTTTAAAAAAGTTATTATTTATTTATTTAGAACACGTGTGTTGAGCAGGGGGAGAGGTAGAGGGAGAGAGAGAATACTAAGCAGACTCAGAGCTGAGCACAGGGCTGGATGCAGGGCTCAATCTCACAACCCTGGGATCATGACCTGAGCCAAAACCAGGAGTCAGGGGCTTAACTGACTGAGTCACCCAGTTGCCCCAATAATATGTATTGAATCTTCAAAGTAACCTTGTGAGGTAGGTATTATTAAGCCATTTTGAAAATGAGGGAAGCCAGCCTCAATCAAAGGAATGTATTCGTTTTTACCTGGAAGGCCCAAAAAGCAGGCCCTGGGGCAAAGGCTACGTGCTCTATTTTATTAAGGAGTGCAGTTCTTAAGCGCAGGAGTAAAGGCCCAGGGGAACAGAACAGAGGAGGAGGAGGAATTAGTCTGAGATAATGGTTTTTGACTTGGCCCTGCTCCGGGCAGGTCACGGTCTGTGGGACAGTCATGTGAGCTGCTGTGCAACTGAATGTAGGAAAGCCAGGGGAAGCAAAGCTCCACGAGTTCCCGAGTTGCCGTATACACCTCACAGGAAGTCAACGCCCCCATACTTCCGGGTTATGCATGCGTGCTCACTGAGGGATGGGTCAACTCTTTCCGTGCCTCATTATCAACTGAGAACCTCGGGCAGGAGGCAAGAGGGACAGACAGAGCCAAAGTGCCTTCAGGATTCCCCTGCAGGAGCTTAGCCGGAACCAAGTGGAGCCGATTCCTGCGGAGATAACTGGAACCAGAGACAAGCACGTGGGGAAGACCAGAGATGTTTGGGAGCTGTTGAGCTGGATCTGAAGTTTGTTCTGGACCTTCCATTATGTCCAGAGAATGGGTGAGTGTGCAAAAGTAGAGGAGGGGGTAGTTACATTAAATCCTAGGCCACAGATAGTTCAAGATCCTAGAAGGCTTATTTGGTTTATGAAATCCCAAGGTTAGCTTTGGTATGATGTAGGACTTTCCATTAGTCCTGAAGTCTCTGTTGTAGTCAGAATCTGTATAAATTATTTACATATATGAGTCCAATGAAAATTTAGCATAAAAGAATATATAAAACTGACTTTCATTCATTCATGATTTGAACAAATACACTTGCCAAAATGTACTCACCATACATTCTAGTTGGACAAAACTATGATCTAGGTACTGTGAGTAATGAAAAACCCTGGCAGAAATTGCCTTCACATTTTCCAGGGTTGGGAAAGTTGTTTCTAGGTGGGAGTTCCTGATTCCAAACCTCTCAGCTGGAAGTAAACTTCAGTGGAGGGTAAAATCTACCTTCTCACCTCCATCTTCCACTCATAGTATAAATAGGGCTCCCACATTCAAAAACACTCTTAATGTAATGTGAGAAATGGAATCAATATGCTGATGGATGAATCACAAAAATATGTGTAGATTGAGGTTTATTTTTGAATTGAATTTCATTGCTATTGCAGATTATTCAATGAAGATTGAGTTATTATTAGCAAGTTCTATCAGTTGCCTGGAAAACATCCATCACCAGGCGGAACAGCCACTAACCGGCAGGCATAGATGCCGTGCGGAAGAGCCCACCACGTTCTCCCCCATCACTGCAGAAAAATGACTATATGCTAATTCACTGCAAAGGCCTGCACTCTACAAGGACTCCATAGATAACAATGTCAGCATACCATTCATCACATATAGTGGCCGGTATGTACTTTTCATGCAATTTTCTAGGAATTAGAATTTATTCAGAAAGAAAAATATGTCATTTATTTTTGTTGGTGTTCTAGTTTATAATCATGAAAACCAATGATTTACTTTGAATGTCCTTGCCCCTCTTACCATCATCTAAATCATTATTAAATGAAACCAAATGATAAGCTTTGCTTCATCGCTAAGTGGAACTGCCCATTCAATTTATTTTAAAGCATTTAGCAAAGCAACATCACTTTCGGAAAACACTTAATAATTGCCTGGCAAATTATTCTCTGATGGTCCAGCGCTATTCTTGTCATATTCAGGAGCATCTTGATGCGGGAAAACCTCAGGAGACTGAATAAGCAAAAGCCTCCCTGCTCTACGGTTGGGCTTATGGGAAAGAAGCCTGGATTCCTTACCCTCTCCATAAACTTAGACATTAAATTAGCTCAGCTTCAGTGTCCTGGCTCTCCATCTGCTCCCATCTCTCTGTGGCACACAGAACCTGTCCCTGCAGCTCAGATCCAGATCCAGAGAGGCTCGGGTGTGGGACACCAGCTGCAGGAGCATCCTAGGTTCAGTACTGCCGGCAAACCTGTGCTGCACACGGTTCCCACACGGGAGCTGCTTGCGCTTCTGCTGTATCCCCAACCTCAGGGAGATATTAAAAACATGGAAGGGGCAGGACAGCAGGGGCACTGACAAACAGAACAGATGTACATCAGCAGGCTGAACTGGGGCTTCTCAGTGAATGGTCAACTCTGCTCGAACCCCCGACATGCCTCCTTAGCCCTCCATCTACCTGGCCCCTGGATTATGTTTCTAGGTACAAAAGAGTAGCCAGAACACTTCAGGGGACATGGCCTTGGGAAAGAAATGTGGGAGTGGTGTTCTCATCTGGACAAAAAACTGTAGGCGGAGCCTCAAGGGAGATGGCAGGAAAAAAGAGAAATGACAGAGAAAGGAGAATACAAAAGAGAGACAAGAACACACACACACGCACACGCACACACACCCCCAGAGCAGGGGGACAGGCCTTCAGGGAGTCCCAGGATCTGGTCAGGGTCCTGCCAGGTAGCAGGGAGTTGGCCTCTGCCTCCCGCAGCCAGCAGTGAACAGGCAGGAAGCACTGGGTTGTTCTGCACACCAGCAGGTGGCAGGCACAGTCTCTGGGAACAGTCAGAAGGGGTGAAGAGGGTGCAAAGCCCCCTCTGAACAACCAAGGGTGTGTTTCACATGTCTGACAATACTGTCTTCTGCAAGGGAGTTTTAGTTGGCAGTAGTGTGTCCTCAGGAGGACCTGGGGGAGAACCTTCATGTCCAGCTGGGAGTATGGCACATTATTTTTCCTTCTGGGTAGTCTGCATGCAGAAGAGTTTCTGTGTCATTTGCTTTGAGAGAAACCTAATGCCTTTTCACTTTATTTGCATCTTTCTGTCAATTTTGCATGTTGCGACACCACCATAGTGTTCAGACATTTGTGGGTAGATTCCAGAATAGGAATGGTAATCTATAGGCCATAGCAGTGCCCTACTCCAGGCCAGAAATCACATTATCTCCATCATTTCTTGTTTCCTTCTGTGAGGCGTCAGGCTATTCACCGCCAGAGCTCCTGACAAAGGTTAGGATAAGATGTGTTCTGGCACCACGACCTTTTTATCATTCTTCTGCTGTTCCCCTCGAGTTGGTCCTGGGAAAGGAGGAGCAATCTAAGGAAAGCAACCAATGCTCGGCTGATTAGTGAGGCTTACCCTTGGAGGGTGCACCTGGCCAAAGCCAACGTCTACCTGATTTTTGTTCAGAGGTCAGCAGTGTGTAGTGATGACACTGAAGATGGAGCCCTGTGGCTGGTTGATTCACTAAAACAGTGTGGGCCGGTGCCTGGCCATTCAGAGTGTGGTCCATGGTCAGCATCAGTATCACCTGGACACTCACCCACCTGAAAAACAGAAACTTGGCCCCCACCAGAGCTGCTGAGTCAAAATCTGCACATTAACAGCATTCTTCCCCCCACCCTAGGTGATGCAGATTCAAGTTTGCGATGCCCTGTGTAGGGGGTAGGGCCCTGGACTTGGACCTGGAACATTTTTTTTTTAAAGATTTTATTTATTTAACAGAGACAGACAGCCGGTGAGAGAGGGAACACAAGCAGGGGGAGTGGGAGAGGAAGAAGCAGGCTCCCAGCGGAGGAGCCCGATGTGGGGCTCGATCCCAGAACGCCGGGATCACGCCCCGAGCCAAAGGCAGACGTTAAATGACTGCGCCACCCAGGCGCCCCTGGACCTGGAACATTTGACTTCTTGTGACAGTTCTGAGTTTTCCCCACTGTGTGGCCTCTGAGACCCAGCTTCTTCTCCACAAACTGGAGATGATTGTCCTTTCCACTCTTTCCTCACAAGATTGTTTTAAGGTAAGTCCACCTAAAATAAATATGTAAAAGCTCCTGTAAACCATATATCACTTTGATTAAAGCACAATGATAATAAGGCCATGCTGCTTTTAATGTGGATTCAATGTTAACTAAACTTATTGTGATCATTTTGGAACATATATACCAACTAATTCTGTTGTATACGTCAAACGTGTACAATGTTATATGTTGATTATATCTCAATAAAACTGGTGGCAAGTAAATTAAATTATAATTTTTAAAAAGCTTAATAAAATAACATAAAAATATGTTACCTCAAACGTGGATTCAATTCCTGTGTTGATCTGTTACCTAGATCTGTGTGTTGTCACAGGCTTAGACAGTTGCCACGCAGACATGAGCCTCGATCCCAAAAGAAGCCCAGGGATGAGAATGACCTGGTTGAGCACTACTGAATACTTGACATACCTAGTACTAATTTCAGTCTTAAGACAGTGCATTTAGAAAACCTGCAATGCCAGACTCTGTGTCATTGTCAGCCAACGCTGACCACCTGATATCTCCTTCCTTTCCCTTCCCTAACTAACTGGAGACAGTCTAAAGCACAAGGAGTTTAAAAAACAAACCAATACCTAGTGGAGATATTATTATCAAGGATCTCCTTATATATCTAAAGTATTATTATTATTATTATTATTAGATTTTATTTATTTATTTGACAGAGAGAGACAGCCAGAGAGAGAGGGAACACAGGCAGGGGGAGTGGGAGAGGAAGAAGCAGGCTCCTAGTGGAGGAGCCTGATGCGGGGCTCGATCCCATAGCGCTGGGATCACGCCCTGAGCCGAAGGCAGACGCTTAACGACTGAGCCACCCAGGCGCCCCATATCTAAAGTATTATAAATATCCCCTCTTTCCACACCATATTTATTGCTGACCTGAAAAATTTACCTAACATAGAATATTGTAGATAAGTACAAGGAATTTTTTTTTAAGATTTGATTTATTTATTTCACAGAGAGAAAGAGCGCACAAGCAGGGGCAGTGGCAGAGGGAGAGGGAGAAGCTGACTCCCCACTGAGCAGGAAGCCCGACACAGAGCTCGATCCCAGAACCCTGGGATCATGACCTGAGCTGAAGGCAGACACTCAACCGACTGAGCCATCCAGGCGCCCCAAGTACAAGAAATTTTAACATGAAATCCTGCTACTGTCCTGAACATGCCATAATCCACGTATGTGTCAGTTACCATAATAATGGTCCTGCATTTGATCTCCTTTAGTTATTATGTTTTTTGATCTCCTTTAATTATTACAACACTCTTCATGAGTGCATTATTAACTCTATTTTAGAGATAAGAAAAGAGGTACACAGCTATAGAGTGACTGGCAAAGTCATTAAACAAGGAGGCCATTCGACTGGGCTGGCTCTCATGCTTTGGCAGCTCACGCGAACAAGCCAAAGCCAGCGTCAATGCACTCTGATCCAAGAAAATGAAACTTCTGAACAACCAATCACAGACAACTGGACTTTCCCAAATAGGGAAGGCAACCACTTAAGCTACAGTCAGTCACATCATTTCCTCACTTTGCTTCGGTGTCATATCTATAAAAGCCTCTCCGCTGGCCCCTGTTGTGGAGCACTCCCACCCACATTGGCTTGTGCTGCCCCTTTTGGATTGATGTACACTCAAACTCCTGAAGATTTTAATGTGCTTCATTTTCTCTTTTTCCTGAGCCACCAAAGGTCATGCAGCAGGCGACAGTCAAAGCCATGTCAACACCAGGCAGTCTGACTCCAAACCCTGCACAGTGAACCCCCATTTTGCCCTCCAAAGAAAAGGAAATAAGCACTAGGTCAGTGGTCTCAGCCTTGGGTACATCTTGGAATCATCCTGGAATCACGCCAATGTCACATAGACCAGGAAAAAAATATTCACAGTTTATTTATCTGACAAAAGCATTAGATCCAAAATATACAAAGAATTCTCACAAATGAACAATAAAAAGATAAGCAACCTAGTATTTAAAAATAGACAAAAGACTTGAACAGATGCTTCACAAAAGTAGACATATGAATGGCAAATAAGCGCATGAAAAGGTGTTCGACATCATTAGTAACAAAATGACTGAAAATCAGACAACAGTGAGATGCCCCGTCACACCCACCAGAGTGGCTACCATCAAAAACAACGATAATACCAAACGTTGGCAGATATGTAGAGCAACTGAAACTCTCATGCCTAGCTGTTGGTTGGGTGTGTAAATGGATACAACCACATTGGAGAACTGTAGCAAAATGTGGGCAAAAAGCCAAAAACACATTCAATCTTTTTTTTTTTTTTTAAGATTTTATTTATTTATTTGACAGAGAGAGAGACAGCCAGCAAGAGAGGGAAAACAAGCAGGGGGAGTGGGAGAGGAAGAAGCAGGCTCCCAGCGGAGGAGCCCGATGTGGGGCTCAATCCCAGAACGCCGGGATCACGCCCTGAGCCGAAGGCAGAGCTCAACGACTGAGCCACCCAGGCGCCCCAACACATTCAATCTTTAACCTAACAATTCTATCTGACACACTTAATGGACAGAAATGAATGTATAGTTTCCAAAAAAAGACTTCTCCAAGAATGCTCATAGTAGCATCATTCTGGTTACCCAGTACAACTAAAAAACCAGCCCAAAGTTAATGGCATACAACCACCATTTTTCAGGCTCAGCTTCTGCAGTCAGGGAGTCAGGAGGGGCACAGTGGAGCAGCTCCTCTCTGCCCCACCGTGGCCGGTTTCTGACACAGCCATTGTGTCACCCACTCACATCTAACTTCTGGGCTGGGCAGGTTGAAGTCTGGGCTTAGCTGGGACTTCAGAGTGTCTACAGTAGCCTTTTAGCATGGTGGTCTCAGGGTAGCGGGACTTCTTCCATGGCAGCTCAGGGCTTTAAGGCAGGTGTTCCCAGACAACTTCCCAGTTCTGGGAAGCTGCACAACCTTTTATATTATAGTCTCAGAAATATGTTAAGTCTATATTATTAGTCTGCTAGGGTTGCCAAATACTGTAGGCTTAAACAAGAGACATCTATTTTCTGATAGTTCTGGAGGCTGGAAAGTCCAAGATGGAGGGTTGGTATTTGGTGAGGTCTCTCTTGCTGGCTTGCAGATGGCTAACTTCTCCCTGTGTCTTCACAAGGCCTTTCTGTGTGTGCACAGGGAGAGAGAACTCTGGCTTCTTTTCCTGTTTTTATAGGGATGTCAGCCCTATCAGATTAGGGCCCTGGCCTTTTGACCTCATTTAAGCTTACTGACATCCTTACAGGCCCCATCTCCAAATATGGTCACACTGGGAGGTAGGGCTCCAACATAGGACTTTCAGGGCCACAGTTCAGTCTGGAACAGTGTCGCTTTCACTATTCTCTATTAGTGAAGCTGTCACAAGCCTGCCCAGCTTTAGCAGGAGGCGGGGGAGAAGACCATCTCTGATGAAGGAGTGGCAAAAATTTTGTGGCCATGTTTTAAAATCATTACATAATCTTACTCATAACAACCCAGAACTGTAAAGAAATGCAAAATCCCGCAACTTCAGAATGGGTAAATAAATTTCAATACATTCGTATAAACAAATACTAATCAACAATCAAAAGGAATATACAAGCACATGGATGAATGTCAAAAACATTATTTTGAAGAAGCCAAACGTACCCCAAAATATGCATTCCATTTACATGAAGTCCAAGAACAGGCAAAACTCACCTGTAGTAATAAAAGTCAGAAAGTGGCTGCTTCTTGGAGGTAGGGGATGGTCAGAATTCACTGCAAAGGGACATATAACCTTCTCTTGCAGTAGAAATGCTCTGTATATTGTTTTGGGCAGTGGTTACGCAGGTGTATACAACTGTGAAAACACTTTGAACTGAACACCTAAGATATGGACATTTTATAGTCATGTGGACTCTTTCTCTATTTACAAATATATTTGTGTGTATATATATAATGATAATGCCCGGGTGCTACTCCCAGGGATTCTGGTTCAATGACTCTGGGATATATCCTGGGTAAGAGGAGCTTGAAAACTTCACTGTATGATTCCAATGTGAAGCAAAGCTTGGGGCCCTTTGCACCAGGCCATACAGGTTCCTCATTGGAGGGAGAAGCCTGTGTAATAACCAAGAACCCAATGTTTGCTGTATGTGTGTGTGTGTGTGTGTGTGTGTGTGTGTTCTTACAGCTGCGGTAACAAATTACAACAAATATAGTAGCTTAAACCAACCCACGTTTATTCTCTTGCAGTAGTTCGGTAGTTCAAAATGAGCCTTAAGGGGCTAAAATGTGGGCTATGTTCCTCCTGGAGGCTCCAGGAGGGACATGTCCCTTGCCTCTCGCAGCCTCTAGAGACTGTCCCACATTGGCTCCAGTCTTGGCTCCAGTCTCTATTTCTCATCACATCACCTTTTCCCCTGACTCTGGTCCTCCTGCATCCTTCTTGTAAGGACTTCTGTGAAGATATCAGACCTACCTGCATAATCTGGGATCATCTCCCCATCTCAAGACCCTTAACATAATCCCTATTTGCCCAGCTCCTTTACCATGCGAGGTAACCTTTTCCCAGGTCCTGGGGATTAGGATGTGGACATATCTGGGGGTCCTACCACACTGCTATTCAGAATACAGTTTTTCAGGTGAACTTAGCTGGCTCAGTTGGTGGAGCATGCAACTCTTGATCTTGGAGTCAAGAGTTCAAGCCCCATGTTGGGGATAGAGAGTACTTAAAAAAAATTTTTTTTTAAATGCAGTTTTTCAGATATCAAAGAGAGGACTGGCTCCTCACCTAGAATGTTGGAATTCGAAGGGCTGAGGAAGGTCCCATAGACATCTCAAACTGTTTTTTAAAAGTGACCTGCAAAAATTTTCCTTCTCTCCCTAGACTATATAGCATTGCATGTCAGCTGTCCCAAATAACCAGGCCCTGGGGTAGTGATCTATTAGCAGAAAACTCAATTTCCTTTCTCAGGTCCCAAGACAACAAACCCCATTACAGAGTGAGAACTTGAGAAGAGTAACTGCCCTCTGTTGTGAGGGAAGAGGAAGTGCAAACATTAGTTAAAAGTGTTGTGAGGAATATTTGTAGAGGCATTTATATTCCCACCTATACTGTGATGGTAGATTCTTAGAAAACTGACTCTTAGAACTACGTATGTTGGTAGGACCAAGTGTGAGGTATTCTCTCTCTCTCTCCCCACAAGTTTTTGAGGGCTTGCCATATGCCAAGTGACAAATGCTCAGAAAGAAGTTGTTCTTCCTTACCCACTCTCATCTTCCAGTTTCCTCCAGAGGCATGAGCATTCCTAAGACACCACTTCTCTATGTTGTTTCCCTGCTGGTGGAGCACTAACAGCTCTCTCCTGCCTAGGGGATGAAGACCTGGGTCTCTGGTGTTTGGGGTCCTGTCCTGCCTAACATTCTCCCCCAAGACTCACAAAATGAACTTCACACTCCCCAGAACCAATCTAAATAGAGATACTCGACTCTTTTCTACTTTGTCATTTAAAGTGTTGATATAAGACATCATAAAGGATCCTTCCTGCGTGTTCAGTTAAGGACACCAAGGCTCCTGGATTCCGTCACTGCACCACATGGTCGTTTTCAGACACCCACAGTGCCTGCTGCCTCATGCCTCGTCCTGCTCAAGGCCATTACGTCCCACCTGGCCACACCAGCCAAGCCAGGCACACCAGGCCACACCAACTTCTTGTCCAAACTCCTGAGATCTGTCTACTCTATTTGATACCCAGGCAAAAGGTGAACATCCAGGGGGTCAAATACAACAGGCTAGGAGAAGGTTGGACCCCTGAAACCCATCCATAAAGGCCTGAGGAGTCCTAGGACCTCAGTTAAGAAACTCTTGGAGAAGGCCATCTCTGAGGTCCTTTCTACTAACAAAATCTGTCGTCCTATAATTTTACTCCTTTTGTGTCCTTTTAGTATATAATACAAATTACAGTGGGAAGTACAGATCCCAGAGAAGTGACCATGGAAAATTTGTGCTTCCCTTCTATACTCGTAATCACAGGCATCTTTGTCCTGAAACAGAGACCCTTGTTGGCAGTTCAATCCAGTTCCCTCTGAACCATCTTCAGAAAAGAGATTGAGTCTTTCATCCCAGCCTCAAATGGGGAGAGAAGCTAGAATAGCAAGGGTTTCCCTCTAACACCTAGCCAGTGTCCCAGAAACAGTCCCTATTCTCACCAACCCTTTGTCAGACCTACACAGGAAGGCGGCTTTCCTGGGCTCCTACCATCTCCCTCTGCCTTTCTTAGCATGATGGCTGCCTCCGCTGGTACCACAAATCACCACCTTCTTCTCTTCTTCTGCCCTAACCAGAAAGGAAAACATATCCCCCAGCTCTCTATACCCAGTTTGGACAGGCTGCCCCTTCCAAAGGTCAGGAGCAGAGTAGCAAAGGAAGTCTGCATGACTGCCTTCTCCATAACCCACTGGAGGGAGATCAGAGGGAGAATGCCACTTTCTCAGATCCTCAGGAGGGGAACGCCAGAAAGGCCACACACCTTTTGCCCCTGAGGACTGAGGTCAGTGCTCAGAAGCCATCTTCTTAATTCTAGAAGTGCACCTCTTTCTCCTTCACCAAATCTTCCAGTGGGGGCGGACCTCCCTCACCCTTTGCAAGCCTCCTGTCACAAGATGGTTCTCTATGGGTCTCTCATTTTCTGCATATCTTACAAGCAAGGCCCTGGCTTCTCTTTGCTCTGGATTATCTTCTCAAGAACATTTGTATAGTGAACAGCCCTTCTCCAGAGCAAAGGGCAGTGTGCTTACACATTGGTGGGTAGAGTGTCTTCCTCTGGAACAAAGGGGTAGGCAGGCTTACCATCTATTATCACGTATTCAGAGTCCCTATGCTCAGAATGCCTTCTGAATTGCAACCCCTTGAGTGAGCTGGTGTCACCTGGCTCGGTCATATTGGGGCTGCAACAAAATGTAGGTGCTGCGGCTATGTCATGAGTAATAACATGGCTTTTGCCAGTCTCCATGAGACTGGCACAGCCTCCCTTGTTCGCTTGCAAGTAGGGTGAAATCTCAGACCCTTTCCAGGTGTGGACACTCTCTAGTGCTGGATTAAGGGCAAACTCCACCCCACCCCCACCTCCACTGCCCACCCAGGCCTCCTGCCTGTTCTGTCAAGGCCTTTGAGTCTCGAGCACTTCAAGCGGATCGAATCAATTACCAGTGAATCTAGGAATGTAGAGATTTCATTTCCAATTTCATGATATGCTGTGTGCTCTGTCGGAGACCACGGAAAATTTGGGACTTTGCCTACACCCAGCAATCTGCAGTTACTGGGCAGTTCAAAGTTCTACAGAAGGTGTTTTAGTGCCACAGGCTGCTAATGAGGCGCTCTAGACGGCCGAGCGGCCCACTTCTGCGGTCTAGCCGCAGTGGGACGGAGGGACTTACGCAAAGCAGGGATGAATTTCACAAATATAGCTCAGTGTGAAAGATGTTAGATAGAAAAAGTATATATATATAGTACCATTTACAGAAAGTACAAAACCAGGTGAAACTAAGCGTGTCCGAGTTTTTCAGAGAAACAGAACCAATAGAATATATATATTACTTAAATTCCTTCAATCTCCTTTATATAAAATAGTGATATTTAATAATTTATATAAAGTAATTCCCTATATATGCAGGGAGATAAGCGGGAGAATGCCAATATTTATATTCGGGGATTTATTGTCAGGGATTGGCCCATGTGATTGTGGGGGCTGGCAACTCTGAAATCTGTAGGTCAGTCTGGCAGGCCGGAAACTCAGCAGGATTTCTGTTACAGTCTTGAGGCAGATTTTCTTCTTTTCCCCTGTGAAACCTCAGTCTTTGCTGGTAAGCCCTTCTACTGAATAGATGAGGCCCATCTACAGTATCAAGGATAATCTTTACTTAACGTTAAGTGATTATAGATGTTAATCACATCTACAAAATACCTTCACAGCAACATCTAGACTAGTGTTTGACCTTACAACTAGCCACTACAGTCTAGCCAAACTGACACATAAAATTAACCATTGTATTGTCAACTTGGTACCCATACATATTTCCATACATATACATAGACCATAATTAATTTCCAAATAAAGACAATAACAAGGTCATACTTCTGTCTAGCATGACTATCCTGCATGCAACCCATCCCTTCCCCAGGAGAGGAGGCCAAGTCCTTGAGTGATGTTTACTCCTCTCCTTAAATATCATGATATAAAAGTATAAATACTATAACGTAAAGTTAACACATGTTATGTTACATAAAAGGGAATAAGAGGGGAAGAAGACAAAGGTATTTTGCACACATGCACGCATGCGCACGCACACACACAAACACACATTTGTAACCAAATAAGAAATATATATTTCTTATATATATATGTATATATATACATAATCACCATCCCCATTTCTGCAATCAATCATGTGATCACAGGTGTTATTTATAACTATATTCTTCCACTGCTCATTCTATATTTCCTTTGCCTTTAGCAAGCATCTTAGCTGGATAGGATTCCTTGCCTGGGGGTGACCCAAACCTTCATTCTTGCTCTGCTTGAACTGGGTTGTTGATGTTTTCCATTGATTTTAATTCTAGGGCATGATAATACTAAGAGACACCCTAAGGGATCTCCAGTATTCCAGGCATACTCCTCCCTACCTCCACTGTAGACTAGCAGCCCAATTTCTCCTTAGTAGTCATGACCAATCACCCCAGTCAGCACAGTAACCCCTTCTTTGTCTGCTGACTCAGAGACATGAGGAGCCCACAGTGGCCAGTCCATAGTCTTAATTTCTAGTTCAAAAGAATCATTTTTGTCTCTGAGTGGAAGCACTCCTTCCTTTGAAAGTAAGATTTCTAGACCAGCAAAAAGTAAAAATTTTGCCAGTGGGTCACTAGGGGCAATAGCGAGTGGTGTCCCTCTCATTCCCACCCCTTGATTCCTGGTTATGGGAAAAATAGCACCATGTAATGGATACTGACTCAGAGCAATAGAGCCTCCTAGAGCACATCGCTCCAGGCTTGCCAGCTATTGCTGCCTAGCTCACCGCCTAGCCGCTGGCTGTCATTGAGTCTTCAAAGGCCATTCCACCATTCTACCATGACTGCTTCTTCTGGATGTTGGAGAACACAGTAAGACCAGTTAGTCCCATGAGCATAGGCCTATTGACACCACCCTTCATTTGCCATTAAGTGAATTTCTTGATCAGAAGCAATGCTGTGTGAAATGTCATTATGATGAATAAAACATTCTGTAAGTTCACAGGTGGTAGTTTTGGCAGAAGCACTGCATGCAAGGAAGGCAAATCCCTATCCAGAGTGTCTCTTCCAGTAAGAATAAAACACTGAATCTTCCATGATGAAAGTGGTTCATTGTAATCAACTTGTCACTAGGTAGTTGGCTGATCACCCAGGGGAATGATGCCAAATTAGGAACTCAGTGTTGGTCTCTGCTACTGGCAGGTTGTGCATTCAGCAGTGGCTATAGCCAGGTCAACCTTGGGGAGTGGCAACCCATGTTAATGAACCTCTGCATGACCTCCATCCCTGCCGCCTTAGCAATATTCACGAGCCCACTGGGCAATGACAGTGTGGCTGGGACAAGAGGCTGACTGGTGTCCACAGAACATGTCATCCTATCCACTTGAATATTAAAATCCTTCTCTGCTGAGGTCACCATTTGGTGACATAGGACACAAATATTTTCATGATTTTTTTTTCCCATTCAGAGAGGTCTATCCATACATTTCTTCCCCAAGTTTCCTTGTTACCAATTTTCCAAACATGTTCCTTCCACATTCCTGACCATCAAGCCACAGATCACGAATTGGTATACAATTGCATTTCTGGCCATTTCTCTTTCCAAGCAAAATGAACAACCAGGTGTAGTGCTGGAAGTTCTGCACACTGGGAGGATTTCCCTTCACCACTGTCCTTTGGGGACATCCCAGAAAGGGGCAGGAGTTCTGCAGCAGTCCACTTTTGGCTGGTGCCTGCCTATTGGACAGAACCTCTGTATACGTTTTCTCTTCCCAGTCAACTGGTCATATGCAACTCTCCACGAGTCCATAGGGGGTGGTTGCAACAAAGAAGGTAAGGAATGTAGCAAGAGTGGGAGCCAAGGGCTCCACTCAAAAATAGCAGCTTTTTGGGTCACTCAGTAAATGGGTGGAGTAGCATAGCCAAATGAAGGATATACTGCCTCCAAAGTCCTAAAGGGCCCACTACACATTGTACCTCTTTTTTGGTTGTAGGAGGAGACAGATACAATTTATCCGTCATCTTATAAGGGATAACCACACATGTCCCACACCACTGGACCCCTAGAAATTTCGCTAAGGTGGAAGTCCCCTGAAATTTGTCAGATTTATTTCCTATCCTCTGGCACAAAATGTCTTAGACTATTAAAGTCGAGAGTAGTTGCTACTTTTCACTCACTAGGTCCAACCAGCATAATGTCATCCATGAAATGGACAAGTGTGGTATCTTATGGAAGAGAAAGGCAATCAAGATCCTGGTGAACTCACTTTTTTAAGGTAAACCTGTCTCCAACATCAGGAATCCTTTCTATATAAACTTCGGCAAGACAGTTAAAATATACACCGTGTGTGTAGGAAATGTGGTTTGCTTAGGAAAGTCTCAAAAGAAGGTTTTGGTTGCCTTTACTGCATTTCAATTGTTATTATAGCCAAGAACTATAAATTATAATAAAGTTACTTTATTTAAAAAATCCTTGTGAACTAGGAGTGCCTGGCTGGCTCAGTCAGGAGAGCATGCAACTCTTAATCTTGGGGTCATGAGTTCAAGCCCTATGTTGGGTGTAGAGATTACTTTAAGAAAAATAAAAGATCCCTGTGAACTAAAATAGTTCACATAAGGCTGGAGAGCTGATACACCCTCGAGGTAGGACAGTGAAGGTGTCCTGCTGGCCTTGCCAGGTGAAAGCAAACTGCTTCTAGTGGTCTCTATTGACAGGCATAGAGAAAAAGCATTTGTCAGATCAATAGCTTCATGCCAGGTATCAGGGGATGCATGAATTTGCTCAAGCAATGAAACCACATCTGGTATTGCAGCTGCAAGTGGAACTACCAGCACACTGGGGGTTGGTGCTTCAACAGATGAATTTTAGGGACTTGATGTGACTGTGTTTGGAGATTGGGCCTATAGGGAGGTAATTCAAGTGTAAATAGGGTCATAAGGATGGGACCTAATCTAACATGACTGGGATCCTAATGAGAAGAGGATGAGACACCAGACATCTCTCTTTGTTTGAATGCACATAAAGGAAAGACCAGGTGAGGACACAGTGAGAAGGTAGATTTCTCAAAGTCAGGAAGACAGCTCTTACCAGATATTCAGTTTTCTTGCGCCTTGATCTGAGACTTCTAACCTCCAGGCAGAACTGTGAGAGAATAAAATTTCTGTTGTTTAAGCCACCCAGTCTGGGATATTCTATTGTGGGCGTCTAAGCCGACTTACACAATAGTGAAAATGCATTACTGACCTTGTTGCTGAAGGCAAATTTTTCTCTGGTGGAAGTCTTTTTAATAAGTATTGAGGATAAAAGCAATTGCTTGATTGATAGCTGCAACTAGGTACCAGTGATGTGTTAATTTCTCAAGCAATGAAACCACATCTGTAGCAGCAACTTCAAACGCACTGACTGCCTGGGTAAATTTATGATAATCCACCGTCATTCTCCAGGATCCGTTTGTTTTCTGAGCAGGTCAAATAGATGAGCCGAATGGGGATGTGATGGGAATCACCACCTTGCATTCTTCAAGTCCTTGATGGTGGCACTAGTCTCTGCAATCCCAGGAATACAGGATTGCTTTTGGTGTACTATTGTCCTGGGTAGAGGCAGTTCTGTGGCTCCCACTAGTGGCTTCCCCTTGCACTCCCTCTACTGGTCAGAACACCTATGTGAAGATTCTGCCAGTTGCTGAGTATGTCTGTCCCAATTATGCATTCCAGAACTGGGGAAATAACCACGGAAAGGCTTGGGGACTCACTGTGAGATGAACCTCAGCCTAAAACTCCTCTGCTCACCCGATCTCCATAAACCCCTACTCTGACTGGTGGATCACAGCGATGTTTTAGGTCTCCTGGTATTAGTGTCAGTTCAGACCTAGTGTTTAGTAATTCCTGAAAAGCCTAAGTACTTCCTTTGCCCCAGTGCATAATCACCATGGTAAAAGGCCGTAGGTCCCGAAGGAAGGCTGAGAGGAAGATTAATAGTACATATTTTTGGCAGTGCAGTACAGTCCTTCCTCAAGGGGATCTGGTCTCCCTTTTAGTCAAGGGTTTTTGGGTCTGTGAAGTGGGTCAAGTCAGGAATTGATTGAAAGGCTGTGACTCTTGGTTTTATGATACGAGTTAGGCTTCTGTGCACTTGACCTAGAACTCTTCCACTTTTACAGAACAAGAAGAATTTGATAGACTGGCTATCTATTTTCTTTCAGGGACACCATGATCTACTACCCAATGCCATAGGTCTCTGCCAATAAGACTATCCTGATTGCTGGTTTGAATCTGACAACTAGTCCTACTTTGTCTTTGGCAATTATCCTGATATCCTGGGATTCAATTATTCCCATTGCATTTAGGGATCTCAGTTTAGAAGCAGTAGTTCCCAACTGTTATTTCTTTTTTCCTTCTTTCCTTCCTTCCTTCTTTCTTTTTCTTTCTTTCTTTCTTTCTTTCTTTCTTTCTTTCTTTCTTTCTTTCTTTCTTTCTTTTTCTTCTTTCTTTCTCTCTCTTTTTAAAGATTTTATTTATCTATTTGACAGAGAGAGACAGCAAGAGAGGGAACACAAGCAAGAGGAGTGTGAGAGAGAGAAACAGGCTTCCTCACCTTAACGGCTGAGCCACCCAGGTGCCCCTCTTTCTTTCTCTCTTTCTTTCTTTCTCTTTCTTTCTTTCTTTTTCTTTCTCCTTCCTTCCTCCCTCCCTCCCTTCCTTCCTCTTTTTTTAGTTTTTATTTAAATTTCAGTTAAATGCATTGTAATATTAGTTTCAGGTGTACAACAGAGTGATTCAACACTTCCATACAGCACCTGGTGCTCATCACAACTGCCCTCCTTACTCCCCATCACCTATTTCACCCACCCACCCCCCACCTCTCCTCTGGTAATCATTGGTTTGTTCTCTATAGTTAAGAGTCTCTTTCTTGGTTTGCCTTTCTTTTTTTTTTTTTGCCCCTATGATCATTTGTTTAGTTTCTTAAATTCCACGTATGAATGAAATCATATGGTATTTTTCCTCTTATTTTGCTTAGCATAATATTTTCTAACTTCATTCACATCATTACAAAAGGCAAGATTTCATTCTTTTTGATGGCTAATATTCCATATATATTGTAATATTCCATATATATATATGGAATATATATAGACACCACATCTTCTTTATCTGTTCATCAGTTATGGACATTTGGACTCTTTCCATAATTTGGCTATTGTTGATTAGGCTGCTATAAACATTGGGGTGCCTGTACCCCTTCAAATCTGTATTTTTGTATTCTTTGGGTAAATACCTAGGAGTGTGATTGCTGAGTGGTAGGTTATTTCTATTTTTAACTTTTTGAGGAACCTCCATACTTTTCCCAGAGTGGTTGCACCAGTTTGCATTCCCACCAACAGTGTAAGAGGGTTCCCATTTCTCTGCATCCTAGCCAACACCTCCCAACTGTTATTTCTTTTTTTTTTAAGATTTTATTTATTTATTTATTTATTTATTTATTTATTTATTTGACAGAGAGAGAGAGAGAGAGAGAGAGAGCAAGCAGGGGGAGTGGCAGGCAGAGGGAGAGGGAGAAGCAGGCTCTCCACAGAGCAGGGAGCCAGATGCGGGGCTCAGTCCCAGGACACTGAGATCATGACCCAAGCCAAAGGCAGACGCTTAACCAACTGAGCCCCCCAGTTGCCCCTCCAACTGTCATTTCTGACCTATAGGAGAAGAGTGACTATAGGAGTTTTTGAAGGTTGCTGGGGCTCTGCTCACAAATTTATTTCTTACAGTTATGGTGAAAGACATGTTCTTAAGACCCTCTTGGATTGGGTGAGCAGGTCTTTTAATGATAAATCCACTCTAATATTTCAAACTCCCTAAACCTTTGGATCCTTTCCTTTATAGTATACCAAAGTAGATCTGGCATTTCTTCATTTAGCATAGGTTACCTTTTGGTCCATGTTTCATCCAACCAGTCAACAAACCAACCAACCAACCAACCAACCAACCAACCAACCAACCAACGAACCAACCAACCAGCCTACCAGAATTCTTTCTAAGCCCTTGAGTTGCAACATTAAATCAAGAATCTCTGCTTATGGGATGCCTGGGTGGCTCAGTTGGTTAAGTGTCTGCCTTCAGCTCAGGTCATGATCTCAGGGTCCTGGGATTGAGTCCTGCATTGGGCTCCTTGTTCATCGGGAAGCCTGCTTCTCCCTCTGCCTGCTGCTCCCCGTGTTTGTGCTCTCTCTCTCTCTTGCTCTCTCTCTGGCAAATAAGTAAATAAAATCTTAAAAAAAAAATCTCTGCTTAGTAGGTTCATATCAACAAAATTGGCCTGATCCTACTTTACCTTCCACCATTATCCCATATTCTTTTTTTAAAAAGATTTATGTATTTTAGAGAAAGAGAGAGAGAGCATGAGTGGGAGGGCAGAGGGAGAGGGAGAGAGAATCTCCAGCAGACTGTGTGTTGAGCATGGAGCCTGACATGGGGCTCAATCCCATGATCCTGAGATCATGACCTGAACTGAATCCAAAGTTGGATGCTTAACCAACTATGCCACCCAGGTGCCCCATCATTAACCCATAATATTCTTAATATCTATCCCCACACATATGCCCCAGAATTATGTCTATATAAATTGGAAAAATATCTCCAATTCTTTTGGAGCATAGTGTACCTCCTCATGGGTCAAATTTTCTGCCTTTTGAGGGCTTGCTGGGACTTGAGTTTTGCTATATTTCTAGAAGCAAAGAGGGGTATCTGGGGTGAGTCCTGATGTGGATTAGCAGTGTCTTGCAAAGCAACTACCTCAAAAGAGGCCATTGCAGGCTCTTCAGACAAAGCAGGGTCTACATCCTCAGAAGGGAGTGGAAGGTTGCTCGATTTCTTTCTTTCTTTCTTTCTTTCTTTCTTTCTTTCTTTCTTTCTTTCTTTCTTTCTTTCATTTATTTGAGAGACAGAGCAAGCACAAGCAGGAGGCAGAGGGAGAGGAAGAAGCAGACTCCCCACTGAGCAGCGAGCCTGATGCGGGGCTCAATTACAGGACCCTGGGATCATGACCTGAGCGGAAGGCAGACGCTTAACTCACTGAGCCACCCGGGTGCCCAAGAAGGGTTGTTTCTACCAGCAAAGAAGACACATAATTTAGGGCTCCATGTCCCTAGCTTCATCAGGATCTATCCATATTTCTCCATTGCAGTTTTCAGGGTCTCGTTTTTTTCCAATCCATGACCTTGCAGCAGTTCCCTGTGTGGCTGGGATTCAATTTGTGTTGTTATTGAACTGCTTGCAGGATGAGGTTCTGCATTTGGTTTTCAGAAATCTCAGCTCTGTGGTGATGTCACCAGCCAGACCCCAACACCTCATCTTTACATTTGCTCATACTCACTAACCTTGTCTTACATTTTTCCTTAAGCTCTTCTTTCTGGCTTACCTCTTAACTCAGGCTAATGAAACCTGAAACCACCCCTCAGGTGATGCCCTGACAAGACCTCCAGCTGGCCCAGACCACCCAGACTCCTTGAGTTAAACCCGACTCTCACCTGTGAGGGTGGACAGTGCAATGACCCCTTGAATGACGGGCAATTGCCTTTACCTCATTCTAATACTAAAATCTCCACCCAAGGAGGAGCCTCAGCCTCATTTACATGACATACAATGTACGTATAGGCATGTTTCTTTAAGGTGCATGTATGACCTTATGTAGGCCTTTACATACAATGACAAGGTTTCCCTATCTAGACATTCATCCTAACCCTAAGCAGAAGGAATTACCCATTCAGCCTCTCTTGGGGAGTCATGGTTTTGGAAGCTATTTCCTGTGATCTCCTTATTTGCTTCAAATAAAGTTTACTTTGTGTGACAACTCCACCTGGTGTATCTGTGACTCATCAAGGAGGGAACTCAAGTTGGTTTGATTACAGTGACTAGAGAGAAAGGGTTCTTTCAGGGCAGACATAGAAACTTCCCAGGTGGTTATGTGGGGGTTGAGCTGAGAATTTGAAGCCCTGAGCTCATCCTTTTCTTTCCCTATTTTTCTGGCACAGATAAGAGCAAACAGTCAATCTCTTTATACTCATTCATTTAACAAAAAAATTCTAAGGTATCAAATACATGGTAAACCTCAGAACTTTGTTTCGCATACGTATTTGAGTAGGAGTATTTGATGTTGATATTTCGGGCATCTGTTTTGTGACATCATGCCATGGACTATCGATGCCCCTTTCCCCCTGGGAATAGAGTCATTATTGCCTTTAAATCTATTCAGATTAGAGAACCAATTCAGAAAATTCATCCTTAAAATTCTCTTTCTTTAGAACCACTCTTGGTATTAAGATCTGTATCAGTTAGAGTTTTCCAGATATATGTTATTCTACTGGTTCTGATCTCTATATATTTTAGGGAATTGGCTTATGTGACTGTGGGGGCTGGCAAGTCTGAAATTCGTAGAACAGGCAGGAAAACCGGAAACTCAGGAGGGGTTTCTGTGTTACAGTCTCAAAGCTGAAGTCCTTATTTTCCCCTGGGAAACTTCAGTCTTTGCTCTTAAGCCTTTCAACTGAATGGATGAAGCACATTCAAATTATTGATGGTAAACTCTTCTACTTTAAGTCAAGTGATCACAGATGTTAATCACATCTACAAAATACCTCCACGGCAACATCTAGACTAGTGTTTGAACAAACAACTGGGCACCATAGCTTACCAAGTTGACACATAAAATAAACCATCACACTAACTTATGCTGTTGGAAATGAGGATAGTGGTTACCCTTGGGGCAGGGGTATAATGACCAGAAGGGAGCATAAGCAGAGCTTCTGGGGTGCTGGTCATGTACTATTTCTTGATCCAAAGATGATTGCATGGATGTGTTCAGTTTGGAAAATTCAGCAAGCTGTACGCTTATGATTATGTGTATATTTTGGAATGTATATTTTACTTCATTAAAAAGTAAAATGTTTAGAAAAAAAGAAGTAAGACAAAACAATAGAAACAAGAAAAAAGCATTACATCAATTATGGAGTGTTTTTAATTATAAGAGATTACCAGATGTAACTCTATATTGATACATTTAAATATCTCAGTGAAATGATTGATTTTTAAAGGAAAATAATGATCAAAATTGACTTGGAAAGGTGGGAAATCTAAAGAGACCAATACATTTAAAAAAATTTAAAGGTAATTAAAATCAACCACTCCTTCACGACTAAAGGCATCAGGCCTATACGATTTTGTACATGTCATCTGCAAAATATTTGTAGAATAGTAGCTCCTATGTTATTTAAACTAGCCCAGATCAGAAAAAGGTGAAAGCTTCCTGACTTATTTTTGGTTATTATAATTCAGAAGCCATAAAAGGACAAGAATAGCACGCATGTGTGCATGTAAAGTACACACAAACTATCTGCTCATATTCCTTATAAATACAGAGGCAAAAGTCCTAAATAAAATATTAATGAATTACCAGCCATGTATTAGAACAATAATGGTTCAGCATTAGGGAATTTATTAATGTACTGATAGAAAACAGGTGATAAAATAAAACACTAATTCCTTTTTTAAAAAAAATTATTTATTTTTGAGAGACAGAGAGTACATGAGAGCAAGAGAGCGAGCACAAGCAGGCAGAGGAGCTGAGGGAGAGGGAGAAGCAGGGTCCCTCCCCAGGACCCTGGGATCATGACCTGAGCTGAAGGCAGATGCTTAACCAACTGAGCCACCCAGGCGCCCCATGAATAAATCTTTAAAAAAATAAACATACAAAATGTAAGAGCTTTCTCATAAAGAATATATAAAAAAAGAGTTCTCCTCCCCAAAAAGAGCCCATTCACAATAGTATAAGAAACTGTTAAAAGATTTAATAAGCCTAATGAGAAACATGTACAATTATATGAAGAAAAACTTTAGAACTATAATGCAGCACATATAATTAAACTTACATGAACTTTCTTTGGTGATCTCCACATGTTAGTACATTAGCAGAAGAATGGTCAAATAAACCACTATTCATCCATAGTTTGAAAGGCATAGGTTACAAGACTGAAAGAATGAACTGGGGCCATGCTGAAAGATCTCTAAGACATATTGGATATTTTTTAAAAAGCAAAAAATGGTATAGAATTTGTTAACTTATTTTCAAAAACCCAAACAAACTTTGTGATACTAGGTACACATATATGTTTTATGTTCTGTAAGGCCATTGAATATGTGTGAAGGGATAACACAGTAACAATCATATTCTTTGGGCAGGAAATTAGATTGTGGGGTGAAAGCGAACTTTAACTTTCTACTCTATATAAACTTATTTTTTTAAAAGATTTTATTTCTTTATTTGAGAGAGAGAGAGCACAAGCAGGGTGAGGGGCAGAGGGAGAAGCAGCTAGGAGGGGCTCCATCCCAAGACTCTGGGATCATGACCTGAGCTGAAGACAGATGCTTAACCAACTGAGCCACCCAGGTGCCCCTACATAAACTTTATTTTCAAACATTTCTTTCTTTCTTTCTTTCTTTCTTTCTTTCTTTCTTTCTTTCTTTCTTTCTTTCTTCCCTTCCTTCCTTCTTTCTTTCTCTTTCTTTCTTTCTTTCTTTCTTTCTTTCTTTCTTTCTTTCTTTCAAAGATTTTACTTATTTATTTGAAAGAGAGAGAGACAGAGAGGGTGAGCAGGGGGAGGGGCAGAGGGAGAGAGAGTAGACTCCCTGCCAAGCAGAGAGCCCAACACAGGTCCGATCTCAGCACCCTGAGATCATGCCCTGGGCTGAAGGCAGATGCTTAACCAACTGAACCACCCGTGCTGCCCTCAAATATTTCTTATAATAAATAGTCTTATAATAATTATGTAAGAATTGGCAAAGAGAAGGAGAAGATAAGCCACAGAATGGGAGAAAATATTTGCAAAAGACACACCTGGTAAAGGATGATTGTCCAAAATATACAAAGAACTCTAAAAACTCAGAAATAAAACAAAACCCTGGTAAAACAAACAAACAAAAAAACAAAACAAAAAAATGGGAGGCAAAAGACTTGGACATCTCATCAAAGAAGATATACAGACAGCAATAAGCATATGAAAAGATGCTCCATATCATATGCCATCAGGGAAACAGAAATTAAAACAATAATGAGATACCACTACATACCTATTAAAATGATGAAAACACAACATTTTGTGTTCTGTGTTTGTGTTGAGCAATAGGAACTCTCATTCGTTGCTGGTGGGAATGCAAAATGGTACAGCCAGTTTGGAAGACAGTTTGGCGGTATCTTGCAAAACTAAACATACTCTCACCATAGGGTAAGAGTCCTTGGTGTATATCCAAAGAATTGAAATTTTATGTCCACATAGAACCTACACATGGATATTTATAGCAACTTTATTCATAATTGCCAAATCTTAGAAACAAACAAGATGTCCTTTAATAGGTGAACGGATTCATAAACTGTGGTACATCCAGACAATGGAATATTATTTAGAGCTTCAACTATACTTTAAAAAAAATAAAAAAGTCAGCTATACGTTCTAAAAAAATTTTATTCAGTGCTAAAAAAAATGAGCTATCAAGTCCTGAAAAGACACAGAGGAAACTTAAATGTACATTACTAAGTGAAAAGAGCTGATCGGAAAAGGCTATATACTGTATGATTCCAACTTTGTGACACTCTGGAAAAGAAAAAATTTGGTGACAGCTGAATGATTAGTGGTTGTCAAGGGTTGGGGGGGAGGGGGGAGGAATAGGCAGAGCACAGAGAATTTGTAAGACAGTGAAACTATTCAGTATGATACTACAGTGCTGGGTGTATGTCACCATGCATTTGTCAAAACCCATAGAATATACAATACCCAGAGTGAACCCCAAGGTAAACTATATAGACTCTGAGTGATACTGATGATGATGAGTCAGCATATTTTATCAATTATAACAACCGTACTACTGTGTTGTTAGCAGTTGATAGTGGGGGAGGCTGTGTGTGGGGTAGAGGAGGCTTGTGTATGAGAACTCTATGTATTTTCTGCTCAATTTTACTGTAAACCTAAAACTGCTCTAATAGATAAAGTCTTAAAAAAAAATTCCCTGTACTTCACCTATTCAACCCTCCACCTGGATAATCTCTGGTAAATATTGATCTGTTTACTGTCTCTGAGTTTTAAATATGCTTTTTAATTTAAAAAACATATATATATATTTTAAAGATTTTATTTACTTATTCGACAGAGATAGAGACAGCCAGCGAGAGAGGGAACACAAGCAGGGGGAGTGGGAGAGGAAGAAGCAGGCTCATAGTGGAAGAGCCTGATATGGGGCTCGATCCCATAACTCTGGGATCACACCCTGAGCCGAAGGCAGACGCTTAACCGCTAACCACCCAGGCGCCCCTAAAAATAGATATTTTTAAAGATTTTATTTGAGAGAGAAAGAGACAGAGACAGAGAACATGAGCAGGGAGGAGAGGGAGAAGTAGGTTCCCTGCTGAGCAGGGAGCCCAATGTGGGGCTCGATCCCTTATGACCTGAGCTGAGGGCAGACACTTAACTGACTGAGCCACCTAGACACCAATTTATTATTTTTAAAATTAAAAAAATTTAATTAACAAATAATGTATTATTTGTTTTAGGGGTACGGGTCTGTGATTCATCAGTCTTATATAATACCCAATGCTCATTACAGCACATACCCTCCCCAATGTCCATCACTTAGGTACCCCATCCCCTCACCCCTCTCCCCTCCAGCAACCCTCAATTTGTTTCCTAAGATTAAGAGTCTCTTACGGTTTTTCTCCCTCTCTGGTTTTATCTTGTTTTATTTTTTCCTCTCTTCCCCTATGATCTTCTGCCTTGTTTTTTAAATTCCACGTATCAGTGAGACCATATAATTATTTTTCTCTCATTGACTTATTTCACTTAGCATAATATCCTCTAGTTCCATCTACATCATTGCAAATGGCAAGATTTCATTTTTTTGATGGCTGTGTAATATTCCATTGTATATATATATCACATCTTCTTTATCCATTTATCTGCTGATGGACATCTGGGCTCTTTCCATAGCTTGGCTATTGTGGATATTGCTGCTATAAACATTGGGGTGCACAGGCACCCCTAATTTACAGAATATTTTTTAAAAAGTTGGTAGAGTTTTTAGGGGCACTTGGCTGGCTCAGTCAGAAGAGCATATGACTCTTCATCTCGGGGTTATGAGTTTGAGCCCCACATTGGGTGTAGAGATTACTTAAATAAATAAAACTTTAAAAAAGTTTTGGAGCTTTTCTAAATTGATTGGAGTTTTATAGATAATGAGTACTGTTTTTGGAAACGAGTGTCTTTGATTTTAAAGCAGTTACAGTTGGTATTAGTAATCATACCTGCAACTCACAGATTTGGGGCCTGTTAAATTATCAATGACATCTTCCTTTTTTTTTTTTTTTTTTTTTTTTTTAAGAGAGGGCGCATGGTGGGGGAAGAAGGGCAGAGAGAGAGAGAACCTCAAGCAGGCTCCACCAGAGTGGAGCCCAACATGAGGCTCAACCTCACAACCCTGAGATCATGATCTGAGCCGAAATCAAGAGTAGGATGCTTAACCGACTGAGCCACCCAGGCGCCCCAACATCTTATCATTTTTAGTTAAAAAAAAAAAAAAGGCAAGTAAAAAAAATTCCAGAAAGGCTGAGTCATTTCTCCACCTTCCTCTGCAGGTTTCTGTGCAATCCATCAGGGGCCAGCTGGGACTAATTATTTCGAAAACTTTCTAGCCTGCTAATCCCACCATGCCCCATATTCTTGTCATTTCTCATTTCTGGCCATAATCCAAAATATAAACCCTTTCTGCAGGCTTATTTTTGAATTTTTTTTTCTATTTTCATACCCCCAACCTAATATTCCACCATTTCCCATCCTAATTTTACCACTATGCCCTCTAGAATGCCTGATAAACAAAATACCCTAAATCGCTAAACTCTCTGCAGAATAGAGGCATCCCCCTCTCCTCGAAAGTTCATGTTACACCATTTTACTTTTATGCAGATCCTACATCAGTACCTGTTTTTGCTAACAGAAAAAAAAAATCTAAAGGGGATTTTTACCTTTAAAGAGGTGAAAAATGAAAACAGCATTCAGTGTTCGTTTTGCAGCTAGCTGTTACAGAGGCAGCAGTAACCCTGAGCATCAGGGGCAATGCAGAGCTTCTTCCTTGGGAACTAACTACACAGCATCTGAACATCAAGCTGCCAGAGCTTTGAACTGTGTGAGCATCTGTGCCTTATGCTGATTTATTTTGTGCATCCATTAACCAGCTGTGACCTAAGGTGGTATCAGAAAAGCCTAAGAGAATTTATGGGTCTGAGACTTCTTAAAAAGTTTCCATGTAAACTTATGGTAATAGATTCTTCCCTTGCCGTTTCATCTTAGGAAAGGTTTTATAGGAATGCTCTACTTTCAGATAGGCAAGGGAAATCTGTATTCTTCCACTTCCCGGGTTTGACAGGATCATTGAGGGCTCTTTTCCACTGGCCTCTTCCCAGGGTTTTGTTTTGCTTGTTTGACTTATTTCTTTGTGAACTCTGGCTCCAGACTTCAGTCTTTCAGTTCATTTTGGATCCTGTCATTTTCTTAGGTGACCTGAGTTTCTTCATGAAGAACTTTCTAATTTCTAGTACCTCATTGCCTGTATCTTGGTTCTTGACACCCCCAAACCCGTTCTGTGAAAACTTTAAACATTTTGATGACTTTGGAGCCTTACCTTCTCTCTCCTTCACACCAGCTCTTCGACCTCCATAACCCCTCGGTTTTTCCCTCTCAACTCTGTCCCTCCTGTGTTTACATTTGGGCCGAGCCTGGACTCCTTAGGCGTATTTCCACCCTTCCTTGCTTGTTAACTGGCCCGGCAAGGCGCCCTTCCGTCTTCGTTTGCTCTGAGCCTGTGTCTAGGTTGGGGGTTAGACACTGACCAGTATTGACCCGGGGCCCAGGATGGTTTTTCTCACTTTTTCACTTTTCCCAATTACCATACTTTAACAATAAATTCTTTCAATTTTCATTACAGCACAGCAAAGTCCAGTACGCCAAGAGCGGCGCCTTCCCAGGGTCGGGCTCTTTCAGGAGGCGCAGGCGCAGTCACCCTACACGCGGCCTCTCGGGGCATGACGGGTAAAGGGGCGGGGCGCGCGGATATCACGCGCTGTTCCCTGTCGGCTGCGGGGTCGTGGTGGGTTGCGGTCCCCGCGCCGCCCCGGCCGCCCTCTTCGGTGGCGGGAGGGGCATACGGAGGAGGCGCGCCTCGGGGAAGCCATGTTTGTAGCGCGCCACATCGCGGCGGACCATAAAGATCTCATCCATGATGTCTCTTTCGACTTCCATGGGCGTCGGATGGCTACCTGCTCCAGCGACCAGAGCGTCAAGGTGTGCGCGGAGCCTTGGGCGGGGCCGGGCCCGGAAGGAGGGGAAGTGAGACCGTGCAAGACTCGCTGTTAGAGCGGAGGGAGCGGCGCTTGGAAAGGGGACAACCCCCCGATTTTGAGGCGCGCCGCTGGGCACGAGGTTTGGAGCCCAAGGCGGGCGGGGCAGCGGGTGTGCTCCGCCATCCTTGCCTCAGTATTGTGGGGTCACAGCCGCCCCCCGCCCCGGGGTGGGAGGTGGTACCCTGCCTTGCGCCTGCGCGGAGGGGGAGGGCGGGCGTCGTAACCACGTGCGCGCTCCCGCCACTGGGGGCCTTGGGAGTACGCTTGTTCCAGCGCGCGCGGTCTCGGGTACTTATGGGCGAGAGCATGAGAGCCCTTCAATTTAGTGTGCGCGAGGGATTTGTCAGACTGCGCGGGTTTGGGGGTAGTTGTGCTCTTACCACGCTGGTTCAGCCAGGGCACTTTGCCTTGCGACTTATAATTCAGTTAGCTCGCCGTGTGATCTCAAGTGCTGTGTGCCTTGTCTCCGTCTGGGGAGATTGTTCTATGTTCAGAGAGGAAGCACATCTCTTTCCGTGATGGAAGAAACAAATCCATGTTTGTTTCTTAGAGTTCGTGTAAATGTACGCTGCTCTGAGAAGCAATTTCTGTGATAAGAGAATGGTCTTTGGGATTTAGGAAATTTAGAGATTATGATACAGTGAATGATAATAGTCTTGAAGATGAAAGCTGGAATGTGGATTATTTGTATTTCTCGACGGCTCCAAAATGACTGAAAATCTGAAGGACCGTTTTTACTACTTGTTTTTCACAGACAAGTTTGACACCAGTGAATCCTCAAAGATTATTAATAACAACTAGCTTTGGGGCTCCTGGATAGCTCAGTTGGTTGAGCATGGGACTCTCTGATTACAGCTCAGGTCCTGAGATGGAGCTGCCGGGAGCTCTGAGCTCAGCGGGGGTCTGCTTCTGTCCTCCCCCCCCCCCCCAGCCCCTCCCCTCACACACACACACTCGCTCTCTCAAATACATGCATACATAAATTCCCTTTTGAAAAATAATATCGTCAAATCCATGGAGTAACTATAGCGTTGTAATTACTAAAAGGTTTAAAATCACTTAAAAATTTTTTTAAGTGTGGCAAATTAACCATCTTTAAGTATATTTTATAGTTAAATGGCATTAAGCACAACATTCCCATTGTTGTGCAGCCATCACCACTCTTCATCTCTGGAACTTTCTTTTCATCCTAAACTAAAACTCTACACAGTGATTTCTTCCCCACTGCCCCTAGCCCTTGGTCACTTCTAATCCTTCCTTTATAAATTTGACAATGCCAGATAATCTCATATGAATGTAACCATACAATATCTGTCCTTTTGTGTTTGGTTTATTACATTTACCATGATGTTTTCAAGGTTCATCCGTATTTGTAACATGTATCGTAATTTCATTCAGGTTGAATAATATTGGGACGTCTAGGTGGCTCAGTAGGTTAAGGGTCTGCCTTGAGCTCAGATCATGATCCCAGGTCCTGGGATTGAATTCCCAGTCAGGCTCCTTGCTCATCAGGGAGCCTGCTCTCCCTCTGTCTACCGCGCACGCCCCCTATGCCTGCCGCTCCCCCTGCTTGTGCCAGTGTGCCCTCTCTCTCTGACAAATAAAATCTTAAAAAAAAAAAAAAAAAGATTGATGGGCACCTGGGTGGCTCAGTTGTTAAGCGTCTGCCTTCAGCTCAGGTCTTCATCCCAGCGGGTTCGAGCGCTACATCGGGCTCCCCGCTCAGCGGGAAGACTGCTGCTTCCTCTCCAGCTCCTCCCTGCTTGTGTTCCCTCTCTCGCTGTCTCTCTCTGTCAAATAAATAAAATCTTAAAAAGAACTAATATTTTGTTGTATGTGTACACATTTTGTTTATCCATTTATCTGTCCACTTGTCAAATATTGCATTAACGTCTGTTATCTGAATATTGCCAAACATTTTTTCCTTATCTGATTATTATTGAATCTTTTAATCTATTTTGTAGATTTTGTCTGTCAGAAGTACTGTTGCGATGAAAATCTTCATTACTTTAGCTTTTCATGTGTTTTCAATAATTTTCTTTCTTTTTTTTAAGATTTTATTTATTTATTAGACAGAGATAGAAACAGCCAGCGAGAGAGGGAACACAAGCAGGGGGAGTGGGAGAGGAAGAAGCAGGCTCATAGCGGAGGAGCCTGACGTGGGGCTCGATCCCATAATGCAGGGATCACGCCCTGAGCCGAAGGCAGACGCTTAACCGCTGTGCCACCCAGGCGCCCCTCAATGATTTTCTTAACCTCATTCAAGTAGAGAAACTAGTGAATATTTTAAAAGCTTTTGTGAATAATTGGCAGATTGCCTTTTCCAAGGTTCTACTATTTTACACTGCTAGAGTAGTAATTTGATAGGATCATTATCCCTGATAGGCATTATTATTTTTTCTTTAATTTTGTAAATTGTGGTAAAATACACATAACATAAAATTTACCATTGTAACCGTGTTTAAGTGTATAGTTCAGTAGTATTAAGAACATTCATATCTTTGTGCAACCATCACCACCATCTATCTACAGAACTTTTCATTTTGCAGAACTGAAACTGTACCCATTCTCCCTATCATCACCCCCTGGCAATCCCCATTCTACTTTCTGTCTCTATGAATTTGACAACTCTAGGTACCTCATATAAGTGGAATCATACAATATTTGTCTGTTTTGTGACTAGCTTATTTCACTTAGCATAGTGTCTTTTGAAGTTTGCACATGTTGGAAACTGTGTTCTTTCTTTTTAAGGCTGAATGATAAGCAAAATGTAGTTCTTCAAAAATTTCTTCCCTCCTTCCCTTCAAGACTGAATATGTATTGTAAATACTACATTTTGCTTATCATTCATCTGGCAGTGGACTTGGGTTGCTTCTACATTTTTGCTGTTGTGGATAATTCTGCTATGAATGTGGGTGTACAAACACCTCTTTGAGACCCTGCTTTCATCTCTTCTGGGTGTATACCCAGAAGTGGAATTGCTGGATCATGTGATGATTCTATTTTTCATTTTTTTGAGGAATTTATCATTTCTTCCTTTTTTTAAAAAAAGATTTTATTTATTTATTTGACAGAGGGAGAGGGCACAAATAGGGGGAGCATCAGGCAGAAGGAGAGGGAGAAGCAGGCTCCCCGCTGAGCAGAGAGCCCCATGCAGAGCTTCATCCCAGGACCCTGGGATCATGACCTGAACCAAAGGCAGATGTTAGCTGACTGACTACTACAATTACAAAACTTGACTGCAACTGTAATTGTCTCTGTTACCTATGAGAGCATAGATTCCTTGACCCCTCAGTGCTCAGCCTGGTGCCTGGCACTCCCGAGGTTCTCATTAGTATGTGACTGAATGTTTACTTATTGGTGGTTATTTTGTGAATTTATGTTCACTTCTTTTGCCCTAAGACTGATGTTAATGTTTTTAGTGTTAGCGTTAATGTCTTCATGTTTGTAGGAATATGTGGGAATAAAATATGTCTTTTATTTTTTTATAGGTCTGGGATAAAAGTGAAAGTGGGGATTGGCATTGTACCGCTAGCTGGAAGGTTAGTATTTTTACCGTGCTTTTAAAAAAATTCAGATGTTTGCTATTTATTTGGTATCATCAGTGACTTGCTATCATCTTTGAGAAAATCGTAAAATGTATACTTCTTTTCCTAAAGTATCTTATGTTTTTAACTATTAAAGTCACAAAAATACACTTCAGAAAATTTGAGAGTAGGAAAATGTGCAATTCCATAGCGTTCTAATATAACTTTTTAGCATTTAGTATTTATTACTTACTTTTTTCTTTGCATATATATTTTTTAAGTTGGCTCCACGCCCAGTGTGGAGCCCAGCATGGGGCTTGAACTCACGAAACTGAGATCAAGACCTGAGCTGAGATCAAGAGTTGGACAGCTAACTGACTGAGCTACCCAGGTGCCCCTGCATATTTTTAATTGTGATATTTTGTGCAAGTTCTGTTCCTTTTTTAAAAAACAGCTGTACTCAGAATTTTACATACCATTAGAGTCATCAATTTTAAATGAATAGTTCAACAAATGTTAGTAAATTTATACACTTGTGCAGCTGTCACCACAGTCTAGTTTTAGAACACTTCTATCAACCCTGAAATTGCCCTTCTGCCTCTTTGGGGTCAATCCCCATCCCCACCCAAGCCCTAGGCAACCACTGAACTGTTTTCTGTCTCTGTACTTTTCTTTTTCTAAACATTTCATGTAAGTGGAATTCTACAATATGTAGTTCTTTATGTCTGGCTACTTTCCCTTTTCCTTGTGGTTCATTCATGTTGAGGTATGTATTAGTAGTTTGATCTTTTATAAACAGTTCAATGGCATTTACTACATTCACAATGTTGGTACAACTACCATCTCTGTCCAGTTCCAAAACTATAACACTCCAAAAGGAAGCCCTTATTTCTTGCTTTTTTTAGTTTAACAACTTAGTTCATAAATACTTTGGTAGGTTTTTAAAGCCTCTTAAAAAAATAAATATATCAGTAAAACATAAATATACCAGTAAATATACCCTGTTTTGTTCAACTGATGATAGCTAATACAGTTGTTTCCCTTTTATTTTGATGAATATCTCTGCGTAATCTTTATTTCTTAGTTTAGGTTGTGCTTTACTGGAAATCTAATATTAACAATATCTCACTGCTCTAGTGCATTTTTTACCTGATAGCTTGTATAAATAAGAATTAAAAGTGAGACAAAAAGACTGGACAAAACAAAGGATAAAAAATAAGGGTGCAAAGTATACCTTTGGATGACATATTTACCATGTAGAAATTACACAATTACAAAAGTGTCCTGAGATTATTGAGTGTAAAAGTGTTAGATATACAGAAGCGTAAAACAAAGTTGATAAACATTTTTGGTGGACATTTAGATGCCATTAGTGGATGCTTGTTGTCATACTGTGTCTTTACTGGAAAGCACAAATGAAATTTTATGGATGTGAAATGCTTTAAGACCTATCTGTTCCCTTTTTTTTGTTTGTTTTTTGGTCAACATGAAGAATTGAAGAATAGTAATTTGGCATTTTTCAAATATTAAAGGTAATGCTACTGAGCTTTAAATTATTTTCTCAGAATACAAGGATTTGGGCCTCTCTAAATTTGATCAGTCATTGCCTCTTTTCCTGGAATAGTTCACTGTCTAGCCAGGTATCGGAATCATGTAAGTGTTTTATTGCTACAGTTTCTATGTACTGTTAGGCTTTGGAAGCCAATAATTTTGGTTAGTCTTATTTATTTTGTTAGATTCTCTCCTGTAGAGAGAATTTGCAAGTAAAAAAAAAAAAGGTGGACTGGTAGATATTTTTTTTAAACCTTGCTTAGGCTAAACTCTGAAGCAGGGCTCTGTTAGCACTGTAAGAGGTCAACTTTATCCGTCTGGATTTTTCTTTATTAGTAGAATGTTAGAAAGACTTGACTCCAGAAGCCCATAATCCTAAATAGAGAATATCTTCTAAAAGTTAAAAATTTCGGGTGCCTATGTGGCTCAGTCGTTAAGCATCTGCCTTCAGCTCAGGTCATGATCCCAGGGTCCATGGGATTGAGCCCTTCATCTGGCTCCCTGCTCAGCGGGAAGCCTGCTTTTCCCTTTCCCACTACCCCTGCTTGTGTTCCCTCTCTCAAATAAATAAATAAAATATTTAAAAAATAAAATAAAAGTTAAAAATTTCTAGAATTTATTTAAATGTGAAATTAGCTTTCTGCTCTTACTGAAGTAAAAATATCTGTGCTGTTTCCTCAAGTAAAATTTTATATGTGTGAAATATGAGTAAAGTCAGTTTTTTGTTTTGTTTTGTTTTTTTAATAATTCCTCAGACACATAGTGGATCTGTGTGGCGTGTGACATGGGCCCATCCTGAATTTGGACAGGTTTTGGCTTCTTGTTCTTTTGACCGAACAGCTGCTGTGTGGGAAGAAATAGTAGGAGAATCCAATGATAAACTTCGAGGACAGAGTCATTGGGTGAGACATTTGTGGGTTTTCAGGGGTTGGGAGGGCAGAATGAGGAGAGGGGTGCATGAGCACCCTTGTCAGTCTTTCCAAGAATGCTTCAGGTACTTGAAAAGATGTTACCACTTCTCTCTATATTTACCAGTTCCATTTTTTTCTCTTCCATGTTTTTCTCTTCCTTGTTTATTTAATTTTGTCTTGGGCCTGAAGTGGTATAGAGGAGCACTCATGGCATTGTTTAATTATAACTTTCATGATGAATCTGTAGTATTTGCTTTGTCATACAATGAGTGCCCTCTAAAAATCCATTGAAAAATTGTTTTTTCTCTTGTGTGGTTACCTTTGCTTTCTTATAAAATATGCTCTTCTTATCTGCTTCTGCTATTTACTCTAGCTCTTCCCTGATTGGATGTTCGAATTTTAACAAGAGTATAGTGTGTGTACTGGTCAAGTTTCTTATTTATAAAGTGAGAGAACTGAACTACATTACCTTTAAGACCCATTCCAATGTTTTCTTTTTTTCCCCTCTTTATTTCTTGTAATAGATAATCAGGTACAAGGTATAAAGTGCAAAAGGTACAAATGAGTGTATACAGTGACTACTTCCTCCTCCTTGGCCGCACAGTTCGTTTCCTAGAGGCAACAACCATTATAAATTATTTCTGTATTCTTCTGGATATATTCTGTGCGTTTTTAAGGATATAAATACAGTGTTTTCTTCTCTGTTCCTAACAGTCCTCTCCACGTTTCTTTCAACACTAATGCTTTTATGTTATCAATACTGCTCTTTTTTTCTGCTGTGTTTTATAAATTGTAGAATGTACATATTTTTCATGTTAACTGTAAGTGTATAGTTCAGTAGCATTAATTACATTCACAATGCTGTGTATACATCACCAAATCTGTATCAAAACATGATCATTCCCAACATAAGCTCTTTACCATTAAATAGTACCTCCTCCTACCATTCTCCCAACCCCTGGTAACCTCTGTTCTGCTTTTTATCAATTCGACTGCTCTAGGTACCTCATACAAATGGAATCATAAAGTATTTGTCCTCTATGTGGCTTATTTCACGAAGCAGAATCTTTTCAGGTTCCATCCATGTTGTCACATATATCAGTTTCATTCCTGTTATGGCTGAATAACATTCCATTGTGTGTATATCCCACATTTTGTTTGTCCATTTATTTGTAGATAGACAGTTGGGTTGTTCCTACCTTTTAGGTATTATAAATAATGCTGTAACTGAACTCAAGGGATTTGCCACTTGGGGTGCATCAAATTGAACACAACCCAAGAAAGTGTTGAAAGTAAAAAACATTTTATTATTTGTTACAAGTAAGGAGATGAGGAGATAGTTGTCAAAGCACTGTCTTGCATGGGGTTGGTACAGGAAGCTTTTATTAAGTATATAGGGGCAGGGACAGGGAGCTTGCATAAATACTTTGGTTCAGTTGCACATGCCTAGCATGTCAGCATACTAGTGTGTACATCTGTGTTCAAAAAATGGCAGAAAACTCCCCCCATAGAAGATCTTAATATAATGAGCTGCAGGTTTGGGGCCTCTGTGGTGTCCTCAGCTCCAGTACAGCTCGAAGTGGCCCACCTAAGGAACTATCAGGTGAAAACACCTAGTTGGGGGTCTCGTTGGTTGGAACTGTTGGTTCTTCGAAACAAAATATATTCCTTCCCTGCTTTTGTCCCTTCCCTTCTTCCCCTTTGCTGACAGCTTTCAGCTTTTTTTTTTTTTTCTTTCTTTCAGCCTTCTTATTTGAGTAACTTCCCCATCGCATCCTAACTAACTGACATTGCTCCTATGAACCTGTTTGAGATCCTGGGTTCAATTCTTCCGAGTATGTACCTAGGAGTAGAATTGCTGGCTCATATGGTAGTTCTATGTTTAACTTTTGAGAAACTGCTGAATTATTTTCCAGAATGGCTGTACCATTTTATATTCCCACCGGCAATGCACAAGCGTTCCAGTTTCTCCACATCCTTGCCAATGTTTGCGGTTTTTGTTTTTCCATTGTAGCTATCTTAGTAGGTGTGAAATTTTGTGGAGGGTTTTTTTTTTTTTCCATTTCCCTAATGGTTTTTGATGTTGAACATCTTTTTATGTGCTAATTGGCCATTTATATATCTTTTTGCAATGTTTTGATTATAAGAAATACATTTTTCATATGTATTTGGTCTTCCTAACACAGTTCCTGGCTTACAGCTCCCAGAACCCTTGGAATTTTCGAAAGGTTGAAAGTGATAAAGTATCTTTTGTTATGTTAATGAGGTGATTTTTGAAAAGTGCCTAAGGATGGGGGCTGGTTGCCAGTGGGGCCAACCATGTGATTAGATGGCTGGAACTTTCAGTCCCACCCCCTGACCTCTGGGGAGGGGAGAGGGGTTGGAGGTTGAATCAGTCACCAATGGCCAATGTGTTAATCCGTCATGCCTCTGTAATGAAGTCTCAATAAAAACCCCAGAGAACATAGGTTCAGAGGGTTTTTGGGTTGGTGAACATGTGGAGATGTGGGGAGAGTGGGAGACCTACAGAGGGCGTAGAAGCTCCTCATGCTTTTGCCCTTACTTTACAATTTGCATCTCTTCATCGGGCTATTTCTGAGTTATATCGTTTTATAATAAATGGCTAACTAATAAGCAGACTGCCTGTCTGCAGTTTGAGAGCTGTTCAGGTTTCTGAAGTGTGGGAGGTCTTACAGGATGGAACCCTTAACCTGTGGAGTCTGATGCTATTTCTGGGTAGATAGTGTCAGAGTAGAGTTGAATTCTTGGACAGCCTGCTGCTATGTGAGAATTATTTGTTGGGGGGTTATCCCCTCTCTGACACCCCCCGAATTGGAATTGGTACCAGAGTCCTTTACTTTTTTAGGGGAATATCTATTTAAATCCTTTGCCCATTTTTAAAATTGGGTTGTTTGTTTTTTTTGCTGTTGAGTTGTATGTAGTTCTTTATATTCTGGATATTAGTGCCTTGTCAGGTAGATGATTTGCAAATATTTTCTCCCATTCTGTGAGTTGCCTTTTCTCTCTCTTGACAGTGTCCTTTGATGCACAAAATTTAAAAATTTTCATGAAGTCCAGTTTATTTTTTTTCTTGTTTCCTGTGTTTTTGGTGTCATATTCAAGAAATCATGGCCAAATCCAATGTCATAAAGACTTTCCCCAAAGATTTATATTAAGAGTATTAAAATTGTAGCTTTTTTTTTCTTCAAGATTTTATTTATTTGTCAAGAGAGTGAGAGAGCTTGCGCGCACAAGCAGGGGGAGCGGCGGGCAGAGGGAGAAGCAGGCTCCCTGCTGAGTAGGGAGCCTGTTGGCGGAACTATGACCTGAGCCCAAGGCAGACATTTAACCAAGTGAGCCACCCAGGCATCTCTAAAATTTTAGCTCTTACATTTAGGTCTTCTGTTCATTTTTACTTAAGTTTTGTGTCTGGTGTAAGGTAAGTGTACAACAACTTTTTTTTTTTTTTTTTTAAAGTAATCTCTAACCCCCAGTGCACAAACTTATGACCCTGAGATCAAGAGTCACATGCTTTACCAACTGAGCCAGACAGGCATTTCCAACTTCATTCTTTTTTATGTTAATATCCAGTTTTCCCAGTATCTATTTATTTATTATTAACATGTAATATATTATTTGTTTCAGGGGTATACGTCTGTGATTCATCAGTCTAACACAATACACCGTGCTCACCATAACACATATCCTCCCCCAGTATCTTTTACTGGAATTACTGGAATGACTGCTCTTTGTAGAGGCGGCTTTTAGGAAGTAGGCTTGAGCAATGGAATGTAAAGCAAGGCTGGGTACAAACAGGCCCATAAAGGCCACGCATCTCAAAATATCCATAGGTCTGAGCTAACCAATGGGCTACTTACAGCCTGGCACAGTTACCAAAAAAGGGAGAATTCCAGAAGTCCCCATACCTCCTAATCTTCCTCCTTTAAATACAGGCCCAACCAATGCCTCCTAGCAGACAGTTTCTATGCTGCCTGCCACTCCCTTGCCATGTATTCGGTAAATATCTATCTCCTTTGTTTTGCCTGGGGTGAACCCTTTTACTGCCCATTTTTCAGGCTTCTACCCAATTGTATTGCCCCACATTTAGGGGGCCCCCATCCAGTTGGAAGAGACACCACAGCCTTTCCCCTTTGAATGGTCTTGGCATCCTCATTGAAAATCAGTTCACCATATATAGTGAGAGGGTTTATTTCTAGAATGAATTTTGTGCCATTGGCCTATGTGTCTTTCCTTAATGCCATTTTCATTTTCTTTTAATTACTCTAGTTTTGTAGCTTGCATGTTATTCACAGTTTTACAGTGTTTTTTTTTTTTTTTTTTTTAAAGATTGATGGTTTAAGTAGTCTCCACACCCATTGTGGGGCTCTAACTCACAACCTTTAGAACTAGAGTTGCCAGCCATGTGCCCTTACAATTTTTTTTTTTTAATGTTGGGAGGGGTTGATCTCATTGCCTTTTCCCTAGGGCCTCCCTAAGGCAAACACCTGCTTGAGGGGAGGAGAGAAGGGAAATGTACATAATTGGAGGGAGTTTTCTTTTTTTTTTTTTTTTTTAAAGATTTTATTTATTTATTCGACAGAGAGAGAGACAGCCAGCAAGAGAGGGAACACAAGCAGGGGGAGTGGGAGAGGAAGAAGCAGGCTCATAGCAGAGGAGCCTGATGTGGGGCTCGATCCCGTAACGCTCGATCCCGTAACGCCCTGAGCCGAAGGCAGACGCCCAACCGCTGTGCCACCCAGGCGCCCCTGGAGGGAGTTTTCTAACAGTGATAGGTCAATTAGTATACTGTAGGTTGGGTTGAGGAGTAGTGGCATAGAAAGGATTTTTATCTGAACTTAGAGATAAAGGTTTCCCCCACTGTATATGAACGTAGGGCATTCTTGGGACAACTTTTGTAAGCTTAAATGGCATAAAGTAGAGAATCAGTTAGTACTAACTTACATGGAAAAATTTTTGAGTGTCCCTGAACCAAAAAATAACCTCTTTTAGGCTTTTCTGATGCCTTAGGACACACTTTGCTAATGTTTGTACAGTATAAATCAAGATAAAGCACAGGTGCTTGCAGACGCAGTTCAAAGCTATTGAGGCTGGATACTGAGATGCCCTGTAGTTCCCAGGGAAGGAGCTGGGTGCTGCCATTCTTATATATAGGGTGCTTGCTGCCTCTGTAATGACTTGCAAAACAAATGGTGAATGCTGTTTTCTCTTGTTGCAAAAGCAAATATCCTCTTCAGATTTCTTTTGGTTAGCGAAAAAGGTACTAAAGTAGGTCTTTGTAAAAGCAAAGTGGCGTAACATAAACCTTTGAAAAGCAGGGGACATCTGTATATTTATTTGTATTTAGTTAAATCAGCTGTCGTTAATACATTTACTATTTCAGCAGTTGTATTGGTATTGATTATTCAGTGGTGTTTATAGACAAAACTTTGCAAGGATGCAGTCTTTGGAGTTTATGTGATGTTCTTCTAATATTGAGACTCCTTAAGATGTATTTTAGTAACGGTAGACAGGAAAGTGCTGATTTCTGAATTTTGTTGATATTTTCAGTCGTAAATCTAGATGCCAGAAAGTAGCTTGAACATGCTCTGCTGGCATTCTGTAATTATCACAATGCCAGCTTTGTACCATTCTCTTGGTCTCTAAAACGCCTTCTCTTAGAGTGGATGGTAGTGATCCAAGTAGGGCTAACTGGCATTTATGTTTGAAGGAAGAAGTTGCATGCTTTCCATTTTACTGTTAAAGAATCTTAAATCATTTAATTTACGCCTTGCAGCATACTTTGTGAGACAAAACTACCTATATTAAAATTCAAACACTTTCTAGTTTAGTGACTGGTCTGCTTAAGGGAGAGTCCTTACTCTTAATAAGGTTAAATTTTCTAAGGCAGACTTTACCTTAAAGGGAATAATTAATTATAGATCACGAATTTATTATGGTTTTCCAACTGTCTGGAGGAAATTGAGACCCACGTGGTTTTTTTGTTTGTTTTGTTTTTATTTTATTTATTTTATTTTTTAAAGATTTTATTTATTTATTTGACAGAGATAGAGACAGCCAGCGAGAGAGGGAACACAAGCAGGGGGAGTGGGAGAGGAAGAAGCAGGCTCATAGCGGAGGAGCCTGATGTGGGGCTCGATCCCAGAAAGCCGGGATCACGCCCTGAGCCGAAGGCAGACGCTTAACCTCTGTGCCACCCAGGCGCCCCTGTTTTGTTTTTAAAGATTTTATTTATTTGACAGAGAGCCAGCGCGAGAGGGAACATAAGCAGGGGGAGTGGGAGAGGAAGAAGCAGGCTCCCAGCAGAGGAGCCCGATGCGGGGCTCTATCCCAGAATGCTGGGATCACGCCCTGAGCCGAAGGCAGACGCTTAACGACTGAGCCACCCAGGCGCCCCTCATGTGGTTTTTAAATAACATTTCAAGGTTATATACCTAGTAAAATGGCAGTGTGATTTTAGAGCCGATGTTCTTTCCACTCTACCATCCTTTCTTTTTGTATATAATTTTTTTTTTTTTTTTTCAGGTTAAGAGGACAACTCTAGTGGATAGCAGAACATCCGTTACTGATGTGAAATTTGCTCCTAAGCATATGGGTCTTATGTTAGCAACCTGTTCGGCAGATGGTATAGTAAGAATATATGAGGCGCCAGATGTTATGAATCTCAGCCAGTGGTCTCTGCAGCATGAAATTTCATGTAAGCTAAGCTGTAGTTGTATTTCTTGGAACCCTTCAAGGTAAGCTTACACAGAAAATCCGATACTGTAATCCTAGTAAAACAAGTTAGAAATTTTTAAGCTAAGCATTTGATAGTTTAATTTCCTTAAAATATTTTTCTTAGTCATGTTTATTATTTTTAAAAATATATGTTATGTAGAATAAAAATTCTCTTTAATCTACCCTCACCCTGTCATGTCTCTTGTCCCCTTTTTATTCCATAGGAGAAGCCAGCCCTTTGGGTATGCAACTTTCTGGGCTTTTTGTATATACAAATACATGTTTAATGTGTTTTTAAACACACAGATACATGCCAACACACACGTGTATACTGTCAAGTAAAGGTAGATGGAGAACACGCAGACATGTGTAGATACACATTCTCCTTACTTGAAATTGGCCTTTTTCATTTACAAATACATTGTGGGTATTTTCCCGTGTATTAGTATATATATATAGCGTTACCTTATTTTTAACTGCTGTATAGTGTGACTCTGACTATATCATAGTTGCTTTTTTTTTTTTTTTTTTTTTGAGATTTTATTTATTAGAGGGAGAGAGCATAAGTGGGTGGGAGGGGCAGGGAAAGGAAGAAGCAGACTCCCTGCTGAGCAGGGAGCCTGAAGTGGGGGTCGATCCCAGGACCCCAGCTGGAGTCATGACCTGAGCTGAAGGCAGACGCTTAACTGACTGGGCCACCCAGGTGCCCCTCATAGTTGCTTTCTATTAAATTATTTTTCAAAATCTGAAGAATAATGAATCACATGGTAGACAAAAAATTTCAGAGCACCTGGGTGGCTCACCCTCCCCCACTGTGGTCTCGTGTTCTCTCTCAAATAAATAAATAAAATCTTAAAAAAAAGAAAAGAAAAAAAGGGGAAAAATTTCAAGTAATCTCGAAGAGTATAAAATGAAAGGTAAAAAGTTCCCCTACCTGTTAAAAATGCTCTTAATAGTTCTGATTTTAGATTTTAATTCTGCTAGTTGCTATTATATTTTTATTTTATTTATTTATTTATTTTTAAGCATTTTATTTTTAAGTAATCTCTACACCCAGCATGGAGCTTGAACCCACAGCCCCCAAATCAAGAGTCGCATGCTCTCTGAACTGAGCCAGCCAGGCAGGCACCCAAGTTGCTATTATATTTATAAATGATTTACTTATGCCCTAGTTCTCGCTCTGTTAGCTTTAAACAGTACCCATACTCACTATACGAAAGATGAATTTAGCACATTTACAGTTTTCCATTTCTCAAGGTATGACTAGATAGATATCTTTTATTTTTCTTTTTAAGAATTTAGGTAATCTCTACACCCAGCATGGAGCTCGAACTTACAGCCCTGGGGTCAAGAGTCATATGCTCCACCGACTGAGCCCGCCAGATTATCTTATTTATGGGAATGTTAATGATGGTTTTTTAGTTATTGTGGTAATTATCATAATTTCAAACGATATATCCATTTTATCAATTTTTAGATTAGATACAGGCTCACCTCTTTCTTTTAAAACAAAGGAAATTAACTTACTTTGCTTCTACCTCCCATTCACCTATTTTCTAAGATTTTGTTACGTTGCTTATAACTGGCAAGGGGACAACTGAGTATTTTACTCCTTGTGGAGATATGAGATTCCCATGAGCCTTTGATCACATTTTTGTCAACTGATAAATACTTAACCTTGTTTTATGAGTGTTTGTGTTTAAAGATACCTTATGTAGCATATGTTGCTGATTCTGCCAACAGGATTAAAACTCATGCCTGAACAAAGCTTATCTAAGACAGTATTTTCTCCATAAAGCACATCATAGCCTTCTTGCTAAGCTTAGAGACACTAGACTACACTTCAGTATCATGCTTGGGGATCATTTTAGACAGTGAAATAGTCAACACATAGCACAAAAATGCAAAAAGTGTGGTGGTAAATAGAGTGCAACACTTGTTTTCAGTGTGAGAGCTGAAATAAGAAGGCAGAACCTCACCTTGTTTGACCTCAGCATGGAACACATGGGTCAGATGACTCATTTTTTTGCAGAGCCGCTCCAGGCATGTTCATGAGTGACCGTGAAAGCTCCCAAGTATTGGATTTTGGGGGTTACAAATTTTAGTAAGCAGGCCAGTTTACAAATAACCTGCAAATGATGAGGGTTGGCTGTATCTATTTTCTCAGAGATCCATTTGTATACCTTGGTCTTCATTTTCATGCATCTTGGTTTCCTTGTATGTTAGTCTTTGCTTATCTTTTTGTGGTTACGAGCAAAAGAGTAGTATTTATGGCTGGTAACCGGTATTGGTATTTTTCTCCCGTTAGGTGCTCTGTTTTCTTAGTAGCTCACTCTCTTACCTGGGGCTTGGATGAGTTTCAGCTGAGTAGGTAGAGTGCGTTGGCAGAATTTCCTTGTAGGGAGTGTAAACCAAGGAAACCAAGGGAATTGGCAGCCTGGGGTGCCCCTGAATTGCAGGAGGACTTGACTTTGGTGATGGAGCACTTTAATGTATTTTGTTCCTCTTGTCCCTCTCTCTGCCAGTTTTAGAGTGCTAGTAAAGCTTTAGTAATAAAGAACTAAACCTTTTTTTAAAATTACCACATTCTGTTTTCAGCTTTATGAGGTTGGCAGGTGACAGTGTCAAGGTCAGAGGTTAAACAAGGGGTCATGTTCATAGGGATATTACTTAATCTGGATGAGGGAGGCAAAAGAAATCAATATTGAGGTAATTAGGCATAGAAATAAAAAGAATAATTTAACCTAGAGTTCATTTCAGTAGAGTTCATTCTCTTATTACCTTTTGCCTTTTTAAAAATGAAGTTGACCACAAATGAATCTAGAGAAGAGAATGACATGTGGGAGCATGCCTTCTTGAGGGGTGATCTTTTTCTACTTTTCTTTCTTCTATCAGGGTTTCTCCTTTTTGTATAAAGCACTTAAAATCCTTTTGCCATGAATCGGTCACCATAGGATTACGTCTCATTTCATAGTTAATGACCAAATCTTTCAGGAAGAAAAATTCCAAGACCTCTTGGTTGTCCTTTTTTTTTTTTTTTTTTTTAATCTGAATGCTTGAAACCTTTTGGGAAAAGAGCTGGTTTTTTTTTTTTAAGATTTTTTATTTATTTATTTTAGAGAGAGAGAGAGAGAGTGCGAGAGAGATTGTGCATGAGCAGGGGGAGGGACAGAGGGAGAAGGAGAGAGAATCTCAGGCAGATTCTGCGGTGAGTGCAGAGCCTGACATGGGGCTTGATTTCATGACCCGAGCCAAAATCATGAGTCGATTGCTTAACCAACTGAGTTACCAGGCGCCTCAAGAATTACTGTCTGTTGGGGCACCTGAGTGATTCAGTCGTTAAGCGTCTGCCTTCGGCTCAGGGCGTGATCCCAGGGTCCTGGGATCAAGTCCCGCATCGGGCTCCTCCACTGGGAGCCTGTTTCTTCCTCTCCCACTTCCCCGCTTGTGTTCCCTCTCTCGCTGGCTGTCTCTCTCTCTCTCTCTCTCTCAAATAAATAGATAAAATCTTTAAAAAAAAAAATTACTGTCTATTAGCAAAAGGATGGTATCATTTGTCCCCATGTTGAGGATTCTCAAGGACATAGCCTCCCAAGATGTGGCTGTGTCAGATGGTGTGGCAGGGAGTCTAGTCATGGTAGTGGCATGCTTATTTGTGGGTTGTAGAGCTGCTTGATGCCAGGTTTTTCTAATTCTGTGAATTAGATGTATATTAACTTGATAGTTATGTAAAATAGTTTTTTCTCTAATTTGATAATTATGTAAAATAGTTTTTACTCTTCATTTCCAGCTCTCGTGCTCATTCCCCCATGATAGCTGTAGGAAGTGATGACAGTAGTCCAAATGCAATGGCCAAGGTTCAGATTTTTGAATATAATGAAAATACCAGGTTAGTACTGCTTTGGTTTTAATTATTGTTCCAAATTGCATTTAATTTTTTAAAATGTTATTTCTTTCTTCACTCATTGAATTATGCATGATTCATTACATATTTACCAATTTGTGCTGTGCCAGGTTCTGTGCTAGGCTCTGATAATATAAAATTCAATAGTGTAGAGGAGAAGGTGACTGATTCTCCAGTATGTACCATTTCACTGGGAAAACAAACAAAAATAGTAAAAAGTGGTGATGAATTTTATAAACTCGGAGGATCAGGATGTTAAGGGCTTACTGTACCTGGGGGGAGAGGGCCAGGAAGGTTCACTCCAGACGAGACTTATAGGATGAGTAAAGGTTAGCCAAAGAGGGCAAAGCTTTCCAAATGGAGAAAACTACATATGATAAGGTACGTGAACAAGAGAGAACCAATGTATTTTTATTGTAGCTGAAACGTAATAGGCAAGAAGGAGTGTGGTGAGAAATAAACAAGGCTTAGGTCTGTAAGACCTAGTGTTCCATGTTTAGGTTTTATTTAATGGATAATGTGAAGCCATTGAAAGGTTTTTAAGTTGGGGAATGATAGGCTTGGATGGTACTTTAACTCTTCGTAAGTATGGAAAGTATTTTCAAGGGCAGCAGTCCAGGTGGGAGATTATACTGGCTTTGGGATAGAGTAGTGACAATGGGGATGGAGAGACGTGGGCAATTGGAGAATAATTGAAGAAATGGTATCAATAGGATCTGATGACTGGATGTAGAAGGTGAAGAATGGGGGGAAAGCTATTGAGATGATCTTCAAGGTTCTGGCTTAATAGTTCAATAGATGGTATGTAATTTCTTGAAATAAGGACACCTGGAAACAAGACAGATTTGGGTAGAGTGTAGCAGCACGTGATGGAAAATTTATGTTGTGTCATGTTGAGATACATGCAACACTTCTGAGAGCTGTAAAGAGGTGCAGTCAGAGTCTTAAAGGAGAAAGTAACACCCATCAATTAATCAGGTGGGCTTAACATGTGCTAGACAACAATCTTGGGTCTAGGAGTCAGATATTGGGCAGGGCCAGAAGCAGAAGAGAAGAACTATAGTCGTCTCCCTTATCTGTAGGGCATATGTTCCAAGACCCCCAGTGACTGCCTGAAACCTAAAATAGTACCAAACTGTATATACTGTATTTTTTTCTATACATACATACGTATGATAAAGTTATAAGTTAGGCAGAGTATGAGATTAACAATAGTAGCTAATAATAACATAGAAGAATTGAAATAATACACTATAAATAAACGTTATATGATACGCTCTCTCTCTCTAAAAATATCTTACTGTGTTGTACTCACCCTTCTTCCTGTGATGATGTGTGATGATAAAATGCCTACGTGATGAGATGGAGTGAGGGGAATGATGTAGGCATGTGACATAGTGTTAGGCTGAATTTCTAATGATACGTCAGGAGGCTCATCTTCTGGATGGTAGTTTCATCCTGGGTAACAAACCGTGGGAAGCAAGACTGGCTAAGGGGGGACCACTGTATTTTAATTCCTTTGGGCTCTGCAATTCAGAATGATAGTAGGGTTTTTGAGGGGTTCTTATACCAGCCCTCTAACTTCCCAGATTCTTGATTTCTTCGGAGAGTCTCTGAAGATTACACAGTGTTGTCCAGTAGAACTTGCTGTGCTGATGGAAATGCCCTGTGCCTGTGCCAGTTAATGTAGTGGCCACCAGCCACATGGAGCTGTGGAAGCTCAGTGTGGCTGCTACAGCTGAAGAACTGCATTTGTTCATTTTTATAAATTTAAATTTTAATAGGCACACGTGGCTAGTGGCTGCAGTATTGGCCAACATAGTTCTAGATTATAGGAACCTTCCTCGAACTTTTTGAGGCTTTTGTAACCTTTTAAGCTATTAAAGCTATGAACAACATTAATAGCACATTTTTTTAATAAACTTTTTTTTAAGACTTTATTTATTTGATAGAGAGATAGCCAGTGAGAGAGGGAACACAGGCAGGGGGAGTGGGAGAGGAAGATGCAGGCTCCCAGCGGAGAAGCCTGATGTGGGGCTCGATTCCAGAACGCTGGAATCACGCCCTGAGCCGAAGGCAGACGCTTAACGACTGAGCCACCCAGGTGCCCCTTAATAAACATTTTTTTAAGGTTTCATTTATTTATTCATGAGAGGCAGAGGGAGAAGCAGGCTCCCCATGGAGCAGGGAGCCCAATGCGGGACTTGATTTCAGGACCCTGGGATCATGAGCTGAGCTGAAGGCAGACACTTAACCAATTGAGCCACTGAGGTGCCCTATAAACATTTTCTATTTTTTATTTTTTTTATTTTTATTTTTTTAAAGATTCTATTTTATTTATTTGACAGAGAGAGAGATAGCCAGTGAGAGAGGGAACACAAGCAGGGGAGTGGGAGAGGAAGAAGCAGGCTCCCAGCGGAGGAGCCTGATGCGGGGCTCGATCCCAGAACGCTGGGATCACGCCCTGAGCCAAAGGCAGACGCTTAACGACTGAGCCGCCCAGGCGCCCCAGATAAACATTTTTTAAAAAAGATTTATTTATTTGAGAGAGAGCGTGCACATGCATGAGTAGGGGAGGGGCGAAGGGAGAGAATCTCAAGCATACTCCCCGCTGAGCACAGAGCGTGATGCAGGGCTCGATCCAGTGACACTGAGATCATGACCTAAACCAAAACCAAGAGTTGGAGGCTTAATGGGCTGAGCCACCCAGGTGCCCCTAATAGCATATTTTAAGGAGGCTTCATGAAGAGTTAATACTGTTAAAGTAATGCCTTTCAGCTTCAGCTGAACAGAATGAATTTGGAGGCATAAGTCTAAAAATTAAAAGGTGGACCATTTCTAAAACATAGGAGAATGAAAAGTACTTCATAGGGGCACCTGTGTGGCTCAGTCAGTTAAGCATCTGCCTCTGGCTCAGGTCATGATCCCAGGATCCTGGGATTGAGCCCCACTTCGGGCTCCCTGCTCAGCGGGGAGCCTGCTTCTCCCTCTCCCTCTGCCTGCTATTCCACCTGCTTGTGCTATCAAATAAATAAATAAATAAAATCTTAAAAAAAAGAAAAGTACTTCATAAATAATATTTGAGTAAAGGGAGAAAGAACTTGGAGTTCTGAAAGAAAATACAGGGCAGATAGAAAGTACCTAAAACTTAAAAGAATTCAGTGATAAAGATAATCCAAAGGAGTCTCTTAGCTAGCAGAAGAAATCTAGATTTGGAGCTGGATTCCCTGTAATATTTCCTATAACAAGGAGCCTGGCAACAGAGCAGTTTTGGGGTTAGTTAAGTGGCTCACTTGGTGCAGTGATGACATCTAAGGTCTTGGTATTTTCCTTTTTTTTTTTTTTTTTCCGTCATACTTAGTGTGTTGGTGACAGCTCCCTCTTAGATCATAAGAGCATATCTAGGTTTTTGCATCCAGATGCAAAGAAGAGCATTTGCTTTCATGTCTCTTTATATTAGGGAGAGAGAAAATGTTGGGGAAGCATCTTACTAGGCTTTTTCATTGGGTCCCACTGGCCAAAATTGAGTCACTTACCATGCTTAAGCTGCAAGGGAGTCAAATAGCAAGTGCCTGGTATTTTCTACATATGGCCAGGAAGTGGCATTGGGTAGGTAGTGGTGTCTGTGTATGAGTGTGTTTGGGATTGACTTTGGAAGTTATCAGACCTTTTTTTAAGTTCAGTCATTTTTGGATTTTTTTTTGGTCTGGTTCTTTGAAGTAAGAGTTGTTTGAAGGTTCTTAGGTAGAGTGAACATGTTACATAACATAGAGGGTATGTGATAGTGGACTATGTAGCATCCAGTGATGAGTACCTAATTGATTTTCCTGTAAGTAGTAACACCATTTAGTACACAGGAGCCATTTGTCAAATTAACCAGTATTGGATATTTTTATTTCTGTTGGTTAATGAAACTATAAGAAAGATCTGGTCTTCATAGTGATACAAATGGCCTGCCTTTACATAGGTTATAAGGCATTTTCACATATTTTATGAAATTCACTAATAATCACCATATGAGTAGAGTAGGTAGCTTTTATATTAGCACCATTTTACAAATGAAGAAACAGATCAACAAAGTAAAATGATCTAAGATCAAACACGGGTCAGGACCACAGAGTAGAAGCAGCAAGGCTGTAGATTAGATTACTCCGGGTGGTCATATAGGGTGAGAAGAGGTCAAGGAGAGAACATTGCGGCATGTTCTAGCTTGGAGACATTTGAGAAAAATGTTGGGGTGAAAAGAACGCCAAGCATGGAATGTTGGGAACACCAGTATTTCAGAGGAGGGTAAGGTAGGTACCTCTCTCTAACTCCCTCTCTTAACACACAGGGTTATGTGCTTCACTTCTGTCCCTGATATTCAATGGATGACGTAGAAAGACGTAATAGAAGACTCTTATCTATTGTCGCCTTCATTGTTTTCTTCTCTCTTTGCAGATAGAGACATAGAATTGTAGGGATGAAATAGACTTTGGTATAGCTTCCTTTATCCCCACTAAAAAAAATTCCATTCCTCCTGTTACCAGCTTCATTTTTCAGTTTATACTCAAGTACTTAGGGAATTCAATTACCCTTTTCTTGAAATTAGATATTAATGGCTGATAAATCAGGATCTCATTCTAATTAAAGTTTTATTAAACTGTTCTACGCTAAACTTATAAAATCAAAGAAAGAAACCTGGGGGCTTTATTAGTTTACCGGGGTTGCCATAACAAATTACTACGAACTAATGTTTTAACACAGAAATTTATTCTCACAGTTCCGGAGGCCAGAAATCTGAAATCAAGGTGTGGTCAGAGCCGTGCTTCTTCCACAGTCCTTCCTTGTCTTCATGCTTCTGGTGGCTTCGGGAGGTCCTTGGCATGTGGCTGCGTAATTCCAATCTCTCCCTCTGTCTTCCCATGCCTTCTTCTCTGTTTCTCCTTTTCTGTCTTTTATGAGAATGATCCAGGATGATCTTATCCTGAAATCCTTATTGTATGTGCAAAAACTCTTTTTCTGAATTAGGTCACCTTCAGTGTCTGGGGGTTAGGCCTTGGCCATACTATATACTGCAGAGGTAAACACTGCTTCATTGTGAGCATTATGAAAAAAATTGAGGTACCTCAATAATGTGGATTTTTTAAAATTTTCACTTCTGAAAATTTTAATTAAATTGTTTTTTCATTAGGAAATATGCAAAAGCTGAAACCCTCATGACAGTCACAGATCCTGTCCATGACATTGCCTTTGCTCCAAACTTGGGAAGGTCTTTCCACATTCTGGCCGTAGCAACCAAAGATGTGAGAATTTTTACATTAAAGCCTGTGAGGTGAGTTTTTGAAGCAATTACTAATTTAAAAATGCTCTTAACTCATGATTGTTTTCATTTTTGGAGAAGCGTGAAGAGACAACTGTGATCTGAAAAATGGATTCTTTATTGAACATTTTATCTATGAATATATTAGTTTTGGGGTTGGGGAATTGAATAAAGACAGGAGATTTATGTTTTCTTAATTGCATTTTCTTTAGGTTGATACAATGAATTGGGTCCTCTAAATATAATTGGTACTCTAAATGTTTGAACAAATGAGAGGTGGCAGTTTACTTAGGGACAGTTAAATTAGCACTGAGACATTCTTGTGAGTAACCTATTCATGCTTTAACTTTGTAATTGTGAGTTTCAGTTCTTTTCCTTTTTTCCTTCCTTTCCCCATTCTATTCTTCCCTTCCTACTGCTTTCCTTTTAAAATTAATTGTTACGTTATTTTATTTCTCAATCTTGTTGGAGGAAATACAATCCTCTTTTGTTTTTCTTTCTCTTTTTTTTTTTTCTTTTTTAAGAGATAGAGTGGGTGGGTGGAGCCCCGAGGGGCAGAGGGAGAGGGAGAGAGAAAATCTTAAGCAGGGTCCACACCCAGCTCAGAATAGACACGGGGCGATCTTAAAACCCTGAGATCATGACCTGAGCTGAAATCAAGAGTTGGACCCTGTTGTTCCTTCCTTCCACGAAATAATCACTGAATAATTTTTATGTGGTAGGATCATGCCAGGTGCTGGGGAGTCAAATGAAGATGACATGGCCCAGCTCTCAATGAGTTAAGGTCGGGGGTGGGGGGCCTGTGGGAGGGAAGGTGGTGGTTGTGGATATGCACATTTTTATAAAATAATATGGTAAGTATGTGAGACCATTTGTATTTATTAAATTAAAACTCTGTGTGTGTGTGTATAAAATCTTTAATCAGCATTTCTCAGGAAAAATTTTTTTATTAATAGGAAAGAACTTACTTCCTCTGGTGGACCAACAAAATTTGAAATCCATATAGTGGCTCAGTTTGATAATCATAATTCCCAGGTCTGGCGAGTGAGTTGGAATATAACAGGAACAGTGCTAGCATCTTCGGGAGATGATGGCTGTGTAAGATTGTGGAAAGGTAAGATTTTAATGAAGGAATTGTTGCTCTGTGTTGCTACATCAGAATTTTCATTCAGAATTGTATATTCAGAAATATTTTGGAAAAAATTATCTTCTACAGTTACTTTTAAATTAATGTCTTAACATTAATTTGTGTTATTTTGAGCTTCCATCAGTTTATCTAGTTCATGGCAGTTAGGACTGATTGAATTGTTTTTAAAGTTTCCATGTGGAGCAAAGCAACTTTTAAAAGTAAAAGTAATTGTAACAGAATATGCAGTATCTCCAAAAGATGCTGTTTGCTATATATAACCTGTATGACTACTCTACAAACTCAGGATAGGACTACAAACATCTCTTATTAAATAATTGCTTTAGCCAACCAGCCCTTAATACACGAAAATCCAGTATCTTCCCCACTTCCTCTCTGCAACTCTCAGAAGTTGAATCTTCTGGCCACTGATTCTGAAAGTTTCTTGTAAGCGCCATGCTGACTTGAGAATTCGGTCTAGTAGCTCGATGCTGACTGTGGTTGCTTCCTCATGGTGTGTACTTTTCTGTGGACGTTTATCCACTGGGCAGAGGTATCCTTGGTCCATGTACCGCTCTAGTTGATGGCATCCCACACGTAGGACCCAAACTTACACCTTAGTTTGTGTACTCTGAGCAGTTACCGTTTCTCAAAATGCAGTTTGGCTGAGTCTCCCATGGTCAGTTTAGGCTGTGGTAGAACCATCCCACACTTCAATTTCCTCAGTGTCATTTGATATCAAGGGCTTTGCTTCCTTTTCATGCTTCTGGGCTTTAGTCAGGGCCACCCAGTTCTACCCCAGCAGGCTCCCTAACTTTGGTTTCCTGGGCCCAGTGTCTCCAGAATCAGGCCATGTTGGGTAAGCCACTCAGACCCCAAAGGGGTGAGGACATTAGGTACCCACGTGACCTATACTTGCATAACTAAGAAGACAACTCCATTATCTTATATATACATGTAATTGAAATTCATTATCATGAAGATGAAGAATTTATTTTGATGTTAATGTTAATGTGGTAGAGAATTGTCTTTGTTAATATTTATCTTGTAAGAAAGGGGAATGGTAAAAATTTTATGTTTTTTAAATTCTTGTAAAACTTTACAAAATAATTGTTAAAATTGAGATACATGTATTTCGTTTTAAATATGTTTATAGCATACATCTTGAGAGAAATGTAGTCTCCTTGTTCTTTTCATTGTAGTTAAAGGACTTGACCATAAATTTGTGCCCTTGAGCATAGCTATTAGTCATGTTAATGTATTTAACCATTTTCTTTTCAGCTAATTATATGGACAATTGGAAGTGTACTGGTATTTTGAAAGGTAATGGGAGCCCTGTCAATGGGAATTCTCAGCAGGGAAACTCAAATCCTTCCCTAGGTTCAAATATCCCAAATCTTCAAAATTCATTAAATGGATCCTCTTCTGGCAGGTAGGCTGTTTTGTGGGAAAACTAGAAATTATCTCCTTTTTAAATCATTCTGGTAGCCATACTAAAGGTGTGTGATTTCATGAGTTTTAAGATTGAATGAAGAAATTCATACATAATTATATAGTAGAAAAAAATTCACTTTGTCAGCTCTGTACTTAGCTTGCATGGTCATATTTACAGGTAGATTGTTAAGCCCTTAAACTAAATTATATTATGAAATTTAGTGGTCTGTCAGAAATGTTTATAGCTTTAAGATTTTACTTTGCTTCTAAAGTGAGGTGAAGAGGAAATCTGGGATAATGCTCAAGATTTTAGTCCTAGATGAGCATTAGTATGTTAGTGGTAGTAGTGCAGCCTTTGAATCAGGTCAAGCTGAAATTTTAAATAAACTGCGTTAACTAAGGCTTCATAGAAGAGAGTGAGTTAGATGTGTTTTTTGTGTGTGTTTAAAACTTTAATGGAGATTTTAAGAGGAAATGATAATTCTGATTTCTTGATTTTTAGAATTTTTAACATATTTTAGATTCTTGTTTATCTTAATAAACAGTGTTTGATGTGATCTCAAGAGTCATCCTTTGTTTTTATATTCAAATTTACAAATGTGAATTTGTAAGATAAACTTATTTTAATATGCCTTTGTGAATAATTTGGAATACAATTCAGGAAACTTCAAAGCACAGCCTTAACAAATTGTCCTGTGGTTATCCTGTTGTCATCTTAAATAACAGAATTCTATCTAAAATTTCAACTATTTTTATATTGTTATATTTTTATATAAAAAAGTCCTGCTGTTTGATTTTGAGGGTTAAGTATTTGCATGAGAACAATTTCAAGTTACCACAGAAGATACCAGATTATAAAGACGAATTCACGAAACAAAGGATACTACTGTTAATTAAAAAAAAAAAAAAAATCTGGTTTTTGGTTGCTGTCTGTACTGCGTATATTGTAAAGAGCTTTGAAGTTTTGATCTGTATTCTTATTGTGCCAATAACCATGTGTGTTAGATCTGTGATGCATTTTCCCTTCTCCATTTGTATTATGTCCTTTAACAGAAAGCACAGCTGAGTACCAGCTAACTGGAGTAACTTTGCTGTTTTGCTGCTTGTTGCATGCACACAGGAATGGAAAGCGAGCTCCTTTTCCCCTTCCCCAGCGCCGTTTGACCTCTCCCAAGATACACCAGCAGCCTGCTTACTACTAAACGCAATCCAAAAGGCCTTTAAAAATCCAATGTATATCATTTTTTTTGTACTAGCCAGTTTATTGACACTATTTGAAGCTTTTAAATGGAGAGGCTTTTTGTTGAGACATTGTCACCAAAACAATTTTTTGAAATGTTCCTGAAACTAACATGGGTTTTAAAATTAAAAGGATTATTACTATCCTTATAAGTAGTTGGGAGGAGGGAAAATATCACTTTATTCCATTTGGAGAATATAGGCTTATTTCTTTTGTTTTCTAAAACAGTAAGCTAAAATGATGAATTTTTATAATTTTAATTTGAAGGTTGAATAAATATTTTTCATAAAGATTGTTTTGAGTGCTAATTTGTTTACCTTTTGTAGAATTCGTTTATACATGATATTATTTAGTACAACTCTGTCATTTCTTTGTAATATTTAAAAAATATTAGTAAAGGAGTGAGAGAAGTAGTAGTAAATGAAAGTGATTTGACTGTACAGTTTGTGGCCAAATTAAACATTTGGTATTGCTTCATTTTATAATTTGGTAGTAAAATGAAGACATCTTTGTAAATTTTCAGTTCATATTCACTAAAGAGCTAAATGTTTCTAATATGTGCTTGTATATTTTTTTATGGTATGATTCCATGGCTTAAGTTTTTCTTCAAAATTTGGAAACCTGTAAGAGGAGCAGTTAAAAATTTGCTAAAATTGTGCATGCACATTAACCTCCACATTCCAAGTCTCAGGAATTTAATTTAGTTGGCTGCTTCATTTAGTTCATATTCTCTAGAACTTTGACCTTGATGATAAAGCTGTAAGTCTGCTAAAATGCTTAAGTATTACGGGTAAGTTATAAAATGGCAGAAGAATAACAACAGGACATATTCTTTGAGCTCTTTTACTTAACAAAATTTTGTACTATTTAGGGTTTTTGCAGAAAAGCACCTAAGTATTTTCAAAGATTGTATTTCTTCAGAAGTATATTGCAATAGCTGGCCATACTATATGACAGTATATTTGGATTGGTTCTCAGTGTCATGTATGCACTAAAAAATGTGTGCCTGCTGCTGCTACAAACGAAGCATTGCTTAAAATAAAGAAAAAGCTTATTAGATTTGTAAATTTACAGGATAGCATCAAATATGTTTCTGAAAGATTAGAAAATGTTTTAAATTATAAAATGTCTTTTTTTGTAACATTCATACTGATAATTTTTTTTAACATTTTAAGTTTAACAGATTGTATTTCTTTCTTTCAAGTTTCTATACTTAAGCAAGCTTGATTTGAGTAAAGGGTCTTGATTTTTGCGATTATGTTCTGTTAGTTTTGGCATGAATATACTAAAGCTTTTTTTTTCAGCATGTGTTTTCTCCTCTTTGGTTCTCTTTGTATTTACTACTTTTCTCTTTTTCTTCTGTTTTTTCTTTTTTTTTTTTTTCTGTTGTTTTTGTTTTGTTTTGGTGTTTTGTTCCTGTCTTCATTGTTTCAGGTATTTCTTTCCCCCTCTGGATTCCCCACGGGCTGGATCGAGATGGTCCAGTTATGCCCAGCTCCTTCCTCCTCCTCCTCTGGTAGAGCACTCTTGCGATGCTGACACTGCCAGCCTCCAGTATCCTCACCCTCGCAGACGATCTCTCTCTCGGCCTCTTAATCCCTTACCTGAGAATGAAGGGGTTTAAAACACAGATTTAACACTGAAGGGCCTTATTCAAGTGCTTGTAAATGCTTTCATTCCTGGCTGCTTTTTGTTTTTCTTCATTTTCTTTTAGAAGATTTTTCTAATTTAGGGTCTGTCTTGCATGTATTACAAACCAGAACACAGTGTTTGGAACCTAAATGTGTTTGTGCTTCTGCATCAAAGGAACATTTGTCTCACTGGTTGATAACCTTTGATGAAATGAGATAAGTACAAGTAACACGAACTGTGAGTTACAACAGCTGATTTCAATTTCAAAGTGCCTATTCTAGAAGTTTTATTTTGAACTGTAATGGTGTTAATTTTCTTATGGTTTGTCATTCTGGTTGATGTGAAAAGGATCATCATAAAATTCGCTTTGCCTTTGAGACATCTTAAGAAATGTTTTACATTTTACAGGCTGATGTTGCAACCAACTAGTTTGTAAAATAAATCATTCCTGTGTATAAAGCAGCAAAACATAATAATGGACTGTTTGGTCTTTTTTTTTTTTTTTTTTTTAAGGAAATTGCCTTTTACTACTTGGAATTACTGTTTAAAGCTTTTGTAATTATTCTCCAAGTAGATTATTTAATAAAATATATTTTAAAAATTATGAATCTCTTGCCTTTTGAAAACAGAATGTACAGCTGGCCCTTGAACAACATGGGTTTGAACTGCACTGGTCCACTTATACATAGGGTTTTTTTGTTTGTTTTTTTCAATAAATGCAGTACCGTACTGTAAATGTAGTTTCTCTTCCTTATGATTTTCTTAATATTTTCTTTTCTCTAGCATAGTTTATTATAAGAAAACATATAATTTATATAACATACAAAATAGGTGTTAATTGACTGTATATGTAACTGGTAAAGCTTCTAGTCAACAATAGGCTATTAAGTTTTTTGGGAGTCCAGGGTTAGACTCAGATTTTCCAGTATGTGGGTGCATTGGCACCACCTAAGCCCTCAGTTGTTCAAGGGTTCAACTATATTCTATTTGATAGATGGTAAAGCTTATATCTCCTTATAATACTATGTGGGAAAAAAAGAAAAAACCCAAACAATCAAAAATTAGGAGATGAGCATGACGTTTATTTAAAAGGTAGAAAGTCGATAGTAGACTAACATCTACAGCTGACAGATGTTGACTTCCAATCTAATTACACATTATTTTTTAACGATACTTTTAAAATTTGAAATCAGAAAATAATTGACAATAATTACGGTAAAATGATTAAAACAGACTAGTAATATTCTTTTTAGTTCAGTTTTCTCAAGAATTACCAAGGATTTAACTTTTTTTAGGACTAGAGAAGGTGTAATTTGAACAGCATTTCGTATGTGTCTCAGTTAACCGCATGTAGATACAGTTATTATAGCCATATAATTTATAATCTAATTTTCAAAGACACCTCTTCTATGTATAGTGTCATACCCTTGAAACTTAACATGCAAAAGGATAAAGAGCTAATAAGAGATTATTGTTTTTGAGATTATTTTTAACTTAAGGAACATTTGAGTTCTGTTGTGAGTAATTAAAATGTTTTTTCTGTAAAGTTAGCATTTTAGCATTTCAATCTGTGAAGAAGAATCTTTTCCAAATAATTCTCACAGGTCTTCCTTCTGTTAAAGGACTTGTTTTTGACTTGTTGACTTATTTAGGTTCAAAGCAAGGGGTCTAACTTGCCGCATCTAGCCCAGAATTAAAAATTTGTGTCTTTGAGATTTCAGTCATTATAGAGATGCTTGGGGTTAGAATGGGATAATGAAATGAGACAGATTCTCCATCTTCTGTGTGCCAGATACTGTGCTAAACACTCTGGGGTATGTGTAAAAAAAAAAAAAAAAAAAAAAAAATCTGCACAAGTCGTTCTAATAGGAGAAGACTTCTACAGAATTTACTAAAGGTAACCAGGACTTAGTTTCATAATAAAGGTTGAAACACAGAAAGTGATTTGATCTGGCTAGGTTTGGAAGCAATGTGGGATTTCTACAGGTGGAGTAGTTGAATTGGAGGAGGATAGGAGTTCAAGGTGATGGCCCAGAGGTAAAAGATAGCCTGTTTAGGCAACAGGTTATTAGCATTAGTCTGATGTAAGGTTCATTTGGGGAGCTGGTGGGAGATTAATCTAGAATCAAACTTTGTGGTCACATTGTATGTGGCTTTGTATATCTGTGCCTGAGGTTTGCCACCTAAAGCAGTTGGTAAAGGAGAGCTATGGGAGGTGATTGCCTTTTCTTAACTGGGTAGACATCACTTCTAATTCCCTGGGAGGCATCCCTAGCCCTGGGACTTCTGCAGGATCTACCCAGTGTCCTGGGTGATGGACATTAAGGGGCGCATGTGATGTAATGAGCGCTGGGTATAAGACATGAATCACTGAACTCTATCTCCGACACTAATAATGCATTATATGTTAATTAATTGAATTTGAAAATTTAAAAAAAAAAGATCTACCCAATGTTTAAGGAGATTTGAAATTCATTGGGAGTTCTGTGCCTCCATTTTGCAAGTAGGTTTGGGTAACAGCTATTTGTTGAGTACATCCGTGTGTCAGTGCTCTTCTAGATAGTTTATGTGAATTAACTAATCCTCACAACAAACCTCTGAGGCAACCTGGGTGTTGTGGGGAGAGAGCTTTGGTCACTTGATTTTTATGGAGAAAGGACATTTATTGAGTTGGGTACAAGGATACAGGGTGAGTGAATAGACACATTCCAGCAGTTCACCTCCAATGTACGCTCGTGGTGTAGACAGAGTAGTTAAGATTCTTTGTGAAACAGGATTGCTCATTACACTCAAATAGCATCCTTTTAGGTCTAAAGCTGGTAGGTTTATTTTTCTGGATTCAGAAAACCTTGAGATTTTCTCCACTTTGTTTATTGAGTGTGGACAAAGGTAGAATAGGGGTAATTAGAGTTGCAAATGCCAAGGCTGGAGTTTCAAGAAAAAATGCCAAGAGAATTGTAGAGACATCAACTGAGTTTGACAGGAGGCTGGTCCTGATAAAGTAAGTGTTAAAATAGTACTCAGGACCAAACCAGGTATCCTAGGATGAATGACAGTAAGGTGTGAAAGTGGAGGTGCTTAAGGGTATTAGAAACAATGGTGTTAAGGTGATAAAACAATCAAGGGTGAGTTGGTTTTGATTTTGGGTGGAAAGATGCAGCATTTCTAAAGGCAGGAACCAGTAGAGAAGGTATCCAGGAATGATAGTTGAGCAGTATTTTAGAGGACATAGAAAAGTGAAGTGATGAAATAAACAGATGTCATTCCCCAACAGGCTAAAATTAGGAGTAGGGACTGTTAAACTCAACTTTTTTCATTTTCTCTACTCCCAAGTGCGCTGTTGCATCTTAAACATTAAATAACTTGCATTAATGAAGTCAGCTTTGGAAGAGAGGGACACTCTCAGACTGTATGGAAGAAATTTTGAGAGAAAGGAAAGTGAAAGGCACGAAATTGAATTACCTCTGGTTTCAGTAAAGTAGTAAAGCCCTGTGCTAAGCAGATGTCAGTGGTGGTATTTGTGGCCTAAGAACAGGAAAACTTGGGGAGTAATTAGGGATGAATTATGTCTCCTCAGCTCTTTCCACCCCAGACCAGCCTTACTCCGTCACAAAGAGGCGATTAGGTGTAGGGAACTATCTTGAAGCTTGGATCCTGAGAAATGATTTCCTAATTGAAGCTTTATTGCAGTGTATAACAAGGCAAATTATGAAACATTCCAGCCTCTGCCAAGCAGTGGTAGAAAAGATTTGCATCTGCTCTTGTAAAGACAAAAAATAGTGACAAACAGTCCTAAACTCAGGGTAGTTAGTATCAGATGACTTGTTCACCAGAAATATTTATATAAGGTGAGTGACGGTGTTTTGGGGTTCCACACCGAATACGGTAAGCGTTTTTTTTTTTTTCTCCGAGTTGGCCAAGGCTTTCAGCGCGTTGCCTTCGGTTCAGCTTTAGGGGGAAGGACTTTCGCAGTGCACCCAACCCTTCCTAATACTGAGCTCCTCCTCCGGACCTGCGGAGCGCGGCTTCCTAGCTTCAAATTCGGGGTCTAACCGTCTTGGCCCAATCATCGGTCTCCTGCCCGCCCCGTCCCTTGTCGCTGTCCAATCCAAGGCCAGCTCTGAGGCCCCGCCCCGCCGCTCCTGCGGCGAACAGACGTAAACCCCAGGGGCGCGCTGTACGGCCAGTCCGGGTGGCCGCGGGTGCGGGCCGGGAGGGAGCCTTGCGCACGCGCATTTGCAGAGCCACCGGGACGCCCCCCTCCCCTGGACCTTTCTGACCAACTCTCGGCTCCCGCAGCTGGAGTCGCGGGCTTGGTGAGGAGGGCTCTCCTGTGTCTTGACTGCGGTTCGGCAGGGGGCATGCGAACCCGCTTTTGGCAGGCATTTCGGCTGCCGGGCCGACTGGGCAGTAGCGGTTGGGCCGGGGTCGGGCGCGGGGCGCAGGCTCCGGGCAGGAGGCTGCGGGGCGCTGGCTAGGGTCCCGCGGCCTAGCTCCGTCCGCCCCTAAATACTCAGCCCGGCCTCCACGCCGAATTCCGCTCAGTGAGTTTAATTGGACGCCTCTGAGAGATTGGCTTTTAAAGAAACGGGTTTTGATTTGGGGGATCACATCCTTGTATCCCCCCACCCTCTTCCACATGGTGACTTCTAGGGACCAACGCACTCTGCTTTGGTTTGGTGTTTCTTGTTGCAAAGCGCTCTTGACCGGGTGTTTGCTTCATGTGTGTCGTGATAGGCGGTTCTGTTTCTCCTTTTTCTGCAAAACTGACCCACGAAGTAACGTTGTTAACTTAACGTAGAGGGGTCTGCTAGTGTCACCCGGTTATTCACTTTTTGTTTTGGTTTCTGCTAGGCCGCATTCACATTTACTCCCAATACCTTTCCTACATTCCTTACATCTGATTTCTTTATGGGGGGAAAAAATGAAAAGACAATGTTTAATATCACTGTACTTTTGATTTCTCTTAATTACAGACCTTGTTTAGTAAAACATGAGGTCCCTTTCGAAGCAGTCGTTTGGAGAACAGCTGTTTTTATGAAAGTATTTCCGTTTATTCTTACCATTTTGAGGTCATTCGACTGGAGTTTTTACTGCTCCAAAATCAGTTTTTTCACCGAATTTCAGTTTTGTGATCAAAGTTTACGGTAAGCTTTGAAAAGTAATATATTTAATGCCTACCTAATTTATAGATTATTTCTTAGAACACCAAAAGTAATGATAAATGTTAGGGAAGTTTGACAGCATATGCTTTTGAATGTGTTTAATTTTACGTGTAGACTTTCAATTAATGACTACAGTAAATGATATTTTATATATGCAGAAGTGTAATCAAAGCAGTGAAATACTAGTAGATTCAAATATGAAAATTCGAGGTTACTGCTTTAAGGAAATAGCAAGAGAAATCCCAAAGATAGCTACTTAGTTCAGATATGGTAAAAGAAAACGTAATGTTATATTCTTTTCACTTTAGGTGATGGAGGTGGGGTGGGTAATGCAATATAGAGGGAATTTAGGGAATTTTTTCTTCTAGGAGAACTTTGGGAATGTGGTATGTCCATGGATGGTTTAAACAAGTGTAATTCTTTCTGGAAATGAGAGATTAGGTATTGGATTACATCTCAAGGAATCTTCCACTGGCTTGTATTACTACTGCGCCCTTTGCCAAGCTCCATCCCAGCACTTAACACTGTCATAATTAATAGGGATCATAATTGATTATAATTGATGAGGGTCATTAGCTCTGTGAAAGGGAGCTGCTTTATTTTTGCATTTCCAGTGATAAGTAGAGTGTGTTTCATGGTTTGTGCCTGGTAATGATTGTTGCATGAATGATATTTGCATAATATCTGAATTTTCTTAGATTTGACTCTAGGGATAAATCCTTAAAGAATTTGGGATATATTTTAATGTGGTTTACATGTCTGTAAATGAATGAATAACTTAGGGATTACCAGATTGGATGTGGGAAGGCTACTCGGAAGAGTTATGTAATAGACTAGATTAAAAAGTGATAGGTCATTGGGAATATAGAAGTGAATATCAGTTCCAGAGATCTATTTGGAGTTAGAGGCATTAGATTTGATAAGTGAGACAACAAGAGAAATGGTCCCAAGTGTCTGGCTTGTATAGCAAGAGAACAGGTCAAACTAAAGATACTAGAAAGAATGGGTAGAGAAAAGATAATGAGTTTGGTTTTATATTTGTTAACGTTGCACCATTTGAGAGAGTGTTAGGAGTGAGGCATTTGGAAATTGGAGTCTAGAGCTCAGGATAGAGATCTGAGCTGAGGTGATCTGAAAAGGAGGAAGAGGGCATTAGTGCAGAGGAAAGACAACTCTGGGGCAGGCTTGCCTGGCTGTGAATCCTCTACTCCCACTTGTTCTGTGTAGCCTGGAAAATTCTCATAATTCCCTCTCTTGGCCTCAGTTTCTTCAATAGTAGGGATAATAGCTACCTTGCAGATTTGATGCAGGGATTAGAGAAATGTATATAAAAGTGCATTACTTGATAATAGAGTAGACAGCATATGTCAGCCTGCTAGATAGGGAGTATAGATTATTTCTTTCAACTCCTTTTTTTTGTTCAATTCGTATTTCCAGCTCTTTATCAGTTACTGGGAATATATGGGTGAACAAGATTGAAATGTCCCCAAGATACTGATATTCTAAAGTCAAAGATGTTGGGGCCCCTGGGTGGCTCAGTTAAGTGTCTGACTCTTGATCTCAGCTCAAATATTGATCTTAGGGTCATGAGTTCAATCCCTGCATTGGGCTCCACACTGGGCGTGGAGCCTATTTAAGAAAAAGAGAGCAAGAGAAATGAGCCAATGTATATATGTTTCCTCAAAAAAATGAAAAAGTCAAAGATGTTGAAGATGTTGTTATTCATTTCATAAATATTTCATAATATGTGTTAGGCATTATTATAGATGTTAGGTAAGAGTGATGGACAGATTGGCAAGGCCTGTGCTGTCAGGGAGCAATCTTTTTAGTGGGGGAAGAAAAATACAAAAACAGTGATAAGCGCTGGAAGAAATTAAAACAGTTGTGAGACTGTGGGGTTACATTTGATTAATGATGAGGAATCACCTCTCTTACAAGGTGACATTTAAGTTAAGGTGAATATTAGGAAGGAGCTAGCTGGTGCAGAGATCTAGCAGAGTACTTACTCTAGGCCCCCGAAGTAGGGATGGGGCTTGAATGTTACAGGAACAGAGACACCAGTATGTGGTGAGTCATGAGCCTCAGGGGTGGAGGATGGGGTGGCTCCCTGAGGTTTTTAATAGGGGCATGGTATCTGGTTTGTCTTTAATGGTCCGTTTGGTTGCCGTGTGGAGATTTAACTGTAGGGTGGCAAGAATAGAAGCATGGAGACTGGTTGAGAGGCTTTTCAGTAGGGTAGGGTGGTGGTAGCAGACATAGAAAAATGTGGAATGATTTAGGGTGTGTTTGGGATATAGACCTGTCTTGCCCTCAGGAATGGGCTCCACCAATAGATCTGTTTTATTTGGCAACAGTGTTTCTTACCGAATTGAAATGTGTCACGTGGGGTCTGGGGTCCGTAACTTCTAGTTGATTTCGACCTACAATCCTGTTGTCTGACAGTATTAGTGCCTAAAAGCATTTGATTTTGAGATACCTACCTAAGAGTATAAGATGTATGTATAAGAGTTTAAGAGTATAAGAGCATGACAGAAGATCTGAGATCAGAATCCTGGGTATTCCTACCATGTAAGGAATAGATAGAGGAAGATGTCATGTGAGATAAAGAAGTTATAATTTGGATTCTTCTAAGACAATTGGCTGTGAAGGGGAGGTGAGAAAGTGGTGGCAGGAAGCGCAAATGAAGAATGGGAACAGGCTTCCTACCTCCTCCATCCTAATATGGAACCCTTTTGAACATGTTTGTAGAAATCAAAAGGAAATAGAAATACAAGAGAAAGGAAAATGCTGGGACACGATCTGAGAGAAGGGTGCTTATATGATAGTTGGTGCTAAATTTGTTGTGTGTTGACATAGTTTGAAGACATTCATTCATTTGACAAATTTATTGAGGGTCTGCTCTGGGCAAGGCACTGCTTTAGGTAGAAGAAAAAAACAGTTAAATAGGTGAATTATATAGCATGCTGATGTTGGTCAGCACCACAGAAAAAAGAAAGCAGGTCAAGGAAATTGGAGTTGATGAGGAAGGTTGGTGAGGGAGACCAAAGATAGATAAATGGCCTTTTACTAAAAACCTGAAAAAAGTGAAGGAGTAAGATGTGAGGCTATCTGGGGCATCAGTGTGCTGGACAGAGGTTTGAGCCAGGGCACAGTCCCTGAGGCTGGAGCCCTGGCAAGTTGTGGAGACAGCAGGGAGGTTAGGATGGTGAGGACGGGGCAAGCAAGGGAGAAGAGTAGTAAGGGATGAGATCAGATTATTCAGCCCCTGTTGACTTTTAGTCTGAATGAGATGGGGAACCAGTGGAGGGTTTTGAGTTAAGGTGTGACAATATTTGACTGACTTAACAGGGATAATTTCAATGTGTGGAGAATAGGCTAGGGGAGGAAGAGTGGAGGTGTGGAGATAGTTGAAAGTATTTTGTAGTGAGTATCCAGGCAGGAGGTGGTGGTGGCTTGACCAAGGTGAAAGCAGCGGAAGTAGTGAGAAAATGACAGGTTCTGGTTATATTGTTAGGTGAAAACATTGGGATTTGCCTAGGGATTGCTTTTAGAGTGCGCGCACGCGTGTGTGGGTGTGTTGGTTGGGGTGGTTAGTAATCACTAAGGTTTTTGATTTGAGCAACTAGAGAATGGAGTTGTCATTTTCTCTGTGGGGAAGCCTGAAAAGCAGGCTTTCTTGAGGCGGTTGGAAGGAGATGGAATCAAAATTCAGGTTTAGGTGCCTGTTAGATAAAATAAGTGGAAATATCTAGTAGGTAGTTGTATATCTGAGGTTCAGGGGAGAGGCCCAGGCTGGAGATATAAATTTCATATTCTGGAACTGAGGGCAATCACCCAGAGAGGGTGGGTAGGTGGAAGGGATCCAGGAGTCAGCTCTGATGTCTTCACTGTCCAGGAGATAAGGAGGAACCAGCCAAGGAGAAGGAAAAGCAGCTGGTGAGGTTGGAGAACCCAGACAGCAATGTCTTGGAAACCAGTGAAGATAGGATTTCTTCAAGGAAGGAGGACATATACCATATTGTTAGGTCAAAGAAGACGGGACTGGAAATTGTGGGGTTATGGGGTTTGACAACAGGGACCTCAGTGGTGATGTTGACAAGTGTTTTGATGGGGTAGTGGGGCAAGAGCCAACGTGGCATGGGTCCAGGAGATGACAGGAATGGAATGAGATGCCAGTAATGATTCCTTTGGAGTAGTATGTGGTAAAGGGAGGGCAGATAGAGGTGGTACAGCTGCAGGGGGCAACAGGGTATGAGATAGGGGAAGACTTTTTAAAAGATGAGTAACTAACAGCATGCTGGTGGGAATGGCTGCCCAGAGATTTGACGACGGTTAGGAGGAGGGCAGTTGGTGGAGTGGTTGTCGCTGCTGCATTGGTGACAGGGGTGGGATCAAGTGCAGGTAGAGAGGTGAGCTTCCCACTGGAGCCTGGATACTTCACAGTCAAATAAGTTTTCTATCTCTCTGAAGGTCTTAAACATTTTCTGGTTTATAGAGTAATTAAGGTAGCCCATTCCCCCTAGAACCTGTGCTTGAGTGCATTTGTCATTGGCCCCAGCATAGTCCATCATTGTCCTCTATCTCACCAATTGTCGTAGCTCTTTGAATATCCTTTCGGGTGTTAAGCCCTCTCCCTTCCTCTGACAGGATCAGTCCTTCCCTGGGCTGCAGAATACTGTCCATACTTCCTAATAGACCTTTTAAGGCTTTTAGAATCAGACTCTGTAGTTTCATTTACCATGTTTTTTTTGTACACCCATTGTCAAAACACATCGGAGCACTTGGCTATTGCCACCACACACTTAGTACTTAGAGTGGATTTTGGAATCAGACCTGGGTTTGAATTTTACTAATTGTGCAACCCTGGGTAAATTTAGCAAATTTAATTTCAGTTTGTTTCTTCATTCTTAAAGTGGGATAAATGAGTTAAGGTTGTGGGTATGCAATAAATCTTAATTCTCTTCTACCTTTGCTCATGTCTGTCTTCTTTAAGAGCCCTCTCATGTCATACTTGCCCTATAAAAGTTCTACTCATTTTTCAAGGCACAGGGCCAATACTCTCATTTATTGAGCCTTCCGTTATTTAATTTTTTAACTGAATCCATGTAGCCCTTACATGATAAACACTGAAATGATTCTGAGATTACATCTCCTAAGTACTGTAATCAGGGTTAAGTAGAAGAAGTGGCCAGTGTGGGCTGGAGGATCTCTCAGTAATACAGAGTCTGTGCCCGTGTTTTCAGAGTTGGTCCTTTGTATACCACTTTCACCATTTTTGCCTTGTCCATGTGCCAGCTATGCTTTATTGAACTTAAATTTTTTCCTTCAATGGACTTCCTTTTTAAACTAACATTTACTCATCCTTAAGAATAATTTCTGAAATCAGGGGCTAGAGTTTGCTGGTTTAATTTTTTTTTTTCTATTCCATGTTAGAATGCGTATCTAACCAGTAGACGTCTTAGTACGTCCTGAAATCGTCTGTATATTCGTTCAGTGTTGGGTCTTTTCTTCTTTACTAGATAAGCATGGCAATTGATACTCTTTGCTATAGTAAACCAAGAGTAAATTAAGCTGTGTTGTATTTTGTTATTATGTTAATTATAAAAAGACAGTTTGACATATGTAGTCTTAGCTGCAAAGTAGCAGAGTATTCTGGGAATTACTTTACCTCCAAATGCTTGTTGATTTTATCCTCTTTGTGCTGTTCCAAGAAAACGATTTTTCCCTAAGATTTATCAGTTCTCTAAGATTTATGAGAGTTTTGGTCATTTGAAAAGACTTTATAGTAATATTTGATTTTTAAAAAAACTTACTGTTGCAGTGAAATGGAAGATTTCCGAGGAATAGCTGAAGAGTCATTTCCAAGCTTTTTAACCAATTCATTACTTGGTAATAGTGAGATTTTGGAAAATGTCACTCTTTCTTCAAATCTTGGCTTGCCTGTTGCTGTTTCAACACTTGCTAGAAATAGATCCAGTGCTGACAACAGGTAAGAATTGTTAGAACACATGATTTTTTTGTAAGGTCTAGAAAGCCTGCAATACATGGATACTTCTGTAAAAATTTCTCAGCCAAGGGGCACCTGGGTGGCTCAGTCAGTTGTGTCCAACTCTTGGTTTTGGCTCAGGTCATGATCTCAGGTCCTGAGATTGAGCCCTGAGTTGGGCTCCATGCTCAGCAGGGAGTTGGCTTGGGGATTCTCTCTCTCTACCCCTACCCCTGCACGCTTGCAGGGGTACACGTGCATGCTCGCTCTCTCTCTCTCTCATATAAATAAAAAAAATAGATTAAAATTTCTCAGACAAGGTTGAGCTTTTGCTTTATGTATATTTATATATGTAATATGTATTTTATATATAAGTATGTGATATATATGTATATTATATATATTCATATGTATATATACTTGTTAAAAAAACTTAACGTGTTTCCCTATTCCATTGCTTTAATCAGTAGTGGGTGGGTGGATTTGTAACTGAGTACCAGTGACCGTTTGGTCTACTAATTGTTTTCTCTGTTCATAGTGTTTTGGATTTGTATTAGTTCAGCCTCACTGGCAGCTAGTAATTTGAGTTGCATCTCCATATGTGATGTGTACAGTTCATCCGTCTTGTATGATGTGTAAAGTTTGCTCATGCTTAAATATCTAACTACTTTCCTGTCCTCCTCCCAACCTGAACATTTGGTAAGAAGCATTATCTTTACCTTTGGAATGAAGGGGTTAACTCTAAAAACTTTTAGCTTTAAGATTTCTGTGACTCTTTGTTTAATACATACACACCTTATTCCTGATATTTAGATTTTCAGTGCTTTGCACATGAGATGATGGTTTTGAACACTGGGGGCCCTATTTTTATCCCCTAGCAATTGATTTTATAGTCACGTGGTCCTGATGTCATGGTGCATTTTAAATATGCATAATTTAAATATTAACAAAACAAATATTTTTTGTGTGTGTATAGGTATTCTGATATCCAGGCATCTTATTTAGTAGAAGGAAAGTTTTCAGTTCCATCTGAATCATCTCCCAGTAGCCAGAGTGAAGCTGAACCAAGAGAGAAGTTACAACTTAGCTTCCAGGATGATGAGTAAGTTCATACCTTCATTTTGTTTTTGCCATGTTAAAAGCAAGTCTCACTCAGTCTTGTGGAAAATGAAAGAGTGACTGTGTCTCTGAATAATTCTAAGAATCTTTTAAAGATTTTCTTTATATGATTTTAATCACAACATTTTTAGTCTTTCAGAATACTTTTTCTCATGCCATAAGTAATATAAACTCATTTTAAAAAGTAGAAAATACAGAGAATTATGAGAAAGACAGTAAGTCTGTAGTCTTCCTAACTAGAGAATAGTCACTGGGTCACCTGGCTGGCTCACTCTGTAAAGCATGCAGCCGTTGATCTCAGGGTTTTAAGTTTGAGCCCCACATTGGGTGTAGAGATTACTTAAAAATAAGATCTTAAAAAAATAAGAGAGAATAGTCGTTGATTATCTATTTATAGTCTTCCAGACTGCTTTTTTTTTTTCCCTAAGATTTTATTTATTTATTTAAGAGAGAGAGAGAGCAGGAACAGGAGGAGGGGTAGAGGGACAAGCAGACTCCCCGCTGAATGCCAAGACTGACATGGGGCTTGATCCCAGGACCCTGAGATCATGACCTGAGGTGAAGTTTGCTTAACTGACTGAGCCATCCAGAAGCCCCTTCCAGACTGCTTTCTATGCACCTATATGTATACATATTAAGTTGTTTTTATAAATATGGAATTGAACTATACATACTATTTATAACTTTTAAAAATTAGTATATTATGCTTATCTTTCAATTATAATTAATGTAGATATGTGTCGTGTTAATGGCTGCACTATGTTAGGCATTTAGATTATTGGAATTTTGCTATTATAAATTTACTGAATTTTATTCATACATTTGCACACCTAGCAGATTATTGTATTCAGATAAATTCCTAGGATTAAAATTGCTGAGTTAATATTTAAAGACTGTTACAAAGCACCACATTGCTCTTTAGAAGATTTCTACCACTTTACACTCCCACTAGAAGATGTACATGAGAATGCCTACTTCTCTGAGCCCTCCCCAACATTTGGTGGTATTATTTTTAATCCTTGATTTTAGAAGTAAAAAAATTTGTACAAATGCATAAATGCATAGAAGAAAATCTGGAAGGCTGTAAACCAAAATGTAAATGGTAGTTATCTCTTGATGGTGGTATTACAGGCATTCTTAAAGTTTTCTGTGTTTGAATTCATAATGGAGTATTTATGGAATTGAACATACTTTAATGTTTATTCATTACTTATATTTTTGTTGTGAATTGCCTCTTGGTAACATTTGGATATAAGCGCTTTCTATATACTAAAGATGTTAACTCTTCGAATACTCATTCATTCCATGTGTATTTTTGACCACGTGCCTACTGTGTGCCAGGTACTTCTCTAAGTACTTGGGAAATACCAGAACAGACATTAAAACAAAAAGACATTAAAAATATACCAGTTTTATAGTATATTTGAAGGGAAAAGTGTTAGGAAAAAAAACAACATGGTAAGGAGGGTAAATGGGTAAGTTGAAGGGAGTGGTCAGTGTGGGTCTCATTGAGGAGGTGTAAGATCTGAGCGAAGACTTGAAGGAGGCAGTTAGCCATGTAGACATTAGGAGGAAGAGGATTTCAGGTGGAGGCTGCACGAGTGTAAAGGCACTAAGGTGGGAGCATATCTATGTTCAAACAGCAGGAAGGAGGCTGCCATGGGGTGAGCAAGGATTTTGAGAGAGGTGAAACCATTAGAGGGTTATGTTTTAAAAGGTTCAGTCTGGCTACAATGGGGTGAATAGACTGTTGGGAGGCAAATCTGAAAGCAGGAAGATTCCTTAGGAGGTTGGATTATCAAAAGGGTAAGGTAGATGGAGAAGAGAAGAGCAGCACCAGGGCCACATATCGGGCCACTTCAATGTTAAGTTGGGGAGAGGAGGAATAGACATGGAGACTAAGGATTAGTGGCTGGTGGTAGGAAGACAACAGAGTGTCTCAGAAGCCACATAAAGAACATCTAAAAGAACAGAGGGATCCAATTGTGTCAAATAAAATGATCACTAGGAAGTGACCATTGGAATTAGCATAGGTTAGGTTGTTGGTAACCCTGACAAGTGGTTCTGGTGGAAGTAGAAGGAGGCACAAAAGTGTAGGAGAGTGAGTTTAGGAGAGAATGGGAGGTTAGTATTGGAGATGGTGAGTTTGCTGCAACTGCAAATGGCAATCAAGAAATGGGGCTGTGATACCTGGTGAGTATAGCGGGTCAAGAGAAGTTTTTCTTTTTTCTTTTGTGGTGGGAGAGGTTACTGCAAGTTTATGTGGTAATAGGAATGATCTGAAACAGGAAAATCTGATTATGTAGAAAGAAGAGAGTTGCCGGAGCAACACCTTTACAAAAATAAGAGGCCAGGATCTAATGTTTTGTGGAGGGAGTGACTAGAGAGTAAGACCGTGGATAGTTCCTCTGTATTAATGGGTGGGAAGGCAGAATGTGTGGGTATATGTGGTGGTAAGAATCTGTGGAAGTTGTCTTTTCAGTGCTTAAGGTCTCTCAGTGCAGTAGGAGGCATGACATCAACTCAGGGTAGAGGAGCAGTAGAGAGATGTCAACAGTCATGAGAGTGTGGGAGAGTGAACAGGGAGGGAAATAGTGGCAAAGTCGGACAGCATCAGGAGTCCCACTTGAGGGTCATGGTCATGAATTTACTGTGATTGTGATGTTTTCTCTAACCACATTCAGCTGTAGGGGTGCTGGCAAGGTGTGAGGGGAGGGTTGGGTTTAACTAGGCTTGTAGTTTGATGAAAGCAGTGAGGGATGAAGAAGTTGAGGGTGTGTAATGATTGGCCATGGGATTTAGGTTAAGGAAGAGGAGAGGATAACAGAAAGGCGAGGGAGTGTGAGATGTGGTGATAGGAGTGGATTGGGGCTTGGGTTGTGTCAAAGGATTATAGAGTTGAGGTATTAAAGCAGATGCCATGAGGGGTCAGAGGTGACTCCAGGCTAGGAGGCTTTAGTGAGGAATATCTGGAAGTTGTACTGAGGGGACATGCTGATGGAGACACACTTTCCATCTCCATGCCCAGTGATTCCAGAGCTGTGGGAGAGACGGATAGTCCCCATTTGGCAGTGTTTAAGGGAGGCAGTGTCCTCACAGGGCATCCAGGTTTTCCCTAAAGCGGTGAGGTAAAAGCAGTGTTCATAGGAAGGATTCAGGAATAGCAAGATTTTGCTGATCCAGGGTTGGTTTGTTGGGTTGGGTAGGGGAAATGTGCTTGTGGATCTTCGGATGTCAGTAGTAAGGAGTCCTGGGCTTATTGAAGGTCATCATGAAGTCAATGAGACATGATTTTGTCAATGAGACATTAGACATGGGGGGAGGGGAGGAGAATATCAGAAGTAACCTCTTGACTCTTTGATGTGGGCCAGGAGGTCTGGGAAGTGGTCTTGTTGATCCCTGTTAATGGAAGATAGGAGACCTGGTAAGGTGGAGTCCTAGATGCAGTGTACTGGCCTCACTCTAGACTTTCATTGGGTAGAGGTGAATGCTTTGGGACTATTCCTTGTCTCCATTGAGTAGCCTGAAGATCTGGGTTGTTAGTCTGAGAGCCTGGACTTCTGTGGCTGCAGCAGCATACTCTTATTTCCCGAGTGAAGGATGGCTTCTATGGCCTCTTCTGGGGGAGGGTGGAATTTATATTTTTAAAATATCCTTATTCTGACTTTGCAATTAATGAATATTTTACCTGAGGATAAGATTTAAAGATAAGATAAAAATAACTTTCACAAAATTTTGAAGGCATTGCTATGTAGTTTGAGAAGCCCGATGTCATTTTGATACTTGACCATTTGTATCTGAACTTTTTTCTCTCTGGAAACTGTTAGAATCCTCCCTGAGTCCGTGGTGGGTGCCCACCCCCCCCCCCAACTAAATTCTAATTGGCATCAATCGAGAGATTTGTGTGCTTTAGTTCTAGATAATTATTATTACTTTGGTGATTTTTTATTTTTCTTTCTTTCTGGGACTACTGTTTTGGATTGCCTGGGTTGATATATTTCCATTATTTTTTTCCTTTTTTGTTTTGTTTTTCTTTTGTTTCAGTGCAAATAGACAATGTTCTAGATAAAGTTCCTAGTTTTTTCCCTACCCTTCTATTAAATCATTTGGCAGTCATAATTTTGAGAACCTTTTTTTCTGGTCTTTCATTTTTTTTTTTAATAATGGTTCCTTTTTGTGGATATAATAGCGACTTCAATGTTTTCTGAGAATTCTAATTGAGATTTTTCAAAGTTCTATAAATTATCCTTGTCTCTGGGGTTGTTTACTTTATTCATCTTTATTTTTATCTCTCAAGCTGCTCCTCCTGCATCTGATTTACGGCTGTCTTCTAGGTTGTTCGTGTGGGCTAGTGGGTATCCAGATCTTGTTTCTGTTAGGTCTTCATGCGAGCTGGGCGATACTCATGGCCGGCTTCACTTTACGGGTTTCATGCCGGGTGTTTAACGCTGCTGTGACCACCATTGCTTCATTCTGCACAGGCATTTCATATGCCTTTTCTGGAGAAGAGCCTTCCTAGGTGTGCGGCGTCATGCTGACACTGCTGTTTTGTTTGCATGGGTTGCGGAGCAGGAGTGGAGCACTGCCCAGCACAGGCATCTGATAGACTTTCAGTCATCCCCCTCCCCCGGACTCCCTCCTGCCCTCCTTCCTACTGTAGTCAGGAAGCATTTCTGCAGTTCTTCCTGGCAGAGTTGTTTTCTGCTTCCGGGCCCTTTTGTTCTTGTTCTGGACCATGCTTTTGTTTCTCTTGCACACCCCATCTGCTTTTCAGATTTTAGAATCTGAGGTAAGCTTGGGCTAAGACTGGTAGCTGTCATCCAGATTGCTTCACTTTTTATGTATCTTTACTGTCATTTTCATGCAGTCCTAGAAGTTACTCTTGCCACTTTTACTTGAAGCTTATTTGACTTAATATTTGACTTAGTTTGAAGAATTTTGGTGGGCTAATAAGAACAAGTGATAGCTGTAGTTTTGAAGAAGTGGATTTAGGGGGAGGTGACTAATTTAACTGGCTCTTTTGTAAAGTTCTAATGGTCACACTGCAGTTGACCCTTGAACTGCGTGGGTATTTGTTTCAATAAATACATAGTACTATAAGTGTATTTTCTCTTCCTTATCATTTTTTTTCTTTTTTTTTTTTTTAAGATTTTACTTATTTATTTGACAGAGAGAGAGACAGCCAGTGAGAGAGGGAGCCCAAGCAGGGGGAGTGGGAGAGGAAGAAGCAGGCCTCCAGTGGAGGAGCCCGATGTGGGGCTTGATCCCAGAACACCGGGATCACACCCTGAGCCGAAGGCAGATGCTTAACGACTGTGCCACCCAGGCGCCCCCCCCCTTATCATTTTCTTAACATTTTCTTTCCTCTAGCTTTATTATAAGAATACAGTGTATAATACATATACAAAGTGTGTGTTAATTGACTGAATATGTTATTTGTAAGACTTCTAGTCAACAGTAGTTCAAGTAAGTAGTTAAGCTTTTGGGGAGTCGGAAGTTAGACATGGATTTCCAATTATGCCGGAAGTCAGTGCCCCTAGCCCCCATCTTGTTCAAGGGTAAATTGCACATGTTCTTCTTGGAGTGGGGGGCTTTGAAATATGAAATGAACCTAAATGTCATGATTTCTTTTTTATTTATTTCATGTCACCATTTTGCCTCCCCACCACCTTTTTTTTTTTTTTAATATGTCACCTAGGGACCTTTATTGTCTTTCTTTTCCCTTTCATATTCTCATTTATTTGAAATATAAGTGATATATAACATTATACTAGTTTCAGTTGTGCAATGTAATGATGCGATATTTGTATATACTGCAAAATGGTCATCACAATAAGTCTAGTTAATATCTGTTACCTTACATAGTTACAGAATTTTTTTTTCTTGTGATGAGAACTTTTAAGATTTGTTCTTAGCAACTTTCAAATATGCAATACACTGTTATTACGTATAGTCACCATGCTCTACATTATAACCCCATGACTTACTTATTTTCTACCTGGAAGTTTGTACCTTTTGACCCCCTTCACGCATTTCTCCTGCCCCGATCCCCTACCTCTGGGAACCATTAATCTATTCTATGTATCTTTGAGATTAGTGTTTTACTCTTATTTTTAGATTCTGCATATAAATGAGATTATGTGGTATTTGTCTTTCTCTGTCTTACTTGCCATAATGCCCTTTAAAGTCCATGCATGTTATTGCAAATGGCAAGATTTCCTTCTTTTTATATGGCTGAATAATATTCCATCATGTATATATACAACATTTTTTTTATTCCTCTGTCGGACACTTAGGTTGCTTCCATCTTGACTGTTGTAAATAATGCTGCAGTGAACGTGGGGCACCATACATCTTTTTGAGTTAGGGCTTTAGTTTTTTTTTGGATAAATACCTTGACGTGGGATTGCTGGATCATACGGTAGTTTTATTTTTAATTTTTGAAGAACCTCCGTACTGTTTTCCATAGCGACTGCACTGCCCATCCCCACCAACACTTGTTATTTCTTGTCTTTTTTATTTTATTTAAATTTATTTTTTTAAAGATTTTATTTATTTTTCAGAGAGAAAGAGTGAGCATGTGCACAAGCAGGGGGAGTGGCAGGTAGAGGGAGAAGTAGACTCCCCACTGAGCAGGGAGCCTGATTTGGGGCTCGATCCCAGGACTCTGGGATCATGATCGGAGCTGAAGGCAGGCACTTAACCTAAGACTGAGCCACCCAGGCATCCCTCTTGTCTTTTTTATAGTAGTTATTATGAGAGGTGGTAGGTGATGTCTCAGTGTGGTTCTGATTTCCCTGGTGATTAGTGACGTGGAACATCTTTTCTTGTACCTGTTGGTCATCTGTATGTCTTCTTTGGAAAAATACTCAGATCTGCCCATTTTTTAATTGTTATTATTTGCTTATTTGCTTTTTGTTTTTACTATTGAGTTGTATGAGTTCTTTATATACTTTGGATATTAATCCTTTATCAGATATGATTTGCAGGTATTTTCTCCCATTCTGTAGACTGTCTTTTCATTTTGTCAGTTTCTGTTTTTGTGCACACCCCCACACCTCTTTTTCTGTCTTCTCTATCATTCAACTTTGTATCCATAGTCTTTCCACTACCCCTACCCTCTGTTTTACTCAGCTTCTGTTTGATTGGGCTGAAACTTTCCTGTATGTACTTATGAATGTGCCTTTGGATTGAGCTGATGGTATTGACTTTCTGTGTATTACAGCCCCAATACAGAGATGGAGAAACTGAGAGGTAAATTAGAGTTGGGAGATGCCTCAGGCACAGAGGGCTAGCACTTGGAATATATGAAGGGCTATCTTCTTTTCATCTATCCTGGTCAGATTTAAGCCTGGCCCTAGATATCAGTTTGTCAGATGATGAATTTATTGCATTTAGAGGCCTTTTTCTGAAAAGTTCATCCCTACCCCTTCTCTCGCTAGCAGAAGGCTGTGGTGAGCTGCATCAGACCCACAAGCTTTTGCAGAAGATTGGGAGGAAAATTACCTTTAAGGAAAAACATTGTCATCCATATATAAAACAACAGAGATACAAAGATGGGGACAAGGGCAGTGGCAGAGGCTAAAAGTAAAACTTTTAAAGCGTTTAGTAATTCAGAGAATCAGCTTTTTGGCAAATATACTAGTATCCTTTAAGTCTGTTTTGCTTTTAGAAAGCTGAGTTTTTCTCCACATGTGATAGATTCAGAGATACTTATTTGGGAAAGAAAAAAAACCCTCATTTTATCACTTGAGAGGCAAAATAGCAATATGATACTGTGATTTTGGTAGACTGTGTATCTCTGAACCCAAAATAGTGTGCCGTCCCCAGACCACCTACAGTGGAGCCAATTATAGTTTCTGGCTGGTCCTGGGAATTTTTCTTTTCACTGTATCCATTTTTTCTCTAACTGATTAATGAATATTTTATTGATTTACCCAAGGTAACTAACATTTAATCATTATTCTGTTCCCTAATGAAAAGTTCTATCTCTAAGAAAAAGAACCACATAGAAAGTCAACATATGTCAGATGCTGTTCTTGAAGAGTCTGCTTTGCAAGGTGATAAAGCGAGAACAGAAGAGGAGCAAGCTAAAACTGCAAAACCCTTTCAGAGCCAAGATCCTTTTGAAAGGATTTCACCACTGGAACAAGTGCAAGGTACTGAACTTTTAGAAATTACTTCCTAATGTATGTATTTCAATTTCCTTTCTCATTGGTCTATCTTTGGTACTTATCTTAAGCTACAGTACGGTAAACTGAAAACACTTATGGTTTGGCATTTACCTATTAATATTTTTACAGGAAATGGTCTCTTGATTAATCTTTTAATTGTCTTCATTGATTAAGCTGAAAGCTCGTTTCCTTTGGAAACCATGCTGTCAGATGGCCACAGCACACATTGTGTTCAAGACACACCTTTCACACTTCACCCCGCCAGTTAATTGCTATTATCACCAGTCATTTTTGTTCCTTAATTTATTTTAAAAAATTGGTGAATTATAAATTCTAAAATTATTGTTTCTAAGAAAACCAAGTTGAATGCTTTGGAGTCATTTGAACAGTTGCTATCAAATTGGATCTGGGAAAGAAACTACGAAAATGCGGGGAAAATTGTAAAAACTAAGTAATTTATAGACTTCTGCTTTCAGATTGCTTCTGAGTACTCTTTGTTCTCTTTTGTCAGAGAAATTAAAGCTAGATATTTTAAACTATGTATTGTATTCTTAGGTAGTGAAGATGGCATGTAATTCGAAACAATGATTCAGTACTTGAGCCCATATTATAGGATTGATGAATGAATGTACTTTGTATGTTTTTCTTAAAAATCTTAGTGGATGTTTGTATTTCTCTTGATGAAAAGCGTCAAATATATACGAAAGTAGTGAGAATGGTATTAACTCTTCACACTTACAAGCAATAAAAGAAAAAATTGGTAAATTGAACTTCATTGAAGTTGAAAACTTTCATGCCTCAAAAGACTAATAAAATAAAGACAGTGAAAAGGCAACACAAAGGTGAAACAGAATATTTGCAAATCATATATATATGTCTTACAATTCAATAAAAAAAATACTGTAAAATGGGCAAAGGATTTCAATAGACATTTGTCTAAAGAAGTTGTAAAATGGCCAATAAACATGAAACAATGTTCAGCATCTTTAGTCATCAGGGAAATGCAAATCAAAACCACGAGTAATCACTTTACATCTACTATAATAGCTACAATCAAAAAGTTGGAAAATAGCAAGTGTTGGTGAGGCTATGGAGAAATTAAAACTCTTATTCCTTGCTGGTGGGTATGTAAAATGAGGTAGTTACTGTGAAAGTAGTTTGACAGTTTTTTCTCCCATATGAGCTAGCAGTTCCAGTCCTAGGTGTATACCCAAGAGAAGTGAACAAATATGTCCCCACAAAAATTTGTACCTGAATATTCAGAGCAGCATTAATCACAATAGCGAAAGAGTGGAAACAACTCAAATCTCCCATCAAGTGATGAATGGATAAATAATATGTAGTGTGTCCATGCAGTGGAGTATTACTGAGCCATATAAATGGAGTGAAGTATTGATATGTACTATAATACAGTTGAACTTTGAAAACATTAGGCTAAGTAAAGGAAGACAGATACAAAAGGCCACATGTTTTAAGATTCTGTTCATCCACAGGCATCTGTAGACACCAAATCGGCAAATCCATAGAGACGATTGATTAGTGCTTGTGAAGTCCAGGGGAAGGGGAGAATGGGGAGTGACTGCTAATGGGTACAGTGTTTCTGGAGTGATGAAAATATTGTGGCATCCAAGAGTGCTAATGGTCGCACCACCTTGAGAATATACTAAAAACCACTGAATTGAATGCTTTAAGAGGGTGGTGATTTCATGGTATGCAAATTTTATATCTGTTAAAAAAAAAAAAACTCATATACTTATCCCACAGTCTCAGTTAGTATAAGATTTAGTCATACTTGCTTTATCTCTTCTGTTTTTTTATTCCTTTTTTCTGATATTTTAAATCTCAAGTATCATTTTATTCCTACATATTTTAGTATGCATCTCTAAAAATACAGATATTTTCTTACATAACCACAGTGCTGTTAACACTGCTAACAGACTTAACAGTTTTTATTATCATATAGTACTCTAGTCCATATTCATTTTACTAATTATGCAGGTTGGTTTGCTTGAATTGAAGTCCAAGGAAGGCTACCTTATGTTATGGTATATTATTTGTTGTGTGTCCTAAGTCAGTGCCTGTTGAAAAAAGCTCAGTCCGTTACCCTGTAGATTGTCCCGTGATTTGGATTTGTCTGTGTGCTTAGTCATGCTGTCATTTTTCTTGTTTCTCTCTTCCCCATATCCTCTATAAAGCAAAAGTTAGCTTTAGAGTCTTGATTAGATTCATATTCAGGGTTTTTTGGGGCATATGTATTATTTTTCATACTTGCCCACTATGACAGTTTTTTAATTAAACTGACCAATGGTAAGTTCCTATACCGTCATTTAAAAGTGCTCTATTCTACTTAAGGGAAAAAATGTTTAGTTCATTAATTTGCTATTTTTAGGGGTTATTGGGTATTTAGTTGATAAAATAATTTGGTCTCAGTTATTTTTGTTTTCTCAAACAGACTCACCTGTTGATTTTGGTTTACAATCATGGATGAATAATAAGGAGAACAAGGTAATCTTTTATATGTTACCAATTTCTAGAGTGTTATTGGGAGAGTGAAGGTTCCTATTTCGCATGCGTAAGTGTTAGATACTAGTAATTTTAGTTAGAAGTCTTGTACTTTAAATAGCAGAAATCCACGTTACTGCTTCAAGTAATCAGCACGTGAGAGTAGTCTTGGTCCAGGGCTTCCTGTGTCATCAGGACTTCTCCACCTTTGCTCTACTTCACTCCTTGCTGCCTCCCTCTTGAAAGATGGCTCCGGGAGGGTAAGGGTTTCTCTTTGTTTTGTTTATTTTAAAATTTTATTTTATTTTATTTCTTTTTAAGATTTTGTTTATTTGTCAGAGAGAGAGAGAGCACTAGCAGGCGGGAGTGGCAGGCAGAGGGAGAAGCAGACTCCCTGCTGAGCAGGGAGCCCCATGCGGGACTCGATCCCATGACCCTGGGATCATGACGTGAGCTGAAGGCAGGCGCTTAACTGACTGAGCCACCCAAGTGTCCCTCTTTGTTTTGTTTATTGTATCCTGAGTGCCTGGCACGTGGTTGGCACTCAGTAGTTGGTTGAATGGTCAGGAGGCTGTCTTCATTTAGAGGCACCCAAGCCTACATTCTTAAAATTTGTGACCGAAAAAAGAACACTGAGGGGCGCCTGGGTGGCTCAGTCATTAAGCATCTGCCTTCCACTCAGGTGACGATCCCAGTGTTCTGGGTTCGAGCCCTACACTGGGCTCCCTGCTCAGCCGGAAGCCTGCTTCTCCCTCTCCCACTTGCCCTGCTTGTGTTCCCTCTCTCGCTGCCTCTCCCTCTGTCAAATAAATAAATAAAATCTTAAAAAAAAAAAAAAAAAAAGACCGAGATCTTTCTTTGAGGGTAAATTAAAAAAAAAAGGGATGACAACTGTAATGAGCTCACTTGGGTCATAAGTTCTCCCCTGTGTAAATCACCGTGCCAGGGGCTGGGTTGGACTAAAATACTGTTTGTTGCGCCTGCACTGACATCCGCTTCTTTGTGTGTTTGCGTGTGTGAGTATACATGTACATCAGCGTATGTGTGTATGTACAGAGAGGAATGCAGCTGACAACCCCACCAGGTCCGTATGATGTAAAAAGAGGTGGGCTCCTCAAAGGAAGGGGGGCTTAGCAGAGCAACAGTTCATGTCCAACAGAAACAGTTAATAGGGATTTCAGGCCTGGAGTCTGGTGTTTAGAAGAGTTGTTTACAAAATACCAACAAAAAGGTCTAAAGAGTTATTTCAGGGTGGCAGTCGGTAGCTTGTTGTCCAAATCCAGTCTGCCTATCTTTGTAAAGTTTTGTTGGGACACAGTGATGCCCATTTGTTTCTGTATCGTTCTGGGCTGCTTTGTGCTACCATAGCTAAGTTGAGAAGTTGTGACAGAGCCTTACAAGGCTGACAAAACCTGAAGTATTTTGCTAGCTGACTCTTTACAGAAAATGTTTGTCGACTCCTGCTCTATGCATTTGCTCCTTGTATGTAACTGCTAACAACTTTCAAATTTGAGAAATGCTTTTTAAAGGAAGTTCAGGTGTAGTCAAATTGGAATTAAGGTAGATAACATGATTTCTTGAACATTTAGAAGACATGGTTTCTAAAGAGAAAGAACATAACTTTTCCTCATGGTAGGAAATTTGCTTTTTTAGGATGGCTGAAGAATTGGCTTCTGAAAAGTATTAGAAATCATTGATCGTAAGAGAGGGACCATAAAACTGGAAAGCAGCAATACAAGTATAGAAACATGAGATACTGATAAAGAGGAGATGACAAAGTAAGAGCAAGAGGAAGAGAAATATGTTAGAAGGTGTAGACCAGAGGGAGCTACTACTGCATCTGACTTGGTGTGGGGGGGGGGGGCGGTGGGGTGAGAATAAGCTCTTTTTAATTTAATTAATTTTAAAAGATTTTTTATTTAAGTAATCTCTACACCCAACAGAGGGCTCAAACTCATAGCCCTGGGATCAAGAGCCACATGCTCCACTGACTGAGCCAGCCAGGCGCCCCAGCTCTTTCTTATTTTTATTTTTTATTATTTTTTAAGATTTTATCTATTTCTTAGAGAACACAAGCAGGGGGAGTGGCAGAGAGAGAAACAGGCTCCCCACTGAACAGGGAGCCTGATGCAGGGCTTGATCTTAGGACCCTGGGACCATGACCTGAGCCGAAGGCAGATGCTGAACCGACTGAGCCAGCCAGGCACCCCTCTTTCTTATTTTTAATTAAACTATAGTTGATACACAACGTTCTCTTAGTTTCAGGTATACAACAAAGCAATTCAACAACTCTATACATTATAAATGCTCTCCACTGGAAGTGTAGTTACCCTCTGTCACCATGCAAAGTTATGACAATATTATTGACTGTATTCTCTATGTAGTACTTTGCATCCCTGTGACTTATTTATTTTATAACTGGGATTTTGTACCTCTTATTTATCTGTTTCACCCATCGTTCCAGTCTCTCCCCTTCAGGAATCACCACTTTGTTCTCAGATATGTTTGAGTCTGTTTCTGTTTTTTGTTTGTTTGTTTGTTCATTTGTATTTTTTGTTTCCACATTTTGTTTCCACATTTTTAGATCTTTACGAGCATAGTTCCACACTGTTTTCTACAAGTATGCAATTGTATGGAGAGCCCATGTTTTTATCTTAAAAATTGTGTATTTTGCAATCTAATTTTAAAGATGGTATTGTCTGATATATATTTAAAAAGATTTTGAAATAAAGTTGACATGTAGAAGGCATTACCTTTTATTCTGGGCCTTGAATGCTCTTAACAAACTGCTGTGTGCCATTAGGATTTTGTGGTCCTTGGGTTGAGAAGCAGAAAAATCAGTGATTCCAATGTAGGTTTCAGAGTCCAACTTGGCTGTTATCTTCACTTCACTTCCCCAAGCCTTGTATTGTTCAAATTCAGTCACATATTAGTGTACTAACTGTATTACTAGGTCTTCTGAGTTGTGTGCACAATTTGAGATGTTAACTTTTAACAATGTCTCAGTGGGTGGGTCAGGGGAGGAAAGTGGCATGGGGGCAGGAAGAAAGTTGTTGATACACATAAAACAGCTAGAACTTCATTGCCTAAATTGTGAATTACAAATCCTGAGCACATTGGTGGTGCTTTTTGGAGCCTTGTACTGTGGTCTTCATAGTAGTGAGTTTGCTTCTGTTACTTGCATTTTATTTCTTACAGATTGTTGTTCCTCGTGCTGGAGAACATCTTGAAGACAAGAGTACACACAATGACTTAAGCCACACTAGTTTATTAGAAAATGAGAAACTGACATCCCTGACAAGCTTGGAGGACTCTTCTGGTACTGTAGAGTGACTTGTGTTTTCCTCGTCCTTACCTTGCTGCTTCAAGTCTTTCCGCTTCCTCGTTTCAGTAGTTACTGTGCCAGCTTTGACTCCTCCTTTACCTCCTCCCTCCCAGCACTCACATGGCATGTCTCTTGAGTGATGGAATTTTTAAAAACATATTTGTTATGAATCCTGATATGAGTATGCTCATCCGTTAGTTTATTATCATTAGGGTACAGGGTGTAAAGCACTATGTTAAGAAATCGGGGGAACAATGAAATATTTAACCTCTGCTCTCTCAGAGTTCTGCCAAGTGAGAAAAGAGATGCGCAGCTGACTCTGACTACCTTAAGTATATCTCAACAGTACAAATTGTGCAGGAGTCATAGGACGGTGACAGGTTAGTTCTGATTCAGGAGAGTATCTATGAAGCTTTATTAAAAGGAGTGCAGGTTTTCCTTTTTCATGAAAAGACCCGTGATTTGGGAAGGGAAGTATATTTCAGGAAGCGGGACAGCTTCTGTAAAGGCGCTATGGCGGGGCCAGTTTAGACCATGTTTGGAGAAGAGCCAAAATTGTGGTTTTGTGTGGCAGGTTTACAGCACCTGTAGGAGGCTATTTTGGGAAATAGACAAATAGGAAGGGACCAAATTAATTACAGCTTTGAAGGCCAGGCTGATGAACTGAATAAATTTTATTTACACCAATAAAATAAAATAAAATATAAGTTATAAATAATTTTTAAATAAAAATTATAAATTCAGGATAGATTTGCTGCCAAAGTTTTCTGATATTTTTGTGTTATGGAATTGTGACTAAGGAATCATCGACTGAATTCATACAAATCTTTGTTTTAGTAGGCTAGGTATTTAGAGGTGAAATACCGAAGTCAAAAGTTATGAGCATTTTTAAAGCTCTTAACGCTGATTGCAAAATTATCCTCTTGAAAAAGCAGTAACAAGTTATACCATTACTAGTGATTGAGAGTTCTAGTTTTCCCGGGTCTTGCTTGGCTGGGTGTTAGAACATTAAAAACCACTGGTAGTGTTTTGTTTATTTACAACTTTTTGGTTTGATGGAAGTTGAATAATTTTTATTCATATCTGTTGGTATTCAACTTTGCTATATATATTTTTTCCTTAGTTGCTTCTTTCTCAAGATCAGATATTGTTTGAAGTTTCACTTTATACTTAATCATTAGTTCACCTAGAATTTATTTTTACTTCTCCTGTGACAGACTTATTCATCCCTTTTTGATAGTTCCCCATTGGCACACCATTTTCTTTCTTTTTTTTTTTTTTTTTAATTTTTTAAAGATTTTATTTATTTATTTGACAGAGATAGACAGCCAGCGAGAGAGGGAACACAAGCAGGGGGAGTGGGAGAGGAAGAAGCAGGCTCACAGCGGAGGAGCCTGATGTGGGGCTCGATCCCAGAAGGCCGGGATCACGCCCTGAGCCGAAGGCAGACGCTTAAACGCTGTGCCACCCAGGCGCCCCCTTTCTTTCTTTTTTTTCTTAAAGTTTTTTATTTATTTTTTTTGTCAGAGCGCATGCACAAGCAGGAGAAGTGACAGGGAGAGGGAGAAGCAGGCTCCCACTGAGCAGGGAGCCTGACTCCGGACTTGATCCCGGGGCCCTAGGACAACGAGCCAAAGGCAGACGTTTAACTGACTGAGCTACTCAGGCGGCCTAGCACACCGTTTTCTGAATAACCTACCCTTTCCCCACTGATCTTTGATGCCACATTTATTCTAACTTTTGCCATATGCCAGAATTTTTTTCTGTGCTATTCTCTCAAGGAAGATTAAATATTTAGTTTGTATTAGAAGGTTCACAATGATTTATAGATTGAAATTATAAATAGTTTTTTCGCTACGGGTGTTAAAATCACATGGACTAATGACCCATGTGTTTTTATCAACCTTTTTTTAAAATTTTAATTACAGTATAGTTAACATACAGTGTTATATTAGTTTCAGGTATACAATATAGTGATTCATCAATTTTGTAATTACTCAGTGTTTATCATGTTAGGTGTACTCTGCTTCACACATTTCACTGAGTCTCACCAACTTCCCCTCAGCTAACCATCAGTTCGTGCTGTACTTAAAAGTCGGTTTCTAGGTTTGCTTCTCTCTCTCGCCCCGCCTCCACTTGGCTTGTTTGTTTTGTTTCCTAAAATCCATATGAGTGAAATCATATGGTATTTGTCTTTCTCTGACTATTTCACTTAGCATAATACTTTCTAGCTCCATCGATGTTGTTGCAAATGGCAAGATTTTATTCTCTTTTTAAAAAAATTTTTAAAGGTTTGTATTTATTTGAGAGAGAGAAAGAGGACAAGCATGGGGGAGGGTCAGAGATAGAGGTGGACTCCCTGCTGATCAGGGAACCCGAGATCATGACGTGAGCCGAAGGCAGATCTTTAACCGACTGAGCCACCCAGGCGCCCCAAGATTTTATTCTCTTTTATGGCTGACTAATATTCCTTTGTGTGTGTGCATGCGTGTGTGTGTGTGTGTGTTTGAACCACATCTTATTTATCCATTCGTCTATTGATAGACACTTGGGCAGCTTCCATAGTTAGGTTATTCTAAATAATGAGGCAATAAACACAGGAGTGCATGTAGCCCGTGGAATTAGTGTTTTTGTTTTTATTTGTTTGTTTTGTTTTGATTGGGTTAATTAAATTTTATTTATTTTCCCTTATTTTTTTAAATTACTAAAATTTTTAAAATTTAAATTCAGTTAATTAACATATAGTATATAATTAGTTTCAGAGGTAGAGTTCAGTGATTCATCAGTCTTATATAATACCCAGTGCTCATTACATCACATGCCCTCCTTAATGTCCATCACCCAGTTACCCCATCCCCCCAACCCCACCAGCCTTCAGGTTGTTTTCTGTGATTAAGTCTTTTATGATTTGTCTCCCTCTTTGATTTCATCTCGTTTTATCTTTCCCTCCCTTCCCCTATGCTCCTATGTTTTGCTTCTTAAATTCCACATAAGAGTGAGATCATAAGATAATTGTTTTTCTCTGATTGATTTATTTTGCTGAGCATAATACCCTCTAGTTCCATCCACATCCTTGCGAATGGCAAAATTTCATATTTTTTGATGGCTGAATAGTATTCCATTGTGTATATATACCACATCTTCTTTATCCATTCATCTGTCAGTGGACATTGAGACTCTTTCCATAATTTGGCTATTGTGGACATTGCTGCCATAAACACTGGGGTGCAGGTGCCCCTTCGGATCACTACATTTGTACCTTTGTGGTAAATACCTAGTAGTGCAATTGCTGGGTCATAGGGTAGCTCTATTTTCAACTTTTCAAGGAACCTCCATACTGTTTTCCAGAGTAGATGCACAGCTTCCATTCCCACCAACAATATAGGAAGGTTCTCCTTTCTCCATATCCTCGCCAACATCTGTCATTTCCTGATTTGTTAATTTTAGCCATCGTGACTGCTGTGAGGTGGTATCTTGTTGTGGTTTTAGTTGTATTTCCCTGATTCCAGGTGACGCGGAGCACTTTTTCACGTGTCTATCGGCCATTTGGATGTCTTCTTTGGAGAAGTGTCTGTTCATGTCTTCCCCATTTCTTGATTGGATTATTCGTTCTTTGGGTGTTGAGTTTGATAAGTTCTTTACAAATTTTGGATAATAGCCCTTTATTTGATATGTCATTTGCAAATATGTTCTCCCATTCTCTTGGTTGTCTTGGTTTTGTTGACTGTTTCCTTTGCTGTGCAAAAGGTTTTTATCTTGATGAAGTCACAGTAGTTCATTTTTGCTTTTGTTTCCCTTGCCTTTGGAGACGTGTCTAGCAAGCAGTTGCTGTGAACAAGGTCACAGAGGTTGCTGCCTGTTTTCTCCTCTAGGACTTCGATGGATGCCTGTCTTAGGTTTAGCTCTTTCATCCATTTTGAGTCTATTTTTGTGTATCGTGTAAGAAAATGGTCCAGTTTCATTCTTCTGCATGTGGCTGTCCAGTTTTTCCAACGCCATTTGTTGCAGAGACTGTCTTTTTTCCATTGAATATTCTTTCCTGCTTTGTCAAAGATTACTTGACTGTAGAGTTGAGGGTTCACTTTTCGGTTCTCTATTCTGTTCCATTGATCTCTGTATCTGTTTTTGTGTCAGTACCATACCGTCTTGATGATTATAGCTTTGTAATAGAGCTTGAAGTCCAGAATTGTGATGCTACCAGCTTTGGTTCACTCTTTAAACATTCCTTTGGCTATTCGGGGTCTTTTCTGGCTCCATACAAATTTTAGGATTATTTGTTCCAGCTCTATGAAAAAAGTTGATGGTATGTTGTTAGGGATTGCATTGAATGTATAGATTGCTCTGGGTAGCATAGACATTTTAACAATATTTGTTCTTCGAATCCATGGGCATGGAACGTTTTTCCATTTCTTTGTGTCTTCCTCAATTTCTTTCATGAGTGTTCTGTAGTTTTCTGAGTACAGATCCTTTGCCTCTTTGGTTAGGATCATTCCTGGTATCTTATGGTTTTTGGTACAATTGTAAATGGGATCGACTCCTTAATTGCTCCTTCTTCTGTCTCCGTGTATAGATGTGCAACTGATTTCCGTGCATTCATTTTATATCCTGTATGAGTTCTAGCAATTTTGGGGTGGAGTCTTTTGTTTTCTCCGCATAGAGTATCATGGTGTCTGTGAAAAGTGAGTTTGACTTCTTTGCTGATTCAGATGCCTTTTATTTTTTTGTTGTTGTTGTCTGATTGCTAAGGCTAGGACTTCTAGTACTATGTTAAACAACAGTGGTGAGAGTGGGCATCCCTGCTGTGTTCCTGACCTTAGGGGCAAAGCTCTCTCTCAGTCTTTCCCCATTGAGAATGCTATTCACTGTGGGCTTTTTGTATATGGCTTTTATGATATTGAGGCATGTTCTCTCTATCCCTACGCTGTGAGGAGTTTTAATCAAGAAAGGATGGTGTACTTTGTCAAATGCTTTTTTCTGCATCTGGGAGGATGATATGGTTCTTGTCCTTTCTTTTATTAATGTGGTGTATTATAGTGATTGATTTGCAGATGTTGAATCACCTTGGCAGCCCAGGAATAAATCCCACTTGGTCGTCGTGAATAGTCCTTTCAGTGTACTGTTGGATCCAATTGTCCAATATTTTGGTGAGAATATTTGCATCCATATTCATCAGACATATTGGTTTGTAATTCTTCTTTTTAGTGGGGTCTTTGTGTGGTTTTGGGATCAAGGTAATGCTGGCCTCATAAAATGAGTTTGGAAGTTTTCCTTCCATTTCTGTTTTTTGAAACAGCTTCAGAAGAATAGTTATTAATTCTTCTTTAAATGTTTGATAGAATTCTGCTGGGAGTCCATCTGGCCCTGGACTCCTGTTTGTTTGGAGATTTTTGATTACTGTTCCAGTTTCCTTGTTGGTTATGGGCCTGCTCAGGTTTTCTATTTCTTCCAGTTTGAGTTTTGGTAGTTTGTGCGTCTCTAGGAATGCAGCCATTTCTTCCTGACTGCCTCATTTGTTGGCATATAAGTTGCTCATAATATGTTCTTATAATTGTTTGTATTTCTTTGGTGTTGGCTGTGATCTCTCATCTTTCATTTATGATTTTATTTATTTGGGTCCTTTCTCTTTTCTTTTTTTGATAAGTCTGGACAGGTGTTTATCAATCTTATTAATTCTTTCAAAGAACCAGCTCCTAGTTTCATTGATCTCTTCTACTGTTCTTTTGATTTCTAGTTCATTGATTTCTGCTCTAATCTTTATTAATTCTCTTTTCCTGCTTGTTTTAGGCTTTATTTGCTGTTCTTTTTCCAGCTCCTTTAGGTGTAAGGTTAGGTTATGTATTTGAGACCTTTCTTGTTTCTTGAGAAAGGCTTGTATTGCTGTATACTTCCCTCTTAGGACCGCCTTTGCTGCATCCCAAAGGTTTTGAACAGTTGTGTTGTCGTTTTCATTTGCTTCCAGGAATTTTTTAAATTCTTCTTTAATTCTCTGGTTGACCCATTCATTCTTTAGTAGTATGCTCTTTAACCTCCATGTATTTGAGTTCTTTCCAAATTTCCTCTTGTGATTGAATTCCAGTTTCAAAGCATTGTGATCTGAAAATATGCAGGGATTGATCCCAATCTTTTTGTACTGGTTGAGACCTGATTTTTGATCCAGTATGTGATCTATTCTGGAAAATGTTCCATGTGCACTCAAGAAGAATGTGTATTCTGTTCCTTTGGGAGGGAATGTTTTGAATATATCTGTGAAGTCCAACTGGTCTAGTGTGTCATTTAAAGCCCTTATTTCCTTGGTGATCTTTTGCTTACATGATCTGTCCATTGTAGTGAGTGGGGTGTTAAAGTCCCCTACTATAATTGTATTATTGTCAATGTATTTCTTTGATTTTGTTATTAATTGGCTTATATAATTGGCTGCTCCCATGTTAGGGGCATAAATATTTACAATTGTTAGATCTTCTTGTTGGATAGACCCTTTAAGTATGATATAGTGTCCTTCCTCATCTCTTATTACAGTCTGGTTTGAAATCTAATTTTCTTTCTTTTTTTTTTTTTTTTTAAAGATTTTATTTATTAATTTGACAGAGAGAGAGACAGCCAGCGAGAGAGGGAACACAAGCAGGGGGAGTGGGAGAGGAAGAAGCAGGCTCCCAGCGGAGGAGCCTGATGTGGGGCTCGATCCCAGAACGCTGGGATCACGCCCTGAGCTGAAGGCAGACGCTTAACGACTGAGCCACCCAGGCGCCCCTGAAATCTAATTTTCTGATAAAAGGATTGCCACCCCAGCTTTCTTTTGATGTCCATTAGCATGATAAATGGTTTTCCACCCCCTCACTTTAAGTCTGGAGTTGTATTTGGGTCTAAAATGAGTCTCTTATAAGCAGCATATTGATGGGTCTTGCTTTTTTATCCAATCTGATACCCTGTGTCTTTTGATTGGGGCATTTAGCCCATTTACATTCAGGGTAACTATTGAAAAATATGAATTTAGTGTCTCTGTATTGCCTATAAGGTGACTGTTAGTGTATATTGTGTCTGTTCCTTTCTGGTCTGTGTTACTTTTGGGCTAGCTCTTTGCTTACAGGATACCCTATTTAATATTTCTTGCAGGGCTGATTTAGTGATCACAAATTCTTTTAGTTTCTGTTTGTCCTGGAAGCTGTTTATCTCCCCTTTCATTCTGAGTGACAGCCAGCTGCCTATTTTTCTCATTTAGCATCTTGAATATATTATATTGGTCCTTTCTGGCCTGCCAGGTCTCTGTGGATAGGTCTGCTGCTAGCCTTATGTGTCTACCCTTGTAGGTTAAGGACCTTTTGTCCTGAGCCTCTTTCAGGATTTTCTCTTTTATCTGTGAAATTTGCAAGCTTCACTATTAGATGTCAGGGTGTTGACCTATTTTTATTGATTTTGAGGGGGCTTCTCTGTGCCTCCTGGACTTGAATGCCTGTTTCCTTCCCCAGATTCGGGAAGTTCTCAACTATTATTTGCTCCAGTATACCTTCTGCCCATCTTTCTTTCTTTTCTTCTGGGATCCCAATTCTAATGTTCTTTTGCTTTATGGTATCACTTATCACTTAAATTCTCCCCTCATGATCCAGTTGTTTCTTTTTCTCAGCTTCTTTATTCTCCATCATTTTGTCTTCTATATCGCTAATTCTCTCTTCTGTCTCATTTATCCTAGCAGGCAGAGCCTCCCTTTTTTATTGTATTTCATAATAGCTTTTTGATTTTGGCTTGATTAGATTATTGTTTGTTTCTCCAGAAAGGAATTCTCTAGTGTGTTCTCTGCTTTTTTTCAAGCCCAGCTAGTATCTTTATATTCTGCACTCTAGTTCTGACATCTTACTTATGTCCATACTGATTAGGTCCTTAGCAGTCAGTACTGCCTCTTGTTCTCTTTTTTTGAGGTGAGTTTTTCCATCTTGTTGTTCTTTCTTTCTTTTAAAGATGGATTTTTTTTTTTTTTAAGATTTTACTTATTTGTCAGTGACATATAGAGAGAGCACAAGCAGGGTGATCAGCAGGTAGAGGGAGAGGGAGAAGCAGGCTCCCCGCAGAGCAGGAAGCCCAAGGTGGGGCTTGATCCCAGGACCCTGGGATCATGACCTGAGCCAAAGGCAGGTGCTTAACGGACTGAGCCATCCAGGTATCCCTTGTCATTTTTTCCAGAGAATAGATGAACGAGTGAACAAAATACTAAAATGGCAACAGCAATCCCAGAAAAACGTCCACTAAACAAATCAGAAGAGACCTGAAATCGGAAAAAAAAGAGAGAGAATATAGTCAGGTGACTAGAACAGAGCAATATGCTGGATTCTGTGTGTGTTTTGTTCTGTTTGTTAGAAGAAACCACATCCCAAAAATGTAAAGAATGAAAAACTTTTATATATACAGATATAAAATTAAATACAAAGAAATGATAGAATGTAAATTTAAGAATAAAAATTTAAAAAGACTTAAAAAAGAGTTGATAAGAAATTGATTGAAAAGGAAAGAGAAAAAAAATTGAAAGACTAAAGAGTCATGAGGGGAAAAAAACAACGAATTCTCTATTTTCCCCTAGCCCTGGAATTTTGCCATTCTGTCTGATTGGTAAACTTGGTCTTAGCAGGATGTTCTTGCTGGTCTTCTGGGGGAGGGGCCTGTTTTGCTGATTCTTAGGTGTGTTTGCTCCGGGTGGAATTACACCACCCTTGCCATGGGGCCAGGCTGCTCTGGATTGCTCTGTGTGGCTTTTGGTCCCTAACGGCTTTCCAGACAGTTTTAGAGGATGAGAATGAACATGACTGCCTCCCAGTCTACAGCCTGAGCCAAAAGTTTGTTCCTCCCACTCCTCAGTGCACCCTCGGGGAGAAGCAGTAAATCACTGCTGTCTCCCTGGTCGCTGTCAGTATCCCATGCTCACCCAGCCTGTGAGCGAGTGTTTCTGTCCCAGGGAGGTGACCCTGCTTCTCTCCAAACCTTGCTGACTCCTGCAGTGCACACCCATACCACTCATCCTGGGGAAGGGAGGCGGTTCTCATGTGGTTCTGTGGCTTGCTGGGTCCCTACTTGGAGAGCAGTCACCTGACCCGGCTGCAGTTGGTGGTTTATGGCAACCCTGAGCTGAAAGCCCACTTCTGTGCTCACTGATTACAGCCAGCTTCCCTGCTCCAGTGCTTGGTAATGCTTCTGCACTCAGGCACCTCCATTTTTTCTGTGACCCCGGGGATCCTGAGACCACACTGTCCCAGCTAGGATTCTGACCCGCTTTGCCACCGGCACACCTTTCAGGCAGGGTTGTCCCTCACTGTAGCAGACTTCTAAAAGTTCTGATTTTGCACTCCGCTGCTATGTCACTTCAGAGTAGGTGGCTTATGGAGGCTCCCCCCCACCCCCGCAGTTTATCTTGCCATATATTCGGCTCGGGTTCACTTCTCTACACCTTGTTCCTTGCAGAAAGTTGTCACTTTTCTATTTATAGAATTGCGGCAGTTCTTTTCTTAGATCTCCAATTGAGTTCACAGGTGTTCAGAATGATTTGATAGAATTCCTGGGACCAGACAAAGCTAAGGTCTCCTACTCCTCTGCCATCTTGGATTCTCTGTTTGTATTTTTTAGATAAGTACCCAATAGTGTAATTGTTGGATTGAAGGGTAGTTGTATTTTTAATTTTTTGAGGAACCTCCATACTGTTTTCCACAGTGGCTGTGCTAGTTTACATTCCCACCAACAGTGCAGGAGGGTTCTTTTCTTTCCATATCCTTGCCAGCTCTTGTTGTTTTCTCGTGGTTTTGATATTAGCCATTGTGGCAGGTATGAGGTGATATCTCATTGTGGTTTTGATTTGCATTTACCTGGTGATGATTGATGTTGAGCATCTTTTCATGTGTCTGTTGGCTACCTGTATGTCGTCTTTGCAGAAATGTATGTTCATGTCTTGGCCCATTTTTAAAAATTGGATTATTTGGTTTTTTGGTGTTATATTAGTTCTTCATATGTTTTGGATACTAACCCTTTATCACATATTTTGTTGATTGTTTCCTTTGCTATTTAGAAGCTTTTTATTCTGATGTAGTCCCAATAGTTTATTTTTGCTTTTATTTACCTTGCCTCAGGAGACATTGCTACAAAATTGTTTTGGCCACTGTCAAAGAAATTACTGCCTCTGATCTCTTCTAGGATTTTTATGGTTTCAGGTCTCAAATTTAGGTCTTCAACCCATTTTTAGTTTATTTTTGTGTTTGGTGTAAGAAAGTGGTTCAGTGTCATTCTTTTGCATGTTGCTGTCCAGTTTTCCCAACACCATGTGTTGAAGAGGCTCTTTTCCCATTGTATATTCTTGCCTTGTTTGTCGAAGATTAATTGACCATATAATTGTGAATTTGTGGTCTTTCTATTTTGTTATCTTCATATATGTATTTTTGTGTCAGGACCATATTGTTTTGATTACTACAGCTTTGTTGTATATCTTGAAATCTGGGATGGTGATACCTCTGGTTTTGTTATTCTTTATCAAGATTGCTTTGGCCTTTGGGGGACTTTTGTGTTTCCTTACAAACTTTAGATTGTTTGTTCTAGCTCTGTGAAAAACACTGTTGGTATTTTGATAGGAATTGCATTAAATCTATAGATCGTTTTTGGTCATATGCACATTTTAACAATATCTGTTCTTCCAGTCCATGAGTATGAATATCTTTCCATTTGTTTGTGTTGTCTTCAATTTCTTTCATCAGTGTTTTAGAGTTTTCAGAGTACAAGTTGTTCACCTCCTTAGCTAAGTTTATTCCCAGGTATTTTATTATTTTTGGTGCAGTGGTAAATGGAATTTTTAGTTTCTCTTTCTGCTACTTCATTATTAATGTATAGAAATCAATTTTGTATCCTGTGGCCTTATTGAATTCATTTATCAGTTCTCGTAGTTTTTTTGGTGGAGTCTTTAGTCTATATATGGTATCATGTTATCTGCAAATAGTGGAAGTTTTACTTCTTGCTTACCAGTTTGGGTTCCTTTTATTTCTTTTTGTTGTCTGATTGTGGTGGCTGGGACTTTTAGTACTATGTTGAATAAATATGGTTAGAGTGGACATTGTGTCTTGTTCCTGACCTTAGGGGAAAGGCTTTCATCAGTTTTCCCCCATTGAGTGTGATGTTTGCTGTGGGCTTCTCATATATGGCCTTTATTATGTTGGGGTATGTTCCCTCCAAACCTACTTTGTGGAGGGTTTTTATCATGAATGGATGCTGTACTTTGTCAAATGCCTTTTCTGCTTCTTTTGAGATGTTCATGTGGTTTTTATCTTCTCTCTTCTTAATGTGATGTATCATGTTACTTGATTTATGAGTATCAACCCACCCTTGCATCCCAGAATAAACCTCACTTGATTGTGATGAGTGATTCTTTCTAGTGCATTGTTGGATTCAGTTTGCTAATATTCTGTGGAGGATTTTTGCATCTCTGTTCATCAGCGATATTGACCTGTAATTCTTTTTTTGTAGTGTTTTTTTTTTTTTTAAAGATTTTATTTATTTATTTGACAGAGAGAGAGAGAGAGAGAGAGAGCTAGCAAGAGAGGGAACACAGGCAGGGGGAGTGGGAGAGGAAGAAGCAGGCTCCCATTAGAGGAGCCTGATGTGGGGCTCGATCCCAGGACTCTGGGATCACGCCCTGAGCTGAGGCAGATGCTTAACAACTGAGCCACCCAGGCGCCCCTGTAGTGTTTTTATCTGATTTTGGTATCAGGGTAATGATAGAGTGAATTTGACGCTTTCTTTCCTCTTTTAGTTTTTGGAAGAGTTTGAGAATGAGAAGATTAGATACTAACTTCCCTTTAAATGTTTGGTAGAATTCACCTGTGAAGCCATCTGGTCCTAGACTTTGGTTGGGTGTTTTTGATTACTAATTACATTTCTTTGATGATGAGGTCCCTGGCTGGCTCTGTTGATTGGGTGTCTGCCTTTAGCTCAGGTCATGATCCTTGGGTCCTCGGATTGAGTCCTACGTCGGGCTCCCTGCTGTTGGGGAGTCTGCTTCTCCCTCTCCCTTGCCTCTCCTCTCTCTCATGTGCTCTCTTTCTCTCAAATAAATAAATAAAATCTTAAAAAGATAAAATAAATTTCTTTGCTGGTAATCGGTCTGTTCAGTTTTCCTATTTTTACCTGATTCACTTTTGGGATGTTATGTGTTTCTGTGAATTTATCCATTTCTTCTCGGTTGTCCCAGTTTGTTGGCATATAATTTTTCATAATGTTCTCTAATGAGTACTACTAAAAATCTATCAATTTTGTTGATTTTTTCAAAGAACCAGCTTCTGGTTTCATTGATCTGTTCTATTGTTTTTTTAGTTTCTATTTCATTTATTTCTACTCTAATCTTTATTATTTTCTTCCATCTACTGGTTGGGGTTTTGTTTGTTCTTCTTTTTCTAGCTCCTTTTTTTGTAAGGTTAGATTGTTTATTTGAGATTTTTCTTGGCTTCTTGAGATAGGTCTGTACTGTTATAAACTTTCCTTTTAGAACAGCTTTTGCTGCATCCCAAAGATTTTGGACTGTTGTATTTTCATTTTAATTTGTTCATGTATTTTTTGATTTCCTCTTTGATTTCTTGGTTGACCCATTTATTGCTTAGTATCATGTTATTTAATTTCCCTGTATTTGTATTCTTTCCAGATAGTTTCTTGTGTTTCATTTCTAGTTTCATAGTGTTATGGTAAGAAAAGATGCATGGTATGACTTCAGTCTTTTTGAATTTGCTGAGATTTGTTTTGTGGTCTAATATGTAATCTATTCTGGAGAATATTTCTTGTGTGCTTGCAAAGTATTCTGCTGTTCTAGGATGGAATGTTCTAAATATATCTATTAGATCCATCTGGTCCAGTGTGTCATTCAAAGTCTTTGTTTTTTTGTTGATTTTCTGTTTGGATGATCTATCCATTGCTGTAAGTGGGGTGTTAAAGCTCTTTATTGTTACTGTGTTACTGTTGATTACATTTTGCATATTTGTTATCAATTGCTTAATGTATTTGGATGCTTCCATGGTGGGTGCATATATATTTATAATTGTTATATCTTGTTGGATTGTCCCCTTTATGTTTATATAGTGTCCTTCTTCGTCTCTTGTTATCTTCTTTGTTTTATAGCCTGTTTTATCTGATGCACAAGTATTACTACCCTGGCTCTCTTTTCACTTCCTTTTGCGTGATAAATGCTTCTTCCCTTCAATTTCAATCTGCATGTTTCTTTAGGTCTGAAATGAGTCTCTTTTTAGGCTTATAGATGGGTCTTGCTTTTTCATCCGCTCTGTCACCATGTATCTTTTGACTGGAGTGTTTAGTCCATTTACATTCAAAGTAATTATTGATAAGTATGTACTTACTGCCATTTTGTTACTTGTTTTATGTCTGTTTATGTAGTTTTTCTCTGTTTCTTGCTCTCTTCTCTCAGGATTGGGTGGCAGTCTTTAGTGATGTACTGGATTCCTTTCTTTTTATTATGTCTTTATCTATTACTGAGTTTTGATTTGTGCTGATCATTAGGTTTGTATGTAACATCTTCTGCTTATAGCAGTCTATTAATTTGATGGTCGCTTAAGTTTCAACCCGTTCTTTACTTCTCTCCCCTCCACGTTTTAGGTATATGTGTATGTTTTAGGTATGTTTCATGCTTTACATCCTTTTATTTTGTGAATCCCTTGACTAATTCTTCTAGATATACTTATTTTTACTGCTTTTGTGCTTTTTATTTTCCATACTCCTACTTATGGTCTTTCCAGTTAAAGAACTCCCTTTTAACATTTCTTTTAGGGCTGGTTTAGTGGTCTTGATGTCCTTTTAAGTTTTGTTTGTCTGGGAAACTCTTTATCTTTCTCTTTATTCTGAATGATAGCCTTGCCGGATAGAGTATTCTTGGCTGCATGTTTTTTTCTTTCAGCCCATTGAATATATCATCCCAGTCCCTCTGACTTGCAAACTTCTGCTGAAAAATCTGCTGATAGCTTTATGGTGATTCCCTTGCATGTAACTGTTTTCTTGCTGCTTTTATTTATTTTTATCTATTTAAGGCATGGAGCCCAACGTGGGGCTTCAACTCACAACCCTGAGATCAAGACCTGGGCTGAGATCAAGAGTTGGATACTTAACTGACTGAGCCAACCAGGCTCCCTAACTCTCTTGCTGCTTTTAGAATTCTTTCTTTATCTCTATTTTTTGCCATTTTAATTGCTGTGTCTTGGTGGACCTCCTGGGGTTGATTTGGGGGGGGGGGGGGCTCTCTGTGTCTTCTAGTTCTGGATTTCTGTTTCCTTCCCCAGATTCAGGATGTTTGCAGCTATTGTGTCTTCAAATAAATATTCTGCCCCCTTCTCTCTCTTTTCTCCTTCTGGGATCCCTATAATGTGAATGTAATAAATTTGATGGTGTTCCCTAAGTCTATTTTCTCTTTTTTGTTATTATTTTTTCTCTCTTATGTTCAGCTTGATTTTTTCCCATTATTCTGTCTTCCAGGTTGCTCATCCATATCTCTGCTTTATCTAGTCTACTTAGTCCATCTATTTATTCTGTGTATTTTTTATTTTAGTTATTAAATTGTTCAACTTTGGTTCTTTTTTGTTTTCTATTTCCTTGTTAAGGGTTTCATTGATGTCCTCTACTCTTTAGTCAGTGCATATCTTTATGACCATTACTTTAAATTCTCTATAGGAATATTATTTATCTGAGGTCTGTTGCTTTGATTTTTGTCCAGTTCTTTCATTTGGGACATATTCCTCTGTCTTTATTTTGTCTAACTCTCTGTGTCTGTTTCTATGTGGTTCGACAGTCAGCTACATCTCCTGCTGTTGAAAGTAGCTGCCTTACGAAGAAGAGGTCCTGTAGTGCCCTCCAGTGCAGTTTCCCCTGTTTACCAGAATCTGGTGCTTATGGGGTGTCTCCTGTGTGTGTTGCATGTGCCCTGATGTTGTGGCTGAGCCACTTTGCCTTCAGTGCAGTCATCTGCAGAGTTTCTTTTTGTTATGGTCAGGGTTTGGTCCCTGTGTTGTAATGGGGCAGTCTGGGGCTGCCTTGGGCTTGAGTTGAGTCAGACCAGGTGTTTGCCAGAGCTGTGGTAGCACCAAACTGCAAGGTGCTTTCCCTGTGTTGTCCCCTGAGAAGCATTCATTGGTTGGTGGGGCCTGCAGTCAGATTAGCTGTCTTCAGCCTACTGCTGGGACCACAGTCTTGACATGTGTGTGGTTGTCTTTCTCTCTCCCTGGGGCAGAAGTCACTTGGGAGTGGTGCTGGCCCTTGTCAGGGCTGCTTGCATACTGCCAGGCTTGTGGCACTACTCTGGATGGGCTCTGACCAAGACTGTATTGGAAGGGGTGTGTCTGCAGGAGAACGTGGGGCAGGGTGCACTGTTAGCAAGTTACCTAGTGTCTTTGCCCCACTGGTCCCCACAGGTGTTTGTGTATCTAGGCTGGGGAGTAGGGAAGGGAAATGGTGCCTACCAGCTCCTTTGTTCCTAAAGTCTCCCAAAGATCCCTGCTCCTCCAGCATGTGCACCGAAATTAGTCAACAAACTCCCTCTTGCATACCCTAGGTGGTTTTCAGACTGTTGCTTCTATGTTGTATCTCTGCAGGGCTGTTTGTTGTGCTGTCTTTTTAAAGACAGGGACTCAGTTTCCTCTTGCCCTCTCGGCTCTGCCGGAGTCAAGCCCACTGATTTTTAAAGTTCCAGGTGGTATGCCCCAGTCGATTGAAAGAACTTGTGAAATTTGGCCCCTGTGGTTTTCAAAGCCAAATGTCATGGCGGGTTGTTCTTCCCCCGTGCGTAGGGTACCTGGTGTGAGGGTCTGTTTCTCTCCCCTCTCTGCACCCTTGGAGTGCACCCTTTTGAAGACTATCCCATGGGTTCATTTAGTTCCTGACCATGTCTCTGCCCTTCCTGTCCTCTTTGATGTGGCCTCTTCTTTACAGTTAGCTGTGGAGTGTTTGTTCTGTCAGTCTTTGGATCCTTTTCTGGGTTATTCACGCTTTACGTGGGTGTTATCTAGTTGTATCTGTATAACGAGGTGAGCTTAGGGACCTCCTACTCTGCCTTCTTCCTCAGAAGTCTTTATCAGCCTTTTTGATTAAATATTATTTATAGTTCAGTTAGTACTTTAAAATGTTTCCTTTTTTTTTTTTCCCATTTTACCAATAGATGACGATATTGATGATGAAGAGTTTTATGATGAACATTTGGAGGCTTACTTTGAGCAACTGGCTATTCCAGGAATGATATATGAAGACCTAGAACAGGAACATCCAGAAAAAGATTTTAAATTACCTACAAGTGATCCGTGTCAGGTATGTTCCAATCTTACGGTTTTCCAGAAATTTGACTTTAGAAAACTATTACTGGGGGCGCCTGGGTGGCACAGTGGTTAAGCGTCTGCCTTCGGCTCAGGGCGTGATCCCGGCCTTCTGGGATCGAGCCCCACATCAGGCTCCTCCGCTGGGAGCCTGCTTCTTCCTCTCCCACTCCCCCTGCTTGTGTTCCCTCTCTTGCTGGCTGTCTCTCTGTCACATAGATAAATAAATAAAATCTTTAAAAAAAAAAAAAAAAAGAAAAAGAAAACTATTACTGGTCTCATTAGATATTACCATAAAACGTAAGCTTTTGGCTTTCTTTGATCTCTGTTTTTCCAGATGGAAAGTGATGAGAAATACCTTACCCATCCTTTCTTGCTGCTTCTTACTTTTCCTTTCTCTGCAGAAAAATTGAAGAATGTCACAGTGAACATGGGTATGCCCCTCATCCAAATGAACCAGTTGTTAACATTTGGCCATCTTTATGTTTTTTTTGTCCCTCTGTGAATACTTTTTTCCTGTATCATTTAAGAGGAATTTGCAGTTATTTTGACATGCCACCCTAATACTTTGATATTTTCTCCTGTGAATAAAGATGTTTCCTGCATAATCTCAATTCTATTATCTAACTTTGATACAGTAATGTAAATGAATATATAGTCCATATTCACATTTACCCAGTTGTCTCCAGAATGTCCTTTACTTTTATTGTTTTTGATCTAGGATTTAATGAAGGATTACAGTTGCTTCTGGTTGTCATATCTCTTTAGTATTTCACTTCGGAGTAGTTCTTCCATGTCATTGAAGTTTTTATAAAATGACCCATAAGCTAGTTATATCTGATTGCTTTTTTCCCTTTCTGATTAAAGATTTTGGCAAGAATTCAAAGTAAGCATGTTTGGGGCGCCTGGGTGGCACAGCGGTTAAGCGTCTGCCTTCAGCTCAGGGCGTGATCCCGGCGTTCTGGGATCGAGCCCCACATCAGGCTCTTACGCTATGAGCCTGCTTCTTCCTCTCCCACTCCCCCTGCTTGTGTTCCCTCTCTCGCTGGCTGTCTCTATCTCTGTCAAATAAATAAATAAAATCTTAAAAAAAAAAAAAAACAAAGTAAGCATGTTTATCGTGAACAGGTTAAGATTAAACATAAGGATGATGTTGCTTCTCCATGTATCACATCGGGAGACATAGAAGTCTGTTGGTCCCACAACACGTGATGTTGTGTTTGATAATCTTGGTTAATGTGATGTTGGCTAGATGTCTCCTTGTGTAGGTGCCTTTCTTTTCTCTTTTGTTATCAATAAGTAATCTGGGGAATGATGCACTGAAGCCAGGTGAACTTCCTATTCCCCAAGAACCTTTCACAAACTGGATTTAGTATCATTGCTGAGGCCTCCTAGAAACAATTATTCCTGAGGTGATTATAATGGTGATATTTCCATTTCCTTCTACATTAATAACCTGGCATCCTTCTGTCAAGAAGTCATTCTCTGCTTCTCATGTTTTTCCCCTAAAAATGTTTGGTTTTAATTTAAAAAATTAATACAGCTAAGATATTTTTTCAACAGGCAAATGAAAACGGTAGCTATAAATCTCAATCAGAAAATAACAGCTCTCTGATTTCCCATGGCTCGCACTCTTCAGGAAATTCTGAAACAACCCACAAAGAGTCTGGAGTAGGCAATGTTGTTTGTCTGCCTGGGACCAGTAAGTATTGAAATATGACTCCATTGTTCTTATTTTTTTTAAAAAAGTTTTATTTTACATTTTTTTATTATGTTAAGTTGGCCACCATACAGTACATCATTAGTTTTTGATGTAGTGTTCCACGATTCGTTAGTTGTGTAATAACACGCGGTGCTCATTACAACACGTGCCCTCCTTAATACCATTGTTCTTAAATTCTGTTTGACTTTGCCTTTTTTCCAAATAATTCATTTCTTTGGTGTAACGTATCCTGTATTAACTGTTGAATCCCTTCAAATTTTTAAACAGTCTAAAACTTTTCAAAAGAATACATTAGTATTATTAGAAATACTGTAGTGTGTATTGCTTGCATTGCTTATTACAAATGAGTGTGTTTTATTCAGACATTTGAGAATTAAAAATGAATTCTCTGTGTGTTCTCAGTTTGTCACATTTCCTGTTGTCTCTTACTGATGGTTACTTTTTCTTGTATGCAAACTGCTGTATTTGTCATACGATTGTTAATGACTAAGTTTACATAAAATAATTTGAATAGCAAGAAGCAGTTATTAGATTACTGAGACTTTGACATTGCTCTCTTAATTTTTTTCTTGTATTTCAGGTAATTTTATAGATACTGGAGATAGTAGAAGGCATGTAGATGGTGTATTATCATTTTCTTCTAGTACTCAGAGAATTGAACAAGAGAAAGAAAGGGCAGACAGTTTGAAGGGTATTGTCCCACATCATGGCAGAGTAAGTTTATATGCATTTTCTTCAAATTTTCTATGAAAAGGATAAAAAGCCTTTTGAATGGTGTCAGTTTTTTTTCAAAGTAACAACTTTTGATTTCTGGAAAATATAGAAAAAATATTTAAAAATTTCCCTACTGATAATGTTTTATGTGTGTGTTGGTATGTATCTTTGAAATCACTAAGATTATATTAAATATATAATTATATACATTTTCTTAAATTTAAATATTTTTGACTTGCAGTTAGATCATTCATTTGAAAAGTTTTTCAGTTTGGAAACAAAACATTAAATAAAAAAGCAAACTGTTCATCTTTAACCCTGCTCAAGCATGTTTGTTTTCCATTTATTGTTTTCTGTTTGTTAATAGCAACCCATTACTCCTACACTTGAATCTTGGTAGTCATTTCTGACTCTTACCAATTCTTTGTCCCCTTTTTAAAAGTAATGTATGCCTCAGGATTGTATGATGATTTTTAATTTAGAGGGAATATGTGTTAGTATATATAGAGACAGTTACTTATCGTTATGGTAATCCTTTGAGTGATTAAGGCATTAAGTGATGATGGGATTGTCATTTTAAAGGCAATGAAGCTGGGGCGCCTGGGTGGCACAGCGGTTAAAGCGTCTGCCTTCGGCTCAGCGCGTGATCCCGGCGTTCCGGGTTCGAGCCCCACGTCAGGCTCCTCCTCTATGAGCCTGCTTCTTCCTCTCCCACTCCCCCTGCTTGTGTTCCCTCTCTCACTGGCTGTCTCTATCTCTGTCAAATAAATAAATAAAAAATCTTTAAAAAAAAAAAAAATAAAGGCAGTGAAGCTAAGAAAACCTAATTTCTTTCAGTACGTTCTCAGGACTGTGTCTTAGGTTTATTGTTTCCTGTTTATTTCCTTTACCACTACTCAAGTTGAAGATGCTTACTACCTCATGTCTGATTTATTGTGCCATCCCATTATATTTGTCAACACCAGGTTAATCTTGTTATAATGGCTTTTAATGTATATAATACATATAAATATTTTCTATGCCTCCATGTTTCAAATTAATAATCTTTAAAATACTTTATAATCTGGCCCCATGTTATTCTTTTTCTCTTGTATGTTTCTTCTACAAATTCCTGTTCCTATTTTGTTTTCTCCCTTTCTTCCCTAATCCAGATTATGGTCATCTTTCCAATCTTTCATGAAGTCCTTGGTTGCTTTTCAGTAACTCTAGACTACATTTATTTTTCTGAATTCTTATTACAATGATTGTAATCTACAGTATAATACTTTCTTTCTTTTTTTTTTTTTTTTTAAGATTTTTATTTATTTATGTGACAGAGAGACAGCCAGCAAGAGAGGGAACACAGCAGGGGGAGTGGGAGAGGAAGAAGCAGGCTCATAGCGGAGGAGCCCGATGGTGGGACTCGATCCCGGTATGCCGGGATCACGCCCTGAGCCGAAGGCGGACGCTTTAACGACTGCGCTACCCAGGCGCCCCAGCAGTATAATACTTTCTTATATATAGGAATATTTCACTTATCCAGAAGTTGCCTAGTCAGCAGCTTCAAGAATTTCTTACTCATCCAAAGAACCAGTTATGTGCAAATACAGTACAGAGCCCTTGCCTCAGGTAACCAGAACAAGTGTTCAGAGTCGATGGGTTTTTCCTTCTAAGACGCTGCTATGGCCGCTTGGTCATATGCATAGTCATCTGACAGTATGGAGTTATAATTCTAATATATCTAGTTAAAAATCCAGCCCTCAGCTGATTAGAGGTAGCCAATGAGAAAAGGGAGACAGCATCTATTAATCTTGATTTTGTTGAAATGTGGTATTGATAAATTTTATAAATCTGTCTATCCATGACCATTTAATTTTAGGCTAAGGACTTTGTTCTATTATAATGATTATTTTTCTAATTAGCAATTATTTGTTATTAAAAAACAATAGTTTTAATGTTGAATACTCACCAGTTGCTTGGCATCTTGGTCAGGCCATTTTAACAAAAAGAGTCATTGGTTACATCTTCGTGTTAGGTATGGTGCTTGGTATTGCAGGTCATACAAGGATAAATCTTCCTTCATGAAACATAGTAGGAAAATAAAAGAAATACTTGGATAACTATAAAATAAGGCAGGATCCTGGTTGTTGAATCTCATCATACTTATTGAAGGAAGTCTCCAAATTCTGATTGAGTTACATTCTAAAGGCTTTTTGAGTCTTTCTAAGTAAAAACACAGTTTCTGATGATTCATTTCTTGTCCATCTTCTAAAAAAGGATTTAATCATAAGATAGCCAGGTTCTAAAGGAGCATTCAGGCCCTGTGAATGCAAAGGCCTGAAGCCTTCAGCTGTAGTTGAAGGAGGGCATCGCGTGTGGAGAGATGGTGAGAGTGGCCTCTGGCTGCTGAGGTTCTAGGCAGTGTGGAATGAGCACTTCCATTAAAGCTTTGTAGCTGAGATGGGGGGAATTTCCTACCTGTGCGTCAGCCATAAAGTATGTTACATTATTTCATGAGGTGTCTTATTTTTCCCATATCATATGGTCATATGTTTTGTGTTACCATGAGGTGATAATAGTCTGTCCTCTTTTTGGTGTGGTTAGCCACCCATTTTCCTTAATGACATCCAAGGAGCTCAGACACAGAAGCTACTACTTTTGAGTTCCCAAAATTTAACCACTAATAACCCTAACCCTAACCCCTAACCCTAACCCTAACCCTAATACTCTTGACTGGAAGCCTTATTGATAACATAAGGAGTGATGAACAAATATTTTGTATGTTATATATGTTATATACTATATTTTTACAATAAAGTAAGTTAAAGAAAAAATTATTAAGGGAATCATACGAGGAATACATTAGTATTATTAGAAATACTGTCCTGTGGATTGCTTGCATTGCTTATTATAGCCATAGTTTTGTTCCCTTTTTCCTCTCCTGTGTTTTGCAGAAAGTGTTGTTGGTCCTCAAGTGTTGATGATATTCCACAGGTTCCTTAGACTCTGTTCATTTTTTCTGAAGCTTTGTAATTTCAATTGTCCTATCTTCAGATTTGCTGTAGCTTTATCCTGCTTGTGCACATCTGTTTGCAAACCCCTCTAGTGAATTTTTCACTGCAGTTATTGTACCTCTCAGTTCCAGAATTTCTGTTTGGCTGTTTTTAAAAATGATCTCTTTCTTGTTACGCATATTGTGCATTGATCATTTTCTTGCTTGTCCACATCTTCCTTTAGCTCTTTGAGCTTCTTTAAAACCGTTGTTTTTAAAGTCTTTGTCTAGTAAGTCTGATATACGAGTTTTCTCATGTATGTTCTCTGTTGATTTATTTTTTTCCTTTGAATGGATCACGCTTTCTTGTTTCTTTGTATGCCTTGTGATTTTTTTTGTTGCAAACTTGACATTTGAATCTTATGTGATAACTTTGGAAATCACATTCTCCCTTTCCTCTAGGGTTTGCTCTTCATTTAATTTTTGGAGTATGTCTGTACAGGGATGAGCATATGGTGAAAGTTCAAGTTTTACAGGTCCTTTCTGAGCCTGTTTTTTTTTCCTGGGCACATACAGCACCTCTCTTAATTTTCTCTATACATGGTTGTTTTTGAATATTTAAAGAAATAGGTGTGACTCCTTTCAGTATGGTGGTGTTCATTTTAGCTGTTGGGGTTGAATCACTGGTGACCAGCTTCTGTGCCTGCAGCTGTGCAGTCAGAAGCAACAGTCTGCAGTCAGAAGACAGAAACCTGGTAATTGGAGACAAAATCCTTATTGGTTCTCTGGCTCCAGCAAACCATACTAAAAACAGGGTTGCCCTCCACACAGTTGTCTGCCTTGGGGTTCAGGGTGGGTAGCCATGATCATTCTGAAGCCTGAGTGACTGACATTATTTGCAGTTTACCAGGTAAGCTTTTCTCTGGTAGCTGTAACTGTTCAAATAGATTCTAGAGTTCCAAAATAGTTACTGCAGACGTTTTTGCAAGTACAGTATAGTGCTTGTCTAGGTGGAAAGACAGATTCCTGGTGTTTTCTCCTCTGCCATCTTTTCTGATATTACTTGTTACTTTATATTTTATTTCTAACTTTAGAGGCTTATAAAGTTTGGTCTGAACAATTCACCCTTCTAAATGTTTTGGGTAAAAGTGCATATTTATATATGTGTTTCATGGACATAAGAAAAATGAAAACTGAATGTGCTTTTTTGAGGAATGTTTAGTTTTAAGAAGCTATTAGCTATTTACATTATTCAATTTCTCTATGATCACTTTTATTTTTAAGATTATTTATTTATTTTAGAGAGAGAGAGAGTGCACGTGCGTGCATGCAGGGGGAGGGGCAAAGGGAGAGGAAGAATCCTGAAGCAGACTCCCTGCTGGGCATGGAGCCGGTTGTGGGGCTTGATCCCACCACCCCAAGACCATGACCTGAGCTAAAACCAAGAGTTGACCGCTTAACCGACTGAGCCACCCAGGCACCCCATATGATCACTTGGATTTTTTTGTACTAGGTGTATCAATTCCAGAAAAGATAAGTCAAAGTCTCCAATTTTAATTGAATTTTTACCAAATTATTTTTACACCTCCAATTTTTTTCTTTATATATTTCTCTGCTGTGTTTACTACATATAAGATTATAGATTTATAACCTCACTAAGAATAGTACCTTATTAGTAATACTGCCCTTTTTTTTTATCCTGTCCAGTGCTTCTAACCTTAAATTCTCCTTTGTATATTAATATTGATAACCTTGCCTTTTCTGTATTTTGTGTATACTTGGTATCTTCTTTTCCATCCCATTTATGTTTGTCTTTATCGTTTGTTTACAGGGTTTCTAATAAACAGAGCATGTAGCTAGGTTTTACTTTTTTTTTTAAGATTTGATTTATTTGAGCGTGTGTGCATGTGTGTGCATGAGGTGGCAGGGGGTTGGGGGTGGGTGGGAGGAACAAAGGGGGAGGGAGAGGGACAAGCAGATTGTACATGAGTGTGGAGCCTGATGTGGGTCTCAGTCTCATGACCTTGAGATCATGACCTGAGCCAAAATCGAGTTGGATATTCAACATACTGAGCCACCCAGGTGCCCCTAGGTTTTACTTTTTAATGTAATCTGGTAGTCTGTTTTTTGATGAACTAATTAATCCTTTGATACTTAGTGTAATGATTAATATTCTTGATTTCATTTTTGTATTTACTTCATTTAATATTTACATTGTTTATCATTTTCAAAATTTTTATTGTACCGTTTATCCCTGCTCTCCCCTTCTCTCCCTCCCATTTTTCCACCATTTGGAAGTTCTTTGATTTTTTTCATTAATATAAGATACACATTTTTCATATTTTAACGCTTCGGAAATCAATATGTGTCTTATAGTTACTGATATGTCATAGTTTAGTGTTTTCTTTCTTAGTGGCACATACAGTAATGGCAAATCTTAAAATCAATGGTTAGATTCAATGAGGAATGCTGTTTTTTCATTATCTGGAGGGCATTTTTTTCTCTTCCTTAATTCATTCTCAGCCATATTTTTCAGCCATTAATTGAGATGACATCAACATGTTCCCATTAGGGCATTTTGTTGCCTCTTTGTTTCTTTTATATGCCAATAAGATGGGACTTTCAAATAATTTCCTTATCTCCTTTCAAAACCCCACCTCCTAAGAGACCTTTGGGTTGCTTTTATTTTTTCCTTTTTTCTCACATTTCCTAACTCAAGTTTTGCTAGGAGTGTTAACACTGTCAAAATATAAACAAAAACCTATTTTGTGTTTAGGTTTAAAAACTGTCAAAGCAGCTGCATTTGTCTTTGTATTATTTATTATTATTAGAGCACAGCAAGGGAGCTGCTCTGCTATGGAGGGAACCCCAAATCAGAAGCAGGTCGCGTACGAAATGGTTTAATACCGGGTTTCCCACCAACAGCGCATGTGTGTGGTTTGACAGGATGGTTGTTGAGGCCTGGTATTGGTGCCTTATCATTCAGCCTGGGTAGGATTCTGACATAGAGGCTTTCAGTCTTAATCCCACTGATGCTAGCTTTGCCCCACTGGTTCCTCAGTCAAGCACATAAAGGGTTCAGATGCATTTCATCAGATAGTGCAGTGTTTCTGGAGACTATCACCTGGCTTTATTCTTTATTCAAGACTTTTAAATAGTTTCACTGGGAAGATAGCTAGTTTCCAACATTCTGACATTTATTTTTTTCTTTATTTTTAAATTGAAGTATATAGACATACAAGATTATATTGATCTCAGGTGTACAACATAGTAATTTGACAATTATATATGTCATGATAGGCTCACCTTGGTAAGTGTAGTTACCATCTGTCACCACACAAAGTTATTACGATATTATTGACTGTATTCCCTGTGCAGTACTTTTTATCCTGGTTACTTTTTATAACTGGAAGCCCCTTCACCTGTTTTACCCATCATCCCTTTACCCTCTTCCCCTCTGACAACAACCAGTTTGTTCTCCGTATTTATGAGTCTGTTTCTGTTTTGTTCATTTGTTTTGTTTTTTAGATTCCACAAAGAAGTGAAATCATATTTGTCTCTTTCTGTCTGACTTATTTTATTTAGCACAGTGGCTCTAGGTCGATCCATATCGTCACAAATGGCAAAATCTTTCTTTTCTACAGCTGAGTAATATTCTGTGTGTGTGTGTAAGTGTGTACACCACATCTTCATTATCCATCTGTTGATGGACACTTGAGTGCTTCCGTATCTTGGCTATTGTAAATAATGCAATAATAAACCTGGAGGGTGCATATATCTTTTTGAATTAGTATTTTAATTTTTTTGGTATAAATACCCAGCAGTGGAATGACTGGATCATATGGCTTTCTGTTTTTGATTTTTTTTTTTAAGGTTTTATTTATTTATTTGACACAGAGAAAGAGAGTACAGGCAGGCAGAGCTGTAGGCAGAGGGAGAAGCAGACTCCCCACTGAGCAGAGAGCCTGACACAGGGCTCTGATCCTAGGACCCTGGGATCATGACCTGAGCCGAAGGCAGAAGCTTAACTGACTGAGCCACCCAGGCACCCCTGTTTTTGATTTTTTGAGGAACTTTCATACTGTTTTCCATAGAGGCTACACCAATTTACATTCCCACCTACAGTGCCCAAACGTTCCCTTTCTTCCACATCCTCATCAACACTTGTTTCTTGTGTTTTTTATTTTAGCCATTCTGACAGGTATGAGGTGATGTCTCATTGTGGTTTTGATTTCATTTCCCTGATGATTGATGTTGAGCATTTTTTCATGTGTCTGTTGGTCATCTGTAGATCTTCTTTGGAGAAATGTCTGTTCATGTCTTCTTCCCTTTTTTTAATTGGATTGTTTGAGATTTTTTTACTGTTGAGTTTTATGAGTTCTTTATATATTTTGGATATTAACCCCTTATTGGATATATGACTTATTTATACCTTCACTTATTCAGTAGATTACTTTTTCATTTTGTTGACGGTTTCCTTCACTGTGCCAAAGCTGTTTAGTTTCATGTGGTCCCCATTGTTTACTTTTGCTTTTGTTTCTTTTGCCTGAGCAGACAGATGCAGAAGAATATTGCTAAGGCTAAAGTGTAAGAGATTATGGCTTATGTTTTCTTCTAGGAGTCTTACGGTTTCAGGACTTACATTTCGGACTTAAATTCATTTTTAGTTTATTTTTGTATATGGTGAAAGAAAGTGATCCGGTTTCATTCTTTGGCATGTACCTGTCAGGTTTTTCTAACACTGTTGAAGAGATTATTTTTCCCTATTGTATATTCTTGCCTCTTTTGTCATAGATTAATTGAACATATAAGTGTGGGTTATTTCTGGACTTTCTATTCTGTTCCATTGATCTCTGTGTCAGTATCATAACAGGTTTTTTTTTTTAATGATTTTATTTTTGGGTATTCTCGACACCTAAGGTGGGGCTTGAACTCAGAACCCCAAGATCAAGAGTTGCATGCTCTACCTATTCAGACAGCCAGGCACCCCATAACTGTTCTGATTACTGTTGTTTGTAGTAAAGTGTGAAATCTGGGATGGTGATACCTCCAGCTTTGTTCTTTCTCAAGATTGCTTTGGCTCTTTGGAGTCTTTTGTGGTTCCAAATGGATTTTAGGATTGTTTGTTCTAGTTCTGTGAAAATTATTATTAGTATTTTAATAGGTCTTGCATTAAATCTGTGGATTGCTTTGGGTAGTATGGAAATTTTAACAGTATTTTCCCAATCCATGAACATGGTTTTATCTTTCTATTTTTTTGGGTTGTTTTCAGTTTCTTTCACTGGTGTCTTGTAATTTTCAAAGTATAGAGCTCTTACGTCCTTGGTTAAATTTATTCCTAGGTATTTTATTCTTTTTTATGATATTGTAAATAGGATTTAAAAAAATTTCTTTTTTTGATACTTTGTTATTAGTGTACAGAAATACAACAGATTTCTGTATATTAATTTTGTATCTGCAACTTTACTCAGTTTAATAGTTTTTGGTGGGATCTTAAGGTTTTTTATCTATAGTATTATGTCATGTGCAAATAGTGACAGTTTTGCTTCTTTTATCAAATTTGGATGCCTTTTATTTCATTTCTTATCTGATTACTGGGCTAGGACTTCCAATGTTATGTTGAATAAAAGTGGTGAGAGTGGACATCCTTGTCTTTTTTCCTGATCTTAGAGGAAAAGCTTTCAGCTTTTCACCATTGAGTATGATTTAGTTGGGGTTTGTCATACATGGCCTTTATTATGTCGAGGTGTTCCCTCTAAACCCACTTTTGGAGTTTTTATCATGAATGGATATTGAATTATGTCAGATATTTTTTCTGTGTCTATTGAGATGATCGTATGATTTTTAGCCTTCATTTTGGTAATTATGTTGATTGATGTGTGGATATTGAACCACCCTTACATACCTGGGAATAAGTCCCACCTGATCATAGTAAATGATCCTTTTAATGTGGTGTTGAATTTGGTTTGCAATTATTTTAGAGGATTTTTGTAACTGTGTTTATCAGGGATATGGGCTTATAATTTTGGTGTCAAGTTAATGTTGGTCTTGTGGAATGTATTTGGAAGCATTACTTCTTCTATTTTTTGAAACAGTTTAAAGAATAGGTGTTAACCCTTCTTTAAGTGTTTGGTAGAAATCAACAGTGAAGCCATGTGGTCCTGGATTTTTCTTTGTTGGTAGTTTTTGAATACTGATAAATTTGTTACTAGTAATCAGTCTGTTTAGATTTTCCATTTCTTCCTGATTCAGTCTTGGAAGATTGTATGTTTCTAGAAATTCATTCATTTCTTTCAGGTTGTCCAAGTTGTTGGGTTATAATTTTTCATAGTATTCTCTTACAATCCTTTGTATTTTTCTGGTGTCGGTTATAACTTTTCTTCTTTCATTTCTAATATTATTTGAGTTCTCTCTCTATCTTGATAAGCCTCTCTAAAGGTTTGTCAGTTTTGTTTATCTTTTCAGAGAACCAACTCTGAGTTTCATTGATCTTATCTATTTTTTTTTCTTTTTAATCTCTATTTCACTCTGGTTCTTTTTAATGTTTGCTAGTATTCTATATGAAAAATAGTTCTGTTTTTGAATGGCATAACTTTGTTTCCTTGTCTTTTTTTTCTGTTGGAATATTCGTATTTTATTGTTTTTATAAGCTTTCTATGTTGAGGTATTTTGATTCTTACACATTTTATTTATTTACTTACTTGGCCCAAACAGTAGAAATTTATTTTCTTACACTTCTAGAAAAGTCAGATTGAGGTTTCAGCAGTCTTGGTTTCTCCTTGTCCTTCTCTCTCTGCCTTATAGATGGCCTTTTTCTCCCTGTGTCTTCAGATGGCCTTCCCTCTCCCAATCCTTATGCATTTTAGGCTTTATTGTTTGTATTTGTTTCCTAGGGCTGCCGGAACAAATTACAAACATTTGGTAGCCTGCAAGAGCAGAAATTTATTCTCACAGCTCTAGAGGCCAAAAGTTGTAAATCAAGGTATTGGAAGGGCTAAGCTCCCTCCAAAGGCTCCTTTCTTGCCTCTTCCAGCATCTAGTAGCTCCTGGTTTTCCTTAGCTTGTGTCAGTATCATTTGAATATTTGCCTCCATCTTCAGTGTCTCTGTGTCCTGCTAAATCTTTTTTCTCTTATAAGGACATGGCTCATTGGGTTAAAGGCCCATTCAAAATCCAGGATGATTCTATTTCATGATCCTTAACTTAATTACATCCGCAAAGACCCTGCTTCCAAATAAGGTCACAATTTACAGGACCTGGGGTTAAGACTGGGAAATTTTTAACCCACAAGAGTGTTACAGATAGATGTTATCTACTAAAGAGTATAAAACTACTCATCTGTATTTTCTTCTAGAACTTTTGCATTTAAATGTTTAAGCCATCTGAGATTTATTTTGATATAAGATAGGATGTAGCTTTATTTTCTGTATAACATTACTGGAAGATCACTCAGTTAATAAATGCTGGCACTAGGATTTAAACCAATGACTTTTTTTCAAAGTCAGCATCTTTTCTTTTATGTAGAACTACCTGCTCTTAAAAGTATTTTAACTTTAAAGATCATTGGCTGTAAGGCTGTTTTTGTCATCATACATCTTATAACAGAAAAGACGACTCTTACAGGCTTTATTGGCACTTGAAATTATGATGGTAGCTGAATGTCTGAGAAGAGTTTTCTAGGCACTTGGGCCCTTTTTCAGCAGTTGTTATTCTAGGAAAGAATAAGAAATGCCAATTGGGAAAGTATGCTGAAGAGCGTGGTTTTGAGGTGCTGGCTTAATTTGCCATGTCTGATGCAGTTGTTATGGGACATCTCATGGGCATCTGTAGTATATGCTGTTTTACTCCTGCTAAAAAGGTATTTTGGGTTTTTTTTCCAAGTCTGTATTTAAATTCTAGTTAGTTAACGTATAGTGCGATATTGGTTTCAGGAGTAGAATGCAGTGATTTATCACTTTCATATAACACCCAGTGCTTATCATAATAAGTGCCCGCCTTAATACCCATCACCCATTTGGCCCACCCACCCAACCACCTCCCTCCAGCAACCCTGTTTTTTCTCTATCGTTAAGAGGCTCTTATGGTTTGCTTCCCCCCCCCTTTTTCCCTGTTCTCATATGTTCATCTGTTTTGTTTCCTGAATTCCACATATGAGTGAAATCATATGGTATTTGTCTTTCTCTGACTTATTTCACTTAGCATAATACTCTAGCTTAATCCATGTCATTGCAAATGGCAAGATTTCATTCTTTTTGATGGCTGAGTAATATTCCTCTGTGTGTGTGTGTGTGTGTGTGTGTGTGTGTGTGTGTGTGTAAATAATATGTACCACATCTTCTATATCCATTTATCAGTCGATGGACACTTGAGCTCTTTCCATAGTTTGAGTGTTGTTGGTAATGCTACTATAAACATTGGGTGCATGTACACCTTTGAATCTGTATTTTTGGGCATATACCTAGTCCTTTGGGTATATACCTAGTAGTGTAATTGCTGCGTTATAGGGTAGTTCTATTTTTAACTTTTTTTCCAAAGATTTTATTTATTTTAAGAGACAGCGTGAATGTGGGGAGGGGGCAGAGGCAGAGGATAAGAGAGAATCTCAAGCAGACTCCATACTGAGCATGGATGGAGCCTGATGCGGGGCTCAGTCCCATAACTGTGAGATCGTCGCCTGAGCCGAAATCAAGAGTTGGGCTTAACTGACTGAGCCACCCAAGCGCCCCTCTATTTTAACTTTTTGAGGAACCTCTACACTGTTTTCCAGAGTGGCTGCACCAGTTTGCATTCCCACCAACAGTGTAGGGGGGTTCCCCTTTCTCCGCATCCTTGCCAGCATCTGTTGTCTCCTGTGTTGTTAATTTTAGCCATTCTGACAGGTGTGAGGTGGTATCTCATCTGGGTTTTGATTTGTATTTCCCTGATGATGAGTGATGTGGAGCATCTTTTCATGTCTGTTAGCCATCTGGACGCCTTCTTTGGGAAAAAGTCTATTCGTGTCTTCTGCCCATTTCTTAACTGGAATATTTGGTTTTTGGGAGTTGAGTTTGATAAGTTCTTTATAGATTTTGGATACTAGCCCTTTATCAGATATGTTGTTTGCAAATATCTTCTCCCGTTTTGTAGGCTACCTTTTAGTTTTGTTGATTGTTTCCCTCGTTGTGCAGAAGCTTCCTATCTCGAAGAAGTCCCAATAGTTCATTTTCTTCTCCCGTTTTGTAGGCTACCTTTTAGTTTTGTTGATTGTTTCCCTCGTTGTGCAGAAGCTTCCTATCTCGAAGAAGTCCCAATAGTTCATTTTTGCTTTTGTTTCCCTTGTGTCCCTTCCCTAATGTGTCTAGTGAGAAGTTGCTGCGACTGAGGTCAGAGATGTTGCTGCCTATGTTCTCCTCTAGGATTTTGATGGTTTCCTGTCTCACATTCAGGTCTTTCATCCCTCTTGGGTTTACTTTTGTGTATGGTGTGAGAAAGTGGTCCAGTTTCATTCTTCTGCATGTTGCTGTCCAGTTTTCCCAACACCATTTGTTGAAGAGACTGTTTCTTTTTCCATTGGATATTCTTTCCTCCTTTGTCAAAGATTAGTTGACCATATAGTTGTGGGTCCATTTCTGGGTTTTCTGTTCTGTTCCATCGATCTATGCATCTGTTTTTGTGCCAGTACCATACTGTCTGGATTTTGTGATATATAGCCTGGAGCTTTGTAATATAGCTTGAAGTCTGGAATTGTGATGCCTCCAGCTTTGTTTTTCTTTTTCATGATTGCTTTGGCTACTTGGGGTCTTTTGTGCTTCCATATAAATTTTACGATTGTTTGTTCTAGCTCTGTGAAAAATGCTAGTGATATTTTGATAGGGATTGCATTAAGTGTATAGATTGCATTGGGTGGTATAGACATTTTAACAACGTTTGTTCTTCCAGCCCATGAGCATGGAACGCTTTTCCATTTCTTTGTGTCCTCTTCAATTCCTTCCATAAGTGTTCTGTAGTTTTCAGAGTACAGATCTTTTACTTTTACCTCTTTGGTTAGGTTTATTCCTAGGTATCTGATGGTTTTTTGGTGTAATTGTAAATGGGATCAATTCTGAAAGGTATTAATATATCTGTTTTCAAGGGATGTTAGTCATATTAATTTTATGAGTTAGGTTACATTAATGGGCTTGCCATCCTTGTAGAGAGTTTTAGTGGTAATTACAAAAGTTAAACTGACATTTCTTACATCCTGTAATATAATGAACATATTGGACCCACTTTTGATATCTGAATCTGTTGATAAATGTTTGTAATGGCCACATTATAAATTTTGGTTTTGGTATATTGCTTAAAATTGGTTCATATATAGTCTAAAAGAGTAGAGTGAATACTGTATAGTCTCATGCTTCATATAATAATCATTTATGTCTACTACATAATTTTTTCCCATAAAGTTTTGGGATAAGTTATGAAAAACAAAACTTATGGCTGCTCTGTTATGCATTTTTAAAGGAAAGTGCAAGAGAAGAAGTTCCTGTGAAGACTTTCCAGGCTACTAATGCGAAACTTAACCCTGTTTATTTTCATGACACAAATGCTGGTAAAGGTGATTTTGACTTAATGGACCCTTTGAAGCTGGAGGCTGGGTCTCTTCATCAAAATAAGCATTTGGCGTCTGATTCAGAAACAGTTTTGTCCGTGGATACATGTTTAGCCACTGAAACTCCTAAAGTGTCCATTCAAAAATACGTGGACATAGCATCTTTGAAGCCTATTAGTGACGTTGAAATTAATTCCACTGAAAGTCTTCGGTCACCAACTAGTGAAAGGCGAACATGTGAATATTACAGGTCCAAGTCCATTGAAAAGAGTAAAGAGCGTAAGTAGGTTTTTTTAAAAAATAAAAGTAACATATAAAATGTTTATATACTTTGAGTAGAGTATATTTTTAAGTGGAACTTGCCCAATATTCTATATTAAAATTTTGTGTTTTGTGGATTAGAAATTGTATGTTTATTCACAGATCTAGTGGAAATGTACTACTCTAAGTCTTAGTTTTCTTTTCTTTTTGCCCCTGGTTCTCCATTATAGATTTTTACTGGGTATAGCTGGCTTATCCACCATTAGAGAACTTTTCTTTTGTGGGAATGGATTTTCTTTGTTCTAACTAGTTTTGGGTAGATTTTAGTACTGTTGATCTAAGATAAGTCAACTAAGTAAAATTATTTAAGAATATTATATCATTTTTGTTTTAAAAGTCATTGGATATTTTTTGAATTTTTTAGAAACGGAGCTACCACAAAGTGTGGTCTATCAAAATGAAGAGGGCAGATGGGTCACTGACCTTGCATATTATACATCTTTTAATAAAGAACAAGTTTTAAATATGTCTCTAACTGACGAGATGAATGAAGACTTCAGATCTGGTTGTAAGTGTTTTGATAACCACTTTATCATACCATTTTCATTGTTTTTGATGGTGTTCTGAGATTACTGTGCATATATTGGTTAGCCACATCAAATCACTTTTGGAGTATACATTTGAACTTTGAACAATGTGGGGGCTAAGGGGCACCAACTCCTTTGCATATTTCAAGATCTGCATATAACTTTTGACTCCCCAAAATCTTAAATACTTACAGCCTACTGTTTACCAGAAGCCTTAAGCGATAGCATAAACAGTTAACATCTGTTTTGTATGTTGCATGTGTTATATACTGTATTCTTATAGTAGGATGAGCTAGAGAGAGGAGAAAGTTAAGAAAATCATAAGGGAGAGAATACATTCATAGTACTTTACTGTATTTATCAAAAAATAAATAAATCTGTGTTAAGTGGACCTGTGTAGTTCAAACCCATGTCGTTTAAGCGTCATGTGTAATACTGAGCTTATTAGTAGTTTTTATAGGAACAAAGGCTTGAGTTAGTGCTAATCATTGCAGAATGAGCTGAGCCTTTTCCTTAAGCAAGGACAGTCAGACTATCATTCTTTTACATCAGTTTAGAACCTTCATATTGCAGTTGGAAGGGACCTCAGGCTGTATGTTCTCACTTTTATTTTATTATTATTTTTTTTAAGATTTTATTTATTTATTCGACAGAGAGACAGCCAGCGAGAGAGGGAACACAAGCAGGGGGAGCGGGAGAGAAAGAAGCAGGCTCATAGCGGAAGAGCCTGATGTGGGGCTCGATCCCGTAACGCCGGGATCACGCCCTGAGCCGAAGGCAGACGCCCTAACCACTGTGCCACCCCATGTTCTCACTTTTAAAATAATGTCCTGAGCAAAAGAACTATTCTGATACATGAGCAATTACAAAATCCAATCCATTTTGGGATAAAACCTAAGAAATGTGGGAATGACGGGAGAAAAGTGACCGAAAAGATAAATCTCAAAGGATGAGAGCATTAGGAATATCAGCTAGGTTTGGTGATTAGCAGAATCTCTGACAGTGAAAGGAAGAACTGGTTTAAGTCTGCGGAACAAATTGCATTTTGAGCCTTAGTCTGTGGCGATGCTGTGCCACCGAGGCCTCCAGTTCCGAGCACCTCTAAACCTGCAACAAGGAAGGGCATTCAGTGGCCTGTCAAGCCTAGTCTTATTCTTAACAGGCTCAGAACATGCCACAGGAAGAAGTTACTCTAACTGCTACTTGTACTAAGCTCCTCTTGAACATCTAATGATGTGGCAGGTAGAGACAAATAAGGTATTTTCCAGCGCCTAAGAAATTGTCCATCAGCTAAGGGGGATCAGCCAAGAATAAAACAACAATCAGCATCGTAAGAGACACAAACCAAATGGTTTTGGAGTTTAGAGGAAAAACAACTATTGTGTGAGTGGGTGACACGGATTTCACATAGGAGGTGGCTTTTGAGGTAAGAATTTGAGGGCATGAGAAATTCCAAATGGATAGAAGACCCCATGAAAGAATGAAATGAGGAAGTCTGGGTGTGTTTTGAGAATGGTAAATAGTCCAATGTAGCTAGCATTTATGACAAGGTATGGGAAGAGGAGAGTAGTAAAAGGTGAGGAGGTGAAGCTGGAGAAGTAGAGTAGGGCCAGAAGTGGGTTGAGCTTTAACTACCATGTCAGAGTTGAGGCTTGTGTGGTGAGCAATAGGGAGCCACTACAGACTTCATTGTCCAACTTCCTTTGTGAGTTGTCTCTGGCACTGATGGTCGGTTGATTGGGAGATTCCTTAAGATATTGTAGAAATCTAGGTGTCGCAGTGAGAACAAAAAGCAATTAGATAATGAAAGACCTGGAAATACAACGGTTAGGATTTGGTGGCTGGATTTCAGTAAATAGAGAGGCAAGAAGAGATTGAGGTTAGTGGTCTGAGTTACTTGAGAAAATGGCAATACCGTGAACTGAGATGGCAAAATCAGGAGAAATTGTAGAATTTTGAATGATTGTGTTTTGAGGTGGGAAATGGGAGCCAGAAACTGGAAATTAAGTTACAGTTTGAGCTTGTTCAATGATATATATCTTGATTTAGAAAGAGCAAGAGGGTACAGACGGGACAGTGGATATTGAGTGTCACTTAAAAAAACTCAATGGTCATGGAATTCCTACATGTAACTGGTGGGTGAATAAAGTGATAGAACCATTTTGGAAACTTGTCTAGCAGGAGCTTTTGGTGGTAAACTTTATGAACTTCATACTTTAGGGCCGAGTAATTTTGCACCAGAATATATACCCAGGGTATAGATGTATTCTTCACCAAAAGACTAAAATAGTTATAGCAGCAGTATGTGATTAACTCCAAATTAGAAACTCCCAAATTCTCATTAATGATAGAATGGATTGTGTTTATTCACACATTGGAATGCTTTGTAGCAATGGGAACGAATGATGTGTAGCTACTTGTAACAGTGGGGACGAATTTCACAAGTATATTGAATGAAATAAGCAGAGTAAGAGTACATGCTATATAAATCTATTTGTACATATTTCAAAATGTACCTTGCTCTGTGGAGTAAGAAGTAAGGATACTGGTTACCGTCTGATGGGCTTGTAGTAACGGGAAGGAAGCTTGAGTAGCCTTTTGGGGGTGCTAGCAAAGTGCTCTTTCTTGATCTAGGGTGTGGATCTGGCCACACAAATGTGTTCATTGAGTTGTACACATAAATACTTCTCATATGTATATTATGCTTTGGTAAACAGTTTTTAAAAATTAATGATCAGACTGAGAAAAAATATTTGCAATTCATGTTACAGGTTAAGGGCCCATTTTCCTAATGTGTAAATAGTTCTAATAAACAATAAGAAAAAAAACAGCTTCTCAGTGTAGAATTAGGCAAAAGATATAAACAGTTCAGAGAAATGGAAATGAAAATGGTTGTTAAATGTTCAAAAATAAATTCATGGAACTTATTCATGGAAAGAAACCAATCCATGATACTATGTTTCCATTATTTCACTGGCAGTGATCCAGTAGTTTGGTAATAAAACTGTGTTGGCAAAAATGTGAAGGAAATAGGTATTGTACTTTATGGCACAGGGTCTAGGTAGAGCAGTATTACAGCATCCAGCAAAATTACGAATGTACACACCCTGTAACCAAGGGGTTCTGCTGGGAATTTATTCTTCAGATATGCCTGCAGAAGTGGTATGTGATACATACTGTTTATGATAACAAAAGGTTGGAAGCAATGTGGATGTACAAAATAGGGAACTCATTAAATAAGGTACGTCCATACAAGGAAAATACACTGTGGTCATTAAGGGAAAGAGGCTCTTCAGGTACTAATATGGAATAATCACTAAAATAAATTGTTTAAATTCTAAGACATAGAAAAGCATATAAAATATTCTGACATTTATGTAAAAAAGTGGAAGGGGGGAAGAGACACATATATTTATAAACACGTATGGTGCAAAGATTTTTTTAAAAGAGAAAGAAATGGATTGCAGGAATCCCTAGCTACTGAACTCAAAAATCAAATAGGTTCAAATTGGGATTTCAGGGGTACTTTATATATTGTTTGCTTTTGGAGATATGGGATATAGGGTCAGGGATGAGGGGGAGACTTTTCAGTGCCATATTCCCTTTTATGTCTTTGGTTAACTTCTAAAAACTCTTTGTTGAAGCATAATACACATATGTGTACCTTTGCATTTTGAACTACATAGGTGTGTTACTATTAAAGGAAAAATAAAATATGTAAAAGAAGAAGTTTAATGAAACCGTCCTTGTGGTTAGGGAATGAACAATGGCCAGGTTGGAAAGGATGAGTGGTGAAAAAAATGGGGAAAACCATTACGGAATACTGTGGAAAAAGTGTGATGGAAGGAAAGAAAGGATGAACTAGGTCAAGGAAAATCAGTGTCAGGCGAGCATGAATGCAGGGGAAGCATTTTTATAGGAAGGGGGAAGGGAATTTTTTAAATATAAGAGGAGATAATTCAGAAGAGAAAGGTTGGACCAAGGTGTAATTTCATAATGTCAGATTCATTCAAAATGAAAATTTATCTACTTAACAAACTTTATTCAGAAAATAAAGAGATATGACGCCGTCTCCCCCATTTCTGCGTTGCCCTTCTCTCACAGCTCCATCCATCCGAGTCACTATATCACTGCTGCTTATGGCCTAGGATTTAAACATGGCTGGGGGACTGGGGTATGTGGCCTGCTTCAAAATTTAACATCTGAAACATTCAGGAGATACTTGAAAGGACTGCTTTAGATTTGGCAAAGAATTGGGTATAGATTCTCATAAAACTGAAGTTCTTCTTTCTCATGATTGCTGACTGATTTCTGATGAGCATACAAGGTAGCAGTATTACTGTAGATTTTTCTTTAATTGAAGAATCTGTTATAGTTCAGAGAAAAAAAATACTTAAGAATGTAATAAATAGCAGTTGGAACTGTTGAGTTAATGTTTTGAAAGACATTTGATTTTTTAAAAAGATTTTCTTTATTTATTTGAGGGGGGGGAGAATATAGAGGGAGAGTGAGAAGCAGACTCCCCATTGAGCAGAGAGCCCGATGTGGGGGCTCAATCTCAAGATCCTGATACCACGACCCGAGCCAAAAGCAGCCACTTAACCGACTGAGCCACCCAGGTGCCCCAGAAAAACATTCGATATTTAACACAGTGAAGTAAATTAAGTTTTTCTGGGTCACCTTCTTAGTGGTCTGATTTCCTACTTCCCCTCCGTTGGCTGTTAGATTTGGGTGGCTGATACTTTCACATTTTAGGGCAATGGCTTTTAACATACTTTGAGTCATGGGCACCACAGAAAATCCTCATAGAAAAATTTTTATGTGAAAGATTGTATTTTTCATGTGATTTTGAGAGTTTCATTGTTCTCCTGATGCCATTCATAGACCTCTAGGTTAAGGATGTATTTATAAAGAAATGATGGGTTCACAAGCTAAAGAACCCCCACTATCCTAACAAGTAAGGATCTGAGCTATCTCTGGTGTTCTATTTTTCCTGATTGGAAATATTCTATTTCTGTTCTCATTATGTGTCTCAAGATATTAATGTTGAACTATAAGGGTTTCCAAAAGGGCAGTGTGGATCTGATTAGCTTCTGATGGACTAATGAGAGTGGGGGACACCTCTCTTGTTTGGGCCATGGTAGACTGTCTTTTTGGGTTGCATGCAACTTCCCGTTTCAGCCAGTCTCCTAACATACTAGGCAGAGGCCCAGAATGGGTAACAGGCAAGCAGAGAGCCTGCAGACTTTCTGATGAGTCAACATGTTTAAAATTCTTTTTGATTCTAATACCTTGAGCGGGATCATGTGCTTTCTAGTTTGCCACTATCCCACCCCTCGCTGTTGTGTCACACCTGGTCCTTTCTGCTCATCCCCCTCGGGCCTCTGAGGCATTTTAGTTTGTGGCTTTGGCTTAGAAGTTGAAGGTGTCCAGGCCCATTCGTTTTCCTAAGGTGAACTGAGTTGCTCAGTAGGAACTTTGAGGGCAGATGTTGGATGACCTTTCTCTTAGTTTGTCCAAGGCTGTGTGGTTTTCTGGGATGTGGGATTTACCTTTCTAAAAGTGAGACAGTCCTGGGCAAACAGGTGGTGGGCACCCCAGCAGACCTCTTCACAACAAGTTTACAGAGTGACTTCTTGTTATGATGGTTCCAGATGAAATTTCACAGGTATTCATGGGTGAGTACCTTAAATCAGTTGTGCCAAAATTTTCAAAAGCTAAAATTAATGTGAATCTTTTACAAATAAAAAGCTTACATTGTAAAGCCCTTTAGTAAGTTAGGACAAGTTAGTTACTGATAAAATCAATAGTAGTAGAGTATTCATTACCAGAAGTTTGAGAACCAGAGACTTAGGTACTTAGAACAGATGCCTCACTTGTATGATGAAACTTTCATATACTTTTCTCAATTACTTTTTTTAGTGTTTCATTTTCCTAACTAGCTAAGTTTTAAATATCTGCTAGTTTGTAATTAAGCATTAGTATAATTTAATTATACAAACTCTTTTTTAAGCTGAAGCACTGGATTTGATTGATCAAGATGAAGAAGAATTTAATAAAGAGCATCAATTTATGCAGGTTTGTATTTTATTGGCATTAACCAAAGTTTAAAATTTTGCCTATATTCTTTCTGGATAGATACATAGTTTGTATAGAATTATATCTTGTTTTCTCATGTTTACACAATTTCTTTTTCATTCATACTCTCAATTATTAATTAAAAAATAACCGACATACTAAAGTAATGTTCAGTTCACTTAGAATCACCTTAATAGGCTTTAGAGATCTTTCCATAGTTTTTAACCATGTTTTAAAAGGAAGTAATGCTATTTAAACAAATTGAATATGTTCATTACCTTATTATTAGCTGCTTAAGCTTGAATTTGTCTTAATTTTTTAAAAATCAAAATGTTTAAATTTTCTTAGTTAAATTTTCTTATTTTTGCATATTAGAAGAACAGAAAGAAGCCTTGCTGGGGAAATAAAATGAAACAATAACTTTCTCCCTAGGAAGAAAATATAGATGCCCAGAACACTTCAGCTGCACTAGGGGATACGTCTTGGGGAACTTCAATTAATTACAATTTGTCGAGGAAATCACTTAGCACATCAGATTTGGACAAAGATGATGCCAGTTATTTACGCCTATCTTTAGGAGAGTTCTTTGCTCAAAGATCTGAAGCTCTTGGTTGCCTTGGTGGTGGTTACAATGTGAAAAGAGTAAGTATAATATGTGCTAGAAGTGGTTGAATTCACCAGCCTTTATATTTTGCATGTTACGATGGTATTAGCTACAACATAGTATCTTTACAGCAGGACAGAATTGGGACATGACAGAATTGTGGTAGACAGCTTAGGTTTTATAGTCGGTCAGACTCTGACTTCAGTCCCAGTTCTGTCTTCTAACTAACTCTGTGCGATGGAACAACTTATTTAACTCCTCTAGCCTTAATTTTCCAATTTTTTAAAATGGAGTGCTATTTTATAGGGTTTCATAAGAGTTAAGTGTGATGGGACACACAAAGCATTTAGCACCAAGACTAATTGTTATATCATTGGTTGATGGCAAGAATTCGAAGATTGATTTTTTTTAACCTCTTACCTGAAAACATGTTTTGAAATATAGGAAAGTTTTGGCTTAATAAGTTGCAATACAGGTAAAAGTTTGAAAACGTAAGCAATAGTAGTAATTTCTATGAATAATGGTGAGGAGTTGCTTTAAGCTGTGGTGGTCAAGGCAACCTCTGAGGAGATGGCATTGAACTGGGACCTAAATGATGGGAAGGAGGAGGCTGCCAGAAGAGCTGCAGGCAGAGTGTTCCCAACAAAGGGGGACCATTGATGTGGAGGCTTGGAGGTGGAAAGTAGAGTGAACAGAAAGCAGGCCAGGGGAGTTAATGTAAATGGAGACAGGGAGAGAGGGTAGGATGATTCAATGGTAGAAGAAGACCAGAACCAGATCATGAGGGGTCCTTGTAGAACTTGGATTCTGAAATTAATTGGGAAGAAGTGCTTGGAGGCAGGGAGCAACTTTGTCGTGGTGCCAGCTCCATCTCCATGTGTGACATGATGCTACTGTATATGGAACCTGGATGGAGAGGGGCAGTGAACCAAAAGGAGGAATAGCAGCAGGCAGAGAGGCTTAGTACATGGGAAGAGATGTGGTGAAGGCTGGGGTCTAGAATGATAGTACAAACACAGAAAAAATCAAGGATTCAAGATTTCTTTTAGAGGTAGGGTCAAAAGACTTGATAAATTCCATATAAGAAGTTGGGTTATTGGAGAGAGTGGTATTAAAACTGTATTTCACTAAATGTAATTTGAAATAATAGCCATGGTATTAGAACTCAAAGTCAATATACAGAACTTAAATTTGAAACTGAACTGATTTTGATACCTTCGATTTCTTTGACTGACCTACCTGATTACACCTCAGAGCAGTGTTGAAGAGAAGTGATGATGTTGGGGTTCCCTGACACATCCTATCCCTATACATTCCTGTCTGTGCAGTGAATTAAAAAATGAAAATAAGTGCTAAGGAGAGACAGATTTTCCTGCCTGAATTGATTGGGATTTTGACATTATGAGAGAAGTTGAAGAATAAATGAATTCCTTACTCAACAAACAAAGCATGGATCATGGTTTAGTTATGAAATGTTACTTGCATTCAAGTTGCTGGATCAAGGGAAGATCAACCGAAAATTGAATACATTTAATGAATTTACATTTCAGGTCTGTCATGTCAAAGTTGTATAAGAAAGACAAGTGGGATTCCCTGCTCCTTAACACTTTCATCCAAGTGCTAGGAACATACCTAATCTTAATACAGATTTTTGAGGATGTATTGTATAAAATAAATGCCCTTATAAGTTTTAAGAAGGCAGGACATTTTATCTTTTTTCTCATTGATATGTCACACTGATGATTAACAGTGCCTGATAACAGTAGCTGCTTAATAATTACTGAAGGAACGAAATGTCTTTTCTGGGTGGTTTGAATTTGGATTTCTTAGGAAGAGCAGCTTATTTGACTGTATTAGTTTTGATGATTGAATATAGCAGTAAGGAAATAAAACTAGACTTTTAAAGTTCATCTCTAGTTATTTGAGTTTAAATGAAAAGAGCCATGATTTTGTTGAAGTAATTTAGGTTACCCATAGTAGGATAAAATAGTCTAGAATTTCTCAGAGCAGTTAAAAATTAAGGAAATAATTCACATGTTTATTTTGTAGCCATCGTTTGGTTATTTTATTAGATCACCAGAGAAGAGAGAACCTGTTGCTCTCATAAGAAAATCTGATGTATCAAGAAGTAATTTGGAAAAAGAAGTGGCTCATCTTAACCATGATATATTTTCAGGTAATAGATTAAAAGAAGGAGTTTTTAGTAACCTTTTTTTTTTTTGACCTGTAAGTTAGTGGTTATGTGATCATGTTCTTATGAGTGAAAAATGTATGTATTGTTTTGAATTTTTTCAGTATTGGTTACAGATTTTATTCTTATATAACCCACATTGCCTTGTTAGTTGAAAGTGAAAACAAGTCAGCCAAAATCCATCTAAATCCTTTAGTAAAAAACCAAAGTAAATGAAATATAATTTGTTCAAATGTGCTAGTTAATTTTGGCCTATTTAACTACTGAGTTAATGAACTGTAGTTATTATTATTATATTTAGGTAGACTTTTGGTTAAAAAGGTATTTTGAGATTTGGACTATGATTGTCTATAATAAATATCCATGATAAATTTTTTTTAAAGATTTATTCATTTATCTTGGGGCGGTGAGCGGTAGAAGGAGAGAGAATCTCCAGCAGACTCCCTGCTGAGCATGGAGCCTGATGTGGGGCTCAATCTCACGACCTTGAGATCATGATCTGGGCCAAAATCAAGAGTTGGATGCTTAACCAACTGAGCCATCCAGGCGCCCTCCATGATAAATATTTAAAATCAGACTTTTTTGATAATAACATACAATTATTGAACAGCTGCTTTTTGTTAGTACAGTGCCTGGTGCTACATATATAAAATTGTACAATATATGCTCCGGTCCTTAAAGAGGAGTTGGCATAAAGGGGCTATCTATAAAATCAGTTGATTTTCTATTATCGTAAAGAGGGACTCATTTTTATTTTTATTTATTTTTAGAGAGTGTGCGTTCGTGGGCAGTGGGGGAGGGACAGAGAGAAAGGGAGAGAGAGAGTATCTCAAGCAGGGTCCACACTCAGTGGGGAGCCCCTTGTGGGGCTTGATCTCACAACCCTGAGATCATGACCTGAGCTGAAACCAAGAGTTGGGTGCTCAACCAACTGAGCCACCCAGGTGCCCCAAGAAGTACTTATTTTTAAATCAGCTTACTGTATATTTGTGAAATGTTTAAAGCTGAAAATATTAAATGAGTTTGTCAGTATTTGAAAGGGAGAGATTAAAATCCACAGTCTTCTTCAAAGTTTAAACTTGGCAAAATCAAAGTAACAGAGCTCTGATCCTTTGTCCTAGCGACCGAACGTTTAAATAGCTTTTGTGAAGATGACTGATAATTGAGATACAAAGACTCTTCCTTGACAATTAATCATGTTGAGTGGTCCTTATCCCACAGATTGTTTCTGTGAGATAATGTATAGATGTAAGTTGAATTATTGTATATTTTCTACAGGAGACTTAAAAGCACAGCTAAGTGAAGAATCAGTTACACTTCAGGCTGAAGAACTGGAGAGTATTTCACAAGTGGATGAAAGTGATGTGACATTAACTGCCAATAACAGCAAAACAGAGGTATCTTGAGCTTTCCATAGAGAAAAACGAAAACTGCATTGTCATAGTTCTCGTATAAGATCAACATAAGGTCACATGTGACAAATATATGCAGTATAACATTGGTTGGGCTTCTTTGGGTTCAGTTTTATTATAAATGTCCTTTGAATTTTCAGAAACATTTTAATCTGTGTAATAAATATACATGCTAAGTACATATGTACATACTAAACATAATAAGCATACATAAATTTGTTTATAAAAGAAACCTACAGGGGCGCCTGGGTAGCGCAGTCGTTAAAGCGTCTGCCTTTGGCTCAGGGCATGATCCTGGCGTTCCGGGATCGAGTCCCACATCGGGCTCCTCCGCTGGGAGCCTGCTTCTTCCTCTCCCACTCCCCCTGCTGTGTTCCCTCTCTCGCTGGCTGTCTCTGTCAAATAAATAAATAAATCTTAAAAAAAAAAAAAAAAAAAAAAAAGAAACCTACAGTGAGTTACCACAGCTTACCCGTGTACACCCCCAGGTAAAGAAAGAGAACATCACTGGTAGCTAAGAAACCTTTTTTTTTTTTTTTGGTCCTTTCTGAGCACTACTCCTCCTATCCGCTATTAATTTTGCCTGTTTTTGAACTTTATTTACAAGAAATCATGTACCATGTATTCTTTTTCTTTGATTTTTTTCACTCGTGTTTGCTAGATGCAGCTATGTTAAGTATAAAAGAAGCTTATTTTCATGACTATATCTAGTATTCTGTTATGTGAACACCCTGCATTTGCTATGCCCATTAGACATGTCCATTGGACATTTGGGGTATATCTTATGTCAGTTTGACACTGTGGCTTTCTAAGTCTTGTTACTTTATTTTTCTTGAAAAGTATCTTGACTATTCTTGGCCCTTTGCATTTCCATATATATTTTAAAATCAGATTGCCACCTTCAGCAAACTAACCAGTAGCACTGTTGGGCTTTTAACTCGCAATGTGTAGAACAGTCAAGTTGACACCTCTATAATACTGAATGTTGTAATTCATGAAATTTATGTATCCTTCCACTTAGGTTTTAAGTTTTCTCTGTATTTGTGATTTTTTTGTGTGTGCGCAGAGATTATTTTACAGCTTTTGTAGATTTCTTTCTAACTTGTTGAAACAATGTTTTAATACTACCTTTCTTAGCTGCACTCTTCCTTTTTTTGGCTAAAAAGAAATACATGTTTTTTATTTATTTATTTATTTTTTTTTAAGATTTTATTTATTTATTCGACAGAGATAGAGACAGCCAGCAAGAGAGGGAACACAAGAAGGGGGAGTGGGAGAGGAAGAAGCAGGCTCATAGCGGAAGAGCCTGATGTGGGGCTCGATCCCAGATCGCCGGGATCACGCCCTGAGCCGAAGGCAGACGCCTAACCGCTGTGCCACCCAGGCGCCCCAGAAATACATGTTTTTTAAAATACTCAGCTTATATGTAGCAACCATGCTAAATTTACCATTAACTCTAATAATGATAGATTCTTCGAATTTTTCTATATATGCAGTTTTATCTTCTGAGAATAACAATAGTTTTGTTCCTTTCTGATTTTGATACCTTCAGTTTCTTTGACTGGCCTACCTGATTATACCTCAGAGCAGTGTTGAAGAGAAGTAATGATGTTGGGGTTCTCTGACAGGGCGGGAAAGCTCTTCAGTATTTTATTTTTAAGTTGTATGTGTGCTACTATGGGGTCAACTAATCTTTGACAAAGGAGGAAAGAATATCCAATGGAAAAAAAACAGTCTCTTCAACAAATGGTGTTGGGAAAACTGGACAGCAACATGCAGAAGAATGAAACTGGACCACTCTCTCACACCATATACAAAAGTAAATCCAAGATGGATGAAAGACCTGAATGTGAGACAGGAAACCATCAAAATCCTAGAGGAGAACATAGGCAGCAACATCTCCAGCCTCAGTCGCAGCAACTTCTCACTAGACACATTAGGGAAGGGACACAAGGGAAACAAAAGCAAAAATGAACTATTGGGACTTCTTCGAGATAGGAAGCTTCTGCACAACGAGGGAAACAATCAACAAAACTAAAAGGTAGCCTACAAAACGGGAGAAGATATTTGCAAACAACATATCTGATAAAGGGCTAGTATCGAAAATCTATAAGGAACTTATCAAACTCAACTCCCAAAAACCAAATATTCCAGTTAAGAAATGGGCAGAAGACACGAATAGACTTTTTCCCAAAGAAGGCGTCCAGATGGCTAACAGACATGAAAAGATGCTCCACATCACTCATCATCAGGGAAATACAAATCAAAACCCAGATGAGACACCCCCTCACACCTGTCAGAATGGCTAAAATTAACAACACAGGAGACAACAGATGCTGGCAAGGATGCGGAGAAAGGGGAACCCCCCTACACTGTTGGTGGGAATGCAAACTGGTGCAGCCACTCTGGAAAACAGTGTAGAGGTTCCTCAAAAAGTTAAAAATAGAACTACCCTACGACCCAGCAATTGCACTATTATGTATTTACCCAAAGGATACAAAAATTCAGGGGCGAAGGGGTACATGCACCCCAGTGTTTATAGCAGCATTATCAACAATAGCCAAACTATGGAAAGAGCCCAAGGGTCCATTGACTGATGAATGGATGAAGAAGACGTGGCATATATATAAAATAGAATATCACTTGGCCATCAGAAAGAATTAAATCTTAACCATTTGCAACAATGTTGTGAATGGAGCTAGAGTGTATTATGCTAAGCAAAATCAGAGAAAGATAAATCCATGTGATTTTACTCATGTAGAATTGAAGAAACAAAACAGATGAACATGGGGGGAAAAAAAGAGAGGCAAAACATAAGAGGCTCAACTATAGAGAACAAACTGAGGGTTGATGGAGGGAAGTGGGTGGGGGGTGGGCTAAATGTGTGATGGGCATTAAGAAGGGCTCTTGTTACGCTGAGCACTGGGTGTTAAATATAAGTGTTGAATCACTGCATTGTACTCCTGAAACCAGTATTACACTGTATGTTAACTAACTAGAATTTTAAAATTTGGAAGAGAAAAATAAATTAGATGTGTGCTGTAGGTTTTTATTTATCATTGATTTTTATTTTTTATTTTTATTTTTTTTAAGATTTTATTTATTTATTTGACAGAGATAGAGACAGCCAGCGAGAGAGGGAACACAAGCAGGGGGAGTAGGAGAGGAAGAGGCAGGCTCATAGCGGAGGAGCCTGATGTGGGGCTGGATCCCATAACGCCAGGATCACGCCCTGAGCCGAAGGCAGACGCTTAACCGCTGTGCCACCCAGGCGCCCCTATTTATCATTGATTTTTAAAATTCCCTTCTGATATTTGTCTGCTAGTTTGTTTTGTTTTTAACTTGTAAGGAGGTTGAATCTTATCAAATGCTTTTTTGCATCTGTCAAGGTAAGCATCAGCTTTCCTTTTTTCTGGTAACGTGAATCACAAGAAATAGTTTTTGAATAGTCTACTGTTCTTCTATACTTGGAATACACCTATCCTTTTTATAGATCATTGGATTTGGTTTGCATATGGTCTGTTTAGAACGTTGTGTCTGTGTGAGTGAGCAGAATGCCTTTTTGGTTTCGATATCAAGGTTTTGGTTGTCTCATTTTTTTCTATTTTTCTGAAAGAGTGTAAGAATGGTGCTGTTATTTTTATTTTTATTTTTTTTAGATTGGTGCTGTTAGATTTTGGTAGAGTACGTTGGTGAAATCCTCAGAGTCTGGAATTTGAATACTTTTTAATTGCTGATTCAAATTTTTTTAGAGATTTTATTTATTTAATTGAAAGAGAACTTGTGCAAGTTGCATGAGTGGGGTGAAAGCAAAGGGGAAGGGAGAGGAACAAGCAGACTCCCCACTGAGCCAGGAGCCTGATGCCGGCTCCATCCCAGGACCCTAAGATCATGACCTAAGCTGAAGTCAGACACTTAACTAACTGAGCCACCCAGGTGCCCCTCAGTTTCTTTAATAGTTACAGGACTATTCTGATCTTTAAAACTTGTGTCAGTTTTAGTAAATTGTAGTTTCCTAGAAATTATAGCCTTTCATCTAAACTTGAAAATATATCACTCCATATAAATTGACATATTTTACCATAATATCCTCTTGTGATTAATATTTTAGGTTCTTAGGGAATGTCTTCTTTGTTATATATTGGCTCTTTTCCCTGTCTTTTTTCTTAGTCATTCTTACCAGGTATTTCTCAATTTTATTAATTCATTAATTTTATTTATTCTCTGTTTTCTATTCATTTTTTTTTTGGTCTTTATTTCCTTCCTTATATTTTCCGGGGATTTAATTTGTTGTTTCTCTAACTTCCGGAGATAAATGTTTGGCTTAATTTTTCTGCCTTTCTGCTTTTCTTCACTTGATCTTAGCCAAAAGGCCGAGAAGCGATTACCTTTCTGCTTTTCTTAACATAAACATCTAATGGCATAAATTTCCCTGAAAACAGGGATTTTGTTGCATCCCGTACTATTTTTTACATCACATATGTTTTGATATGTCATACTGTCTTTATTATTCCATTTAATGTATTTTCTAATTTCTCTGGTCCATTGTGGTTTGCAAATGTATTGCCCAGTTTCCAAACATTGAGGGATTTTGCAAATTTTTAAATATTGATTCTAGGCCTATTGTACCGCAATCAGAGAAAGGTTGGTTTTAGTCCTTTGAAATTTGTTAAAACATGATATATGGCTCAGCATTTGTTCCATTTTTGAAAATATTTTCTGTGCACATGACAGGAATGTCTGTGGTGTGATCTTTGGTTGCTCTCTTCTGTATATTTTATTTAGGGAAAATTTATTAAATCATAGTGATGAAACTGTAGCCTTAAAATTATTGTACTTGTTCTTTCAGTTACCTAGATATTAAAATCTCACACTATGATTATGGATTTGTCTGTTATTCACTGTGAGTCTGGCAGTATTTGCTTTAAAAATTCTGAAGCTGTGTTTTTAGGTACATTTTAGGTACATAGAATTGTTCTGTCTGATGAACCAAATCTCCTGTCATTGTGCCTTTGTCTGCAATTATGCTTTATGCCTTAAGTCTCGTCTGATATTAACATAGGTAACACCAGCTTTCTTTCTTTCTTTAGTGTTTATTGAGTGTTTGCATGTTATATCTTTTTCTTTTTGCTTTTAACCTTTTACAGGCAAAGTCACTGAAATAATTTGAGGCCATGGGAGATATAATCTTCCAGACAGGATTTATGTTTGCTTCTGACATGAATGAGGAACACTAGCTAGACATAAATAGGAACCATGGGTAAACAACTAAAATGGAACCAACAGCAAAGAAACATAAACCTATCCAGAAACATCTCTTAGAAGGTACTGGAGAGCTAATAAAGGAGCTAAAAACTATTGGGCTTTCAAAATCCAAGAGAAGAAAGAAACCCAGTACTGAGGATGCTTTTCCCTGTGGGGATCTGTTGCTTCAAGAAGATGCTGTGGATAAGAATTTAAGAAGAAACTCAACAAAGGTGTTCTTATGGGAGTGAGGGTATAAAAACAGAGTTCAGTGCCCACCAATGATGAGAGGTAGGGAGTAGCCATGGTAAACAACCATGCTTTAGGATGAGACCACAAAGGGTTACACACCCTAGGAGAAAAGGCAAACCAAAATTAGGCTGGCCCTCATAACAACTGAGGGCCAGCTCTAATCAGCTCAGTCTCAGTACCTGGATCAAAGTGATCTGAGACTGCTAGTGTTCCTCATTTCCAACAATTGAACGAAATTACCAAGAATTATAGTTGGAATCACAATGGCTCAATGGTTTCTCAACCCCAGTATCTTAATTTTTTGTTTTAAATTATTGTCTGGTTCAGTTTTAACACCTCGTTTGCATCTCTTTAACTCCTGAAGATTTTTTAAAAATAATTGATAATCCAGTTTTGTGAGTAATGCGGTACTCTCTAATTAAAGTTGATAACAGCTGTCTTTTTTTTAATTAGGGTATTTAATTGATATACTGTTAATTTCTAGCTGCTGTTAAATTTTATGTAACATCTAAAGATTCAACTAATGTGTACATGTCCATGAAACTGAGATAAATTTATCTGATGTGAATTTTCTCCTTTCTAGGACAGTTTCTTCATGAGTAGCAAACCCCAAAGATACAAGAGCAAGCTACCTACTGGTGATGATTCTGTACTTAGGATAAGCACCATTGCTTCAGCCATTGCAGATGCATCAGTAAGTACAGATCCTTCGCAACTTGCTGCCATGATCAAGGCACTTTCAAATAAAACCAGAGGGGAGATTTTTCAGGAAGATAATAAACAAAAGGACTGTCCCACTGTGCCTCATTTCTTGCCTAATGATACAGAAAAAAGTAATGGATCCAGCATGTTTGATATGGAGAAGTACCTTAAAAAAACAGAAGTTAGTAGATATGAAGGTGGACTGGAAAACTTTTCAAGAGCTGGTACATCTGATATTTGGGATTTATCTTTGCCAAAAGAACGGACTACACAAGACATCCATCCAGTGGACTTAGGTGCTGCTAATATAAGTGTAAGGGAACCAGAAGAAAATATAGCATTTACTTTTTATGGTGAAACTGGAGAGAGCAAGAATCAAGAATCATTTAGAACAAACTGTCCAAATTCAATTCTTACAAATAGAAAAGAGAAGGAAAGTACAATAGTTGATGTGAAGACATATCCTGTGGACGACAAATTACCAGGTGTTGGTAACTGTGAAACAGCCACCTCAGTATCCACTCCAACATCTAATAGTTACTCATTAGTAAGGAACCCCAGGATAGCATCCGTTTGGCTGTCAGGAGAGTGTGAAGAAATACCAAATAATAGAGAAAATCAGAGGCAAAATGGGTGTGTTAGTGAAGCAAGCGACAGTGAAAAGCATGTGACTTTTGGAAAGCATTCCATAATTACACCTAAAAATGTTGGTAAGTGTTGAATAATTGGTCACATTCACAAAATTGCAAGTGATTTTTGTTGTTGTTGTTCTCATTGAAAAATAACACCTTTCTGATAGATTTGAAAAATCACTCTCCTGAGCCTGGTGGACATGGCTCAGAGGATGACCAGGATAGCTTCAGACCTTCCTCTTCTCCACTGAGTCATTCTTCTCCTAGTGAAATTTCTGGAACAAGTTTATCAGGGTAGGTGCTTACCTTTTTTTTTTTTTTTCCCTTTTTCTTTAATAATAAAAATATGTGTTTAGTGTAAGAAAATTGAAAAAAGTGTGAAGAAGAAAAATAATCATTTATAGGTTCGTTTCTCAAAGGTAACCATTGTAAATATTTTGTGAATTTGTTTCAAGCCATTTTTCTATGCAAGTTTTTATACTTTGCTGTTTTCACTTATTATAATGATTCTTTGTATTTAAGAGAAAATTAGTCTGTACAGTGAATCAGCCATGGATTATTTGATGTCTCTCGTGGATAGTGGTAGATACTAGATTTTGTCATTTTATTTTATTTTTTGTTTGTTTTGCCATTTTGATGATACTGAGATGAACAACTTTGCCCTTAAACTTTTTTCTGTGTTTTGACTGATTTCCTAAGGATAGATAAGTAGAAGTGAAATTGCCAGCTTGGGAAATTATTAGTGAATTATTTTCTAAATAGGTCTTAAAGACTTGCGTTCTTACCGTCAGTGTATAATGAGAGTATCCTTCTCACTGTTTTCTTATCAATATTTTCAATAGCTTAAAGGTTTGGATATTATTTTTTTATCTTGTATTAATTTGACTTTTAAATGCTAATGAGATTGGTAAATGCTTTTTCACGGGTTTATAGGTTTTAACTCAAGTTACAAGAACTTTTTAAAATGTAATTTTTCAAAAATGCCATAATTTGCATTATTCAAAAATTACATATATAGATATATGTGTGTGTATAATTTTTGAACAGTGTATATTTATTGCTTTATAAAATGTTTATATGTGTATTTATAAATGTATATATGTGTATATATGAAATGTATACATATGTATGTATGTATATATGCACTCGTGTGCCTGTGTGTTTTCCCTGCATTACCGTGTTCCTTGTCTGCCTAGTTCCCCAATCCCCTCACCAGGGAACTGCTGTTACTAGTTTCTTAGGTATTCTAGAGTTTCTTTATGCATGCATAACCAAATATGAATATATATTCTTACTGTCATCCCTTTTTATACTCAGTATAGGGTCCTTTACACACTTATATTTTGCTATATAAGGTTACTTATTACAGCTTTGTTTGTATCATAGTCACTTTGGTCATGTGAAATAGATCTCTAGGATAAGTTCCCAGAAATGAGATTTTGGGATCAGAGTATTTGCATTCATGTACATATTTAAATTGGTACAACCATGCCATGGAGGGTGTACTGACTTAATTTTCCCACCAACAGTTCAAGAGAGAGCCTGTTTTCCCACAGCCTCATCAACAGAATGTTTATAAAACTTTTGATGGTTGACATTTTGATAGATGAAAGAAATCATATCTCAGTATAACTTTAATTCATATTTTTAGGAGTGATAGTGAGCATCTTTTCCTCTATATTTGTATGTCCTTTGCTATGAAATATTATTCATGTTTGTTGTACATTTCTCTCATGGATTTTTAGTCTTTTTTGTCTTCATTTCTAGGAGCCCTGGATGCATTAGGGAGAATGAATAGCCCTTTGTAATATGAGTTATAGTTCCTAGTCTATAGAAGCATTTCTTTTTTCTTTTTACTTTTCTTATATATTTTTTGCCATACAAAAAGTTTATTATTAAATTTACGAATTTTGTCTTTTATGGCTTTTTTTTTTTTTTTTTTTTTAGAAAGCAGGGAGCGGAGAGAGAATCTTAAGCAGGCTCCACCTCCAGTGTGGAGCCTGGTTTGGGGCTCAGTCTCACAACCCTGAGATCATGACCTGAGCCAAAATCAAGAGTTGGACATCTAACTGACTGAGCTGCCTAGGTGCCCCTTTTGTGGCTTTACAAAAGATCTTCTTTTGTATATTTCTCTATTGAAAGATTTTAATAAACAGAAAAACTTACCTAAACAGTGAAATTATAAAAAATGTTCAATATTTTGAAACAGGTTGAAGTTATATCTGATTTCAAAGTTATCTATTAAGTATTTCCCTGGCTGCCATTGGAATTTTGCATATTCATCTGAAATGGTATGGGTAAGCTAGAGTTAACTATTAGTAGAGGGCTTAAATTCTTTCCTGTTTCAGTGACTCTTAGTTACCTCGTCTTAAAGCACTTTTTCATATACACAGCCACCTCTTATTTAATGGCTCATGTTTATAAAACATTAGGAGTCATCCAGCCCAACCAAATTTGAAGGTCATCTGGCCTTGTCTCGTCATGATTGGTGTCATCTACTGATTTTTCTCCTTTGTCTCCCCTCTCATATTTGTCTGTATAGTCATCTTTGTACCATTAAATATGCTTCTGCTCCTGACACTTGTTTTGCCAGCTTTTAAATGATGTTCTTTGAGTCCCAACTGTATTAGTTTCCCGTGGCTGCCATAACAAGTGTCACAGACTGGGTGGCTTAACACAACAGAAATGTACTGCCTCATACTCTGCAGGCTAGAAGTTCAGGGCCATGTTCTCTCTGAAGCTTTTTAGGGGAGGGGGCGCCTGGCTGGCTCAGTTGGCGGAGCATGTAACTCTTAATCTCAGGGTTGTGAGTTCCAGCCCCTTGCTGGGTCTGTAGAGATTACTTACAAATAAAAAAAATCTCTAAACTGAAGCTTTTAGGGGAGGATCCTTCCTTACCTCTTTCAACTACTGGTAGTCGTAGGGATCCTTTGCTTTGTAGATTCGTTAATCTCTGCCTCTGCATTCACATTGGATTAAGGGTCCAGCGTATTCCACTATGAGTTTAACTAATTACATCTGCAGTGAGCCATTTCCAAATAAGGTCACATTCTGAAGTATTGGGGGTTAAAACTTTAACATATGTTTTTTTGGAAACACAGCTCAACCCATAATAGCGTCTATCACCAATGAGACAATTAGGGAACTTATTCTCATGTTCTTTCCCTTTCTACTTTTTTCTTTTTTAGTTACGTAATTTCTACATTGGCATTTCATTTGCATTTTGATTCACCATATCCTACACTTGTTTTTATTTTGTAGTTAAATATATTCTTTTCTAGCCATCAGGTGTTTCCTCTCTCTTGACTGACTGAAGTATGTCCTGTGGTAGTTTGCTCAGAGGATGGAAGACACAGTACGCTAGGCTCTTTCTTGTTCCACAGTTAACCTGTGGCTTTTGTAATGAAAACATAGTGTGGCTTTGTTTAAAGTCTTCGGCTTATGCTTTCCTCCCTTAAGTCTTTTGTCGGGATTGCTTTACTGTCTCTATGGAATGTAGGAGGGAAATCTGAGGCACCCCAGGTCTTTCTGCCTCAGAATTGACTTGATCTTTTTGTAAACTTACGTCAAAGATGCTCTCTTTCAAGTCTAGTTTAATTTTGTTAGGTTATATCTCTGTGTTGACTCTTCATGGTTATTTTGTCGCATCATTCAGTATACCCTTCAATATGTGAATTCGAGGATTTATTTATTTAAGGAAAATTTGCTCCAGCCCTTTACTGCCCCCAGAACTCTAGTGATGTATGTGTGAGATTTATTTTGCTTGACATCTGCATTTATTTTCCTTGAATCCTTTAAGAACTTATTATTTTGAAAAAATTATAGGTCACAGGAGGTTACAAACATATTATAGAGGGATTTCCATATCCCATTCACCCAGTTTCCCCTAGTGGTTACATCTCTCATAATTATAGCGTGTTGTCATCACCAGACACTTGTCATGGGAACAGTGAATGTGTGGGTAGAATTCAGTGTCATTTTATCACAGGTGAGAATTCATGTAACCACTACCACAATCAGAGATACCACCACCACAATCAGAGATACAGAACTTCACCATCACCACAATGATCTGTCTCTTTCTTAATTTCCGTTTCATCTTGTTTGCATTTCACATTTTTGATCTCCTCATTCCTTACGGTGTTTTCTGCAATGTCTCTTTCTCCCTGCGTACTTTCCAGTTTCATCTTGTTTTCTGTGGTTTTGATATTTTTAACTGTATATGAATGCATTTAATAAAAACTAGAAGTGCTCCTATATAAAGCCTTACATAATTATTTTTTCTGTCACACTGCCCTTGGTCAGAGACAGAATGCTGGCTGGCTGGTCTTACTCTTGGACCTACCTGATTGGTTTTTTGTTTTGTTTTGTTTGTTTTTTTGGTGCTTCTAAGAAAATATACTTATCTATTACATGTAGGAAATATACCTTCGGGGGTTACTAAAGTTTCTCATGAACTTGGTATATGTTCAGATATTTTGAATGAGGGTGTCATATTTAACCTTTCTAAAGTGACCATGGAATTGGTAAGCTACCCAGGCACCTGCAACCCCGCTTCTTAGGCGTGGGGCAAAACAACAGGACTTAATGAGAAAAGGCCAATTTAGAAGAGGTTAAGTGTGCTCTGAATTAAAATCTCAGGGGAAGATGAAATGAGAGCGATGGAGTGTTGCCGAGTTGCTCAGCATATGTGTTTTGCTGCCATAGCCACCAAAGCAAATACTAATTGCGATCTCTCCATCAGTCTCTGGCATGTAGATAGATTAATCCATGAGTCTTTTGGGGGTGTGGCTTAGCCTACTAGCATGCCTACTGTCAGATTTTTAGCCCATTCCTAAACCAATTTTAGTATTTCACAGTATGCATTGTTGTATTTTATTTTTACTGATGTATAATTGACATACAGTAAAATACACAGATCTTAGGGATTTCATTCACTGTGTTTCTGACACTTACATACACCTATTTAAACACCACCACCTAAAATATATAGAACATATACATCCCTCCATTAACAATCCTTTGTCTTTTTCAAGTCAATTCTCCTCCTCCTTCCCCACCTCCACCCTGCTACCCACTTTCTGATTTATATCATCATAATTTAATCTGTTATTACATTTCATATGAATGGAATCATACATTTATCTGTGTCTAGCTTCCAACGCTTTACCGTGTTTTTGAGATTCATCCTGTGGTTGCCTGTACCAGTAGCTTCCCGTGCTCGTTGCTGTGTAGCTCTCCATTGTGTGACTGGCCATGCTGTGTATCTGTTCTGTTGCACAACATGCATTTTCATCTAAGCCTCATTTCCAGCTCTGTTTTCAAGGTTCCTGCTACAGCTTTCTCTTTTTCCCTCATCAACTTCAAATGCCTGTGTCAGTTTCTTAGTTGGTTTTCCTGGGTTATGCTAAACTCTGTATACACAGTTATTTCTTCAACCGAGGAAGTTTTGTTTTCTATTACCTTTGATAGTTGACTGTGTTCCATCTATTCTCTCTTCCTTTTGAGAACCCTGGTTTCCCATTAGTGGCACTCCGTTCTCTGGTCATTTATGACTGTTTTCCTTTCCCTAATTTTCATTTCTTTATACATTTCCTCTGTGTTGTGGGGCAGTGGCTCAGGTGTTTATCCTGCACCACCGATTTTCTGTAGCATCAACTAGCCTTTTTAGCTGCCAACATCGACTTTGATTTTGTGTCCATTTATTTTTATTGAAATTCTTGTTCCTTTTTATTATAGTAAAATGAGTGTGATTTTTTTTTTTTGAGTGTGATATTTTTATTCTTTTTCTCTGGTTTCTACCAACTTATACTACATTTAAGTTTTTTTTTTTTTTTTTTAAGACTACTTATTTGAGAGAGACAGAGCATGAGTGCATGAGTCAGGGATGGGGCAGATGGAGAGGGAGAAGCAGACTCCCTGCTGAGCAGGGAGCTCCATGTGGGGCTCAATCCCAGGACCCTGAGATCATGACCTGAGCCGAAGGCAGATGCTTAACTGAGCCACCCAGGTGCCCCTAAGTTTGTTTGTTTGTTTTTTAATATTTATGGTATACTGTTGGCCAAAATTTTCGTCTCTTCAGTGGTAACATTGTTGTGGTCAGTGTACTTTATCTGACTAGTTTTGCTGCTCATTAGCATTCCTGTTAGCTAGTCGTCCAGCTGGTTTCCAGCAGGTCCAGAGAGCTGATTTGGACCTTCTAGTTCCAGGACTGCCTTTGTATCTCTGTGTGGCTGGCACCTTGGCAGTTTTGGGATTCCTTTGAAGTTTGACATCTCAACTAAAATTTCTCTATTTGCATGTGTTCATTTTTTTTTCAGTGGGGGAAGGGCAGAGCGAGAGGGAAAGAATCTTGAACAGGCTCTACACCCACACAGAGTCCACACCCACACAGAGTCCAACATGGGGCTCAATCTCACAAACCTGAGATCATGACCTGAGCCGAAATCAAGAGTTGGACGCTTAACAGACTGAGCCGCCCAGGCACTCCTATTTCCAAGTGTTCTTACAGTTCACTTCCCATTATTTGAGGTAATACACCCAAAATGCGTTTGTTCCTTTAAATCAAAGGAACTGGGCTAGGGATGCCTGGGTGGCTTAGTCAGTTAAGCGTCTGCCATTGGCTCAGGTCATGATCTCAGGGTCCTGGGATCAGGCCCTGCGTTGGGCTCCCTGCTCAGCAACCTCTGCCCCTCCTCCCTGCTTGTGCTCTCTCTCTTGCTCTTGCTTGCTTACTCTCTCTCTCTCTCTCTTCCCCCTCCCCGAATAAATAAATAAATAAATATCATTAAAAAAAATAAGGAACTAGACTAATACAGCACATCACCCCATCTCTCCAGTAACCCACAGCTTTTTTCATGTTGTATCATGGTATCTGTGTGTATGTGTGTGTGTGCACTCATATAGGAACCCATGTGGGTGCGTGTCATGCAGAAGCCAAAATAAGCAATTTGGTTAATATTCTGTCTCCATTGGTTAGAAATTCACCAGCTAGTTTTTTGTCAATACCACTGTCTTGATTTGGGCTTTTTAAAAATCCAAAATTCAAGATGGGATTTTCTCCGTGTTTGTTGCTCAACTTAGTATTCTGAACTTTGTGCAAAAAAAAAGGGTGGGATAAAATTCAGTCAAATAAAAGCTGAACTGAGACCAATGGCAGAGTGTGCAAGTGGTAGGTGTAGGAGCTGACGTCTGCAGTAGTTCTTCCTGTCTAGTATGACCTCGCCATTCTCCTCAGGTGATGCTGCCTGTTTTCTCTCCTTGCGTCGGGCTGGGCTGGCCTCGTGATGGGTATTGGCTAACAGAACATGGCATGTGGATTAGGTAGACGTGGGATTTTACTATATTTATTGCTTTCTAATCTTTTTTTAATGTCATGAACATCTTTCTGAGTCAAAGGAGATAGTACTTAACAGCATGATTTAAGATAGCTGAATAGTGTTTTATTGTATGTTTGTGCCATAATTTCCGTAGCCTAATTTCCTTATACATTTAAGACATATCCTTTTGACAGAGTCTTTATAGTTAACATTGATTTTTTTTTCCCTTAGGATTAATTCCTACATGTAGAATATCTGAGTCAAAGTGCTTTGATATGCATTGCTTAATTGCTCAAAAGTCGTCCCACTTCATATTCCACCCAGCAGCGTGTGACTGAGCCCATTTCTTTACATTTGTGTACCTGATTCTTTTTTTTTTTTTTTTTTTCATCTGTGCTCTTTGAGGGTAGGAACTTCTGAATGCTTGGCTTATTGCTTTATATCAGGTATTTGATAAATGTTTTTCAGATGAATAGCTAACATTGTTATGCGACTGTATGTGAAATTTACTAATGAAAATGCCACAGCCTTTTTCTTTTATAGTAGTTTACCAGGTACTTCATTCAATGGGAATATGCTTTACAGTTTTAGATAATTAAGAGCAAAAATCCATGGTTGAGTTACCATATATGACAGCTAGAGCAGAGAGTATAGATTAACAAGTTCGTAGGTAAGCAGAAATGGCTTTTTGTCAGTGCAGAGAATGTTAGCTAAAGGAATGGAATACTAATCACAGATGTTCTCCCTTTCAGGTGTGCTTTAGAGTCTTCTGGTTCAGCAGCTCATCAGAAGCCCCCCTGTGAGAGTGAGTCATCTCAGTTGGTGTGTCCACAAGCTAGTGTGAGTAGGCTGACTTACGTGTCTGAACAAGAGAGCTCCTGTCCCACTACAGCCTCAGATCTTGGCCCTGAGGGCCGCAAGGTGGGCAGCGTTTCTATTATTTCTTTAGTAAGGCTTATGGCTTTAAAGTGATACCGTTGTAGGAGTCAGACTGAAGTTGAGGCCTTGTAATTTCTGTTGCTGTTGTAACTTTAAAATGTGTGTGTATGTGTGCACATGCATGCGTGTGTGTGTTTTGATCAAATAGCTACTCATGCTGAGTAGGCAGTAGAAGTACAACTATTTCAATTTTCCAGTCCGGTGGGGACCCTTGCCAGGCACACTGGAATGGAGCGCACTGTGATCCACCGATGCTGTGGGATTCACAGGGAGTTAACTACACATCTGCCTGGACTTAGTGATGGTTCAACAAAGGTTATTGGGAGGGATAAGTAATATACCGAAGCCATATTTTGTAAGACTGCTTGGCAGGGAGGAAGCAGACAAACAAATGAGGGAAGATACGGAGTTGTAAAGTGCACACTGCATTGGAAGGACCCCTGGAAGTCTGGAATGACTGTAGTGAATTGTACATGGGGAAAAGAGGAGAGGCCAAACCATGAAGAGTCTTAGATGTAGAACCTGGGAGTTCAAAGGTTCTTAAGCAGGACATTGACGTGATCTGTGTTGATGTTTTATTTTTTTTTATTTTCTTAAGATTTTATTTATTTATATGAGAGAGAGAGTGAACGCATGAGCCAGGGTGGGGGGGGGTGGGAGAAAGGGAGGGGAGAAGCAGGCTCCCCACTCAGCACAGAGCCTGGTGCAGGGCTCTGTCCTAGGACCCTGGGATCAGGACCTGAGCCAAAGGCAGATGCTTGATCCACTGAGCCACCCCGGCGCCCCTGTGTTGTTGTTTTAAAAGCTCGTGGCACTGGCAGTGTGGAGGAGGCACTGAGGAGGGGCAAGATCAAAACCGGGAGAATTTGACACAAGGCTGCTGAAGGCAGGCGAGAGATGGCATGGGCTTGCATTAAGGTAGTGGCAGTGGTGGTGGGAGAGAAGCGGGTAGATACGAGAGATTTATGTGAGAGAAGCTAGACTTTTGTTATCTATGTGTGTGTGTTGTGAATATGAGAGTATTCAGTTTTTTAATGAGCTGCATTTGCCTGTTGTGTTCAATACAGTCCTCCTCCACCAAGCCCTTACTAAATATATCCACTAAAGTTACTATGTATATGATGTCACCTTGGACAGATCATTGAAAGCGGTCTTTTTGATGATGCTGGTAAATGTTGGGTCTCTCTGTTCTTAGCTAGTGGTTACAGGCTGAGTTGCAGAGTTAGATGGGCTTTCCTCTGCTATTTTCTGAGATAGACTGTAACTTCCCCAAGCCCATTTCTTCATCTATAAGGAGGGACACTGATGTAAGAATAGGGCTTGGCACCGAGAAGTTACCACTGAATACATACTGGCTGTTATTTATTTTTATTGAGTGGTTGATGATGTCTGGTAAATAACCTGGTCTTTGTTTATTAATGTCTATTTCTGTTTGGACTAAGAGAAATTTTCAAACCAAGTGTGGAGAATAGTCAGTTAAGTGCATCTTAACTTAAATGTAAATTCCAGCTGGTCCACCTTGCAGAGCTGTAGACATCATTCCTAAGGTGATGCCTTATAATGAAATGAGTATATGAACATTGACTAGGGTTGTTACTTCTTACCTAAGAAAACAGAACCACGTAATCTTAGACATTGGAAAAGACTTAGTGCTCATAGAAATTAGCATCTTCAAGCATAACAGCAGTGTAAACAAACAAGGGGGGTGGGACAGCCTATGAGCTGCATTGATTCTTCCTGACCTCGTGTTGATATCATTCGAAAACTTGCTCAGCCCCCACTCCTGTGTTATTAATTTAATTAGATTTTTATTGTACAGCTTCCAGGAAAACGATCCCTTAAATTTGAAAGAAAGTACTTTTCACTGGTCCTTTATCTGTGTAATTTGTCAGAGAGGTAATTGCTATATATTTTCTCTTTAATCCCCTCCCAATTTCTGTGAAACAGTAACTTAACACTTCTAACTTTTCATCTTGAGTTTCACAGCTGTAAAAAGTTGGCCTTTTTTCCAGAGTTAATGTGTAGATCTCTTCTTTATTTGAGATTATATCAGCATGGTTTGAATTAGTAAAAGTTTGTGGATTATTTAACATTTTTTGTCACATACAGAGTGATGTCACCAGTGAATTGAGCACCACGATTATTCGAGCCAGTCCAATTCCGTCAGAGGAACAGGCTGTGGAAAGGCTGAGAGAAGAAGGTCCATTTCAAAGTAGAAGTAAAGTAGCACTATCATATAATCAGAAAGACTCCGATACAGACAACGTGACTGAAACGACTTCTCTGAGTAGCAAACCTGAAGATGTAAAACCTTACTTGAGGTTGAATAAAGATCTTTCCTCCAGGAGTGGAGAACTATCAGAAACCGGTGCAGTAGGGTTGACCTCTAACCCCAGTGATCTGGACCAGATCAGCCTGGCTCTACGGAGCAAGCCAGGTCTCACCCGCCCACTTGTGTCAGCGATGCCACACCGCCCTGTGTCACACCAGGCATCTGTGAACAAAGGTGAAAGAGTAGCCTCTGAAGATACGTTAACTGCCGACAGTGCAGTAAGTGGCCAGATTCCTCATCGGATGACCCCTGGAAACCACGGCGCCCCTGTTCCCAGCACTGTGTCCTGTGGCTCTGCTCCTGAGGTGCAGAACGTGCCCACCGCAGTTCCTACGCTCTTGACTCAGCATTCTTTTACCACAGCTCCCTTTGCCCAGCAGTATTTGGGAACACTGCCTTCAGCTGGAAATGTCGCTTTGCCTCAGTGCCGTGCGGGCAGCGCCACTGTCTGTGGATTCCCGGGAAGCTGTCCATATCCTGCTGTCGCAGGAGAGCACGTTCAGAACTCTGTGGCCATGGGAATTTGTCTAGGACAAAACGTCAGCTCTGGATTGATGGGTGCCTCTTCCCTTTATAACCCATATTCTGATACCTTAAATCAGAACCTTCTAAGTACAGCGAAACCTTTTCCTGTGCAGTCTGTTGGTGCACATTGTGGAATCGAACCGTGGGATTCAGGAATGCTGTCAGGATTTGGTAAGATGCTTTTTCTCTTATCGCTTATTGTTGCTTGCTATTATTTAAAAATGGAGGTTTCTCAAATGAGGCCACAAAACGAGTTTGTTTGAAGGAGATACTGGTTGGTCTGAATTTCTCTTAATTTTATTCGTTGTCCTAAATTGAGAACACAGACCATAATATATTTCTGTGCAAGGGTCCCTGACATGGCTTCAGAAAAACACAAACACTCATGCAGGTGAAACGCCCCAATGCCTTTGTGTTCCTGTCTCTCCTGTACTCAGCATTTAGATTTCTGTTATTCTTTCAACTAGGAACCGCCCAGTTTAGAATTGGTTCCCTGGAGGAGTCTCCTTCCGCTTTTTAAAGTCTTTTGGGGAATAACAGTTGTGAGAGACAGCACCCTTCTACCCTTGTCTGCAGTGGCTGAACTGCCCTCAGATTTTTGCTAGAGACAGCCACTGCTGGGTGCTATGCTTTCCCTGACACAGTGCACACGACCACTGGCATGCTGTCTTCTTCTCTACCCTCTTTTTCTTCTCGAGGAAATTCCAAAGTTACTGCATAAGGTTGGCGAAAAGATTGGTCTTATTAAAATTCTGGGTTGGGGCGCCTGGGTGGCACAGCGGTTAAGCGCCTGCCTTCAGCTCAGGGCGTGATCCCGGTGTTATGGGATCGAGCCCCACATCAGGCTCTTCAGCTGTGAGCCTGCTTCTTCCTCTCCTGCTCCCCCTGCTTGTGTTCCCTCTCTCGCTGGCTGTCTCTATCTCTGTCAAATAAATAAATAAAATCTTTAAAAAAAAAATAAAATAAATAAAATAAAATTCTGGGTAGATGTGCAAACCCTGAAAGTTAGAGCCCTCTGTAAGTTTCTTATTAGGTTAGGTAGTGGCTTATATTTGTGGTAGAAAAAAGGAAGAGATTACTAATAGGCAATAACATTGAAGAATTGATTAGCTGCAGACTGTGGGTTTGATCCATTGCACTTGTTCTTCCTGGGTTGGATACAACAAGAAACAATTATTGGCCTGTGCTGAGGCTTATACAATGTCAAGGACTCCTTAAGACACCGGGCACTTCATACCGTAGCTCTTGGGTATCAACAGGTAGTCTATAAAAATTTCCATTTAACCGATCGTGCTTTTACTCAGGTGTTTAATATACCTTGCATTTGACCATGCTTTATCTTTACCCAGGGAAGGTAAGAGTACCTGAGGAGTTGAAGTTTCCTCATGCTTGCTGTGTGGGCATTGCTTCACAGACCTTCCTTAGCGTACTTAATCCGACTGACCGCTGGCTACAGGTCAGCATCGGGGTTCTCACCGTTAGTGTTAATGGTGAAAAGGTAAGCTTTCTGTGTCTTTCTCATTTGACTTAGCAATTGCGTGATGATTAATGCTGGATCTCTCTCTAGTACTTCCTTTTATACAGGGGAGTCGGTCCCCCCCATCCTTGCACAGAATCATTGCAGTGGTATATGAAAGAATAACATTGTGTCTTTTTCTTAGCCCCCCCTTTTGTTGTAGTATGTCCAGTGTAAGAATTGAAGTCTGAATTTGTTTCTCATTTTTCTATCAGTTATTTATCATTATATTTTGTTATTTATTCATCAAACCATGTAAATGCGCGTTTAGTGCTATTTAAACCACTGAAAGTTCTGATTTCTGCTATTTGTTTTGTTAAATGTGATTGAGTATAAGTTGCTGTCATTTATCAAAAAGTTACTCCCTTTCAGTAAGGGGAGTCTTTTTGACTAATTCACCTGATCACGTTCTTACATGGTCTTACAATTTTCACATTAACTCTTACAGCAAGAGTGTCTCACGTGATCAGCTAGAGGTGCTGAAGTACACTATTCTGAATCTGCTTTCACGATTACAATGACCTACGTGCACATGAGTGAGCAGGGAGGGTGGGAGGTATGGTCAGCAACTCTTATTTTGGAATGTCCTGGTTTTGCAACTGCTGCTTGCAGACGAGCATTGGTGGATGAATTTACTTTCCCTCTTACTTCCTGGTAATAACCCTTGTTTACCTGGGAAAATAAGATTGTGTCTGGTCTCCCTCTTCCCTTTTCCGAGCCTTTCCTCTCTGATCCTGAGGTTAGATGGAAAGTATGTGATTGGTGGAAAGCATTAAGGGCGAGAGATGAGCTTGGAGGCCCTTTTAGGGGCACTTAGGAAGTAGTGTTCCTTCTGGACACGGGAGTAGAAAAGAATGCCCTTGTGTACAGTGAGGAGAGAGGGTTTGAAGTGAGTCTAATCATGCACTTGGAGGCCTGATTAGGACCTTGGAGGTCAGTCTAAGCCCCCTGATTGTACAGCCACAAAAACCAGTCCTGGACAATGTGTGGGGTACCAGGGGCTCTTTTAGTGGAAGTGAGGGTGTAGATAGCTATGTTTATTTTAAACAGACCAGGGAGCACACGTTCAACTTAGCTTCGGAAGTCTTCATAATTTTGGCTAATTGTACTTTACAGATAATGAGTTATAAGACTTGGATATTTTGGAAGAGAAATTTTTGGATTTGATAGTTTGGGAAGAAAGGGATCTTAAACCAATTGATCCTAATTCTTGATTTTCCTAGTGAAGCCGTTTCTTTTTTTTTTTTTTTAAGATTTTATTTATTTATTCGACAGAGATAGAGACAGCCAGCGAGAGAGGGAACACAAGCAGGGGGAGTGGGAGAGGAAGAAGCAGGCTCATAGCGGAAGAGCCTGACGTGGGGCTCGATCCCATAACGCCGGGATCACGCCCTGAGCCGAAGGCAGACGCTTAACCGCTGTGCCACCCAGGCGCCCCGTGAAGCCGTTTCTTAATGAACTGTGTGGCTCTTTTTTTTTTTTTAAGGTGGATCTTTCAGCATATCCTTGTCTAGTCTTCAAGAATAAAGTCATCATAAGACCTCATGCCACAGAAGAGATAAAAGTACTTTTCATACCATCTGATCCCGGGATTTTCAGATGTATATTCAGTGTTGCTTCTTGGCCATTTTCAGCAGATGCTGATACCATAGCACAAGCAGAAGCCTTGGCAAGCAGAGTCATTCTCACGGCTGTTGCTGAGACCCCTGTGATTGAGGTAACTACTTATAAGCAGGTCTTTGTCATGCCTGGCATTTGAATGAAGGCTGTTTAACCTTAGTACTTAGGAAAAATGAATATGTGGTTAAGTGTGCCACAAAGTTACTTTCCAGTTAACTGTTGGTTCTTAATATCTTCTTATTTTAGAACTTAAAATTATTTCTGTTATTTTATAGAAACACAGATATACTTGCTAGATGTGGGTGTTAGTTTGGGATGTTCCGAAGTCACTAGACATATTGGGTTGTTTTTTAAAGGAGACTAAGAAATGTAACCAGATCAGTGATTATCCCTGGTGCTGTATGTAAATGTTGGATGTTATATATTAGCCTTTTAAAATTTTTTAATTATTTATTTTTTTAAAGATTTATTTATTTAGGTAATCTCTGTACCCAATGTGGGGCTCAGACTCACAACCCCCGAGATCAAGAGTTGCATGCTCCACTGACTGAACCAGCCAGGTGCCCCATATCAGCCTTTTAAAAATACTTTAAGAAACAATACAGTAAGCGGTTAGGTAGGGGAAATCTTGAATATATGAATATAGGGAAAATAAGAACAGCTGCCCTATATTACACGAATGAGTGTTTCAGCTTGGAATAATGTTCAGTGACCACATCACATATGGATTTAAAAGGCATTTTGATGTTCGGTTGAATGGACATGAAGACTAAGCTTCTTGGGTGCTGGAAGACAGCTCAGACAGTGTCTCTAGTGATGAAGAAGCCACCAGTGTTGACAATTTTGCCAGAGTTTGAATACAATTGTTTTCTCCCTGGAGTACTTCTTCCACACACTGCGTACCATATGTCACTTTGTCCAGATGTCACCTCACACTGTCGATAAAGTGGCAGTCCCTACCTGTCTCCTCATCCCCCACGCCCACTTCCCTTTCACTTAGTTTACCTTTCTGCTTAGCATTTTCAGCAGTGACGTACTAAATATTTACCTGTTTATTGTCTGATCCCTCTTGCCCCCACTAGAGTGTAAACTCTTTGGGGGGCAGAACATGTGTCTCTTGTTCATTTCCAGAATAGTGCTTGGCACATAGTAGGGGCTCAAGTAATAGTTGTTGAACTCTTGATTCAAATAGAAAGTGGAAATAGCAATATTTCTAAATGTAGATGGTTTTTTGAAATATTATATTACATATATGTGTACCAAGACCAGTGAATATAGTCAGCTAGCTATTTCATCCATATTGTTAAAGATTTATGTATTAAGTCTGGCCAGAGAAGACTTTGGATCATCTGTTGGGGAAATTGGGGTTTGTTAGGCATTTTAAAGTATATTTACAGTTTCTTTGGGTTTTTTTTTTTTTTGAGATTTTATTTTTATTTTGAGAGAGAGTATGTGCATGAGTGGGGGGAGGGGTAGAAGAAGAGGGAGAGAATCTCAGGCAGACTCTGCTGAATGCGGAGTCTGATGTGGGGCTTGATCTCACGACCCTGAGATCATGACCTGAGCCGAAACCAAGAGTTGGAGGATTAACCAACTGAGCCACCCAAACACCCCTGAAGTACATTTATGGTTTCCAGACGTGTTGGGAATGTTTCAGCTGCCACTTCCCATTGCGTACCCCACACTAGAGTCAGAATGTGAGTTGGGGGGGAAGGAGAGAGAGATTCCATACTGTGGTATGTGCTCAATTTATGTTAATGTTCCTTGTGTGCTTGAAAAGAATGGCTCTTCTTTCTCTTGAGTGCAGAATTCTTTCGCGTATCCTTTAGCTCTGATTTATTACTATGTGGTTCTAGTCTTTTGGCCTCTGAGAGAGGTGTCTGTGGATTTGTCTCTTTTTCCTTATAGTTCTTTTGATATTTGTCTTGGGTATTCTGAGCTCTTTAGTTATGTGCAAACGTTTAGACTCAAGATCATTTTATCTTCTAAGTGAAATCGTTCCTTTTTAAAGTAACAATTCTCTTTCATCCTTCTTTTGTATTAGTTTGGAAGTTACACATTTCTATTCCCTTTTTATTCAGATTGGTTACTCAGGTATAAAATTAATCAAGAGCTCTGTTCTAGCCCAAACAACTCAAAAAGCTACAGTCATTTTAATGTTGATCTTTTCCTTCTGTAATCTTTGACTAATACTTTAGTCCCAAATGTTTTAAAACTCCAACATTGAACTTTTTGTAATGGATTGATCAAGCTATTTATACATTTTTTTTGCTCATTGTTTCTTGAATCTTCTATTTTTACCTTTTTAACAGACTCTATTATCTGTATTTATTTATTTATTTATTTATTTAAAGACTTTATTTATTTATTTGACAGAAAGAGAGAGAGCCAGCGAGAGAGGGAACACAAGCAGGGGGAGTGGGAGAGGAAGAAGCAGGCTCCCAGCGGAGGAGCCTAATGCGGGGCTTGATCCCAGAACACTGGGATAACGCCCTGAGCCAAAGGCAGACACTTAACGACTGAGCCACCCAGGCGCCCCTCTATTATCTGTATTTAAAATGTACTGGGGCGCCTGGGTGGCACAGCGGTTAAGCGTCTGCCTTCGGCTCAGGGCGTGATCCCAGTGATCTGGGATCGAGCCCCACATCAGGCTCTTCTGCTATGAGCCTGCTTCTTCCTCTCCCACTCCCCCTGCTTGTGTTCCCTCTCTCGCTGGCTGTCTCTATCTCTGTCGAATAAATAAATAAAATCTTTAAAAAAAAAAAAAATGTACTTATTTTATAGTTAATCTAGATCATTTCTAGTTTTTCAGGTGCTGATTCTTCTGCTAGTTTTGCTAGTCTTCCCGATTATTTTCTTCATGTGGTTTCTAATTTTTGAATTGATAATTTAAATTTTTAATTTTATTTATTTATTAAAGATTTTATTTATTTATTTGTCAGAGAGAAAAAGAGAGCACAAGCAGGGGGGTAGCAGGCTCCTCGCTGAGCAGGGAGCCTGATGCAGGGCTTGATCCCGGGACCCTGGGATCATGATCTTAGCTGAAGGCAGATGCTTAACTGACTGAGCCACCTAGGCATCCCTGATAATTTAAATTTAAATTTTTTAAATGTGAGTTCACGTCATGGAGGCTGCTCTTTGCTATAGAAATCCCATGTGTCCTGGTTTTTCAAAGTGTCCAGGGAGAGGACTCTGTATAAATGCTGGGGGCACTAAAGGTTTCAGTGATTTTTCAGCTTAGAGCTCCCATGCCTACTGTGGTGTAGGCCTGGGCTTTTCTTTCCTACAAATGATCTTCTAACATCTGCCCATCTCTGGACAAACTTCCCCGTTATCGCCTCCTGGCCTCAGACGTGTAAACAGAATTTTTCCAGGTCCCTTTTCTTAAAAGGGCACTTCTTTGAATTTCTGCATTTGATGCAGGAAGCTCAAATTACATTCCAGCCTCACCCTGCCCACAACAAGCTCAGAGTCCTACCTTCTGTTCTCAGGAGGGTGTTGAAGCTCAACTCCCTTGGGAGTGGGTTGATCCCAGACCTTCATGGACCACCATGGAAGTCAGCTCCCATTTGCAAGTCTGTTTTTTATTTCCCTTTATATTTGACCAGGCTAAAGAAATTTATGTGTATTTTAAATATTATCCAACATTTCTGTATGTGTGGGTGTGAGGGGTCTATGTTAGGTGGTTCTCCAGTGTTTAAAGAAGTCATCTGTCATGATGACAGGCACTCATTTTAAACTTTTGATATGTCTATTTTGATATCCTTTTAAACATTTTCAGTTTTGTCAGAAATTTGGACTAAATCTGAAAATGCCAACATATATTTTGAAGGGAATTGAGAAGCTAAAATTGTATAATAATAGAACTCATAGCTCGTTGAAGGGAAGCTTATTGTCAGTTTGTCTTAAGATCTAACAGTCTTTTCAAAGTAGCAACAACAAATGTATTGCTTTGTTCTATAGTTTATATTTGGATACATAGACTACCTCAAACAAAGAATTTAACATTTATTTTTGTAGAAAATAACAGTCGTAAATGGCCTAGGGAAGCTTAGGTAAGTTTACATTGAATGCTGACTATTTGTGGCTGTAAAGAACAGTGATATGAATATAAGCTGTGGTATTTGTTGATATATTGCTTTTTAGAAATCAGTCTTTTCTTTCATAATTAGGTAGAAACAGAAAAGAAAGATGTTCTTGATTTTGGCGACTTGACTTACGGTGGCTGGAAAGCTCTGCCATTAAAATTGATAAACAAGACTCATGCCACTGTGCCAATCAGACTTGTTATTAATGCTGTAAGTACTAACATACAGTAAGAAACTTTACAGAGCACATTGATTGGGAATTGTACACTCCTGATATCATTCTTGATTAATTTTTCTTACGGCAGTAAATTTTTTTGTTAAGGATTCTGTCAACAGATTTAACATCACACCAACATTGTACTATTGGCTTTATTGAAACGGATTCTTCTATTTCTGAACAGAACGCCATAGCCTGGCGCTGCTTCACGTTTTCCAAGGCACCCGTCCATGCTTCTCTGAAAACAGCTCCATATGTCGACGTGATTGCTCAGCTGGCAGCTCCTTCTGTGGTCAACCACATGATGCCTGCCAGTTATGATGGACAGGTAAGCTGGGGGGGGTTGCAGCACTGGCTTTGAATTAAAGAGGAAGTTAAGTTTCCAAACAGCTTATCTTTCATTAAGACTTAAACCTTAATGCTAGTGTAAATTTTATTTTATTTTATTTTATTTTACAGGATCCAGAATTTCTGATCATTTGGGTTCTTTTCCATAGTCCAAGGAAACGGATCACTTCTTCAGGTATCATGTGTATGTTTTTTGGGAATTGCTTTACTCTGTAGCTAAATAAACCACAAAGTTAAGGCATATTTCCTTCATCAGTAAATGTGAATACTTTGAGTAATTTGTCAAATATTTTATGTTTTTTTTTAAATGGGGCAGAGAGCATGCATGCTGTTTTGGGTCAAACCCATGTATGGGTAACCCCAGCGAGTACCACTGAAAACTTTTTGGGATCTTTTCTGTTCGCTGATTTTTATCACATCTACCAGTTGGATGTTTTCTTTCTTTTCTCCTTTCCCCTCCACGCATTTCTATCCCTGTTTGAATTCTTTAAAAGGTCATCTTGCTTAGAATTTCTCGTGACCTCTGAGGACATAGCGTTGGACCACATGAGGCATTTAGAATTAAATAACTCTCTGGTCTCTGAACTAAAAGAATGAACTTTTATAGAGATTTTAGACTCAGCAGAAGAGTTCTTGGCAAGAATCGATATAGAAGTTGATAGCCCAAACCCTACACCAGTCATTAAAAGTGTTGGTCTTCAAGCAAGAACAGGAATAGCTAGGATACACGCTCCAAAAGACTTACAGGTACCCTAAACTCTTCTTTTTGCCATGATTTTATGTTCAGGTTGATTTCATTCTAATTGTGACATTATTTAAAATGTCGGTTTTACCCCATCCTCTAGACTATGCACTTGTTTGCCAGTATGGCTTCCTCAACAAAGCAGCACTTACCTTTGAAAAATGCTGGGAATATTAACGTTTACTTAGATATCAAGGTAAGAATTTGTGTCAGAATGCAATGCCATAGTATTTCCTCAGACTGTGAGGCTGAGTATCTCCTCACATTCTGAAGGTTGCTCAGCTGCCTACCTTGGCAGAGCGCCATGGGGATCAAACAGAAGAACCTATGTGAGTGCTTTAAAAGCTGGGGGTTACACTAGTATGAAATAGATTGAAATAGATGGCAGGGCACTTTAATTTTGACATCTGATGCTCTATATGTAAGAACCAAGTTCTAGATTAGTTCCTGAAAAATGTGTGTGTTATCCTGTGGGTAGGTGGAAGTGGAGGAGAGTGATCACATATGTAGACGTTATTTCCGAGACATGTGGGTGAGCAAGAGGGTATTAGTGACAGGAATGTCATGGAATGTCATGGGGTGGGAGATGAAGTTTATTACGGAAGAGGAAGTGCCCTTTCCAAGAGAATAAGACAAGGCGGGGCAGTGACAGAGAAGGCAGAAGGGAAAAATAACCTATCAGAGTAAATGAAAAAATGAGAGTAACGGAGTAAAAACCACATTTGCCTAAGTCGGCATTTAGTTATAATTGTATAAATATTTAGATCCCAGATCAAGGAAGTCACTTTTCAGTGGATCCAGAGAATCTGTTCCTTAAACCTGGAGAAGAACACGAAGTTACAGTTACATTTACTCCAAAGGACCCCAAAGCCTGTGAGGAAAGGTAATATAAAATTATTTATAATGACAAGTTTTTACTCTTCTCTCAAAACAGCCAATATGCTTCAGTCCATAGCCAGAATGATAGAGTACATGTTTTATCTCACCTAATAGATAATAAAGCTCTGTTTAACCTCTTTTTGCCTCAGATTTTCTTCTTTTTTTTACTAAAACTCCTTTATAACCAGCTGACTAAAAATTAAGTAATTACTATTTTCAAGTATATTCTGACAAAAGTAAATATAAAATGTCGGTCTTGATGTTTCTCAGTAACCTTTCCTTGCTCTCCAAGGAAACCATTGCCAGTGGCTGTTAGTTTAAGATGCTTACCCACCCCCAACCCCACCCCGCCCCTTCTCCAGGTTTGTGACATTTTGGTGCCCAAATCATACGTGAATATTACCGGATAGTGGTCAGAGCAGCATTGTGATTCGTAAACAGAGCATGTTGTCCTGAGACACACGTGGCCTGCCCTCCACCTGGGTTACAGAATGCCTTAGTGCGCTCAGTCTGCTCCTGTGACCTGACAGAAAACAGCCGGCCTGCACAGACGTGAATACTTGTGCCTGGAGTGCGTGCCCGCAACTTCACTGGTTAACTCTTTCATCTAGGAACTTTCCTCAGCTCCTCCCAAACTCCTCATAAGTAGTAGTTGGTAATACTCCTGTGGCCCCGTGAACTTCCCCTCTCCTGTTACGTAGATGGTACTGTGACTGTCTCCTTGTCTGTATTCTTCTCTGTAATGTAAGCTCTAAGGGTGCGAATGTCATTGTATCCTCAGCACCCAGTTCCGTCTCTTGGGACAAAGGAAGCCTGTGGGGAATAGATGCCAATAAAATTGAATTCTGGACATTCAACTTAGATGGTTTTCTTTGTTAGGATCTTAAAAATATTCGTGCAGCCATTTGGACCTCAGTATGAAGTGGCGTTAAAAGGTGAAGTGGTTTCTTCAGGAAATAAACCTCTGACGCCTGGCTCTTGCTGCTCAGATGTTCCATCGATTTTGTCCAACAAGCAGTTTCTGGCCTGGGGGGGTGTCCCTCTGGGTAGAACGCAGTAAGTATGCATGTAGCAGCCTCTGCACGTGAAGATTCTGCTGACATTACCTAGCGTTAGTCTCCACTGTGATAATTATGACCACGTTAATGTTTTTGGAGTTGAAATAAAGCTGTCTTCTATTCCTTAATCTTCCTATCATTCATTCAGAATGTTTTAATTAAAATTTTCACCTCTGCAATCCAAAAAAATAAGTTTCCGTTTTCTTAAGCTCTTTTCGCTGCTGATTACCAAATTTAAGCAATTAAGTTTCTTTGTTCTCTCTGGAAAGCCCTGTCGAAAGGTAGGAAGAAAAAATAATCGGACACCTTGCATTCAGCTTAAGGAGTTTACAAAGTAGTTGGTAAATTCTTTGTACTTGAGTATAAGGAGTCTTTAATAGAGGAGATATATTCTGTCATAGTTTAATGTGAATTACATCTTGAATCTTATTTTTATGTGTACTTTGATTTATACATTTTGAATATGAACTCTTAAGTTAATAAATTGGCACATAATATATAGTATGGTAAAATATTTTTCCTTTCATAAGCTTAGCAACATAGCTAAAATGTTTTTTACCAGCCTCAAATATCACTAATTAATAACCTAGTAATGATTAAACTTCAGTGTTTCCTCTTCCCTATTTTGCATTTTTGTGTTTGACCTAAATGTTTTACCCATACATTTCTGTGGCACCTGAGAGATAAGAAACGTCTGGCTGAGTCTGTACGATAGGTACTTCTTTAAAATTATAGTTTTGTCAGTGCAAAAAGCATCAGATTGAACCTCCCTACTTTATAGCGTTCATACATCTGCTTAACCGTCCATGTAGTCATATGTACCTTGTCTCGTTCCAAAAGCAGTTTTCAAAAAGACACAGGAAGATAAAAACAGTTGAGGGCTGACTGCTGGGGGAAAATAAGACATGGTCACCATAACGGTAGTGCCCAAAGGCTCACCTGCAGACCCTGTACACTTGCCTTGATGTGGGTCTTGGTTCTGACCCTTCCCCCATCATCCTGGAACAAGTCACAGTGTTCAAAGGTTAAAAACAAACCAGTTACTGTGGGAGAGAGTATAGCTGTTCCTGCTACAGACTTCAGGAAGGTGTTTCTTCCAGGGTCCTTTTAAAGAGAGATCCATACAGTATAGTGAGTCTCAAAGTCAAACAACGTCACAGGAAATACCCCTATCAGGATGCTCCCCCTTTGAGGTACTCAGTCCAGTCTGGACACGTCACATGTGAACACTCAGCTAACGGTGTTGTTTGGGTACTAAAGCATGTGGTGGCTTGACTGAGACAGCTTAGGCCCCTAGAAGAAGGGTGGGCTGTGTGTCTTTAAGCAGCTCTCAGTAAAGATTCTCTCCGCTAGACCTTTAAAAAATCCTGAATGGCAGGGGGTTTGAGGTATTGTGCCCTCTTTAGTAGCTCCTTTTGTTGGTCATGTCATATGCCTTTTGTAGCCAGTTAAGATGGAATACACATTGAAAGGAAGGGCTGAACAAGGGCATGTTGCTGTAGAGAGGATTTTTCCAGTTCTGTACAGTTGAACCTGAACAATGTCCTGTATGCCAGATTTCTCCTTGAAACATTAATTTGTGGTCTACTCCAGTATATGTACAAATAGTGATTGAGACCTTGAAGTTCTGTGTTGTGGAAGGTGGCCAAAATAACTTAGCTGTTCAGATCAGCCATTGATGTCTAAGTAAAAGGAAGAGAAAATTCACTCTCCAGTATGCCCTGGCAACCATAGTCAACCATACAGAGCAGACTCTGGCAAGCATCAGTTCTTGAGTGTCTCCATTGATAAACAGCTTACTCTATTATTGTTCTTTCCTTTAATCAAAGGCAGAAGAGAGCTCAATAAGAGTCATCATCATCCTTGTGTTGTTCCTGACAGAATTCCCCGCCTGTGATAAAATTTGCAGCAATTGATCAATATGGTAGAAATCTTAAAATCTAGCTGCTCCAGATGCCATAACATCCTAAAATCTTACAACTTATCTGAAACAAAATTAATGTGTGCTAAACTTTTTTTAAAAAATAAATTACATTAGTTAAGTTGAAAATGGGGGCACTGTCTTGTGCATACTTCTGGACTTGTCAGTGGCACTTTTTCCCTGTCACTCACTTGAGTGAAGGGACTTCAGGCTGTCCTTCTTTATTTCTTGGCTTCCCTTCCTCATGGAGATTCGTGGACTGCCTTCTAGTCCAACAGATGGAAGTGTAAGCCCCATGCCTGCACAGGGAATTGACCTGAAGAGCTGTCATGCCCCCTGTTTATAGTTGGCTAGGTGTCTTACCTCAGCCTGGAGGAGCTTGCCAGTCATGTGAGAAGGACACTACCGTAGTCCTTGGATGCTTAGCACCAGCACCTGGTGGCTAAAAGTTGGCTTGCTGAAGGCAGTAGCTCCATAGGAAGCATGCTAATGTATGCACAGTATGTGGTGCAGTGCCTGCCTAGCTAAACTATGGACTTGAGTTTCTGTAGTCCCCTTATCTCCATTGTAGTGTCTTGCACAGAATGATTTTTTCCACTCCAAGTATCTTGTGCTACTCCTTTGTAAAGATGTTGCAGCAGAGTTTATGATAAAGTGGTGTTCTGTCTGCTTAGAAAGAGATCTTCCTATTTTCTGTCCATTAGAAATGTCCTACGAAGCAGTCAGAGGCTGTGACCCAGTAAATGCTGGGAGAGGTTAGAGTAAAGAGGAAAAAAATCATATATAGTGGGGGGCGGGGGGGCGGTGTTCTCATTGAGTAATGGGTTTTGCCTCAATTATAGATAGAAATGATAATTAATAAATTAAAATCATATTTTCTAAGGATAAAGTGGTCTAAAGTGGTATTTCAGGGCAGAAGACATGAACAGACACTTCTCTAAAGAAGACATATGAATGGCCAACAGACACATGAAAAAATGTTCAGTATCATTAGCCATCAGGGAAATTCAAATCAAAACCACATTGAGATACCACCTTACACCAGTTAGAATGGCAAAAATTAACAAAGCAGGAAACAACAAATGTTGGAGAGGATGTGGAGAGAGGGGAACCCTCTTACACTGTTGGTGGGAATGCAGGTTGGTACAGCCACTTTGGAAAACAATGTGGAGGTTCCTCAAAAAGTTAAAAATAGAGCTACTCTATGACCCAGCAATTGCACTACTGGGTATTTACCCCAAAGATACAGATGTAGTGAAAAGAAGGGGCACATGCACCCCAATGTTCGTAGCAGCAATGTCCACAATAGCCAAACTGTGGAAGGAGCTGAGATGCCTTTCAACAGACTAGAATGGATAAAGATGTGGTCCATATATAGTGTGGAGTATTACTCAACCATCAGAAGGGATGAATACCCACCATTCGCATCGACATGGATGGACCTGGAGAGCATTATGCTAAGTGAAATAAGTCAAGCAGAGAAAGACAATTATCATATGGTTTCACTTATATATAGAACATAAGAAATAGCATGGAGGACATTAGGCGAAGGAAGGGGAAACTGAAGGGGGGAAATCAGAGGGGGAGAGGAACTGTGAAAGACTATGGACTCCAGGAAACAGGTTGAGGGTTTCAGAGGGGAGAGGGATGGAGGGATGGGTTAGCCAGGCGACGGGTATTAAGGAAGGCACATATTGCAATGAGCACTGGGTGTTATATGCAAACAATGAATCATGGAACACTACATCAAAAACTAAAGTACTGTATGGTGACTAACATACCATAATAAATAAATAAATAAATAAATAAATAAATAAACACAGTGTTTATTTTATTCCAATGTTTTTGGATTTTTGAAGTTCTGCATTTTTCCATATTTTCATTCATTCATTCATTCATTCATTCATTCATTCAGGTTTCTCTCGCATAAGTCTGCGTATGTACTTTGGCTATTTGTTGGTTAGGGTTTAGTATTTTTTTCTTATTAATTTGTGTGGACCCTATATAATAAAGAAGTTAACCCTTTTTATTTTGTATAGTTCCTTTTTAAAACTAGACACTGAACCCCCCCAAATTGATAGCTCTACTGCTTGAAAATGATAACCACATTTCTTTAAAAATAGATAAAATATAAAAGCTTTTAAGGAATTCTGTTTTTCAGGGGCACCTGGGTGGCACAGCGGTTAAGCGTCTGCCTTCGGCTCAGGGCGTGATCCCGGCGTTATGGGATCGAGCCCCACGTCAGGCTCCTCCGCTATGAGCCTGCTTCTTCCTCTCCCACTCCCCCTGATTGTGTTCCCTCTCTCGCTGGCTGTCTCTATCTCTGTCGAATAAATAAATAAAATCTTTAAAAAAAAAAAAAAAGGAATTCTGTTTTTCAGTAAATCTTTCCCAGTCAGTGTTCCTGTGAATGCTTTTCTCGGGTACTCTGATAGTGGAAGGTCTTAGATTTTATTCTGAGGTTAAGCTCAGCAACCGTTCCCCTTTATCCCCAGTGGGACAAGACATAGACCACAGTTTAAATAATGTAACTGCCAATATTCAAAATTTGAATAAAATGGAGATTTACTCATGATTTTCTATTCTCCCAATGAAGAGAGGATTCATGTATTTTCAAAGATTGAAGGATTTTTTTTTTACCACTAGCCAGCTGTTATTCCTAAGTCAATTGTACTTGCATATTATAACTTTTTTAAAGTATGGTTAATTCAATGTACTGTTTAAAAGAGTACTTTGTACAAATGAGTCTCTTAGAGTGAAAAATATAAGCAGTGTGCCTGGGACTCCTTGTTCCCGTGAAAGCTTGGAATTCAAGCTAAGCACGGTATTGACTTAGCAACTTAATGATTTTGTTAATCTGGATTTTCATTTGATTGTTTTACAAGACAGATAAGACTTATATGTATAGTATAAATAATAAGGTCCGCTAAGGAGCTATAATAGGAGGATGATTAAACCAAAGAGTTTCTCTGACCAGGTGAGTATGTTTTGAGTATGTTTTCAGAAATGTGGAATCTTAGGACTGTTGGAGATACCTTTCCAGGCTGCTAATAAGTGGCATATGTAATGCAGTCCATCTCTAAACAGTGCGGTCAGTTTTAATTGGCTTTGGTTTTATAGTTGCAGCAGTATCCACAGCGGAAATCTACATTTACAATGTGTAATTGTTTCTAGGCTTCAGAAGCTAGCTTTACGGAATAATTGTACATCTACAACCCAGCATCTGCGACTGCTCATTAGAGGACAAGACCAGGACTGCTTTCAGGTTTGTAGAGTACATGGTGCTGTTCCGTGTTCTTTTAGACCACTTACATGTGTAGACCACAGTGTGCTGCTTCAACTTGGAAGCTTTGGGTTGGGTGTAGTTTGATTCGGGCTCCTGCTTTATTGTATATGGTGATTGTTTTTAAATTGTAGCTTCAGCACACTTTTGGTTCAGAAGAACGACTAACCAGTAACTGTGAGATTAGAATGCGTCCAAAAGAAGACATTCACATCTCTGTGTTATTTGCACCTACTCGATTATCTTGTATGTTGGCTAAACTAGAAATTAAACAACTGGGAATTCGATCACAACCGGGCATTAAGTTCTCGGTAAGATGATTTTATTGCTTTTTTCCTCCCATGGAGTTTCTTACATGTTGTCACTATTTGTTTAATATTGGTAAATTATGTATACTCTGCTTTTTATAAGTCAGAATAGGTGATTGCCTCGCTTCACAAACAAGTTAGGGAGTAATTAATGTACTTTGCACAAGTGTTGTGTTATGAAAGCAGTCTCCATAGTATTCCTGTAGGAAGCTGTCTCTTCTCATGCCTTTAAGTTTCATTTCAGTTTAGAATTTTGAAATGTACCCAACTTTACAGGAACACATGTTTTGGTGAAACCAGATCAAACTGCTTAAGTTACTGACTTTCCAAGTAAATTGTGTTCTTTCAATTCAGCAAAATACCTATTGACACCGTTTACTAGACTCTGTTCCAGAACTAGGGATACAAAGACGAGAGCTTTTTATATTTTGTTTCTTCCCAACATAATTTTTAAAAAGGCTTTCAACTCATTTCTTTAGATATATTTAGAGCAGTGAGAGATAAAGGTGGTAAATCATTGAGAAAAGAAAGGATGGGGTGGTCAAACACACACTCCGTAAAAGTGCATACCTTAAAACTACACAGTTTTTGGCTCTGGGGCTACAACTAAAATGTTGGTCCGTTTTCTAGTGTTAGAGAAGGAATGTAATGATTACAATATTAGCAATGCTTAAAAGGTAGGGTTTTTTTGTTGTTGTTGTTTTGTTTTTTTTGAGAGAGAGAGAGAGAGAGTGAACAGGGAGGGGGGATGGGAAGAGGGAGAGGGAGAAAGAATCCCAACACGGGGCTTGATCTCATAACCCTGAGATCATGACCTGAGCCGAAATCAAGAGTTGGACCCTTAACTGACTGAGCCACCCAGGTACCCCCGAAACGGTTTTTTAAACAGTTGATCTTAATGGCAAATCTAGCTTTGTTTGATGCTGAAGCTTGACATATTCTCTGTGGAGCTCTTCACTTGGCCCCATGAGCTGTGGTGGGCAAAATTGTTTAAAGATATAAGTGGTCAGGTGCCTGGCTGGCTCGGTCATCAGTAGAGCATGTGACTCTCAATCTTGGGATTCTGAGTTTTAGACCCACGTTGGGGTAGGGTTTACTTTAAAAAAAAAAAAAAAGGGGGCTGTCAGTGGTCGTCTTTAGGAAGAACATTCTTCTACGTGAGACGAGGGCACAATGCTGAAGTACCACATATCCTGACAGTCTGGTTTCAAGTAAGAATCAAGTAGTTTGTGGAGAGGACCAGATGGGCTGTGTCTTTCAGACTATGCTGAGTATATTTCCATTAGTTTCACGTTGACTAGACAAGGTGTTAAGATTATTCTTAAGTAAGAATTTCTGGAGAACTAATAATTCCCTGGTGATTTAGGGCAGGACCATTTGATTTGACAGTCACCAAGCAGAAGTTCAGGCTGATGTCCCCTTAAAACAAACCAGGATCCTAGGGGAGTCTGCCTGCGTAGATGCCTGTCCTCTCAGAGGTGGTCTGAATGGGGACCTGAAGTACACAGATGAATATGGCTTTATTAACCTGACAAGAAGGCTTGGACCAGCAGCACTGCTGTATGTTTGTGGAGATGAGGAACCTGGTACCGTGGTGGAAGAGCACTTAACTCTAGTGATGAGATTGGGAGTAGCCCTGCCTCTCTTCTTCACACTCACTCCGGATCAATCTCCACTTGCCGTGCTTCACTCATTTATCTTCCTGGTTTGGTTCTGAGAAACAAGTGAAATTATGCTTTGTGTACCATAAAGCATTATGGGACTGCAATAAAGACACATTTAGTGCATGCTGAGTATATGTCGGGCACTGTTCTTCATCATCCCTGCATGAATTATCACACTTGATCTTCAAAACAACTGAGATAATACCACTGCCTCCATGCCATACATAAGGAAACAAACCTAGAGAGCTGCTTGCCATGATCTTGCATCTTACAAGGCAGTAAGTGGTCCAGGGTTCAAATTCAGACTGCCTGACGGCAAAGCCCGTTTTTATCTATTGTGCAGGCTCTAGGTGTTCATACCACCTCTGCTTTCCAGTCCTATAGAGCAGCACTTCTCAGTCAGAGGCTATTTTACCTTCCAGGGGACTTTTGGCAATACGTGGACACATATTTGGTTGTAACTGTAGGTGGGAAAAGGGTGCAACTGGCATCTAGTGAGTAGAAGCCAGGGGTGCAGCTAAACTCCTGCAAGGCGCAGGATGGCCCCCACCCCAAGGAGTGGTGTAGCTCAGGATGTCCATAGTGCGAGGTTCAGAAACCCCGCCTAGAGCAGTTTTTCCTCTTGAATCTTTGGGTCTGTTAGCATCGGTCAGATTTCATTTCATCATTCCTTAACCTTTTACTCAGCAGTTATTTGCGATTCCTTAGACTTTGAAACACAGGAAGAATACTTATATTGAGTGTTTTCAAAAGTGAACTCTTCCCATTATTTTCTAGTTTCATACATAAAATTTACTGGGAAGTTTCTGTGGAAAGAGAAATTAGAAACAGTTTTGGTTTTCAAAACTACCGAGAGTCACTCTGAATGAGGAAGGATTTGTAGGCGCTTCAGATCTGAAGCACTTTAGAATGCTACCAATCTTTACTCATTTTGGCAAGCCAATACCAGTTTAGGAGGTCCCTAAATTTAATTTTTCAAAGTGTTCTTTTAAGTGTATGACACAACTCAAGCTATTGATGTTTTCAAGTTTGCAAGGCATTCTTTGGAACACATTTTATTTTATTTTATTTTATTTATTTTATTTTATTTTTAAAAAGATTTTATTTATTTGAGAGAGAGAGGGCGTGAACAGGGGGAAGCGCAGAGGGAAAGGGAGAAGCAGACTCCCTTCTGAGCAGGGAGCCTGAGCGGGGCTTGATCCCATAGCCCTGAGACCACGATCTGAGCAGATTGCAGACTTTTTTTTTTTTTTTAAGATTTTATTTATTTGACAGAGAGAGACAAAGCGAGAGAGGGAACACAAGCAGGGGGAGTGGGAGAGGGAGAAGCAGGCTTCCCACTGAGCAGGGAGCCCGATGCGGGGCTCGATCCCAGGACCCTGGGCTCATGACCCGAGCTGAAGGCAGACGCCTAACGACTGAGCCACCCAGGCGCCCCAGCAGGTTACAGACGTTTAAGCAACTGAGCCACCCACATGCCACTGGAACACAGCTTAATATTAGGAATGATAGATCATTTTTAAAGGAGTGTATTATTTAAAGATATTTTATTTTGTTCTATTTTTTAATTTTTTTTTAAGATTTTATTTGTTTATTTGACGGAGAAAGAGAGTACAAGCAGAGGGAGCAGCAGAGGGAAAGGGAGAAGCAGATTCCCCACTGAGCAGGAAGCCTAACTGGGGGCTTGATCCCAAGACCCTGAGATCATGACCTGAGCCGAAGGCAGATGCTTAACCGACTGAGCCACCCGGGCACCCCTATTTATTTGTTTTAGAGAGAGAGAAAGAGAGCACACATGCATGAGCTGGGGGAGGGAGCAGGAGAGAGAGAGAATCTCAGGCAGACTCCCCACTGAGCTCGGAGCTGGATCCCAGGATCCTGAGATCATGACCTGAGCCAAAATCAAGAGTTGGATGCTTAACCGACTGAGCCACCCAGGTGCCCCTTAAAGGAGTGCATGTTAAAGGATATGGAAAGTTTGTTTTCCAGCAGCATACCTATTTTCCTACATTTTTATTTATAGATTTTATTCTCTGAATCCTTGTTTCCTGGTAGTGCTGAACCCTGTGGAAGGAGCCTGGCTTAGAGACAGCACCCGTTGGCACCTAAAGCCTGCCTCCAGTCTGCACTTTGGCTTCCTGCTGGCCAAACTGGCCCCCAGTTAGGCTTCCTGCTCAGTGGGGAATCTGCTTCTCCCTTTCCCTCTGCTGCTCCCTCTGCTTGTACTCTCTTTCTCCGTCAAATAAATAAAATCTTTAAAAAAAAAAAAAATAAATAAAACAAAATAAAAGGGGGTCTGTTCTCTGTGATTTGTTTAAGTTACTGGCTTCTGTTTGGTCCCTTTGGCATACTTCTTTCTCAGTTTGGTAGATCAAAAGCTAACAGGATTATAGAACAATAGATTTTGTTTCACCAATACACTTCATTTTCAAAATTGAGAATTATTGGGAGGTTGGAAGAATCGTATGGTGAACCCTCACATACCCTACCACTTAGATTCTACAGTTAGCATTTTGTTATATCTCTTTGATCACATATCTCACCACCCATCAATTTGTCTCTTTTTTTTTTTATGCATTTCAAAGTAAATTACAAACATCAGTATGTTTCACCCTAAACACTTCTTAAGCAAGTTTATCTATACCATATTCCTTAATCATCTATGCTTGGCTCATATAATAATGAAATAATTTAGCCTATTGGAGGGTAAATAATTTTGCAACTCTTCGATTTGTTTCTGTCCTAAGAGTTCTTTAATATAATGCTGGATTGGAAGTGGGGTAACTAACCAAGGTACACAAAGAATAATAATGGTATTAAATCTGTATGGTTTTTTTTTTTCTGGCTGTAGTTTAATCTTTTGCTTTCTGCTTACATAAAATTAATTTTGGATGTATATATTTTCTCCTTTTAGATACCTTTGTCTGGATATGGAGGAACAAGTAATCTTATTTTGGAAGATGTTAAAAAGTTATCAGACAGTTACATGGTAACAGTGAATGACTTAATACCTGGCAAAGGAAGTAGAATTGTTTTTTCTGTTCATAACACTGGCTCTCGGGCAGCTTTTGTTAAAGCAGTAGGTTTTAAGGATTCTCAGAAAAAAGTTTTGCTGAATCCTAAAGTATTAAGGATTTTTCCAGATAAATTTGTGCTCAAAGAAAAAACACGAAAAGTAAGTATAAGTCTCTGCACTAAAAATATGAACTCATTTTTGGGTTAAATTAAGAATTATGTATTTTATGGCTAAAAACAAGTATTTGAAAGTAATAAAGGAATGGAAATAACTTATCTGATCTTAGAAATGCTGTCATATGCATCCATGTCTGTTGACTGTTTAGGCTCACATGATAGTTAATTCACAATGAAGTGACTTAAGAAAAATATTTAATATTTACTCCTGATTTTTTTTTTTTGGCATCAGGATGTTACTATAATATATAATCCATCAGCCAGAGAGAGCAATTACACAACCACAACAGAACTGTCAACTATATACTTCTTTGGTGGCGATGAAATTTCGAGGCAGCAGTATCGAAGGTAGGTTACTTATCTTAGATGATGTTGGAAACTATTCAGTAGAAATAATGAAGGCTTAAAAATAGTTTGGGATTTGAAAGTTACAGAACATGCTCGGCTACTTATTAGTAAACCGGTGTGAATGGAAACCTTGGTAAAATTTATATAGCTGACAGTCCTCCATGACGTGAGGAAGAAATGCGTGTAGGAAACCCGTCTGCCATTTTTGCATTGTGCCTTTTTTTCTTAACATATGTGTTGTGCCTCTTCTTTATGCAAATAGGCACCTCAGACTTCATAATAGGACGATCTTCCTAATGAGGGTAGGTCAATTTTAGGAGAGATTTAAGAACTACAGAAAGAATATGTTGTGTATAAACACACCTGACTTATTTGTAGTATTTCTGGGAATGTTGTGAATTATTTGAAAGGATTAAGTTGTATTTAGAAATGTGTAGGGTGTTTAACTTGGCTAGCTTAGCACGTGTGCTTCTAGAAAATTTCGTACTTCTAGATACAGTTTAATACACAAAAATGTCAAATTTAGACATTTAGATTTCGGTGTGATTTAAACGTAGGTAACTCTCTTGTATGTTGAATTCAGAGTTCTGGTATTATAAAATTTTGTTTCCTAGCCCGCAGGGCCTGAATATAAAACAAGCGAAGCTCAGAACATTTCGTCCGTCAGTAGGAAACCATTCGCTCGCTGTGGGGGAGGGTTACGTCATATGCCAGTATTTCCTTCTTCCAGCCCTTTGTTCTCGGCTATGTTCTGTTCTGATACATCTAGGAAATTGTTTTATTTTTAATCTGTTGCGAATTGTTGGAACATTTAAAAAGAGACTTGAATGATAGGTTGGTACATGATGTTGGAATAGACCCAATGTAAAGAGCTCAACTTTGAACCTGATTTTGTTTCTCAATTAAGTATTTTAGATATAGAAACTGGCATTTGTAGGAATTAGATTACCAGGTTTGGGGTTTTTTTTTCCCCCTTTCTCTCTACTGGGTTATAGAAATCAGCACATTGTTTTAGAACTCCTCTTTGCCACATATATATAATAATGAGATTTCCTTTGTTTGTGAACATCTGAGTATTACAGAGAAATTTACATTTCCATTCTCTCAGCTCAGAGATGCTTTAGAAGAGGCCAGGTAAATGCAGTTATATGGCAATTTAAATGTTTCTCTCTGACATCTCTTACTTATATCATGTTCTTGGCATATGATCAAATTCTCACAAATACTGAAAATGTAAGACCTGAAAAGAATCTAATTTTACTCTTTCTACTCTTATTTTAGGGAGCTCCTGTTTTAATGTTAATATTTAACTGAACGTGATGACTGTACTACCATGTATAACTTTGAAGGGAACTTCCAAAACAGATTTTCTTTTAAAAATTACTTATATTAGGATTTAAGACATGAGATCTATATACTAATGCATTATGCATGCTGTTTGGGAGATTTGCCAAATACACTAATGAAAACCTAATTTATGTAAAATCATTTTTGAATAAAAATCTCTATTGGCAGAGCCCTGTCGCATAAACCAGGGATTATAGAACAAGTATTTCCAGAACATAGTGTGCTGCGGCACGTTGACTTTGCGGAAAAATTTCAGGATGAGTTACTAGTAACGGAAGGTAAGAATTTCAACATGTCTATCTACTACAAATGACCCAAAGATTAAGTGAGGTCCGGTGATGTGTTATAGAGAAGAAGAGTAGTAGATTATGGAGTCAGGCTGAGTTCGAGCCACAGTTCTGCTGTATGACTTTGGATGTCCCTGAGATTCAGTTTCCTTTTTCGTAAATGAGAGCTACAATATCTAACTTCTCATCCATAAGGAATCGTGAAGATAAAATGAGAGAGCTTTGCTATATAAATGTTAGATATTATTACTGTATTGTGGCACCTAGTCTATGGATATACTTATAAACAGGAGGAGAATGGTCATTATTAAACTCAAAGTAATGACTATTTAAGATTTAATGACTGCAAACTCGAACTCATTTTAAGATTTCTGTGTCTGCTGTGCAATTTATGGAGGATGTGATGGTGGGGGGAAAAAAAATCCAAAATAGACAGCAGTGAAATAATTCCAGCCTAGATTTTTAGCTCGATTTCAAGCATCTAATGGTGTTTATTACTGATACAAAAAAATATGTATTGAGACATAGAAATTGTGTAAAAATGGGCAGATTTTCACCACAGTTTTCGTTCATAACGGCAAGAAGTTTGAAGTGACCTAAATGTCCAAGAATAGGGCATTGTTTAATTATGTACTAGAATATGTTGAAGCTACTAAAACCATGATATAATTCTATATTAAATGACATGAGAGGGGCGCCTGGGTGGCACAGCAGTTAAGCGTCTGCCTTCGGCTCAGGGCGTGATCCCGGCTTTCTGGGATCGAGCCCCACATCAGGCTCCTCCGCTGGGAGCCTGCTTCTTCCTCTGCCACTCCCCCTGCTTGTGTTCCCTCTCTAGCTGGCTGTCTCTATCTCTGTCAAATAAATAAATAAAATCTTTAAAAAAAAAAAAATGACATGAGAAAGCTCTTCATTAATTAAGAAAAATTATTTTAAAGTTTACATATTAAGATCTCATGGTAAAAATAATTGAATACAGCTCCATAGGTAACATTACAGGAGTATACACAGCAGCTGTTGGCAGTTGTTATATTCTGGTAGTAGGATTTCGGGTGGTAATGTTTTTCCCCCCATTTTTGTTATCTAGTTTTTTAATGGTTAAACATATATTGCTTCTAAAATATGAAATGATAAAAGGATATTTATGCCTGTGTAGAGGGAATGTAAAATAGTCTGTGATCTTTTTGGTAATTAGGAGTCTAGATCATCTACTCAAAGGGAAGGTAGGGGTGGATTAGTTAAAAATAGTGAAAAGATTTGAAATGGATCTCGTCAGCAGTTGTGTTAAGGGAGCAGAATATGGATTTGGAATTGAAACAATTCAAGACCCATGTCTGCCACTGCCTGTCCTCTGAACTTTACCTTCCTTCTCTCTTCATTGTAAGAAAGATCCCAATAAATAAAAGAATTAAACCAAATTGTGCTTTATAGATGGAAGCACTTAGTAACATACCACAACAATCCTGAAGACCGTGATTAAAAGTAGGTAACATGAGGTTGTAGTGGTTCAGAAGTTGGCACAGTTGCATGATTCGGCAACATTTCATTTATTGATTGAATGGACATGTATTGAGAGTAGAGGGTACCAGTCTGTAGAGGTGAAAGATGTAGTCCTTGCCCTTTCGGTTCTCACAGACTAAGGGGAGGACCGGTGATTAAAGTGTAGTATGAAAAGGGCCATGGTGGAGCTGTGTTTAGGGATCTGGAGGATATAGGGACGCCTGGGTGGCTCAGTTGGTTGAGTGTCTGCCTTCGGCTCACGTCACGGTCCCAGGTTCCTGTGCTCGAGTCCCGCATCGGGCTCCCTGTCAGCGGAGAGTCTGCTTCTCCCTCTCCCTCTGTGCTCTCTCTTCCTCTCTTGCTCTCTCTCGTATAAATAAATAAAATCTTAAAGGAAAAAAAAAAAGGAATCTGGAGAATATAGAGAAAGGGAACCCCATTTAAAATGAGGTGACTCTTGAGGTATCTTGACGAATGAGGAGAAGTTGACAAGATGGAGAAGATGGGGACCAGAATGGGGACGGATATTCCAAGGAGAGGGAGCTGCATGTACGGAAATTCAAGAAATGTGTTATGTTAAGGGGTGTGTTGACAAACCCAACCAAGAGCTCAAGTAACCTGTCAAGACCACCCCTCTGAGATGGGGTTGAGTTGGGGCTTCAGCTAGGTCACTGGGACACTAGAACACTAGATTCCTTGAGATGGTATAGTTATTGTCCAGATGAAGGGAAGAACCAATTCCACTTTGTTTTGTTTTGGTTAGTATAACAGATCACCTATGGGAATGTTGCAGTTGAACTTTTTACATGGTTATTTTGAATAACATTTGTTTGAACACATTACTATTACAGGTATTTATAATCTTGCTTTTGCAAAATGTGTGATTTGTGGCAAATATTTTCACACTTGATTTAAACTTTTATAGTCTGACATCTTGGTTATTATAAATTTCGGTTTACACGTACCGTGTTCTTTTAAAAATTTTTCATTTAAAAAGTATAATTCTTAATGTCTAATGTGTTACTATTTTTTTAAGTAGGCTCCACACCCAGCATGGAGCCCAATGTGGGGCTTGAATTCATGACCCTGACTGAGATCAAGATCTGAGCTGAGATCAAGAGTCAGACAGATGCTTAACTGACTGAGCCACCCAGGCACCCCTCTTAATGTCTTACTTAAATGTAGAGTACAAGCATGTTCTATAAAATTTCTCGTATATATAAATTCAGGTGGACTAATCTAGAGACGTTCAACTCTAGCACGATTTTATTAATCGCAGTATTTAGTTATATTATTGCCTGATTTCTAGATTTGCTAAAGTTAAATGTCTATGAGACCACCACTTATAAATTGTATATCCTTAACCTCTTTGTGCTTCAGATTCCTCATCCTTGAAGTGGAGATAATATATACCTACCTCAAAGAGTTGTTGTGAAAGCCAACCAGCTTAATATGCACGAAGGGATTAGAACAGTACCTGGCCCACAGTCAGCTTGTTGCATATGGAACTTTGAACGTATTCATACTCTAGTGCTCACAACAACCCCTGAGCTAGATTGTTATCTTATATTATTCTTGAGGAGACTAGGGTTTAGAGATGCTAAGTTGCCAAATTCAAGGCCAGAGCCTGAGCTGCCTATAATTTCATGCTAGTCAGTAGTAGTAAATATCATTGTCACTCACTCCCAACCTAAGAAAATAATATTCTGTGGCTGTAAGTGTGTAAGTTATCTGTTATATTGTGGTGTGATTATGGGAAGATTCATGTATTTCAAACATTATTTTCTATTTCAGTGTATGATCTTCCCCAGCGGCCTAATGATATTCAGCTCTTTTATGGAAACATGCGTAAAATTATACTTTCAGTAATTGGAGAATTCAGAGATTCCGTGTGTAGCAGTGAATTCCTTCAGCCTTCTTCCAAAGCTGGCTTAGAATCTGAAAGGTAAAACAGACAAAACATCTTTCACCAGATTTCAAGATAATTTAATTCATCGTAGAGCTGATCTTTTCTCTGTACTCTTTTGCCTCCCAAAATGTTTATTTCATCTTTATAGTTTAGTTTAAGTTGAAATAATTTCAAATTTACAGAAAAGTTTAAAAATAGAACATATACTACCCTCACTGAGATTCCTCAGTTGCTGACATTTTACCACATTTACCTTATTATTCTTTATGTATACACAACTTTTTTCTGAGTCATTTAAGAGTAAGTTGCGGGCATGATGACCAGTTTGTCCTAATTTTTCTAAAAACACACACCTTCTCCTAAAAAGCTATAGGAAACCCATCAAAATTAGGACCTTAGTATTGTTAAAGTGCTAACATCTAGTCCATAGATTCCATGCAAATTCCCCAGTTCCCTAATAAAGTCCTTTATAGTTAAATCAAAGAAATAAGCAAGAAACTTCCTCGTTGGTCCCGAATCTAATCTGAGATCACACATTACATTTAGTTAGCCTGTCTTCTTTACCCTTTTTCAATATAGAACACTTCCTCGGTCTGTCCATCCTTCTTTCATGACAGAACACAGAGGGGTTGGGTCATCAAATCAGAGCCCCAGAACTAAAGATATTATCCAGAACTAAGAGTTAGTAATAATTTTAGGTGAAAACATGAGGAAATCGGGATTGCTGATGATGCTTTCTAGGCATCTTTTTTTTTTTTTTTTTTTTTTTTTTTTTGCAACTCTTAATACTCTACTTTGGTTCAAATTTAACGCAAGATCTCGAAGTTGTGCGTGTGATGATACGATGCTTACACAAAAGGGGGCGCTGTTTCAATTACAAAAGCTCTCTATTTTATACTTGTGTAATTACATACATTATGTGATATCTTTTCAACTATGCCACATAAATTCATAAATTTCAGATTTCTTTACCATAACCAATTCTAGACAGACCAGGAACATCCTGTTACAAGCATTCCGTAGAAAAGTAAATTAGTGTGTTTGCTGGGAGATGTCATTAGGAAGATCACGAGGGGATTTGACCAAGTCATCCTTTTTTTTCCTGGGCATTCCCTAGTAAAAGGGAAAAAGGGCTGCAGGCCAGCTGCTAACCCTTTTCATACCAGTGACCTTGATATTTTTGTAGAGTATAGTCCAGTTATTTTATAAATGTCCCTCACGCCACAGAAATGATGCTGTTTTCTCAGTGCATCTTCTCCGGTGGTAAACAATGCTGATTTGTCCCATTACTAGAAATGTTTTTACTGCTTAAAGTGGGGTCTGCCGGTTTCTCTACTGTAGTTAATAAATGTCTTAAAGGGAAATCCTTAGAGATAATGAGTTATCTTATCACACTTGTAGTACCCAGTGATGATTATTGCCTGAATCATATCAGTACTGTCTTATTTACCAAATGGTGATTTTCTGATTCTGTGTTTCTACATTTACTAGTTGTCTTTCCACAATGAGGAAGAGATTTACTTTACCCTCTTTTGTGTACTTACTTGTATCAGGGTGGACTGCTGGATTCAGTATTAATTGGTCGCTTAACCTGGCTCATTATTCACTGGCACAGTGGATATTCTAGGTGTGACGTATACTTTCCCTGTCCCAGGCCTGGAATAGAAGTCCTGATTCCTTTTAGTAGAGAATAGTATTAGAAACCGGGATGTGAGGGGCACCTGGGTGGCACAGCGGTTGGGCGTCTGCCTTTGGCTCAGGGCGTGATCCCGGCGTTATGGGATCGAGCCCCACATCAGGCTCCTCCACTATGAGCCTGCTTGTTCCTCTCCCACTCCCCCTGCTTGTGTTGCCTCTCTCACTGGCTGTCTCTATCTCTGTCTAATAAATAAATAAAATCTTTAAAAAAAAAAAAAAAAAAAGAAAGAAACCGGGATGTGAGTAGTAAGTGTGCTGTTGATTTTCAGGTGTTACTACTTCTAGGACCCCTCGTGGACAGAGCTAGGAAATGTATGTATTTGTATATAAATCCACATGTACCCATATCTGTTTCTAAATATGTGGAAATCATGAGTTCACACTGATATTTCCAGTATTGAGAATCCTGGCTTCATCATCCTCAGTACATTTGCATTTACTCAATTCTACTGTTTTTAACCACTCTTCTCATCACATGGGCTGTCTCTGTGGCACAGTGTAGCCAACTCGTACTGACAGAGTTCTCTGAAAGTCTCAGCCACCAACTGAGAGCTAACACACCTACCTAGTGCCTCCAACTCATTCCAGCTTGCCCTCCTCTCTATACTTAAAAAAATAACAAAAAAATAAAAAATCTTATTAGAGTGTAACTCATATGCAGTATCCTTTTAGTTTCAGATGTACAGCATATGCATTATGAAGTGGTCCCCACAATAAGTCTAGTTACCATCTGTCACCAAAGTTATTACAATATTATTGACTGTATTCCCTATGCTGTATATTGCATCCCCGTAATTTGTTTATTTTATAGCTAGAAGTTTGTACCTCTTAATTCCCTTCACCTATTTCACCCACACCCAGCCCCTCTCCCCGCCTCCTGCAACCACCAGTTTGTTTTCTGTGTCTAAGGGTCTGTTTCTGTTTTGTTTTGTCTGTTCATTCATTTTGTTTTTTAGATTCCACATATACGTGAAATTATTTAGTATTTGTCTTTCTCTGTCTGACTTAGTTCATTTAGCATAATACCCTCTAGGTGCATGTTGTCACAAATGGTTAGATTTCATTCTTTTTTATGACTAATATTCCACTGGGTATATAAACCACATCTTTATCCATTCATCTCTCCTGGACATAGGTTGTGTCGATATCTTGGCTATTTTAAATAATGCTGCAGTGAACATAGGGATGCATATATCTCTTCAGATTTGTATTTTCATTTTCTTTGGATAAATACTTAGAGTAGAATTGCTGGATCATATGGTAGCTTTATTTTCAATTTTTGAGGAACTTCCATACTATTTTCCATAGGGGCTGCTCCAGTTTGCATTCCCACCCGCAGTCCCCTTTGCTCTCCATCTTCGCTAACACTCATTCGTTGTCTTTATAATAGCTGATTTGAGAGGTGTGAGGTGATTTCTTGTGGTTTTGATTTATACTTCCCCGATGATTAGTAATGTTGAGCATCTTTTCATGTGCCTATTGGTCATCTGTATGTCTTCTTTGGGAAAATGTCTATTCAAGTCCTCTGCCCATTTTTTTAATCGGCTATTAATTTTTTTGATACTGAGTTGTTTAAGTTCTTTCTATCATCTGGATATTAACTTCTTATCAGATAAATGATTTGCAAGTATCCTCTCCCTTTCAGTAGGTTGCCTTTTCATTTTGTCTTGACGATTTCCTTTGCTGTACTTAAGTAGTATCTATCCTTCTCAAATTATTCCAAAAAATAAAAGAGGAAGGAAGGCTTCTAAATTCATTTTATGGCGCCAGCATTACCCTGATACCGAAACCAGGCAAAACACCATAAAAAAAGAAAATTACACGTCAGTATCCTTAATGAACACAGGTGCAGAAATCTTCAACAAAATATTAGCAGACTGAATTCAATAATATATTAAAAGGATCCCTATACTTTTTTTTTTTTTAAGATTTTATTTATTTATTTGACAGAAAGTGAGACAGCCAGTGAGAGAGGGGGGAACACAAGCAGGGGGAGTGGGAGAGGAAGAAGCAGGCTCTCAGCGGAGGAGCCCAATGTGGGGCTCGATCCCAGGACTCCAGGATCACGCCCTGAGCCTAAGGCAGATGCTTAACGACTGAGCCACCCAGGCGCCCCAAAAGGATCCCTATACTTTTAATGATAATTCTTTTCTAAGATATTCAATCAAAGAATTAAAGATAATAGTTATATAGATTAAAAATTATATTAAATACCACTTAAATTGTGAGGGGCTGGTCTTAAGAAACTAAACAGCTAAGAAGCAGCTTTATAATTTTCAAAAAATTGTTTCTGACTTTTGGCTGGTACCTCCATTATATCTCTGTCTGTGAGGCGGTAGAGGTCTGATTGGAAAAGGAGCAGGTGAGAGGGCAATGGGTAAGAGGGTGAGGAAAGGATTCCTCTCTGTCTGCTGAGTGTCTACTTGCAATAAAGATGGAGCTCTGCTGTGTGGTAGGAGAATTCGGGCACTACCCAGCTGAACTGCAAGTAAATCATGTGCTTCTGTGATTACAAAATTTGTTTGAATTACAATTTTTTGTAATCTAAGGCTAAACACTTTTAACACTTAATAAAAAATCTTCTTAAACCTTATCAGCATTTCTCACCATAGTATTTTGCCCAGAAGACTTTCTTTGCTGTTAGCATCATGAAACCAGTTATCATTGTATAGTTATAGATATATTAAAAGTTCTGTTTTTTAAAAATTCTTAATATTGGGTGGTTTTCTAGTAAATCTTTTAAGAGACTTCAGATGGCATGCTAAATTCAAGACAGGAAAGAAATTAAGTCACTGAGTATTGTAATGAAAGATTCGTGTAATAATATTTGACCTATACTGTATTTTTATACATTACTTCAAGAATACACAGTGAAGGGGCTCCTGGGTGGCTCAGTCATTAAGCGTCTGCCTTTGGCTCAGGGCGTGATCCCAGGGTTCTGGGATCGAGCCCCACATCAGGCTCCTCCGCTGGGAGCCTGCTTCTTCCTCTCCCACTCCCCCTACTTGTGTTCCCTGTCTCGCTGGCTGTCTCTGTCGAATGAATAAAAAAAAAAAAAGAATACACAGTGAAGAATTTTTATTCCATGAAACATACACAGTATATTCCATAATGCACTTTTAGTTTTATCTAAATGTTTTTAGATTTATGAAGAATTAATATAAAAATATGATACAGTCTGGCTTTTTATCTTTTTGAAAACAGAAATATAATATTTTAATACACAACTTCTGTACAACCAAAAAGTAAAACATCACAGTAAAACGTTGGTTAGAAAACATGGTATTTCATTTGCAGTGCATGGCAGATGGTTAACATCCTTAGTCATAAGCTTTTTATCATTTTTAATTTCTTTCCTCTTCCCCTCTCTCTTTCTGTCTCTGTAGTGAAGCTGACAGTTCTGGGAAACATGGTGGCAATGTGTCTTTGGATGTTTTACCAGTTAAGGGTCCTCAAGGTTCTCCACTTCCTTCACAAGCTGTTTGCCCACCTCAAGATAAATCATCCTCTCAGGAAATGTGGGCTGTCCAGCCTGAACACTTGATTTTGATAGCCCCTTCTGCTTGTGAGTATAGCAACAACACAACGGCGGTGCACTCTGGAAGCCAGGTCACTCTGAGCCCGTTGTCATCTAGGAAATACACTCTGAGTATATACGAATGTGACCAGTGGCTTACATAGGTCCTCCACTCCCCTGCTGAGACCTGCCTCGCACTCACCCTGAGCACTGTCCAGCACAAGGCCATCATCCTCATTCCAAGCTTCCAGTTCCCCATAGAGCTGGGCCACTTGTCCATGGGCCCTTCCTCCCACCACATCCCTTCCCCCAAAGAACTCATTTGGTACTTGGCATCTTCTACTCTTCACATTGATAGAGTTGTTTCAGAGTAGGGACAAATCTGGTACCAATGTATGTGCCCAAGATAAGACCAGATAGTAATAATTTCCAGATGTTCTTTTTTTCTCTTTGTTCAGTATCTTTGTAATTTAAGGGTAAACAAAATGGTCTCATTTTACCAGGGATTTGAAATTCCTGTAAAGCAAAATTAAGTTGGTAGACTTTTAGGATTCATTTTTACTATTTATTAACATTTGGGTTCTTTTCACTAATGCTAAATGTAAATTTTATTTTATTTATCTGATATAATAGGTGATCTGGCAAAAACCGCATGTTTCCAGATTTTAAATAATTCCGTTAGGTTACTGAAATTTGAGTTGTACTGGCCGGCACATTGCCTTACGGTAACACCACAACATGGATTTATCCCACCAGAGTAAGTATGACTTCCCTTTCCTCCAGGTGTTATTCAGATGTTAGCTTGGTGACTTTTGAAGGATCAGATAATATGCCATTTAAATTTATTCAGTAGAATTTTACCATGTGTTCGCTATACAGGGCTCCATGTGGTTTTGTGGGACCGCGGTGAAGTCCAAGATTCATGCTCCTTAGCAGAGTAGAGCCCATGTCCACAGCCACTTATTGTGTATATAGCCTAAAAGGGTGAAGAGACATGAGAGAGGTGGGAAAGACTTCCTGAAGTGGAAAACATCAGATTGTGCAGGACGTATTACTCTGCGTACCAAATTACAAAGCAAGGGATACAGCTGGGCAGATGATGAAGGGTGGTGGTCCCTAAAGCCCAGATGGTTCTGTCCTTCATTACCTTGGGTCTGGCTCAACTTATTCTGCTGGTTTTGTCTAAAGGACATTTCATAGACAAAGTTTCCTGACTTTTAATATGTCTGAACCATAACCTAGCTTGGCATTTTTTATAAATATTCTAAGAAGGAAGTCTTGGGGCCCAACTGCTGATAAGCAGCTGTCCTCTGTGTGCAGCTTAATTATTGATAGGAGGTAAAGCTGCAATTCTGCAGCTTTTCAGGGACTTCATCAGGGTTGCCGTAGAACATTCACTCTGAAAGTTGCTTCCTATTTGGGAATGGCAGCTTTGCAGACGAGCAACATGGAGTTTATTTACTTTTGCAAAGTGACGAAGTATGCATTTTAGAAGAGTTTAGTTGACTAATACTGACCTAAGGTATGGTTGGGCATACTCCAGAGAAACATTCCTAGGACCAAAGCAATCAATTAAACATTTACTAATTAATGGTTGAAAAGATAGGGAAATGATAGAACAGATTGTTCACAAATAACTTTTAACATCATCCCACATATTTAGCTGTTAGGAATGGAAAATAATCTTGCTCTGCCATTTTTTTTAAAAGATTTTATTTTATTTATTTATTAGAGAGAGAGCATGAACAGTGGGGGAGGGGCAGAGGGAAAGGGAGAAGCAGACTCCCCGCTGAGCAGGGAGTCCAACTCAGCCCTCAATCCCAGGACCCTGAGATCATGACCTGAGCTGAAGGCAGATGCTTAACTGAGCCACCCAGGCACTGTTGCTCTGCCATTTTTGACATGTGTGCCAAAGTGTCTTTTGTAACTGGTTTTTTCTTGTAAGCCACAAATCTGATTACATTGTCCACATTTAAAAGTCATCTTTGACATTCCGTAGCTCTTGAAGAGAACAATGAGCTCAGAAAATTTTAGCAGTTGGGTAAAAAACAGTATTTTTTCATTTCTTTTCCACCCCCCCCCCTTTTTCTTCCTTTTTTCTTTCCTGCTATTTCATTGTCTTTGTACTGTAACTGTATCATTGTTTATTATCGAGTGGCTTGGAGCTTTTGTATATTGGTCTTGTGCTCCAGAAATTTTTATTTTGAATTGCTTTTTAAATGGTATTTCTATGGTATGGTCCGTTTTCACATGAGTTTTCCCCTTAGGTTCATGGGTTTACGCCACTCAACTGTGTGTCAGCCACTGAGTTGGGGCTGATGCAGAATCAGACATGTATGGAATCTCACTTCTTCTCTGCTCTTTCTGGGCAACAAGGAGAGTTGGTCATTGATAGAACAGTACATATAACTCTTGTGGTTATTGCTATTAAAGTATAAGATATTCTTGGTTTTCATTACTAAATTCTCTTTTTCAGGAGTAAGCTACAAATTCTTGTTAGTCCTAATTCCTCCTTATCCACAAAACATTCAATGTTCCCATGGAGTGGTTTAATCTATATACACTGTGACAATGGACAGAAGGTACATTAAGTGTTTTTTTAAAGCAACATCTTTCCTGTTTTGCAGCTTAAGTGTTGTCATCCTTATTAGCACGCACTTTTCAGAAATGAAATGAAGGGGCCTGTTCTTTCAGCCCAACTAGGCTTATTCAGATAGAGAATTTAGGACAGAGTTTTTCCATTAGTGATCTGAATGATTCTCGTGGGTGGGGCAGGAATGGAGAGTGGAGCCTAGAAACCAGTATTGATTTGCAACATCTGCTTTGAAAAAGGAGTTGAGGGAGAGAGGGGAGAGTCAATGATTTACTTTGAGATCTGAATAAATTGTATCCATCCATGTTTCATTTGTTTGGCATTACTTTTCTTCACCATGTTTTAAAAATAAGAATTGTTTCTTTATTTTTTTTAAAGATTTTATTTATTTATTCGACAGAGATAGAGACAGCCAGCTAGAGAGGGAACACAAGCAGGGGGAGTGGGAGAGGAAGAAGCAGGCTCACAGCGGAGGAGCCCAACATGGGGCTCGATCCCAGAACGCCGGGATCACGCCCTGAGCCAAAGGCAGACGCTTAATGACTGAGCCACCCAGGCGCCCCAAGAATTGTTTCTTTAAAATGATAGATCCATTTGTGTCTTACTTTCTTTATTTGGCTCATTTCAGAAAATTGTGAAAGTTCAAATTCGAGAAGACTTAACGCAGAAAGAACTCCTCCCTCATTTGGCCTCCAGCACATTTGGAATCCTTTCCCCAGGAACTGAGCCTTCAGTTAGTCATTTGGTGAAACCAATGACAAAACCACCTTCCACAAAAGTTGAGATAAGAAACAAGACTGTTACTTTCCCTGCAACAGAACCTGGTGAAACTTCAGGTGTGGGACCACAAAGTTCTTTAATTCAAATAGCCACTGATCTGTTGAGTCTAACACTCTGTTTTTAGTGACTTTTATTGTAGTGACAGGGATAAAATTGTCCCCTATTTCAGGAGAGACTCAAGTTGTCATTGGCAGTCATTTCAATGACAGGCCAAATTAAAAAATTTTTAAATGTTAAATCTAGGTGTTTAAGAACAGTTTATATTCCGGGAGTCTCAGATCTACCTGGTCAGAACCATCCCTCCCCAGTTCTCTCTAGGTCTTTTACCAGAGCTGCTAATAAGTTAGCAGCTGAAGAAGAGGAAAGTGGCTAAGACCTAGTTCTGTCCCTCACTGATGAGACTTTGAGGCACTAAAGAGGTTAAATAGATAAACTGTTTCCCCATTTGTAAAATGGCCATCATAATTGACTCCTCTCACAGAGGACTTTGAGGAATAAATGAAATAACACATTTAAAGCACTTGGCATGGTGTTTGTCACCTAGTAGGCACTCAGTATTGCTAATATTCCTCCAGGGTCCTGAGAACACTGCTTTTGTTTTCCCTCCCTCCCTCCCTGTCCCGTGATGGCTCAGTAAGAGACTGGGATTGCACGTGGGACCTGTTGGAAAGGGTGTGGGCCTTCTGTCACCTGGCCCTCATTCCTTGCCTCTCTCACTGGCTTTGTCTTCCACTGACACTCAATTTCCACAGCCCATCAAGCCTGTCCCTACCTGGTCAGCGCCCATCCCCTCACTCCATCTTCCCCGCTCGCGTCCTCTCGGAGATCCAGCGGCTCTCTGGCCTCATTCAGACTTCCAGGCCACTGGCCCTACTACCTCCTCACTTTCCCCACCCTAGCTTCGGCCACTTCTGCTTGAATTCTGTGGTCTGTCGGATACTGCTTTAGGAACGCTCTTAACTGCTGTGTGCCCCTCCCTCTGCATTCCTGACTGGCAAGATCCTAACCCTTGTTAGAGCCAGCCGGCTACCAGCTCCGTGTCTCTCCTGTAGCAGCACAGCGCTGCCGGAGAGAACTGCGGCCGTGCCTACGCATTTGTGGTCTCCGCTCTCAGATGCCGCTCAGCACCAGGCTTTTCTAGTAGCCCCCCTTGGTGTGTGTCCTTTTCCGTTTCCTACAGTCATTTGACAGCTTCTCTCTTCTCAGTGCCCCTCCCCTGCTCCTGCTCTCAGTCTTCCCAGCTCTCAATTTTGCCTAACACATTGCAAATACAATGTGTTTGCACATTGTCATTGCAAATACAAAAGCCATTAGACTAAATGTGAGGCTTCTGCTTCCATCCCAGACGAACCCTTCTGCCGGGAATCTAGGCCCACCTGTTCTTGCCGTCTCAGGGCCTTCCTCTCTGCCCCTTCTCTCTCCTGTGTCCTCAGTTTCTCCCTTTGTTGATGCCTTTCCATTGGCATACAGTACGCTCTGCCATCACATGTTTAAGGAATGCCTTTCTGGGCCCCACATCTCCTTGCTGCTCTCCCTGCTTCCTCAACACTCCTCCCTCATGGAAGGATTGTGCTCCCCGCCTTCATTTCCTCAGGCTGTAACCAAACTGGTACTGCCACCTTGCCTTGACCCCGCTATTGAGGTCACTGAAAATGAGTGTCTCTTCTGTGGGTCTTTGTTAATTTGATCCCTCCACACTGGCTACCACTCCTTCCTCCTTGGACTACTTCTTTCTTGTGCCTCCCAGGTTTTCCCTGCTTCACATGCTCCTTCTCAGGTTTCGCTGATGACTCTTTTTCTTGCTGGGCCTGCCTGTGTCCCCTTCTTTCTCTCTGCTCTCCCTGCACCCCGCTCAGCTTCTGCGTGTTGGGATCTCACAAACAGAACTCTTATTTTACCCATGAAACCTGCCTCTCCTCCAGCCCTCCCCATGTCAGTAAGTGGCACCACTGTCTGCTCATTAATTAAGCCAAATCCCTGGAAGTTATTTGCTCTTTGTTCCCTCCCTCTTCCCACACAATCCACTAGCAAGTCCTTTGCAGCCTGTCTCCAGAATGGATCCCCTGTCTGCCTGCTGCTTTTCCTCCCACTGCCATGACGCAAGCCTGATGCAGACCACCCCACAGGTCCTCTCTCAACGCAACTGCTGCTGTGGCCTCGTGCCACGGTGCCTCATCCACTCTGACCCCCTTGTGGTCTCTCTTCTCACAGCAGCCAGTAACGCTTTAATATGTGAATCAATTTATAGCTCTCTTGTTTAAGCCCTTCATTATCCTTTGACTAAATCCAAAACAAGAGATCTGTCAAATTTTATTTTATTAGAATTATTATTAGAATATTTTATTAGAAAATACTGTAAATTCCCATTCTTTATTAGAAAATACTGTAAATTCCCATTCCCATTTTATTTTATTAGAATTATTATTAGAATATTTTATTAGAAAATACTGTAAATTCCCATTTGGCTTCTCTGAGGATCTGATGAGTGTATTTTTCCCCTATGATGAGGTAGTCATTATTACACATTATCACAGTAATCTGCTTGTTTACTTACCTCTCCAAGAGTTGTTTGAGTTGTGACATGTGTGTTCCTTTTAGAAAATTTTCTGGAACTTGAGAATAACGGTAACACAGAAGTGAAGTGGCATCTGTCATCCTTAGCTCCGCCCTATGTCAAGGTCAGTAATGGTTGCCTTAAATATATTCATTTTAATGTGTAAACTTTATTCAGGGTGTTTTTATACTGAATTATCAGCATAGGTTGAGATTACTAATCCACTTACTTGATTTTCTCTATAGGTGAGGCTAATACATGCCCCATCTTTTCCACAAGGTGGTTTTTAGAGTCAGATTAGAGAATGTATGTGAAAATACATGCTTGCTCATTTAATGCTACCTCCTACAGTCCTGATTTTTATCTGAAATAACTTTATTTTGAAAAATATGTCAAAATGTTATTATGGAACATTGTGTGTGTGTGCACACGCATGTGCATTTTTCTTTCCCACGTTCTGAGTGCTATTATGTGTTTTCAGCCGGTAGGATCTAGTGTAGGAGACAGGGTTGAATGTTCTTTGTCAGTGAGTGCTAGCCTACTCTATACTGCAAATAGTCTCCACCAGTGGGCTCTACCTGAATTGAACATGTTGTCATGTATGTTGTTTAGAATGCTCTGGCCTTTCTGCCATGTATTTTGTGTGACAGTAGCAGTTTTGAGCCCTAATACTAACAAAACGCATGCAAAAGATAGTGCTGTACCTACTGAAAAAAACTAAAGAACTGGTATTGCATGTGATGTTAAAACACACATTCCGCAAGGGTCTTCAGGGTCCTTGGGGGGCAGACAGTCCTTGAACATCATGAGCATCATCCTAAAGATGACTGTAGCCAGAGAGGAGTGGCTGCTGATGGAAGGAGGAGAGCCAGTGTGAGGCCTTTGTGAGCAGAGTTAAGTAGCGCTCCCACTCCTAGGCAGGCACTGAGCCCTCCTGGCCCCTGCAAAATGGGTTTGTGTGTCTTTGGTAACCATAAAGGTAATGGTGTCACTCTTTTTTATTTTTTTCATTTGATTGCTTAAATGATTGTAGGGAGTTGATGACAGTGGAGATGTTTTTAGAGCTACCTATGCAGCATTCAGATGTTCTCCTATTTCTGGTATACTGGAAAGCCGTGGAATTCGGAAGGTGAGTTGTGACATTTTTTTCATAGCCATTGGTAAGAACATGGTGTTGATTGACCGGGAGACCCTCATTTGTTTCCACCCAGAGTAGTTGCTTCACCTAGATGAATGCTGCTCTGCTAACAACCAGCTTGCCAGAGGAGAAGACCTGCCTCAGTGCATGTCAGTAGACTGCTTCCTGCAGCAGAGGTCTTCCTTCTAAACAGCTAAACAAAATCCCATGCTTAGTGGTAGGATTAATTTACGTTCTGCTATAAGCACTTCATGTGGCCACAGACTGCCAGTACTTACAACACACTTTGAGTAGCTCTAATCTAGACAGTAGTTTTTTCTACCAGCCATAATAGAAAAATCTGCCACTACTCAAAAACAACTGTGTTCCTGTCATAGTCAACCGTGTATCTTCATGGGCAAATGGTGATGGATCTTTTTAGTACCATGGCCCTCTTGAGTTCTAATTCATTTGTAGACCCGACATAGCTTTTTCAAATATCCCTTAGTGACACTAGTCATTCACTTGGCCTCAGTAATATACTTTTTCATGCTAACAGCTGAAACTCATTTAAACTATGGCATTTATATCACATTGGTCCATTTATTCAGAGACTCAGACTTGTAATCAGTTCTAGACTATAGCTGTGAACTCATTACTGACCACACAAGAATCTTTGAGCAGTGATAGTCACATACCCTGTGTACTTTACTAGGTCGTATAACAGGCTTCCAGAGGGTTTCTTCGCACTTTTTTTGGAAAGACCCACTGTTCTACAGCATAGTTTATTTCATTTCCCAGCCCACAGTAGCAGCAAAGCAGCATAATAGGGAACAGACACATTGCTTAACAAAAGTTCAACATCTGGGGTAAAGGCGCTGGGGGCAGGGTTGCAAAAAAAAGCCAGCAGGAAAGACATCCCATGTTCATGGATTGGAAGATCTAACATTACTAAAATAGCAGTACTCCCTAAATTGATCTACAAATTCAACATAATCTCAATCAAAAATCCCAGCTGGTGTTTGGTTTTTTGTTTTTTAAAGAAATTGACATGCTGATCCTAAAATTCATATAGATGTGCAAGAGAACCAGAATAACCAAAGCAATCTTGAAAAAGAACCAAGTTGGAGGATTTACCTTTTCATTTTCAAAATCATACTAATCAAAACTATAGACTGGTGATGGGTAGTAAGGAGGGCACGTATTGCATGGTGCACTGGGTGTTATACGCAACTAATGAATCATGGAACTTTACATCAGAAACCAGGGATGTACTGTATGGTGACTAACATAATATAATAAAAAAACATTAAAATAAAAATAAATAAATAAACAAAAAACTATAGTGTTGACATGAGGCTAGACATATAGAATATGTGGAATAGACTTGATGATCCCGAAATAAACCCTCATGTTTATGGTCAGTTGATGTTTTGCAATAAGGGTACAGAGACAATTCAATAGCGAAAGAATATCTTCAACAAATGGTGCTAGGACAACTGATATCCACATGCAGAAGTATTAAGTTGGATCCTTACTTCACACCATATCCAAAAAAGTAACTTGAAGTAGAATGTAAGAGCTAAAACTATAAAATTCCTGGAAGATAACATAGTAAATATTCATGACCTTGGGTTAAACCTTGGTTTCTTCGATATGACACCAGTGAAGCACAAGTGACAAATGAAAAAATAGATGAATTATCAAAATGTAAAACTTGAGTACATCAAAGCATACTGTTAAGAAAGTGAAAAGGCATCCCAGATTATGCGAGAAAATGTTTAGAAATCATACATTTAATGAAGGATTTGTACCCAGAATGTATAAAGAACTCCTACAACTAGATAATGCAAAGACAAATAACCAGTTTAAAAAATGGGTAAAGATCTGAATAGAAATAAAGAGGGGCACCTGGGTGGCTCAGTTGGTTAAGCGCCTTCTGCTCAGGTGTTGATCCCAGCATCCTGGGATCTAGCCCCGCATTGGGCTCCCTGCTCAGCGGGGCATCTACCTCTCCTCCCCCTGCTCTTGTGCACACTGTCTGTCTCTCTCTCTCCTTCTCTTTCAAATAAATTTTAAAAAATCTTTAAAAAAAACCAGATCTGAATAGACATTTCTGCCCCCAAAAAAGATATACAGGTGACCAATAAATACACACACAAAAAATATTTAGAATCACTGTTCATTAGGGAAATGCAAAACAAAACCACAGTGAGATATCACTTCACACCCCTAGGATGACTGAGATTTTGAAAATCAGACAATAACAAGTGTTGGTGGGGATATGGAGAAATTAAAACCCTCATACATTGCTAGCAGGAATGGAAAATGGTACAGCTGCTGTGAATAACAGTTTGACAGTTCCTCAATAAGTTAAATGTAGAATTACCATATGACCCAGCAACTTCACTTCTAGATATATACCCCAAAACACTGAAAACCAGTATTCAGGACGCCTGGGTGGCTCAGTCAGTTAAACATCTGCCTTCGCTCAGGTCAAGACCCCAGGATCCTGAGATCGAGCCCCGCATCGGGCTCCCTGCTCAGCGGGGAGTCTGCTTCTCCATCTCTCTCTGCCCCTCCCCCGCTCATGTGCTCTCACTCTCTATAAATAAATAAAATCTTTTAAAAAATCCCGTGTTCAAACAAAATTTACACACAGATATTCATAGCAGCCTTATTCAAGATAGCCAAAAAGGATAGAAATAACCCAAATGTCCATCAACTGATAGATGGGTAAAAAAATGAAATATTACTTGGCAATAAAAAGGAGTGAAGTACTGATAACATGCTACCACATGAACCTTGAAAACATGCTAAGTGAAGAAATCCAGACACAAAAGGCCATATATCATATGACTCAATTTGTGTGAAATGTTTAAAGTAGGTAAATCTGTAGAGACAGAAAGTAGGTATGTGGTCGTTGGGGCTAGGAGTGAAGGTGGGAAGTGGGGAATGACTGCTGATGGTATGGGGTTGGGTGTTTTTTGGATTGTTTAAAATACTTTAAAATTAGGGGCGCCTGGGTGGCTCAGTCATTAAGCGTCTGCCTTCGGCTCAGGGCGTGATCCCGCTGTTCTGGGATCGAGCCCCACATCAGGCTCCTCCGCTGGGAGCCTGCTTCTTCCTCTCCTACTCCCCCTGCTTGTGTTCCCTCTCTCACTGGCTGTCTCTGTCAAATAAATAAAATCTTTAAAAAAAAAAATAAAAAAAAATAAAATAAAATAAAATACTTTAAAATCAGATTGTGGTGCTGGTTGCACAGTTCTGGAAATATACTAAAAACCCCTGACTATACTTGAAGTGGGTGGATTTTATGGTATATGAATTCTGTCTCAATGAAGCTTTGAAAATAGAGAAACAAGGATGCAGGACTAGATTTTCTCCTGGGAATTTCTCCTTTCACACAGTACCTAACTTAGAAATGAAACCTCTGTGAGACCTTTGGGGTTTTTTTTGTTCGTCGCTGCATATCTTGGACTGAACTCATTGCTTACCAATGTCATTCCTGTCAGGTCACATTCGTCAATTGATTTCCAGGTCTGGGTACTTAATTTATGTTAGGGGAGAAGAAAGCAAGGCACATCCTTCTGGGACCATTTAGGGAAATATTCTCCACAAAGCACAACTATTGATGTATGTAATAGTGATCCAGAAGGAAGAAAAAATTAGTTACCTGTTTGTTAAAGTAAGAGATATATGTAGTAATTTTCTGAAATATCGGTCAGTTTGAATGGGATTAAATGAGCTAATGAGTGTTAAAGTTCCTGTTATGTGTCTGGTGTGTGTCACATACAGTACTAGTAGGTTGTCCCCTCCTCTTTCTTTATTGTCGGTGTTGGAAGACAGTGTTTGGTGGGATTTGTAGAGTACATGGTATTATAATGCCCAGCGGTTCCAGATAATTTGTAGAGTTTTGCCATTTAGGACATGGTTGAGTTTCCATTCTTTCTTCCTTGATCTTCACAGTGTCCACACCCTCTTTAACCGTGTAATTCCCTAATCTTGATGACCACCTCTCCCCCATCAGTATCCTGCCTTTGCTTCCACACCCTAAGACTTGCTGGCTGCATTGTTTCTTATGTTCTGTATTGACAGAAATTGGGTGACTTAACAGTTTTAATGTTAAGTCCAGACTCAAAGATACTGATTAGTTAATGTAGCTAATAGTATTTCTAAGACTAAATTCTTTGATAAAGGAAGCACTTAACACTGATAAACTTTATAAAATACTATTTTTAAATACTACAACGTGCTCATTTCTGAGCATTTTACAGGTTGTAAGCATACAGTTCATACATATAACTTTGAGGTATGTGGTCAGGGGTAACTGGTTCTAGGCCTCATGCCTTTACTGCTTGGCCAGCAGAAGGTTCCATAAGCATTGCAGTGAAAGACTGGGTTGTGTTTCTGGGGTTGAACCTCCTCATTTAGGTCTTGTACTTGACAGCTCTGGAATTTTTTTGATAATGTAAATAGCATTTGCATTTTGAGTAATATGTTACATAGAGCCCTAAAGAAAAGTGTATCTTGAATCTGGTGTAATTTTCTACCAAAAGAAGAATTGTTCAAATTCCTTTTCAGTTAGTGGCAAAACTAGCCAGTGCTAAAACATATACCAGCCACATGGTGTATGAGGCTTAGGGTCTAAATTTCTCCCCTGGGTGTTGTTTTGTAGGTCTCCATCACTTTTTTGCCCAGAGATAGAGGGGATTATGCTCAGTTCTGGGATGTTGAGTGTCACCCCCTTAAAGAGCCTCACATGAAACATACACTGAGATTTCAGCTCTCTGGACAAGTGAGTATTACACTGAATTTAAGTAAATTATTGTGTGTATATTAAAAACATTAAGTGAAACTGACATGGAAAACTGTCCTGAAAATGCAGACTGTTTTCTTGGTATTATTCTAATTTCATTAATTCTGTTGTCTGGCCCTATAATCTTAATTTCCTCATTTGTTTTTATTGATTGGCATGTTTGAGGTCTGGGTTTGGCTCTATGAAATCTATGTTTGACTTGATTAGGTATGATTGTGTGTGTGTGTGTGTGTGTGTGTGTGTAAAAGAAGCTGAACAGTAAAAAATGCAGGGATTGCAATTTAGGGAATTTAAAAATCTTAAGTTTTCTTTTAAAAATTATGAAGGAAACAGTAGAATTCAAATGGGTTTCCATATATTTTCCAAGAGTATTTATTTTTCCTCCCCCACCCTGTGATTTTTTTTTTAATACAGAGTGTCAAAGCAGAAAATGAGCCTGAAAGTTCACAAATTTCCACAAACTCCCTCATTAAACTAGATAATTTAGTTAAGCCCCGAAGACAAGCTGTATCAGAGGCTTCTGCTCTCATACCCGGGTATGTTGTTTTTGTCATTCTTTTGACATTTTTTCCAGTACCTTATTGAGAGAGATATTTACATTCAGTAAATGCTCAGTGACCTTACCTACAAGTTTTCATGCATTGCTACCGCTCCAGTCAAAATAGAGAATGTTTCTCTCACCCAGAAAGCTCTTACATGTCCCTTTGTAGTCAGCCCGGCCCTCACCCCAAGATTTGTTCTGTTCTGATCTATTGCCATAGGTTGGTTTCGTTGCATTTCATACACATACACACTCCTTGAGCCTGGCTTCTTTCACCACACATGTTTTGGGGATTCGTTTGTGTTGTAGAGTATATACGTTGTCTGTCCCTTTTCGTTGTCGAGTATTGCTTTATGTGAACATACCACAACGTGCTCATTTGGGTGGCTTTTCCTTTGCCGCCATTACAAGTGAAGGTGCTGTGAACACTATTGTATGTGAATTTTTGTGGGCATATTTTTTTATTTCTTTTGAGTAAAAGTACCTGAAGAGTAGAATTGCTGGGTCATATGGTAAGCATGTGTTTAACTTTAAAACAAGCTGCCAAATAGTTTGACCAAAGTGACCATAACATTTTATGTTCCCAAGAACACTGTATGAAAGTCGATTCTTAAAAAGTTTTTTTAATTTTTATTTTTTTACTCGTTTATTTATTATATTTTTTAGTAATCTCTACACCCCACGTGGGGCTCGAATTCATGACCCCAAGATCAAGAGTCGTGCATGCTCTTCTGACTGGGCCAGCCAGGCACCCCTTAAAAACTTTTTAAAATGCATTTTTTATACCAGCAGCTTACACAGCTCTAATGATAGTATTGAAGTATTTTGCCTAATAAACATGTTTCTTACAATCCTTAATTAGCTGATATTTAGATCTAACTTTGTTCTGGAGGAAGACACTTGTAAGAAAAATATGTGTTAAATACCTGCTAAATTTAACGTACATGTTGTCATTTATTTTCTAATGGGAGTAAATAATGCATTTTGTAAGAAATGAGGCTCCTTTAAAGATTGTGTTCTAACCACACTCTTTTGATGCTACTTACTCGTTTGTTCATCCCCCCCTTACCGAGCGCACACCACGTGCCAGGTAGCAGGGTCAGAACCGTGCTAGTCCTTGCCTCCAGGGGTCTCACCTCCTAGAGAAGGAGCCACATCACAAATAATCTCACTAACAGGCTTGATTACAACCGGTGGGAAGGACTGGAAGAAAATAAATGGGAAACATGGGAACATGACAGAGGGAGCTTGATGTGTGATACCTGGGAAGAGCCTGCCTGAAATGGGTCCTTTAAGTTGAGGAGGATGAGTGTAAATGATGGAGGTGTTGAGCATACGAAAAGTTCCTGGCCCTGTAAGGACCGGATCGTGGGGATTGTTGGCCCTTGAGGAACCAAAGGCAGCATACAGGCCTAGAGCCCAGAGGGAGGGAGAGTAGTGTGAGGTGAGGCCAGAAGGCTGGTGGGGAGAGGCAGACTGCGCAGGGCCTCGCGTGTCAGATGTTAATTTGGGGTTTATCTGGGAAGCTATTGGAAGCCATGAGTGATGTGTTCAGATTCGAGTGTTTGTAGAAAAATCCTCTGGCTGTGGTACGGTCTGATTAGAAGGAGGCAAGAGTAGATACGGTAAAACGAGTTAGAAGCTATTTTTAAGTAGTCCAGGACTAAAGCCGTGTCAAAGAAGATGATGAGAAATGGAGAGATTTGAGAGGTATATAAGAAGGAAATTTGAAGGACTCAGTGAGCGGGTTGAGTAAGGGGGCTTGAGAGAGAAAGGGGGTCAAAGTTGGCTCCCAGACAGAAATACAAGTGGAGGGTCAGGTCTGAAAAGAAGGCTCCCAGGTTTAGTCTGTATTTGTGGAGACAGATGACTGTGGGGCGATAGGCATGTTGCCCAAAAGCTCAGTGTGAGCTGAGGTACAGATCTGGGAGTCACCCAGGAGTGGGGTTGCTGGATCACCAGGATCGCCTAGGGAGACTGCAGCGAGAGCAGTTAGGGATGCCCAGGGCCAAGCCACAGGGACAGCAGCATTAGCGGTGAGGGAGTGGGGCTGAGCCTGCACAGACTGAGCCTGGCATCTGGGTCACCGCCATCAAATGCTGCCGAGAGGCCAGAGCTTGTGTCCCGCTGATAGGGTCGTCTGTCTGGCAAAATGAAGTAAGTGGTCTGGGTGAAGTGAACTAAGATGACGGGAGCCCCTGCATGCACGTGGGGTGTCAGGCGAGCGGAGAGCCAGTCCCCAAGGAGAAAGGGGCAGAGGTGGTGCTGTCATATGTGTCCTGGCCCACGGAGCAGCTGACCCTGCACCTTATCAGAGTATTGTGCTGGGCATTCTGTCTTCATACAGATTAATGAAGTTGCCATTACAGAGCTAGTTTCCAGCTGAGTTGTGAGAGAAAATACAAATCAAAACACAAAACACTTCCTAGCTGAATATATATAAATTGTTTAATTACTCTGGATTTTAAATAGTTGACTTTTAAACCTGTTTCCAAAGCAGACAGCTTGACTTGACACACCGTGGAGTTTACGCCCCAGAAGATGTGTATCGGTTTCTGCCTACTAGGGTTGGGGAATCAAGGACGTTGAAAGTCAACTTGCGAAATAATTCTTTCATTATGCACTCCGTAAGTTGGAAATAGTACTGTGGGTTTTGGGAAAGTGGATGTATTCAACTATTTGATAAATATTTTCCTGATAATTTAGAAGCTTGTTTTATAAATTATACTTTTTTTTTTTTAAGATGCAGCTTTTTTTTTTTTTTTAAGATTTTATTTATTTATTTGACAAAGAGAGAGACAGCCAGCGAGAGAGGGAACACAAGCAGGGGAGTGGGAGAGGAAGAAGCAGGCTCCTAGCGGAGGAGCCTGATGTGGGGCTCGATCCCAGAACACCGGGATCACGCCCTGAGCCGAAGGCAGATGCCTAACAACTGAGCCACCCAGGAGCCCCAATAAATTATACTTGTTATAATAATGAGTTAATTTTTTAAATGCCTTATACTGTATTTGAAAAGAAACTCATGGGAAGTTCGTGACCCTTTATCTGAAAATTGAAAATATTAGGCATTTGTTTTCATATTTTCATTTTTAAATTTTTTCTCTTGTTTTCTTTTTTTTCTATACCATCACACCAACATATTTCTGGGCAACATTTACTCTAGTCAGAACTAGAGTAAATTCATATTAAAATTATTTTAAATGTGTTTCCATGAGCATTTATTGTCTTACCTAATTTTGAAGCTATACTTAAATTTACTAAATACCTTTAATTGAAGAAATGCATGGTATGTTTTAAGTATGCTCAAATATCTAAGTTGCATAACTTAATAAAATGTTTCATATTAAATTCCAGCTCAAGTTTTTAAGTCCCAGAGAGCCTTTCTACGTCAAGCATTCAAAATATTCTTTGAGGTGAGTTTATCATAAATCAAAATGTGGTCATCCTAATGCAGGACTATTTTCAGGACTTCAGGATTTCTCCTGGGAGTTGGGATTTGTGAGCTCTCCCCCCTCCATCATAGCCCCTCATCTCCATCACCAGTACCACAGAGCTGAGGGACCCGCCGGGAAAGCATTTCATGACTGCCCACAAGTGTGCTTTTATTACTAGCAACCCACACTTTGTGAGATGTTTTGGATTTAGCATGTGATTCCCGTTACCCGGTATTTTGCCCATCACATAAATACATACAACATTAATTATCTTGTGATTTAGAATAATGTCACTATGCTAAGGATCAGGGAGTTAAATTTTCAATAATTGGGACAAAAACCTTCCCAGATTAATTGGGAAAACTTTTATTGTGATATTTTTCCAGTTGTCATTCTTCAAATACCCTGTACTTTTTTATTTATTTATTTGAGAGAGAGTGAGAGAGCGCACAAGCAGGGGGGAGGGGCAGAGGGAGAGGGAGAAGCAGGCTCCCCACTGAGCAGGGAATCCAATGCGGAACTCGATCCCAGGACCGTAGGCTCATGACCTGAACCAAAGGCAGACACTTAACTGACTGAGCCACCCAGGCGCCCTGAAATACCCTATACTTCTTAAACCAGGGCCTCGTTTTCTTGTCATCCTTGCTGCTTTCTGTTTTCCATATGATCTACATTTATTTTTTTTCATATGATATACATTTAGATTGAAATTTCAAACTGGGTTGTCACTGTTATTTAGAATTTTAACAGTAGGGTGCTGTCAGACTTAACACTGAAGAATAATTTTATCTCCATCTTCGAATCTTTAAGCCATTTAATTAATTATAAACTTTTATTTTAGTATTAGGTGATTCCAAAAACATGTTTTGTTCCATGAAAACTTGGACTACCCTGTAAACATTCTAGGACTGCCTCTGAGGCCCTAAGACTAGCAGAGCCATACTCTGAAGGCTACCCGTATCTCTAGGTACTGAAAAGATGCTGTAGGGGGAGGTCTGTTCCCTCTGCTCTTTCTCTTTCCTCTCTTCATCTCTTCCACCACCCCCGCCGTCCTCCCCACTGTAAAACCTCCTATTCATGTACTTGAGGGTCCAGGGACTTGCCTCCCAGGGACTGACCGAAGGGCACAAACTGCAAATTAAATAGTGAATGTATCTAGAAAGTTATCATAGGCTTCATCTCTCTAAGCCTCGGTTTCCTGACTTGTGAAAGAGAGACGACAGTGCTCCTGGCAGCACGGGCTCATTAGGAGGAGGACGTGAGCGACGTGCAGATGTTAGCGCCTAGCCCTAGGAGGCACGCGGCAGAGGGTAGCTTCTTCCGCAGCACTGACTAAGCCTTCCTTTTAGCCAGCCTTACTGGTGGCGTCCATCAGGACCAATCCCATGGATTTGGGTGGACCACCACATTTTTATGTCCGTCTTTTCCTTTAATCCCTTCAACAGCCACATGGAAGAGAAAGCCTAAGTTTTAAAAAGCCACTAACTGCCCATTTTCTAGCTCTGCACTCTGGGTCCTTGACTCCCAGCAGCCTGCAGGAGTTAATGAAGCTTTGCCCTACTGATTGAGGACGGTGATATTAGACTGTGTATTATAGTAGGTGGGCCCTGCTAAATACATGAGTAAGAAGACCAAGTGAAGTAAACCCCAGGTCATAGAGAACTTCTCCCGTGACCCCTCCGTACGCTGAAATTTTACATACAGTTAGGCAGAAAAGCTGGTTTCTTTGTACATAAGAATGACTTCTTTCAACTTTGTGGAGAACCAAACTTTGCTACAGTATCTGCCTTGAAAATTTTTACCACAAAACTGAACCAGTGATGCCTGTTCTTACCGTAAGTGTTGGGTGCTTTTGTATTTCTCCCAAATATTAGACACTTGGACTTTGGACAAGGGCCCAGGAAATACAAATGCTGGTTGAGAGCAACGGTTAGCTTGCTTTGGCAGGTGGAACAGAATCTGTTTTGAGAATCTGAGAAGCAGTTCCCAGCTTTTCATTAGTGATGTTTTCGTTCATTAGATCACCGTCTGCTCTATGACACCATGAACTCCAGCCTTCCAGGGTGACAATGTGACTTTAGTCATCTGTAGGGTACATGAGGTAATCCGTGGCTTACTCCAAATAGGCACCTTCCCCAGGGCGGTCGTGAGGCCTGATGGGGCTGCTCTGGGTAAGTTCTCACACTGAAACGGGAAAGTGGCCTGAGGCCTCTTGGATATAAACTGACTGCCACGTAAATAGGAGAGCTTCCCGCAGACGCCACCAGGGTTTTGCCTCGTTCACAAGTGGGGAGCATGGATGTGTGTGGGGGATGTAGCCCCCTTAAAGCAATAGATTATAAAGAAGGTAATAGGGAAAAGGAAACCCTGATCATCCGTTTTTTGGTAAAGTTCGTTTTAGGGGCTCCAGGTGATCATTTCTGTCCTATCTCTGTACAAAGAATTCGTCCGGGGGGCGCCTGGGTGGCACAGCGGTTAGGCGTCTGCCTTCGGCTCAGGGCGTGATCCCGGCGATCTAGGTTCGAGCCCCACATCAGGCTCTTCTGCTGTGAGCCTGCTTCTTTTCTCCCACTCCCCCTGCTTGTGTTCCCTCTCTCGCTGGCTGTCTCTCTCTGTCAAATAAATAAAATCTTTAAAAAAAAAGAATTCGTCCGTGTTCCCACTTAGCCCTGAAATCAGCATTCTTCTGTTAACCTATTGTTTTATTCAAGTCTACTCTGCTGAGACATGATAGGAACGCACTTCCCATCTCCTGTGTCCACGTCGGCACGCACCCAGCATCCTGGCCGGCTCCTGCTGCTGAGCTGCCAGGCCTTGCTGGGTCCTTCCAGAGGGAAGGACGTTCTCAGCCAAGTCACAGCCGGCGACAGCACGGTCACTGAGCTGTCGTTACCGCTTACTAATGCACGGGAACCAAGGCGTTTGTCACTTCCTTTCAATTTCTTTGATAATGATGGTACCTTGACTGTGCTAATGGGCAACTTTTTTCCTACACAGAGTATTCCTTTACAATTAAGTCTGGTTTGTATACTTCGTAGGTTCTGTAGACGGGGGGCATGGAGTTCAGGAGGGGCTGAGAGTGCTCTTCCTCAGCCGCTGCTTCGCTCTCGTCTGCGGCTTTGCTGCACTGTCAGTCCTCAGCTAGTGAGGGATTTTCTTTATTCTTTTTTAGGATTTTTTATTTAGCACAAGTAGGGGGAGGAACAGGCAGGGGAGAGGGAGAAGCAGGCTTCCCGCCGAGCAGGGAGCCCAATGCAAAGCTCGATCCCAGGACTCTGGGATCATGACCTGAGCCAAAGGCAGACGCTTAACGACTGAGCCACCCAGGCGCCCCTAGTTAAGGGATTTCGAACTAGACCTCTTCTCTGGGCTCAGCGTACTTCACCCTTACCTTTCCCCTTTCATGTGTGTGTGTGTGTGTGTGTGAGAGAGAGAGAGAGAGAGAGAGAGAGAGAGGTACCATATACAAGGTACTATGTTAAATATATCCATTCTTGTGTTCTAGAGTGTGTTAAATTTCACAGTTCTTTTTTTTTTTTAAAGATTTTATTTATTTATTCGACAGAGATAGAGACAGCCAGCGAGAGAGGGAACACAAGCAGGGGGAGTGGGAGACGAAGAAGCAGGCTCATAGCGGAGGAGCCTGATGTGGGGCTCGATCCCATAACTCCGGGACCACGCCCTGAGCCGAAGGCAGACTCTTAACCGCTGTGCCACCCAGGCGCCCCCACAGTTCTTTCTAAATTGCATTCTCGTTTGTTCAGAGTATCTGTAAATCTAAAGCAAATGATATATGTTTATTGTAATACATTTTTATTTATTTATTTATTTTTTAAGATTTTATTTATTTATTCGACAGAGATAGAGACAGCCAGCGAGAGAGGGAACACAAGCAGGGGGAGTGGGAGAGGAAGAAGCAGGCTCATAGTGGAGGAGCCTGATGTGGGGCTCGATCCCATAACGCCGGGATCACGCCCTGAGCCGAAGGCAGACGCTTAACCGCTGTGCCACCCAGGCGCCCCATGTAATACATTTTTAAAACACGTTCTCAGTTGAATATAGAACAGTCCTGTGGGTCTGTCAGATTTATTTCAGGATACTGTATTACTTTTACTAATTCATAAGTAATAAAGCCTCTTAAGTTGGCAAATTGTACCACATTAGTCTGGGTACTGAAGTGCTAACATGAAAGGTAGAATAGTAGTTCGTCAGTGCTAAAGACTATGTACCATTTTTTAAAAAGGCACATTAGCTTTGACACAGGAAATTAGGGTATAATGCGTTTGGGGAAAATAACCCAGTTTTAAAAAGTGCATGTGTGTGTGTGTGCGTGCACATGTGCATATATGTATTTTTTTTAAATTCTGCCTTATCAGTTATGTCCAGGGAAAGGGCTTTGGAATACTAAAACTGTTTTCTAAATTTCTAGCCCACTGCAGTTTTCTCAAGAAATAACAAAAGCATATATCAGTTCTGACTGCTGAACTTTAAAGCATGTAGTTCAGAGGTGAGACTCGAGGATGAGGTACCTTCCCTCTGAGGAAAGTCTAAAAGCTATAAATTTTCACTTAAGGCAATTAAGACTAAAAGTCAGTGACATCACATAGGCTGTGATAAAGTATATGTGGTCTCATTCACCATGGGAATAAAGGTATATCTGTGAAGCTCTTGGGACCTAGTTTTATGAACAAAAACCTCCCAACACAATACTACTTTTTAAAAAGACTTATTTTTCAGAGAGAGAGAGCATGTGTGAGTGGGGAAAGGGGCAAAGGGAGATAAAGAGGGTCAGAATCTCAAGCAGACTCCCCACTGAGTGTGGAGCCTGACACAGGGCTCGATCTCATAACCCTGAGATCATAACCTGAGCCGAAACCAAGAGTCAGAGCCTTAACCAGCTGAGCCACCTGGCACCCCAACGTAATAGTTTTAAACACAGGACGCTCATTACCTGCCTCTGTATACAGTTGACCCTTGAGCAATGCAAGGGTTTGGTGTGTCGACCTCCATGCAGTAGGAAATCTGTGTATAACTTTTGACTCCCCCAAAACTTAACTTGTAATGGTCTACTGTTGACCAGAAGCCTTCCCAATAGCAAACAGTCAATTAACATTTTTATATGTGTATTATGTACTATATTCCTACAATAAAGTAAGGCAGAAAAAGGAAAATGTGATCAAGAAAATTATAAGAGAAAATACATTTATAGTACTACACTTTTTGGAGAAAAAAAAAATCTACAAGTGGACCTGCTCAGTTCAAACCTGTGTTGTTCAAGGGTCAAACATAATTTGAAAATAAATTTTCAAGAGAATTTTTTATAAACGTTCTTAAGAATGCTGGAGCAAGACCTGTCCAGCCCTGCCCTGTTAACTGACGGGCATGGGACAGGTTGGTTTAATATCCTTCCCAGTTGAGCGTGCTGCTGGGGGAAGATGGGCGGAATGTCAGGTGTTCTGTCCCCCTTTCTGAGGCAGGCCGCTCCCTGCCTCTGCAGACGGAACCGAGTTCCATACACGGTAGAACAGACCTCTCATTTCCCTTCTCCTGTTGTTGGATGGCCAGGAATATATATGCAATACTATTTGAATCCGATTTTAGGTTTTCCTCTCCTTTGTGCCAGTTTCTTATTAAATAATAACATCAAAGAAATGAGAACCAAATTGAAGCTGAATGTAACAAAACTGAGTTCTTCCATGAAAATCGACAGCGCTCTCTGCAGTGCATCGTGCTAAGTATTGCGGTGGGTGATGTGCTTGCTGCGGTAGCATCAGGCCGGTGACCTTTCCTTTCTCTTTCCAGAGCCCAGCATTACATCAACATGCCTGTGCAGTTCAGACCAAAGTCGGCGGGCACGTTTGAAGCTTTGCTTGTTATTCAAACAGATGAAGGCAAGAGTGTCGCTATTCGGCTAATGGGTGAAGCTCTTGAAAAAATTAACTAGATACATTTTGTGTAAAGTAAAGTACATAAGTTATATTTTGGTAACTTCATTTTTTTACACTACGATGTTGTTTTGTATATATTTTGTAAGATTGATTTGATAAATATAACCAGATGTTTGTCTGTCTTGAGACGCTAAATACTGAAGACCGGACTAAAAGATCATGTATGTAGTCTGCGGTATTGTACGTACCTTTTTTATAGGGGAAGAGAGTTTTATTTTTGCATAGGTTATGATACTCTGAATAAATAGGGCATATATTTTAATGTGGTGTATCCAGAAATAAACGTGATTTCCACTGAACCTGTCTTTTTTATTATAATGTCTTACAGAAATCAGAATATTGCTTTATTCTAATTATTTTCTCAAGCTGCTGGGTCTGTTTTGTGACTTTCCCTCCATTACACAGTTTCCTTTCCCCTAAGAAATTCCTTCTCTGGTCCTTCTGTCTCTTAGCTAATTGCCCAGACTAGAAAGGAAGTATACTTTTAAAGAAATTGTTTTTCTCCAAAGTAGAGGAATTCATATTCCCTGCAAATGCATTGGAGAGGTTGGTGTATTTTAAAATAGCATTTATTGCAATTAAAGCTAAGTGGGACAGCTGCTCCCGAACCCTGCGTAGGAGAAATGCTGCACAACCAGGGGCTGGCGGAGGGGCAGTGAGTCGCCGAGGGTGCAGAAGTGCCCCGTTGTGGCGTCTTGAGCTATGAGGTGGAAAAGGTGTGACATGGTTTCCTGGTTTTCCCAGGAAGAACATGATTATCGGTTGCTTCTCAACCATTACTATTAAGTCCCCCGATAAAGTTTCCTGAGCCTCAGCTAACAGCCTTGTGTGGAGGAGCAAAATCCCAGATTGTGAGCAGTCGTGTAGGGGCCGGGGGTGATCACAGTGAGATATTATCGATGGAGCAGAAAGACTGTGGAACATGTGAGAAGCTTCCTGGATGGCTTAAGTCTGCAACAGTGTGGAACCAGTGATGGTGAGCTGGAGCTAGAAAAACAAATTTCTTCTCCCTCTCTTTCAAATAGATAAATCTTTGAGGGGGGCGCGCCTGGGTGGCTCAGTGCATTAGGCGTCCAACTGCTGGTTTCAGCTCAGGTCATGATCTCAGGGTCATGAAATCGAGCCCATGTCAGGTACGGCACTCTGCCTGAGATTCTCTCTCTCCCTCTGCCCCTCCCCTCGCTTGCACACAGACTTTCTCTCTAAAAAATAAATCTTTAAAGAAAAAAAGAAAGAAATTTCTTCTTCTACCTTATTTTCTCTTGCTTAGAAATTGTCATAGAGGGGCGCCTGGGTGGCACAGCAGTTAAGCGTCTGCCTTCAGCTCAGGGCGTGATCCCGGCGATCTGGGTTCGAGCCCCACATCAGGCTCTTCCGCTATGAGCCTGCTTCTTCCTCTCCCACTCCCCCTGCTTGTGTTCCCTCTCTCGCTGGCTGTCTCTATCTCTGTCAAATAAATAAAATCTTTAAAAAAAAAAAAAAAAAGAAATTGTCTTAGAAATCAAATTTATAAAAACTTTTTATATTTTATAAAATATAAAAACATTTATATTTTAACACAAGCTAAACAGTTGTTGCTGTTACTGATACTGTCCTACTCCGGTTTAGATTTCGTGCATCAAATGTGGGTGACTTCATGCTTGAATGTGTATTTAATTGATAATATTCAGCCTCAAAGATTTTGAATGAGTGCTATTGCTTTTTTATTTTTTTATTTTTTAAAGATTTTATTTATTTATTTGACAGAGAGAGAGACAGCCAGCGAGAGAGGGAACACAAGCAGGGGGAGTGGGAGAGGAAGAAGCAGAGGAGCCTGATGTGGGGCTCGATCCCAGAACGCCGGGATCACGCCCTGAGCCAAAGGCAGACACTTAACAACTGAGCCACCCAGGCGCCCCTGCTTTTTTATTTTTTTAAAAGCATTTTATTTGAGAGAGAAAGCAGAGCAAGAGAGAGAGCACAAGTTGGGGGGAGAGACAGAGGAAGAGAGAAGCGGACTCCCCACTGAGTAGGGAGCCCAAAAGGGAGCTCGATCCCAGTTCCCCGGGATCATGACCTGAGCCAAAGGCAGACACTTAACCAAATGAGCCACCCAGATGCCCCAGTATTGCTTTTCAAAAAATGTTTGGTCTTTAAATTCCTCAGGGTTGTTACATTTCTGTGGACCTATCACTTTGCCTTTTAGGTGATACTGAGGAGATTTTAAAAAGACGGGGGGGGGGGGTGTGGTTAAGAAAAACAAAAACTCTAAGTGACTCTCCTTCCATAGACCATATGCTTTTATGGATATGCATTTCTTCCTTCGCCTCTGTGTTTTGGAAGCACGGAGTTTCCACAGTCTTGGAGTTTCAAGAGCAGTTGAATGTGAACCGGTGATTCGCTGCAGCCAGTCACCGCTGTCCAGCAGCTGTGACCACTGGCTCTCTTCACTGTGGTCTGCAGTGTGGAGGGGCATCTGAGGGGCGGAGTTAGCACCTACACTTTTCCTAATTAGCTTTCCGTCTAGAAGCTGGTTCCCCTTCTTTTCCCATCCCTTCCCAGATTGATACCTTGAGTCTTAACCTCTCCTCTGAGCTTCCGACTCAGCTGGACATTTCTACCTGGTTATGGAGTAGGTATCTCCTACTTTGGATTCCCTCCCTACCTCAAAGATGTTTCTCTAGCTTTCCTCATCGCCATAGATGTCTTCACTGTCCATCCAATTTCTTAGCCAAAACCCTAGGTTTGGGTATTTTACCCTCATCCCCATCAACGCTACTGCCCCTGTCTCACAGAAGTCCTTCAGTCTGTGGCCACAGGTGGCCACGATAGCCCAGGCCACCATCCTCACAGACCACCGCCATCGTCTCCTCACCACACTGCTCCTGGGGCTCCTGCCTCAGGAAGCCCTTCTCCATCAGCAGGCAGAGTTACATTTATAAAAATGTAGACCAGAGCCAGGGCTCCCCTGCTTAAATACATAATTACATTACGCCTGGTCTGAGTCCACACTCACTCCCCTGTTGGACTAGGAGGCTATTGGTCATCTAGCCTCTGCCTCCCTCTGCGGCCTCATCCACTCTCCAACCACTTGCACCAGTTCTGCGGCTTTTGTTTTCTGGCTCAGTCACTAGGGCCTTCTCGCAGCTAGACCTTGGCCTCTAAAGCTCTTCCCCAACTCTTGGCATGGCTGGTTTCTCCCCTCCCCAGGGGGGGCCTTTCCTGACCACTGTGTCCAGCGGAACCCCTGCTAACTATCTCACATCACACTGCTTACTTCACATTACAACCCTCTCTCTACCTGACCCTTTTTATATACTCGTTGACTAGTTTACTCGTCTCCCTCAAGAATGTAAGCTCTGTGTGACCACAGGCCTGGGCTCCCCTCCTGACCAGTACATCCCCAGACCTGGTCAGCCTCATGTATGTATGATATGGTTGACCACATTCATTGTTCTGGAAGGTTCTTTGCACACTGTCCTGACCCAAAACCCCAAACATGCTTCTCACCAGCCCCAGTGAACATCATCCCAGGGTTCCCCCAAGATTTCTTACCTAGTTTCTCACCAGTCTCCTGTAGACCGTTCTCAGCATAATAGGTAAACATCGATCGAGTGCTTCCTCTGTGGCAGGTAGTGTCTCAAGTGCCCTGTATGCACTGTCTCCCTTAATTCTCATCAACTCTATAGAGACAGACCCTTTCTTGGCAGGGAGGCCTGGGGGAGAGAGGGTCAGAGGCCTTTCTCCTGCTGTAGCCTCCAGGCACCTGTGACCATGTCTGGGAACAGATCGGTGGATTGGTAGTAGGCTGTGGGTGGTGCTGAGCTCAGGAGGGCAGGATGACCCAGATGGTCTGGTGTGATGAGCAAACTCAGGCTCAGACTATGGGCCAGGGCTGGGGTCCAAACCTTGGTTTTCCTGACTTGGGTGCCTAGTTGCAGATAATAGAAAACTGTTCTTGGGGTAATTAGAGAAATTGTAAGATTGGTGTATGTCTGCTTTTTAAGAGTTTGATTCCCTTTGGTTGTAAAGCAACCCTGAAATCACAGATTAGCACATCTGACACACAGCCCTGCTTCTCGGCCAGGCAAGATATTTAGCAGGCAAGACCTAGAGTTCCGTAGAATTCAGGGATGATTAATGTGCATCATTACTGATTTAATTAGTCCAGAAATGAGACTGGGTAAGAGGGCATCTGTTTTTAGTCTTCACTTAAACTCAGGG